>NC_066317.1:52828678-53458678 GCF_022539315.1 Serinus canaria
CCTGCTCAAATTTCCAGGCTCACTTTGAACTTGCTATAACTTTACATTCACGTTCATGTGTTATCAGTTTTATATCCACATTCTTTTACCCTGCTCCTTCCCCCTTGGCAGGTGTTCATCCCCTTCTGTCACAACATTAGTGACTGTATGTGTACCTGACTGCTTTTACATTTTCTAGACTGTTTTTCAACTCAGTTACCATGACCTGGGGATGTCCTACTAAGTGAATAAGCAAACTAATCATTTACACTCTTGAATGTGTGCAGCTCTAGAAGAATTTACATTTGCTTTCATTCCCAGGATCTTTAAGAAAATGTTTTCATGCAATTCAGCTCTTTCAAAAAACAGATTATAATGCTCACCTTGTATCCTAAAATCACAAATGCACATCGTATAGTCTAAAGTATATTTGGGTTTTACTGTTTACATAAATGCAAAAAACCTGTATTCACAGCAACTGAGTATAAAATTAAGCAGTAAAATCATTCATAGATAAAAAACACAATAAAGAATCTCATCCTATCTGGAGTTGTAAAAATTGTAGTAATTACTACTGTACGTAAAAATCTTCATGTTTTCATGCACTGAGAGGCTGCACTATGAAGAATGTACACGAGAGGGCAGACATAAGGCAGACTTCAACTCACTGCTGACTTTAGCACACCTGAATCCCTCTCTGGGATGGGGTTGGGGTTTAAGCCCAGCTGGAAACCAAGCATCACTCAGACGCTCGCTCAACCCTCCCTCTCCCTCTCCACCCCGGTGGAATGGGGAGGAGAATCAAAGTAAAACTTGTAGGCTGAGATAACAACAGTTTAGTAAGTAAATAATGGCAAATTATAATAATAATGATAATAAAAGACTAATGCCAGACCCTTCCCAAACCCAGGTCGGCCACCCGATTCTGGGTAAGTCCCCCCAGTACCAGGCATGATGTTCTGTGGTGTGGAATACCCCTTTCATCAGTCCTGCCTATGCTCCCTCCCAGTTTCTTTTGTGTACCTCATCACTGGCAGAGCATGAGACAAGGAAAAAGTCCTTAGGATAAACACAAGTTAGCAATACCCCAAAATAGCAGTGTGTTATCAAAACCATTCTCATTCCCAATCCAAAACACAGCACTGTAACAGCTACTGAGAAGAATTAAACTCTACCCTAGCTGAACCCAGGACACTCTGCTCTTGAAGATTTTAAGAGTTTATTTTAACTGTAGTCAAGGTGTAAAAGGAGGAAATGTTTCACTACATAACTTATTGTGGAAAAAAATGAATGGATTTTTCCTTCCAGTAACTGGTGCAAAGATCTTCCACATATCAGCGTTTGTTAAAAGAAAACAAGCAAAATGACACACCTGACTATTATCGCTTTAAATTTTTTTTTAAGGAAAGCAGGTCAAATTTTGAGACTTTTTTCTTTTTTGAACCTCAAAACTCTTTCTCAAATACAAACGTCTTTTAAAAATTAATAATACTTTCTTTATCTCAAACAGTTTAAGCTAAATATTATTTTTCTGCAATACACAATCATGTTCATAGCTGCCAAAATATCACTGACAATAACAATGCACAGGCAAATGTAATTCTATGTGTATGTTAACTGAGGTGAACAAAAGAGAAACTAATCTGAACAGGACATAAACTATGTTCTCTCATAGGGGAAAGAATGTAACCTTCATCTGAGGCCCTCTTTTTTAGGAATACAGTGTCCAGTACCAGTATCTGGAAGTCTTTAAATGAAGACTCTGCAACTTTAGAAGCAATAGACTCTAGCTCAAACCTAAGTTATGACTATACCCAAAAAACTCTGGGCAACATTCTCTACACATATTCATTCTGCAGGATGTAAGACTAAACTACTCAAATTGAACTTCTGGCCCGAAATAAAGAATTTACAAATCTACTAATCCATGTGTTATTTTCCTCATTATCAAAATGATAGTGCTAAAGAAAACAATGGCCCTTTTCAAGTACAGAAATATTAACCAAATCATTGGCTATTTATAATCCAACTGAAAAGTAAACCACTGAATTAAAATCATTGAGGGAAAGAAAAAGAAACCCTAAGTCAAAGCTTTTATCCAAAAGAAATTACTTTATTAAAAGTACCTGTATTTTATTTCAACAGTTATGAAGAAATAATAAAAATAAGTGAATTTTGGGGAAAAGAAAGCAAAGATATTAAAGGAAATAAATTATGCCATTTCACAGTGTTTTTCCTGAAAATAGTTGTATGCTACTGAAGAGGTACCAATAATGCAACAAAATATCTGCATCATTATTTAAGCCCAGATTTTCTCATTTTGATGGACATTTCATCTGTTCCATAACATACTAGGGACACACTCTGCTCAATGACTTGGAAAACTTAAGAGGCAGTAACTAGTCATGAAAAAAAGCCATAAACCCAGTGCAAACCCAGAATTAATGTATCTGGTTTAAACTAACATTTTTATTACCTATCTTATTTAGCCAATATTTAATTCCATGTACCATATTAAATCAATAAATAATATCCCATATCACAGTGACTCATACTACAAAATTTTTCCAGTGGCTATAGAACAAAATAATTTGGCAGTAAAGCATTTGCAAATTAGGTTGGAAGAGGAAATTATCAAGGAAAATGGATAACTTTTTTCTAGAACAGCGTCTGAGGAATACCACAAAATAGCAATCAAAACTAGAGCAACAAATAATTAGAAGTTTGAGATATTTTCTACTTCAAAGCCCTGCAGTAAAACTAGCCACATAATTTTTCAGAGATTTTTGGTGAGTCTTCTTCAAACTACTAAAGACAGTTTAGTCTTTTTAATGATTTTTATTCTGCAGCTATTCTTTTAGTCGGTAGAGATATAAAAAAAGGAAAACATTAAATTGGGTTATATATTGAGAATGATGAGCGAAATCTATTTCTGATGGTCTTAAAACAAAAGATTATATGATATACTAGTTCATACTTCTTCATAGTTTATAACCCCCTGTCTACTGCAAGTGTCAGTTAATGACTAATTAATGCCATGGTAGTCTACATAACAAATGAAAAAGAAACAGGAATCAGATTTTCACATCCCAAGATGAAGACACAGTATTTAACAATAATGAGATCATCTTTGACCATTAAATCAAGAAAAACTCTTACATGTAAATATTTAGTGAACAAATACCAATGTTTGAGTTGACATTACTCAGACAGTTTGCAAATTTCACAAAATCACAGAATCACTAGGTTGGAAGAGACCTTCAAGATCATCAAGTCCAACTCAGCCCCAACACTTCAACTAAACCACAGCACCAAGTGCCACACCCAGTCTTTTTTTAAACACATCCAGGGATGGTGACTCCAACACCTCCCCCAGCAGACCATTCCAGTACTTGATCACTCTTTCCGTAAAAAACTTTTTTTCCTAATATCCAACCTAAACTTCCCTTGGTGCAGCTTGAGACTGTAACCTCTCATTCTGTCAGTTGCTGTAGAGAAAGAAACCAACCCCACCTGACCCCAACCACCTTTCAGGAAGTTGTAGAGAGTGTTAAGGTCACCCCAAGTCTCCTTTTCTCCAGGCTAAACACCCCCAGCTCCCTCAGCCATTCCTCAAAGGGTTTCTGTTCCCAGCCCCTCACCAGCCTCGTTGCCTTCTCTGGATGTGCTCAAGCTTCTCAACGTCCTTCCCAAACTGAGGGCCAGAACTGGACACAGCACTCAAGGTGTGACCTCACCAGCGCCAAGTGCAGGGGGAGAATGACCTCCCTGCTCCTGCTGGCCACACTATTCCTGATCCAGGCTAGGATGCCCTTGGCCTTCTTGGCCACCAGGGCTCACTGCTGGCTCATGTTCAGTCATGTTCAGTTGAGCAGCACCCCCAGGTCCCTTTGTGCATGGGCACTGTCCAGCCACACCGTCCCCAGCCTAGAGTGCTGCAGGGGGTTATTGTGGCCAAAATGCAGGACTTGACACTTGAACTTTTTAAATGTCATCCTATTGGATTCTGCCCATCCATCCAACCATCCCAGGTCTTGCTGTACAGCCCTCTTACCCTCCAACAGATCAACACACGCTCCGAGCTTAGTGTCATGAGCAGATTTACAATTAAAGACTCAACACCCTCTTCCATATCGCCAATAACAATATTGACCAGAACTGGCCCCAGAACAGACCCCTGAGGACACCACTGGTGACTGGCCCCAGCTGGATGCAGCACTGCTCACCACCACTCTCTGGGCCCAGCCATCCAGCCAATTCTGAATCCAGCACAGAGTGCTCCTGTCCAAGTCGGGGGCTGCCAGCTTTTCCAGGGGGGTGCTGTGGGAGACAGTGTCAAAGGCCCTGCTGAAGTCCAAGTATTCAACATCCACAGCCTTTCCTGCATCTACCAGCCAGTTCACCTGGTCATAAAAGGAGACCAGGTTGGTCAAACACAACCTACGCCCCTAAACCCGTGCTGGCTGGGTCTGATACCCTGGCCATCCTGTAAGTGCTGCGTGATGACACCCAATAAAAACTGTTCCATGACCTTACCTGGTGCAGAGGTCAGGCTGACTGGTCTATAATTACCAGTATCCTCCTTCCCACCCTTTTTGTGAATGGGTGTCGCACTGGCCAGCTTCCAGTCATCTGGAACCTCAGCAGTCAGCCAGGACTGCTGGTAAACGATGGAGAGCAGCTTTGCAAGCTTGTCTGCCACCTCCCTCATCACCCTGGGGTAGATCCCATCTGGTCCCATAGATTTAGGAACATCCAAGCAGCTTAGCAGTTCTCTGACTGCCTCCTCTTGGATAACAGGGGGGACCATTCTGCTCCCTTATACCATCTACAAGCCCAGGAGGACAGTTGTCCTGAGGACAAGCTGTCTTCCCACTAAAGACTGAGGCAAAGAAGGCATTAAGCACTTCTGCCTTCTCCTCATCTGCAGGTACTGAGATGTACTCCCATCCAATAGAGAACAAAGGCTGGTCTTACCCTTCCTTTTGCTGTTAATATATTTGTAAAAACATTTTTTATTATCCTTTACAGAAGTTGCCAACTTAAATTCAAACTGAGCTTTGGCCTCTCAATTTTTTTTCCTCCATGCCCTAGCAACCCCCTTAATACTTCCTGAGAAACCTGACCCTCCTTCCAAAGACGACACATCCTCTTTTTATTCCTAAATTCCTTCAAAACCTCGTTGCCCATACAGGCTGGATGTTTGCCTCATCAACTCATCTTCGAGCAGAAAGGAACAGACTGTCTCTGTGCCCTCAAGATGTCTGTTTTGAAGCATGCTCACCTTTCCTGGACTCCTTTGTTTTTAAGGGCTGCTTCCCAAGGAACTCTCTGAATAAGTCTCCTAAATACCTCAGAGTCTGCCCTCCAGAAGTCCAAAGAAAAAGTCTTATTGATGTTCCTCCTAATTTCATCAAATATTGAGAACTCTATAATTTCATGATCACTATGCCCCAAGCAACCTCCAACCACCACATCTCCCACCAGCCCATCTCTACTTGCAAACAACAGGTCTAACATAGTCCCTCCCCTGGTGCGCTCACTCACAACTGCGACAAAAAGTTGTCCTCCACGCCCTCTAAAAACTTCCTGGACTGCCTCTTTTCAGCTGTATTAAGTTCCCAGCAGATGTCTCGTAGGTTAAAGTCACCTACAAGAACAAGGGCTGGTGATCCTGAAACATTTTCCAGCTGCTTATAAGAATAAGTTGTCCACCTCTTCTTCTTGGTTGGGTGGATGATAAAAACTCCCAGTAGGATGCAGCCTTGTTGGCCTTCCCCTTAATTCTTACCCATAGGGACTCAATTTCATCATCATTAGTTTCAATACCTGTGGCATCAAAAGCCTTCCTAACATAAAGGGCCACCCCTCCACCTCTTCTCCCTTTCCTGTCTCTTCTGAAGAGCTTGTAGCCATCCAGTGCAGTGCTCCAGTTATGTGACTTGTCCCACCACCTTTCCATGATGGCAACTACATCATAGCTTTGCTGCTGTACCATGCTTCTAGATCTTCCTATTTGTTACCCATGCTGTGTGCATTAGTGTACGTGCACCTCAGCTGGGCTACTGATTTCACCCCTAACTCAGGCTTACCTCCCTTGGGCCTGCTTCCAGAGAGCCCAGCTGCATCCCCTTCTCCCTTCAAACCTAGTTTAAAGCCCTCTCAGTGAGTTCCACCAGTTCATAAGCTAAAATCCTTCTGCCCTTAACAGAGAGATGGAGCCCATCCAGTTCCAGCAGGCCAGGTGCTGAAAAAAGTTGCCCCATAATCAAAGAACCCAAAATTCTGCCAATGACACCAACCCTTGAGCCACTTGTTGATAGTGTGAGCTCTCCTACTCCTTTCATCATTTTTCTCTGCCACCAAAGGGACTGAATGAGCAGAATACTACCTGTGCTCCTGCCCCATCAACCACTTGACCCAGTGCCCTAAAGTCCTTTTTAATTGCCCTGACACTCCTCTTTTCAATCTCTGAGATTGAAAAGAGTGGGAAATAATAGAGGGCAAAATCAGCCCAGGGACTCTCTCAGTAATATCCTGTAACCAGGCCCCAGGGAGGCAACAGACCTCCCTGTGGGATGGGTGTGGTCGACATAAGGGGACCCCTGCTCCCTCAGAAGGGAGGCAACTACCACAACTATCCTGATTTTCTTTTGATTTTAGCTGTGGTGATCCATCTGACAGATGAAGCGTAACTGGGAGGCTCACTGGGCAGATAATTTTCTTCTGCATCATCTGGCTGACCCTCTTGATTCAGGGCCTCATACCTATCCTGAAGTAGGCACCTGGGTAGGTGATGGGGTTTGAGAAGAAATTTTAATTCTGAAACAAATTCAGATACAGATCTTAATATTGTCTCTATTTTAAAATGAAAATGTCATCATTTCATGAGGTTATAGTTTTAGCTATTAATGTTTAAATGCTGAATTATAAGCAGATATATTTGAATAGTATGCTTAAACAGTACTGCATATTTTTATATCTATATGGATTAAGCAGCATTAAGGACAGTTTCTTGCCTAGTTAAATTACTAGAAGTTTTATGTATTCCCATCAAAGAAGAAATTATTTAGTTTCACATAGCTCTCAACCAAAAAATTAAGCAAGTGTAACATAACAGATATGACTAATGAAATCAAAAGCACTGTGGAAATGTTAAGTTTGCTGCATGACATCTATGTTGACACTGCAATCAACTATACATTAGGAAATTTAGAGATGTAATCTCCTTCTAATTATGGGCATTTGATAGCCATCAACAAAGAAAATTCTGTATAAATTAGCTGGATTGCTGATTCCTAGAAACAGTTGTGGGATGGGAGCAATCCTACAAGTAGCCATACCTGTCACTACCTTAGTCAGAATCAATGTCTTTAATTTAAAAATATGTCAATATGCTTACTGCAATAGGTCACTGTAAAGCAAGGAGCTATTTTAATTGGACCTTGAATATACTTCTCATGACCTAATTTTTCTGTACACAACTTTAAATTGTTGGGGGTTATTTACAGCAAAACTGGAAAGGGGAAAAATATGGCTGACTTTGTATTTTCCAGCTGAGTGCACTGGAAAGACTTGGTGTATGGTCCTTCATAGCAGGAGTTTTAGAAGCTTGCCCTGCTTAATCTGTGTGTCCAAGACTGCTATTCGGAAGAGAAAGTATACACAGTGAACAGATGTATCTGTCCCACTGTACTCTGCCTTACAAAGGCAGTTCTCTCTCCAAAGATGATACAATCCCACAGGAGTGTACCTCCTAGGTTTCTAATAAAAAAATAGTTACATACCTGATATAAATAATCCTCAAATACAAAATAGTAGTCATCATTGCTTGCTGTCAGCTTTACATCCTGTAATAAAAAAATACAAGACTTTGAAGCCAAAAGACCTCCCTTCAGACTCCCATGGAGGCTAAACTTAACATGATAGAAGACACTGTTTCACTTTCATTCAAAGAACTATAGCTAAGCTTAGACTCCACACTGTAAAATTAAAAAATGCTCTATTAACTTGATGATTAGTATTCAGAGTTGAAACTTGAAATGGAAGCAGTCATACCCTGTTGGTTCTTTCTCAGAAACCCAGTTACTCATTCAAATGAAGATATTCCTTTATGACTTAACAGTTCAACTCAAATGTCTTACACAAGAGACAACACAGGCACAAGGAATAAGTTCACAATAATAAGTTCACACTAATGATTTTTACACTCCTCAAAACCAAACCATCTAGTATTTTCTTTATTAAAAAACCCAACAACAAGATAGAAGTGTGATAAGCACATAAATCACTCACTGTTTAGTGAATTACTTACCTTGTAAATCAGGCTGTCCACTAAAAGGTTGTGTTGAATCACATTTGACTTAAGCTGCTCATAATACAAAATGTCCTAAAAGTAAGAATATTACCATTATCTGTCTGAGACATGACCTGAATTTATATTTAAAGTAAAAAAATTAATTTTCAGCAAGTTAAAAAAAAAAAAGCATGTGTTCAACCAAAAAAAAGCACTGCATATTTATGAAGCATCTATCATAGTTTGCGTCCAAAAATGTGTTAAATTTCTTATGTTATTTAGAATTTTTTCAGTTATAAAACAAAAATCTTACCATTTTCATCTGATTCAACATTTCTTCTTTGTCTGTTGAATTTTCATGTAACATTGATTTGTAAACTTTTTCTCCCTCAAAAATATGTTTCATTTTCATATAGACTGCAGGTTTTCTGAAAATTATAGGTAGTATAAAAATACCATACCTCCAAATATACTTATCTTTCCAAACTGAAATTAAGTACACTTCAGGATTGCAGTGAGCAGCCTTCTTGACCTAACAGAGCCACATCCCAAAACATTCATATTGTATCCACTTGAGAGCATAAGGGAGCTCATGGGCAAGAGAGAATAGTATCTTTCAGCAGAACCCAGCAAAGCTACTTTAAACAGAATTTGGATATTCACCTTCTCTGAAATAAAGGTTTGGATTACTCAGCAACCTCTGTGCGGCACAGTCCACCTGCGTCCTGTCATGAAATCCCTGGTACTCGAGCTACACTTTCACTGATGAACTGTTGGCAGGTCATGACCCATTTCTAGTCACCCTTGCCATGTGACTGCACTATTGCACTTGTCTCTCAATCTAACAAGGACAAAACTAATACCTAATCAGATTACATAAAGAGAAAACAGACAAAAGAGTTAAAGGAAGACCCTCCCAGTGAATTCTTGAAGAAGGCCCAAAGCTTATTCTCCTTTTACCAGAGATCTGTGAAACCTGCTTGTAAACTACAGCCTTCTGCAGCCAAAGATGATGACAGCCTGTTACTGTAACTGGGTTTTCTGATGTTTGAATGGTTCAGTGGGGATCTTTGGCTACTGATCCTAATCTCAGAAACTCTTCTGGTAAGTCAGATACACATAATGTCCCATTATGAACTTGCCACCTCACCTATTTATTAAGTTTTTAAACCTTGGAAACTACATTCAGTAATACCTATAGCAAAGTAAACCATTACTGATTTTTCCATGCTGGAATTTTCAGAATTAAGGTTTTCCACCTATTAACTCAAAAAACTTAGAGGGGGAAGAAAAAGCCTATCAGATAATGAACAAACTTCTTTCCTAAGCACTGTTTCAGTAGCCTGCAGAGACTAAACAATTCTGTAACACTATGAATAGAAGGAAAAAAAAATTAAACAGATTCTCAGTAAGTGTGTGCCATCCATTTTGTGCAATGAGACAGATATCCCACAGGAAATAACTGTGATTCTGTGATTCAAGTCCATATGATTAAAATATATATATAGCAAATTGGACTGTTTACACAGACAATATTAACTGTGACACTGTTCACCTTCGAATGTTTGTCTTTGCAACCTTAAAAAGGCTCTTTTAACACTTCCTCTAAAGTGTACCATTACAAATGAAAACTGAGAAACAATTCATTGTCAGGCAATGTGTTTATACATTTCTAAATAATCCTGCATACTGAGCTCACAGTTTATCATTTTTATTATTACAATGCTAGATTGTTAGTATCATTCCTTGCTTGGCTGTATATTAGCTTTATACAGAGGCTGAGCTTTACTGAATAAAATTGTCCAAACAACAATATTGGATGCTAGCACACACAGTGCTGCCCATACCAAACCCTCATAATGTTTCACATCAAAGAAAGGAAATTCACAGTTCATGTGATTTAGAGATTCATACAACTATAAATGTAATAGAACCTAAATTGCAAATCAGAAATATTACAGCAAGGAATGTCTGCAGACAACTCAACTCCAGCAGAGAAACTATTCACAGGAGGTAAAGAAAAGAAGAGTTAGATAAATCCATAAAGTCTATATGAAATTCAGCAGATCATAAAACAGCTGCATGTATATGGAAACTGCTTTGCTATACTTCACAAAAAAGAAAGCCATGCAAGAAGAACCAAATTAAGTTCTTCTATGCAAGAACATCTCAGGGTAGCATTTTGGCAGTAGTCACAGCTTACTTCTGTGTAAGAAACATTAGTTAATGCACTGCTTAAACTGAACCACGGCTATCCATCTTAGAGCTGTGGTAATCCACGTGCTGTTCTACCTGATCTATGGGCACTCTGCTAGGTCTCATTCAGAAAACTGATCTTTTAAATGCATGTACTCAAAGTCCATAAAACAACTTTAACTTAGAACCCAGGATAAAAAATGCTAAGCAAAAATAGTCTTGGAAAAGAAGACAGAAGATTATGACAGCTGTTAGATTAGAACAGTTTCAGTTTTGCAAGAAGAAAAATATTTACATGCACTTACCTCACAGCTTAAATTATTTTCTTCAACATAGTGTATCTTGTCCCAACTTGATAACCTCTGTTTTCTATGGGGACTGAGGGTGCATTTTGTATTTCACTGTTTTTCAATCCTTTATTTCAACAATCTCAAAGTAGTAGACTAATTTCCCAGTCTGCATCACTTTATCTGCCCTTACCACTTTGTGTCATTGTTATTATAATTTTCTAGCCACTTGCCGTCATCTTTCTAGAGTTCCTTCAGCATCATCACAAAGCATTGTCTCACCACTAATTCCTTGCACACAATCTACTCAGTTCAGTCTCAAGGCTCTGGATCTGGCAGAATGTCTCTTAAATCAAAATTTCTACTGCACTCAGTCTCAGAATAATGTATGTTTAAAGCAGTTTATTTTCTTTTTCATCTATAGCTGACAAGTATCATTTGCTAAGTGGGTAAAAAATTATCACAAAGTGAATTATTATGTACATATAAAAGCCTCACATCAAAGTTTCCCCAATTATGCAAAGACCTTAAAGACATATTTAACTTTTTATGGTATATTAAATATAATAACTATGGCATGGCTTCAGATATGGCAAAAATTTCATTGTGGAGGACTTGCATCAAATATAAAGTACAATGAAAAACTGTTGCAGTACAAAGGAACATAGAAATGACCCACATCTTACTAGCTCCTCTCTAAGTTTTTTTGATTGTACCTATGCAGAGTATATGCCATAATACATAAAGCAATTAATAAGATATGTAAATCCATATGACGACAGGGTCAAACAACCAGGAAAAATATATAAGACATCTTTTTATAAAACTTAGCAAAGATTTGAGCAGCTCAGTCTTCTTCCCAGGTATTTTTTTTTGTCCCTTCTAAAAAAATCAGCATCATATAGGAAAATCTCAGGAGTCAGTCAGATTCCACAGTATTTTGCTCACATTTCTATTAAAAATTAGGAAGAGTAGCAAAAATTTCACCACAGCACAGAGCTTTTTAAATCATAAAATGTTTATCAGTTTCTGTAACAACTCAGTAGAGCATTTCTATTTTGGAAAACACATCACTAGAAGATATCTGCTTACACTTTTTTGTTCTCACCTTGTCTTCACATTTTACTGTCCCTTCACTACTTACCTCTGGCTGATTAGAAATGTTAAGAATGAGAGCCCACAGATCAGCTCGGAGTGCTGTTGGACATCCCTGACGAACATACTGCTGAGCTGCAGCACTATCTTGCTCTGCTAAAACTGCAATAAACAAAGCAGGTAAAGAGTTGATGCAGTGTAAGACTTCTATCAAATACCTTAATTTTTAACTTTAAAAACTGGCTTACCATGCTGTAAGCATTAGCAAATAGGAAAATACTGAAAATTCCACAATGCAATTTTTAAGTAATTCCTTGGGAAACAAGGCAATTGGTACTAATCAGCAAGGCTGCACTAAGCTTTGTGATAAAATAGCATTTAGTATGTACACATGACTATACCAAGGCTAGTTGCAGCTACTAAGCTGTCATCGTGCAGAACAAGCAGCCATTTATAGCCACCAAATACTCCTGGTTTAACTATGATTGTTATCTCAGTTCAAATAGGAGATTGCCACTCATTCTGGCTTTTTTTTGTCTTCCTTCTTTCCATGTTAACCATATGAGCATCTTCACAGATAAGTGAGGCAGAATTTTCCATTCCAGAGTGTACTGTCATGTTCTCTCCTTATTGGTGTATTTACTCTAGAGGATAAAGACCTCAAAAGATGTCGGTTTGCCTTCATAGTGACATAAAACAAATACTCTACTGCTGACAGGTTTGCTTATTTGGGTCACAGTTGTGAAGCTTTAGGCCCTCTGTCACAAGGGCCTTATGCTGAATACAGTACTGTATATACCAGATAGGTATAGGACAGATTATCTCATTCCCTGCTTAAATCTATAAACTTGAAAGACACACATCTTCAGCTATTGTAATCTGGCAGAAGTGTTCCTCACCAAGGGTGTGTGATTAACTTTACCCTGATACCCAAAATGTATTTCACAAAAGAGAGAGTTGGGAGAAATTTCTGTGTTATTATCTAGACATTACATAGGTGTTCAACTACTACTTGGAAGTTTTCCAAGTCCATTTCCCCTAATTTTTCTGAAGTGTCTGTGAAGCAGCTTGCTTTTCTACATCTCATTGAATTTGATATTCACAATATCTGCTCTGATATGATTTAGAAGGATGAGGTTTTGAATTAAATATCTATCTAATTGATTTTTCTTTCCTTCTCTTTTTGCTTAAATACTGAAGTATCTTTGCTTAAATACTGAATAGACCAGCTTGCCAAATATTTGTTTAACTTGCAGAGCTCTAACACAGACATTTCTATGATCCTTTGTTCCTGCATGAAGAGGGCAAAAATACCCTATTCTAACATCCCCCACAGAACTTCAGAAATACTGTGATTCATCTTGGCACCCATGGGTATTTACCTTATTTTTCTTACTGACATAGAAAATATTATGAAGATGTTTTGGTATATACAAAGATGGGTTTTACTAAACACCATAAAATAAAATCCTCAGACTTGGCAATACTTCTAATATAAAAGCAAAATCAATACCACAGTGGCAAACAAAGTCATAACTAAGACCTGTTAGAGCATGCAGCAGGACTCCCACTGAATGAAAAGGGATTTCAGTTTTTGGTCAAGGCACTTACATATTTACAAAATTTATAGTCTTTGAATATAGCAAAAGCTAAGGTATTATCTAGAATAGAGCTGCTCAGTGTATATATATATGACAAATATGAATGACAATGTGGAGTTGAATGAATGGCTCAAGAAGTCTAGAAAATATAATTTATTTGGAAGAATGGGAAAAGAACAGAGAGGTGGAAAGTACCTCATGAGTTGCTCTTGGATTAGAAAATTGACAGTGCAGGACAAAAAGATTACAACAAAAGAAGGAAGAAAGAAAGACAGAAAGAGAGAAAGATCATTGTTTTGTTATTGCACCAAAAAATGATGATGAAGCACTTTTAGGAATTGGGAGTATCCTGCCAATTTTTTCCTTTGGTGCTAATGTTCAGCAGGAATTAGAAGAGATAGTAATGAGTGAATATTGGTGTATTTCAACCATTCCTTGTATGCTTCTTCTATAAGCAAACTTAAACTATTAAATTATTATTTCTTTTAACTTTCCCTTCCTTTTGTAGGTAATTTCTTAACCTACAAAAACAATCCTGGAACTTTTCAGAAAAAGCAGTATAAAGAGACAAGTAAGTGAATATTCCATAGTGGCTAATATGGAATACTAATACTAATTGCTAATACTGCAATATTCTACAATTGCAACTGATTATTAAAAAGACTATTCTGACACAAAGACATAGATCCCATTACAATAATGAGATCTTTGTGGGAACAGAAGGGACTCCACAGAATTTTGATTTTAAACTGAAATTCAGTAGTGGAATAAGTTAAGATGCCACCAAAAAGATGTCTGTGTGCTTCCTATTTTGTTTTTATTGAAATACCTGTGGAGCTTTTTATCTGGTAGCTACTGGTAGACTGCAAATGTTTGCATTTCTGTCCCTGTCTAAATGATAACAGTATTAGTGACTGTCAATCTAAATTACAATGGTATTACTGATAGTGCTTTGTGCTAGTCTAAGTTCTTAAAGTTCTAAGAGGTACATGCACATACAAATTTAGTAAATGCATTCTTAACTACTCAGAGTTTATTAGAAATAAAAATAGATCCATACCTTTCTGCCCAACACGTACATGTTCATTTTCAAAGAACTCTAGAAAACAAAACCACAGAAAAGCATGGCAAAAAATAAATGAAAAAGACACCCCAGCTGATAATGTGTTTCGTATTTTTAACACACATCATTACATTCAGTTGCTATTTATTGCTAACATCACTAAAAGTTAAACTGCACTAGAGAGTCAAAGTTCTTTTTCAAAAACTAATTTTGTGTTTCAGAAACACAACTAGCAAAGCACCACTACATTACATGATTTTCAACTAGGCAAGTTTCCATGTAAAAAGAAAATCTTGTGATACTATAGTGATTTCCATTTTTAGGCAGTAGGGCCATCTTAAAACCTCGTCCTACAGTAACAGAATCATACATGGAAAACCAACAGAGATTATACACTATTTAAGTTACTGAATATTAATATATGGATATGTCCTCTAATATTTTGACAGCAGTTATTTTAAATGTTTGTATGTATATCTGTATATATATATAAATACATCTATCTGTTAGCTGGGTAAACATTTACTGATAATTTCTGTATTTCTGGAAAGAGGCAATGTGCTTCTCTAGATCCTGAAGAAACTTCTCCAAATCTGACTCTTTATATATGCAATGTTTTTTATTATTAGCTATATTTCACTATAAAAGCAATCATAGTTACAGAGCAAACATTTATCGTTTACTATAGGAAAAACACACATTTTTTTAATAATTTTAAGGATTCTACTCATTAGTGTTCTGTTTGAATGACTGCAGCATGGCATTAGCTTACCAGGAGGCACTTGTGCTGAATCATCAATACCAAGCTGTCCTATATTTAAGCCCAGTTCACTAAAGCCTTCTTTCTGAAAAGGAACAGAACCATAACAAAATAATTAATATGTTCAATTCTCTAAATCACTTGAGATTTCTTCTGAAAGGCTTAATGTGAATAGTTTCTGAACCAAATTAAGTTCTTCTAAATGCATACATTTGAAATAGAATCTCACATCAATTCTTAATCTAGTTTTAGTTATAAGCCCTAGTTTGCATGTCGAATTATGAGCTACATCTGGATGTAGTGAAGTGGTGAATGAAAGATCAGGTTAAGGATCTCTAATTCCCATCTCTTTTGCAACCCAGGTGAAGGTTTTTCTACTAGCATATAATCTGCAAGAGCCTCATCAGTGAAGCATTTAGAAAAACTCTCCCATATAATATACTAGTACTCAAACACTTCTTTTCATTTACAACCTGACAATAAAGGGATTTAAAACTATATTGAGAAGAAAGTCAGAAGCTAACTCGTTGTCAGGCTATTGATCTTGAACAGAATCTGCAGAATTGAGATGTGCTACAAATCTGAAGTTTCTTGTACAGAATAAAAATGATTAAGTGAATAACATGTACAAAAGTGTATTTTTGGCACAAATTAAACCTGTGTGGCATAAAATGAAAACTTCTCTACTAGCAGAAATTTTACTCTTTATGTTTTATTTTTCATGAAAAATATTTTTAATAGAACTTCTTTGTGCTCTGTATTTTAACTACACATTTAGATTGATTTTCACTTTCAAAAGGAAAAATTTATGATAATACTAATATTCATTTTTATTAGGTAGAATAATTTTCATAAGAAAGGAAAAAACTCTTACAGAAACCTCTTATAAGAAAAAAAATATACTTACCAATTCTGGAATATCTTTAACTTTCAAGGGAACCTGAATTAGTCCCAGATGATTTCTGAAACTAGGCTGCTCTCCATTTTCATAATTTGGGTTTCGAAGATTCATCAGTACCTTAAAAATTGTAGCTCTGTTATTTCTTGCTTACATTCAGAACTCTTCTCAACATCATCAGCATTACAAACAGTACATTCAGCGTAAAATTATTTCCCACAACTTTTATATATATATATATATATATATATATATATATATATATATATATATACACACAAATTATCAAATTATATCTCAACATTTTCAAAACCAAAAAGTATTGAAACTTTAAATAGTAGACTATTAAAAGTTAAGTTCCTTAACTTTTAATAGTCTACTATTTAACTTTTAATAGTCTACTTTGAAAAGTCAGCTCAATAAAAAAGCAGAAATAATTTTTAATATACACAATTAAGTGCTGGCTACATGTCTTGACTGAAATTTACTTCCTCATTTAAACTATACCAACTACATATTTGTGATGGCTACAGTATCCAGGATATTTTTCAGCATTACTTTTCTCTGAAATAATTTTTATCCATCTTCTTACACAGGCAATCTGACAGAACTTCCAATAAAAGTGCTACATAACTAAAATAATACTATGACAAATAGTAATATCTCAAAATATCTTCTTTCATCTAAGAAAAAGAAATTACAGAACTGAAAACCTAAAGCAACTATAATTTAAATGACAAGGAATCATCTCACGGTAAGTAACTGCGATCTATAAAGGAATTTACAGTCTCTTACATACTGTTATTCCAAGGTATAGATTTTGATTTGATGTTGAACTGCAAAGATTCTTTCTAACATGAATTTCTAGCTCCTATGAAATTCTCTCATAATATTGTACCTCTACAGTTCTCACTCTTGTAAGTATTCTAATACCATATAATCTCACAGTCAGACTTGTTAATTTAAAGAAACTGCAAACTCTGGAAAGAAAATGGCATAAAAGAAAAGAGAGTGATCATGAGGGTTACTGAATAAAGCTTAAAAAAAGACAGATTTATTTACAGATCCCAGATTAAAAACACACCACAGCTGTTAGTACAATGATGGAAAACAAAATAAATAAAACATTTTCAACATTATTTTGATTAACTGTACAGAAGGAATGATATGTAATAAGTACTGTTTTACTGTGATGTTCTGTGCTTGAGTCATAGAAAATTATGAATAATACTGACATTTAAGGCTTTAAAGATTCCATAGTCACCAATTTTTTAATGGTCCAGTTTGATTACATACAAAAGCCCTGAAATTCTACACAGTCCTGTTTCATGTTTGATTTTGTACAACCTAGATGACCTCCAATTGCAACTGCATACAAGTCTACAATCTACTATCAAACAGTCTGTTAGTTTCAAATATTGTGATTTATGAGCTTAATATATCGGAATTGAAAATGTAAAATGGTTTACAAAATCACTTGAAAATAACTCTCCAAGGAAAAAACGTTGGGCCCAAACTATACTTTAAAGAAGTTTATCACAGGCTCAATTTAAAACTGCAGTTAATAAATAAAAAAGGGGCAATAGCATTTTGTCTTGTAAACCAAACATGGATTCATAAAAACCATGCCAAATTTCACTTGCTATAAATAACAACTAGTATGAAATACATTTAGCAATTATTTTTCCCACTTAATATAAAAGACTATAATGGATACAAGCCAATGGCTGAGTATTGTTTCATAAAGGCTTACCTCAAGAAAATCTTTAGGTGCATAAACAGGCCGGAAAAGACTTAGATCTGAAGTAAGATTTCAATGACATTATGTTTAAAACCAAAAGATCAAAAACACATGTGCCATATTTATAACACAATCTAGCAATTTAAATAACAGATTAGATCAAAATAACATCATCACAAATATCATGGCAACAACTACCACATATTCTGTCATGATTATGCTACTGATTATTGCCTCATTTTTTTAAACCTCAGATAAAGGAAGAGAAGGGTGCTCTTCAAGGTCTCTTCCAGACCAAACCATTCTATGATTCTATGAAGAGAACAGTAGTCACAGGAAGCTTTTACTTAATCCTCCTAAGTCTTTAGACTGAATCACTCTTAGACTTGGGAAAGACATGATTTTCAAAAGCAGGGTATTTTTCAACAGCTTAAAATTATTGAAATACACACATTGCTGTCAAATGAAAACTGTGAGCAGTACTAAAAAATCCATGAAAAGTGTTTGCCACCAGAGAGGTGGTAGTGTGATACAAACCAGCACCTTTTTAAGGAACTTGACTACAAACTAGCATGAGAGTTAGCCTTGCTTTCCCCAAATATAATATCACTGATTATTCTGTCCAGGAGTTATTTGTATCTTTTGTCAAAAAAAATCTGAGCTCAATTATTCACAGTTCTGAACATTTTCTGCTAGCCTGAGTTTATATTAAGAGGAGCTGTCTTCTAGTTGAATAAATCTCTAGAGCACTGGAATATGGAATGATTCAATGTTAGTACAATAACTTGAAACAAAATAAGGAAATAAGTATTTATATATGCATAATGGCACATTACCAATGAAAGAAAGATCGAAATTAATTTGCCTTGAAGAGATTAGATTAACCTTTGACTGGTAAGTAAGATGTGCATCCTTCCTTTCTATGTACAAAAATTTAATGCATGTAAATTTAGTTGACTTTACCTGGCTCATCAGTTCCCATTTCATTCCATTTATTAAGCAATTCTTTTTGTTCATTTGCAGGCCTCTGAAATACACAAAACAGTGCATCTTCTTTTTTTTAACAGAATGAATAAAAACATGCTTATTTCAAATACGAATTCATTTCAACTATACATTAATGCAATGTTTTACAAAATAGCAATACAAACTTATTTGCTAACAAATTACCCCTAGCCTGAAGGTACAGTACACACTGGGAAAGGGCAAGTTCAGTTCCTGGAAGGAAAGAAGCCCATTTAACAGTTTCAGGTGTTTAGTAATGAATTTAGGATATTTAGTACTCAATTTTGTGTTCCTGAAGATTTACTGCCCATTCCATAGAGCTGTTGGACTCCTATCAAATTCCTGTCCCTGGCAGCCATAAAAACCAAATACAGCAGCATCCTTTAGCTCATGAACCATAGAGGTTTCTGCCACCTATCACAGAGGTCAAACAGGGAAATGAAGAAAACATGCTAAAGTTACTCCCTAAATCCATGATCTTTAAAATTAAAGCCTCTATATTAATTTAAGAAAAAAACCAACCACGTAACAACAACAAAAAAAAAAGCCCAGACCAGAATGAATGACAAACAAAATCAGTAATGTACCAGTATCACTCTCTCCTTATGTACCAGTTCAACTACCACCTTCTGTGCACACAAAGCACATTTGTGTTGATTAGTTATACAGTTGAGTCTTCACACAAAATACTGTTATGAGCAATGAACACAGTAACTAGCTTTCCAAAATGCTGCTCCCTCAAGAGGGTAACTACTGCAACAGCAAAGAGGAAAATCTACCTAGAGCATTCATCTTCTCCCAAGCTGAGCTGACACATTCACTGTCACCATCTCTGAAAATTATTCTGCAGCAAAATTATTTAGATACTGAACCTGCAGCTCTTGATAACCATGTCTAAACTGGAAATTACATTACAAGTGTGCAAGATGAGGCTTAATTTCAAAGAAAATGTCAGTTTGAAAACAGAAAAATAACAATACAATACCTTCTGTGCTAGTGGGATATTGAGTTCTGTGCACATGCTGTTCAGACTTTTCAGAATTCGCTTCTCCCAACTTCCCTAAAATACACACAAAAGATAAATTATAAGGAGCTTCTTTTTCCTGAAAATTGAATTTACTATGCAATAACACGCAGTTTTTTGAAGTCAGATATATGTAAAAGGATAGCAAGAGTCACTGACTGACACCTGCAAACACATGAAGAGAATATTTATATGCTTCTTTACATGGAAACAATAGATCAAACAGATTTAATTCTTTACAACATAAAAAAAAAAAATCAGAAAATTTAGTTGTTCATATTTCAGCTCTTTAAAAAAGCATGTATTTCACAATTACTTTTTTTAATATATACTTAATGATCAAGCTTCTTTATAGATCAATATTTAACAAATTTTTCAAACAATTATAAAGGTCAATCAACTATGCACAACAAATACCTTCTCCACTTTGGGGCCTGAAGAGACTGGCAGTCTTTCTCCACAAAAAGTATCTCAGATGTTGTCAGAAATAAATGAAAGTTAGAAATCTGATATTCTGTAATACTTAAAAAAATAGTTCTTCTAACTAATGCTCAGGAAATAGTTGTCTAATCGGAGAAAAGCAGAAATGGACAATACTTCAGTGGGCAGTGGACTGCTTAAAAAGCAACCAGATTCTTCTGGCAATTGCATTAGGCTTCATAAGTGCCTACTCCATGGCCAACTCCTCTGAAGTTAATGCAAATTAGTAATGACTTCCTTGTCAAAGGACTTGGTACCTTGCTTCCGTGATTACAGCACCACTGGTGGGTTTTATACTTAATTTAGTTTTCTATGGATGACAAGCCAGACCTCAATCACATGAATGCAAAGACTCCTTTGAATTTAATCTAGCTCTATTTATTGCTTGTAATTTGCTCTAGATGCAAATTTTACAACAGTTATTTACTGTTTAACCACGCTCCTCAAAGTTCTGTCCAAAATAGGCTGCAGTTTATTAGACAGGAAGCAAATGAGAGGAAGGGCAGTTTAAAATCTTGTCTATAATTGTTTCATTTTAGCTTTTATTTACAAGGCCATTTTCAAGATCCTCTCATACCTTTTTCCATCAAAAAAGTTGCTATCTTTCGCCAGAAATTTTTCCTCACAATCAAGTCATTCCTTCACTTTGTTTTGCATAAACAAAACAGATCTGAGTTTTGAATGTAAGGAATGTTTTCCAAATTGCATACTTTTTACCATACTCTGTAAAATGTTTTTCTTTAACTGTATTATCATATTTAAATCCCCTTCAAATGCTGCAGTTACACAACACCATGTCACAAAGTGGTTCATCTCTCACAAAGTGGTAGTATCAAGCCTTTACTATTTTGCCAAGAAGTGAGGTTTTGTTGCTAGAGAAATAAAAAGTGAGAGAGCACAAAGATTACTAGATCATATAGGATAAGAAAGTGGAAATGGACAATACACAGGTAGTAGCAGCAAAAACAAAATCAAAGGTAAAGTCATTTTTGGTAAAAGCGTGGTCTAGATCAGATGGCCCAGCCTCCTGTCCAGCCAAATCCTATGTGTCCAATGTTGTCTCTCTAAGATTATTCCAATGGCTAATTGTTCCCTATGCAAAAAATTTTCTTCTTTTGTCCAATCAGAATCTCCCCAAGAGTAACTTGTACCCATTATTTCTCATCTTTTCCATGTGACTCTTGTAAAAAGGAGTCTCCATTTTCTCTGTAGCCACCCTATAAATACTGGAACAAAGTCTCCCCTAAGCCTCCAGTTCTCAAGGCTGAACAAACCCAGCTCTCTCAGCCTTTCCTCACATGTCAGGCTTTCCAGTTCTCTGTGGTCCTTCTCTGGACCATCTCCAGTCTATCCACACCCTCTGCTGTACAGTGGGGACCAAAACTGAACACAGTACTCCAGATGTGACCTGACTAGCATTTAGTAGAGTGGGACAATGACTTCTTTATCTCTGCTGGTGATGCCCACATTGATGCAGCCCAGCATCCTGTTGCCTTTCCTTGATGCAGCAGCACACTGTCCACTCATACAGAGCTTGCTGTCCACTAGGTCCTTCAGGTTCATTTCCTTCAGGCTGCTCCCCAGACAGGTAGGAGCTCCAAGCCTGTCCTGCATTCTGGATTGTTTTCTCATATGCCAGATCTTACATTTGTGTTTTTACATCAGAAGTCTCTTGTTAGCCCACTCTTCCAACATATCCAAGTTTTTCTGCACAGTGACTCTCCCTTCTGATGCAGCTACTTGGTTTGGTACCATTGGCACTATCACTTCATGATACCATCAAAATTAAGGGAGGACAGGTGGAGAGCGCATAAGCAGGGGAATAGCAAAGATATGCTTAAAGATATGAAAGCTACAAAAGAAGAAGAGACAGATAAAAGCTTTGCAAGACCAAAAACCATCTAATTCCAAGGAAAAATGGAGGTTAACACACTTGGTGTGACTTACAACTGCCACACCAGACATTAATCCACTCACTGCACTGAGTATGCAACATATTGGTAATAAACCACTTATACTCAGTCATAAAGTGTGACATAATTCATCTTTCAAGACCCAGTAAAAGATAATCAAATAAATGCAAAAAGACAAAACCAAAGTGAGGGTTATGCAGCCTTTCCAAGCATGATACCTCTCCAGGACAGCAGGTACCTGAAGTGAGCAGAAACAGAATGCACTGTTCTTGACCGAAATAAAAAGGCAGAGGGAGAGGTCATGAAGCCATTTTATTGATGGGAACAATACATTTAACAAGATGATTCCTCTAGTCTTACAAAGAAATTCAACACTAAGAAAACACACCATTAGATTGCTATGGTTACAATTATTTAGTAAAATAGCTGAAACTGAGGAAGGAAGCATTGCAATTTGGAAACAATTTCATAGCGTCACAGAATGGTTTCCAACACCTGAAGGGAGGGAGAAGGATTATGAACAAGGGCATGCAGTGATAGGACAAGGTGGAATGGATTTAAACTAAAAGGGTAGGTTTACATGAGATAGGAGGAAGAAATTCTTTACTGTGAGGGTGGTGAGACATTGAACAGGTTGCCCACAGATGTTGTGGATGCTCCATGCCTGAAAGTGTTCAAGGATGGGTTGGATGGGGCTCTGAGCAACCTGATCTAGTGGGAGGTATCCTTGGAAGGGAAGGTTGAAACCAGATCTTTAAGGTCCCTTCCAACCCCAATCATTCTATCATCCTATGACTTACAGCATTACTACTCATTGCCATTAATGCTCTATCCTTCTCTAGAAACCTGGTTTTCTTTTGAGGTAAGAAAAGAAAGCAATATAAAAACCTCAGTCTGCCATCTATGAGAAAACAGAACCAATGTGAGAAGAAAAAGGGTTAATTATGGACCCTTTTTCTATTCTAGAAAAATTGTTACTATCACTTTAATCAGTGTCTCAAAGTCATTCCAGTAACTACCAGAGATGGTTTTCTGGGAGTAGTACCCTTATTTCCAGAATTCTGAACTAGAGCAAAATTGATTAAGATAGAAAAGGACAAAGAAATTGTCAACAAAATTATAACAATGGAAACAGCATCTGAAATGGTGACTGTATCTAATAAAAATAGAATATGATAAATATGGAAAACATTTTTATATGGGGACAAATTTTGATGATAGCACCAAAATATTTTTTTCCACCTGCTGTGATGCTAAATGGAAATAAAGTAAAAAAAAAAATACCTACAAATAAAAAAACCCCCAGTCTTTACTGTCAAAACATTAATTAGATTTTCAATACCTATGAAAGTAAATTGCTAAGTTTTCACTTTTATCTCTATCCCAAAAGGTATTAGCAACCTGTACACTTGTATTTTAGCTATTTCCAAATATTTTAAACAAACAAAATCATTGCAACACTGGCTTTGTAAGCTTTTCACATTGTTTATTTAATCAAAAAGAGTAACAAAATAAAACCTAGTTATGATTCAATTGCTCTAATGATGCCTGTTTTCTTACAGGCCCATTATCTACAGTGATAAATGTGTGTCATCTTGAAAATCAAACACTTGCGTGTATCTCAATGGTTTTAGAAAAGATCATGTTAGTTCTCTAACTGTGCATTTATTATTATTTCTCAACTACCACACTTTACCAGTATTTCTCTATGGAAAGGGTTTACAAGTCTTTATCAAAGAGCTGTATTTTAAGAAAGAGTTTGAAAGACCATCATACTGGTTTGGCTGGGATAGAGTTATCTATCTTCATAGTAGTTGGTATGGTGCTTTCTTTTGGATTTGTGAGCAAAAGGATCTTGATAAAACACAAATGTTTTAGCTATTGCTGAAAAGTGCATACATAGCTTCAAGGTCTTTCTAATGCTTCCCCAACAGCAAGGAGGCTGGGAGTGCACAAGAATTTGGGAGGAGACAGAGCTAGGCCAGCTGACCCCCAGTGAGCAGCAGGATATTCCAGACCATACAACATCATGTTCCAAATAAAGATGCTGGGACAAAAGTTGCCTGATGATGGAAAGTAATCAATGAATCCCTATTCTGCTTTGTTGACATGAGTAGCTTTTGCTTTGCCAATTACACTATATTTGTAACACGACTTCTCACTTTTGTCCTTTTGATTCTTTCCTGCTTCACTGGGGGAAAGTGAGTGAGTGGCTGAGCTGCCTACCAGGGTTAACCCACCTGGAGGACATGGATGACTAATACTCTTTGAAATAGGGAATTAAACTTTGAAACCAGCAAAGACAGGACTTCTCCTGCTCAGTTTTAAACTACTGGAATAACAGGCCTTTCTACATACAGCTAAAAACACTGCAAGTATTACATCCACTTTTGTAAAACAATTACCCATGAAACTGGTTCAGAAAAACATGCATATAGATATATCTCTCTGGTTCTTGCACTAATAAACTAGTAAGAGTGATTTGTTTCAGGCAGCAAATTGTGGCATTACATTTCACACCAACAAGAAAAATTGATTAAAGCAATCTTTAGCCCCAAATCCTAAAGACTGAAAACCAGGACAGAGAGATGAGACTTAGAGGAATAAACAACAATATGATTGTAAAGGTAACACAGTTTGTTGAGTATTTTGTAAAATAATACTGTAATGTATCTCTAGGCCGAATTAAATACACCTTTATCCCTACCTCAGATGTTTTTGTTAGAGCTTCTTTAAGCTTGCTATTTTTTCTTTTACATTTTATGTGGGGTTTTTTTTTTGTTTATTTCAAATGGCATATATTGGCAAAAAATTAAACAAGCAAAAGTATTTTTTCCTGACACCAAAAATCCTCGTTTAATCTTTACAGTCCAGTTTCTCTTATTCTCCTTCAATATGCCTTAAGCTCCTTAGCTCTATATTTTTCATCTTCCTTTCACATTTTTAAGTACTAAATATATCTCTTCTTTCTGAAGATCTCACTATCTCTGCAGCCTGTTATTTTTCATCATGAAACTGCCTGTGTCCCTTCAAAAAAATGCTTTTGTAACCCTAACAAAATGACCTATAGGTACCCCTTTTTTTTTTCTCAATGAAACCAAATTCTCTTCTTTGACATATTCACATCATCTCTATTCTACATTTTTCACCTACCTGCCACTATATCCTACTACCTTCATGGCTGGAGAATTACTTGAGCATTTTCTGTATTTATGTAACATGTCACATATACAATATTATTATTAACTTTGATCCAATTACAAATCAGTGCTTTTCCTAAGGTATAAAACCTAGAAACATAATAACATTCTAGAGAGTAAATCTCAAATAATCTAATTAAAGCTCTGATATGAATGGTAAAATTGATAACCACCAACCTGTGCTTTCCTCATATAGGCTAAAGGTTCTTTAATATGTTCAGGTGGTGCTGCAGGATGACAGGGCGAAGGAAACCTTAAGAAAAAATATGGTAAACTTTAAAAATTCTGATATTTTATTTTGCTTAATTAATCCTGTAATTGTAAACCTTAATTTAACTTCTTTCATGAGAGCAATAGCAAAAACATAAGTGTGTGTTGATCAAAACTGAGTGTTATTTTTAGAAGTATTTTTTCCTCATCCATTCTATGGATACAAATAAGATAACAATATGCAAGAATTAATAACATTTCAACATGAGTTGAATTAATAACATTTCAACATGAGTTCTTCTTGTATTAAAAAAACTGCTCCCTTATAATTTCACATACAAATAAAATAAAATAAAATAAAATAAAATAAAATAAAATAAAATAAAATAAAATAAAATAAAATAATTATATTAACAAATCAGGTATTTTAAAAGTGTATTCTCTTCACATCATGTCATCTTTATGATTTCCTGGAACTTTCCCTCTCCATGTCATCAATTTTTTGAGACAATATATTTTTTTTAGGGTCTCCTTTTAAAAATCAGTAGTGAACATGTACATATCCAAAGTAATTAGAATTTTGAGTGAGGTGTTGACTTAAGCAAAGCTGAATATCCACTCATAAACTGCATTATGACAAAATATAAAAGCTGGAATAAAATTTAAAAACTAAACCAAAACATTAATTTAACTTTCAGTAGTATAGGTTATTTTTGTCAAACATTACATCCAGCTTAATTTTAAATGGCTCAAATGTCTTTCAGGAAACAAAATTTAAACATAGCTTCTCTAATAGTTAGCCTGAATTTTCATTTGTTTGAATGCATTCAATCAGTTCCTATCATGCGTTTTTGGGAAACCCTCCCAAAATTTCTTCCCATTTTTAACAGATAAGATCATTCTTGTACTTGCTGCAAATTTGTTTTGGACTATTCTGTTCCAATGTGTAAAACAGAATCAATATCAACAGATTTCAGAAATGTTGTTTCTTGGCTTTTCCACAATGCTCATGAAATCATGGTGTTCAGTTAATTTCAATTTTCAAGGGCAAATTTCGTTATTTTGCTGCTTATTTCCGTACATTAGCCCTAGAGACAGGTAAATATTTTTTCCCTGGGAAGATACAATGAAGATGAATCCTTGCTAACAGACAGAAGCATTTGGCAGAATTAAGTTCCTCATACTACTAAATATACATTGTGCTAAACTGTTAACTCTAACAAGCTTATTTACATTACCACAAATAGATTTGCATACACAATTCTTATTTTATAGTTGCATTCATGGCTATATCTGTCATGAAATTCACCTTTCCACTGTGCCAGAATGTGAAGAAAAATTATGCTTCCCAGAAGTCTAATCCAAAGTTTGCTGAACAATAGTAAAAAGGAAACTTGGCTGATTTGACTGCGTTTTTAACCATATCCCAAGCATGATGAGCACTGACCTGAGAAACCTAGAGATCCAACATCTTAATGATTTTTAAAAATAATTAATACAAAAAATATGTGCAATGCTATGACCAATACCGCAATTAAAACTCACTTGCAGCAACTACTTCATTTACATAATTATATTATGACCCTTGGTACCTTTGGAAGTAAAGACAAAAGGAAAATAATAAAGTAACTACAAAATGTGGTGATAGTTATTTCATTTATTCTTTAAAATGCACTTGAGTCATTTCACTAGGATGAAAAAGAAATAATGGCACTTTAAAAACAGAAACTAAGCAGGTACTCTTGCTATGACAGATATTGCAGATTATAGTAACACACCATACACGTCTATAAACAAATGGATCAAAAGAAAATAATGTGAGCAGAACTAAGTGAAAATACTAAATAAACTCACACATTGAGTTCACTATAAACAGCATTCTGAAGCTTCTTTTCCCAACCTGTTAAAATAAAAAAAAAAAACAACCAGAAGACACCTTTAGGAATTAATACAAATGGAACATCAATCAGAGGTTGCTTTGCAGTCAGTGGAGTTTTGTGTCTGGTCTCAGTTCATGTCTACCTACCAGAGAGACAAGAGGAGACAAAGAAACCTTAATCTAATCAAGATAGGAAAACTGCAAGTTGAAAACTCAAATGAGATTGAATATCCTTTATTTCCACCTGCTGTTCAAATAATTACAATATAGTTTTGGTTAAAAAACTTACATTCTATTTCTTAAAGCCATCATTTTATAAAACCAACAATTAATATTAATTGAAACAGTGTTCCTGATGATTATAAATCTGAGATCATTTATCATAAAATCCTCACATTATACTAACATAGCCTACAACTTTCAATGCAAATTGGAAATTTAACTAAAGGTAAAATTTTCAAGAGTATCTCCATGGAAGTTAATTTCCATTTTCAGAAGTGACTGAACTCTGTATTCACTCAGAGCTTTCAGAAAAAATCACCAGTATCTTAGAAAATGATAAAAGCACTTTGCATACATAGTATGTTTTTCAAAATGCAGATGGAATCCTACAACACTTTCCCATTTAAATTTTTTTAATCTGATTTAATAATCTGAAATCACTGAATGTCTGCTTCTGGCTACTGTCAGTGACAAGACACCAAGCTCCACAAACCACTGCTTTCATCACTTATATCACATATGTTGTCACATACATCTATCCTCTTCACAAATAGATCAATAAAGTATTACAAACCTGATGTCTTCAGAAAATCCTTAATATCCTCTTTTAGAGATTCCAGCTTAATTTCTGGTTTGTGTAGGCTAACCTAATATGAAAAATAAATAAATAAGTATCAAGAACTAAAGAGAAATTACATTCTTCAAATTATAAAGTAAGTAATGAACATGCTTAAGGTTACACCCAAAGCAAATGCATTCCTTGAGCAAGAGCAGTCAAAAATATCAGTTAATTTTTTTCTTACTCAATGTCTTCACCTTTTTCATCAATGCTAAAAGCTCTGTGTGGGGCAGAGGAGAGAAAAAGGGAGTAGAATATGCAATGAATGCATATAAACATACATGTTTAATAATCTGAGCAAATACCCCACATACTTAGCACAAATGCTAGACTATACACATTGAGGAATTGGTCATAAGGTACACATGGAAAAAACTAGAAGCCAATCCCTGTATTTCATCTGAAAGAATTAAAACTGAAAACATTCCATAATTTTTCACTTAACCTCCCACAGTTCAGCTTTTTCAGGTAAGAAATGCCATTTTCAAACCAAAAAGCCGACTGCACTGAACACTCCCCTTTGCAGTTGTGACTACTGGTATATATGACCTCTTGCAGTGAAATGCACTCAACACACTAACCAGCACTAACCAGCACTAACCAGCACTAACCAGCTTTACAACCATACCATGGTACAACCATACAGATGGTGCTGCACATCTTTCAGCAATGGCAGGACCAGCTGCTACAGCACCTCCTTCTTCTGCAGCTAGACGAAGAGGTGAAAACCAACACAACACAAAGGTCCAAAAGGACAACAAGCAGAAACTCAGAAGTTTCTGTGAAGTGCCTTCCAAGACATATTTTCCTAAGCATGGTACATGGCAATAGCTGACTAACATCAGATAATAAAGCTGAAGGTTTAGAGAAAAAAAAGAAATGCTGCACGCTAACTTGAAAATAACACCGAAGATCTGTGTGTCCACAGCCATGACAGCTCCAGGCATGTTAGAAGCATATGGCCGTATCATCTACATAGAAATGTGAGACACCTCTTACCAAAAGCTACTCAACAATATGCTGTAGGCATATCAGCTACTGATTCTATTGCAGCAAGTTTTCCTGCTGCAATGGAATTTTAATTTTTATTTATTAAAAATAATCTTTCAGCAACTTGTGCAGATTTCCAGCCCTAACAGCACTGCTGACAGCATGGCATGCTTTAAGTCCATGGCACACAACTGAAACTCAAAAATCCTGTACTTTGCCTACAGTTTATACATAGAAAAGGGTGTTTCTGCGCTGGAAAAGCTGGTCTAGGTGAATTCACAATGCAGAATTTTAAGAAAACCTTTCCATTTTCCCCACATGAAAAGAGGAATGGACAATAATGGAGAGAATAACAGCATCAGCATTTCAAGTCCCCTTGCCATTACAGGTAAGGGAGGCATTTATATTTGGTTTACTGACTGCAATAGTGAAGCATGCTTTGAGAAAGAAAGCACAGACCAGAAGGTGTGGTGAGTTGCACAACTCTCATGTCAAATGACAAACACATATTCCATCCAGCACAATGGTAAAAGCTGGCAAAGGTTGGTAACTAATATCTGGGAAACAAAGATTTTTATGTGTGTTCTTTGGCAGTTCACAAAATACCCTTTTATGCAAAAACACCAAGGAGGATTTTACGAAGAATTCCTTTTGAAGCTACTTTGATGGGAAGTCCTTTTTGGACATTTGTCAGGCTGACGGTTTTCTCTGGTGCAAGGCAACAATTTTGTATGTTTACTGTAGAAATTTTAAATAAAGTAACACACATCAAGCATGGCAGATTTTGCCATACTGTTCCTCAGAAGTTTTTGTGCACCCTTTTGCAAATGTTCAGCTTTGTCTTTGAGTTAAATATGACTCATTCTATTCTCAAGGTCCATGGGGTTTACCCATAAGGTCTGGCACACTTTTTAGATGCAAAAAAATCCCTTCACAAATACAACTCATTGACAGATGATAAATCACACAAAGAAAAGAAAGCTCCTGTACAATCTGCTATATAATGGATTAATTATCTTAACACTGGAAACAGTACAAGAAATTATGTGAGTGCAATCAGAACAGAGTTTTAATTCTCTGCTGTTCACACACCTGTGAGCTCTTGGCTAATTAAGGAGTATCTGATACTCCTATTGAAAACAACAAGGTTTTTTTTAGAGATTCCTGGAAATTTTGGAAATTGATACAGCATATCACATTAGAAGGCATTAAGGAGTTCAGTCCACAGACTACTTCCCATTTTCCCTGTCAGGCCAAAAGAACAACAGAGGTCTTTCTTGCAAACTGCTGTTCCCAACAGAGCCTGTTCCCCAGCTGCAGAACATAAAATCCAGAGACTCTCTGGATTTGCAGAGAGAGGCAGTCAGAAAGGCAGTCAAAAAGGAAACAGGACAGCATGCTGGGGAAAATTTTTCCCCAAGGATGACATCAGTGCATCAACCTGCACTGGTTACCTTCACCTCTTCATGCCCATGTATTAAGCCAGATATTATTTGATTATTCCTAGCCCTGATGCAACCAATATTCTTAGGCTAATCTTTAACTTATCAAAACATCTATCTTTAGCACCTTTCCTGTGTCCTTTTTCTTCTCTTTGCTGAAAAAAGCTCTACTGAGACAAATTTTCACAAAAGAAGAGTTAAAATCTCCCCCCTCCCCCCAAATTATGGGGCACTTTTGTCTCCACTTTTACCAATTCAGAGTTCAGTTACAAAAGCCTCCTCCCATTTACACCTTCCCTCTTGTTTACTTGTGTACTACAATCAGCACATTCCTAAGTGCTAAGCAGAACAAGAGAGCCACAGAAACTGTTAGGTTTGCTGATCAGTTTTCAAATCAGAAATTAGATACTTGAGAATGTGGCAAGCAGTTCAGCTGGCAGCTGCAGCCACTTCTAAAACACACCATATTCCAGCTCTGATTAACACAAAAAGGGAAAATACTCATTTTGGTAAGTGAAAGGAACTCTCTTCAGAACTGTTTTGCCGCAACTTAACAGTATGGTACCTCTTTAGAATTCATATGGGTGTTTATGGGAATTAAGTTGAGGAATCCAGGGGACTTAGCAGAGCTGATGTTCCAAAATTACTAGTCCAGGTCTCCCACATAATCTTGTTTTTTCCTTTGGATTACCTGATCTAACTTATTTCTGTGTTGTACCATGTTGGAAAACACATTTAGGTATTTATATTTTTGGTAGGGTTGGTTTGTTTTAAACTGCTTGGTACAACATACTGACTAAGTCTCATTTGCATTTTTTTTCCCTTTGATTTTTTGGTAGAATAAAAAAAATATGTTGAAAAAAATTTGTTTATATAAAAACGCATTACTACAACTTTACATAGATGAAAATGCCTGCCTAAGATTTATAGGGAGAAAACCCCATATTGATGATATTTGTACTCACGAACTGAATTAATTCCCTGCATGATCATAAAACAGCAAGCACCCAAGCAGAACTACCAATTTCAACACACACATCTTGAGGAAAGGGTATCTTACTTCTATAAGAAAAATACTATCTGTTACTATAAGGAGATTATAACATGCAGGTAATAAAGAGTGAGCAATACCGGGGAACAATTCATGAAAGCAAAGGGTGACAGCTAGAACAGGGAAAAAGCCAATTATTCAGAGGCTGAGTCAGGGCAATATAGAGCCCTGAAAGGGAATAGGGATAAAAGTCAAACATTTCAGCAAAAAATAACAAATAATTTTTAATAAATGTTAAAGCCTAACAGCTTTTCCCTGTAAAACTAGCATTGTGCATAATGTTATGGACAGGGCACCGAGGTCCAGGTGTGGGATGTCTGTGTTCCTTGGCAGTCTTGGTCAGCTTGCTGTGAATCACAACACATCTGTCCCTTCCACATTCCCTCATATAACAAGCTTTACAGCATTCCTTCCTTGGCACCCCCCAATTCTTCAGCTGTACAGACCCAGACTTCAGGGACCTTTAAAATTCTGCCACATTTGCCGGTGCCTAGGGTACCACTAACAATCTTGTGTGTACATCTTTGATTTTGGCAAGGTATCCTGCTGAGATCTGCGCAGCCACCATTGGAAGTGATACTCTAAATGTACTCTCTCTGTACCTGGATGACAAGATGGAAGAAAATCCAGACATTCAACACTGCTGTGGCTGAAAGGAAGCAAAAGGATAGCACAACTGTAAAATAATAAAATTGGTGGAAATAGGAAATTGATTCGCACAGGAACTGAACACAGAGCTCAACCTATTTACAAATTAGCATCTAAATTTGAAAGTGGCATTCAGTGATCATGACTGGAGCCGCACTGATCATGCAAGAGATGATCCATAATCACAGCACTCAAAGAAGTACAGGAAAATAACCAGAGGACCAGCAACATACTACTAAGAGGAGGCTTGACAGAACAAAGTGTTCCAGCATAACTCCTGTGTTAAACTATTTCTTTTCTCAACAAGAATAAACACTGCAGAGAAGTGATCCAACTATACTGAAATGTGGAATCGCATCAGATGAACACATATTTTTATCCTGTTGCAAACAGTTCTGCAAATAACTTTACACAATCCTAATATTTTTACAGGCTATCAACCATAATTTCTCTTCAAAGCCTTTTTTGTTTAGATAAACATGTACCCTCTCAAAGCCTTTATTACTGTTCAGTATGTTTCTGCACAAGTGCACAATGTTTTTTGGTTTTATTGCTATTATTTCCCAAATTACAATAAAACAGAATCCCCAAATATAACCCATCTTTAGAAGAAGTAAATTGAATGAAAGCTAATAAACATTCACCATTCCTTATGTACTTCATCCTACCATAACTGGACTTTATAAGGACCAAGCTGACTTGGTAGCACTTCAAGCAGAACCACCACAATTTCAGCAAAAACACTCACTAAAAACTTAAACCCCTGCAACTTTAAGGGAGAGATTAGTTTTGGTTATACATTTCTGTAACAGAAAGAAGAATCATTCTGAGCCTAACTAAACAAATTTCAGTAAGTGTGAAACCCTGATTACAATGACAATTTTCCAACCCTTCTACATTTCTACATGAAATACAATAAGGGAAACAAATGTTGTGAACTTTCTTATACAAGTAAAAATAAGCTAGGAGATACAGAGAGAGCTTCAATCAGTTTCATATGGAAGTAAACAGCTTCAAATGTTATGCTGTAGTACAAGATATAAGGATATATTTTAATGATGCAATTTTAATGTTTAATAAATTTTCTAGGTTTTGAATATAAAATTATTGCTGAAAATAAAATACAACACAAGGCAAAAACCAGAATCCATACTACTAAAAAAGTACTACTCAGCCAGTCAAGCTTGCATTGCAACTACATCATCTGATCAACACATACTCAACTGCATTCAATTTAAAATTCAGTATAATGCAAATATTACTCCTGAGCTCTATCAGCAAGCATAGTAAATCCTTTGCCAAAATGAACCGTTAATTTTCCAGGAGGACTCCTGAGCCTACATTTTTTTGCTAATTTTTATTAAATAAATGCTACATTGCACAGAAACATTCTCCTCCTTAATTTGATCTTTTATATGTTTGGTATCAATTTCAGATACCAATCAGATTGGTATCGATTTCTTCTTTTTTTAACTGGCAAAAAATATCATGAAAACAATATGCTGAGACATCTTGCAAACCACAAATTATAATAAATTATTCTAAGCTTATTTACCTACACTTTAGATGCACAGTCAGGCAGTACTCCAGCTCCACTGTTCCTAGTGCTCCCAAAGGAAGTCCTCTCCTCCTTTGCCCCATCTGAAGTCTTGTAAAGACCCTTACCTCTCCCTTTGAGCAATACTGTCTTAAAAGTATATTGTCTTAATACTTAAATACTGTCTTCTGGTTCCATCACAGGTCTCCTCAAAGTCAAAGAGCGGTGGCGGCCTCCCCTCCTCTGGACAGTGTTTCTGACCACGACATCTCCTCTCCAGCCTTTGTACCTTCAGGTACCTCCACCAATGTATTCTCACTCCCAAACTTAATTGCTACAGTGGGGTGGGATGGGGTATCAGGCCTGATTTTTACACTTACATTGCCCCTTTTAGCCTACTGTAACAGCGCTTCTCATGCTTTGTTACAAGTTCCCCTCAGGCTGTCCCACTCCAGCCATACCTACAAAAAACATCTGAGAATATTTATGCAGACTAGCAGGGGGCGAACTCCTTGCACTGTGAGTCTTTCTTGTTCCATTTAAAACATAATTTAGAACCTTTATCTTTCATTTAGAACCTTTCCTTTTATTGTCACCTCCAGCTTTAGAAAAGTTCTTTAGGAATAAACTACTGAAGCTTTTGTCTGTTGGTTGGTTTTGTTGGGTATTTTTTAAACTCTGTCATTTGCCCCTGGTGACTAGAGGGCAACTCAGAGTTCTGGGCAACTCTGAGTTAGACTGATTTCTATTAGAGGTTTGCATGGGACAAAAATTAAGATTGATTAATCTCAACTGATTAATAAAGCCTAACTCAAAAGTTTTCAAAGATCATGAAAAATGCAGTTTCTGAATTGGCTGCAAATGAAAATGTGCTAAAAAGGTAGCACTTTTTCATGTCTCTGAACAGTTTCATTTTTATTGTCTGCTCACTAACACGGATTTTTACTAGAGCAGAATTTTAGCAAGATTTCCCAAAATCATTTGTTTTAAAACTGCATTTTGTCCTTGAGATGTCCATGTTTTAGTTTTTCTAAACACCTCTAATCTCTACCTTAAAAATATTTACAATTCAGAAAAAATATTTACAATTCAGAAAGAGAAAAATTAAGATAAAAACAAGCAAATTTGATTACAAACTTGAACAGAGAAGTTGTGCCCATAAAATGAGGTCTCTCCTCTGCTACCCCACTAACACCAGCAGCGTTAGTTGAAAAGTTACTACCTAATATTTTGGCTCTTTGTCACTGTTACTCTTTCCTTTCAAACACACTACAAAGTATGTTCAGAAGAAATTCCAAAGCAATAGATACATTAGAACTCTCACCCACATTAATCTCTCTTAACTGCATTAATATATCAATTTATCAAAAATCAACCTACAATAATCAACCTAACATTTATTTATTTACTCATTCATCACTTTCATGACACTACCTCTACTTCAATCCTTGGGATAAAAATGTCATTATCATGGTATCCCCAGAGGTCAAGCTCTGACAGCAAATCATTTGATGCCCATGCCAAAGTTATTTCAAAGAGATTGTGTATCACAGCCCTTGACACTAGCTCAGGCTCCCAGTGACAGCCAAGCAAAGCACTGGTTTGATCAGTTCATAACCACAGGGCTACTCTCTCACCACTCACAAATAATGTCAGGTTACTGTGTTTTCCCCAAAATTCTATTAACTCATCAATGAAACTGGTCATTCTGAGTTCTCCATCCTAGAAAATAAGAGACAAATTCAAAAAACACAGCTTTTCTAATAGCTAAAATACTGTTTGTGAGACTACATGTTCTCTCAAAATTTCAGGGATTATTATAATGGACCTTAAGATCCATTTTGACTGCAGTGTTTTCAGAGACAGTAAATATTATTGAACAAATATCAACATCATTTTCTACACTAAGAGATGAAGAATATTTGTGAAGTATAACTGCAACATAAATATCCAAAACAAAACTAAGTTGCACTTTGATGCATTGATTCCAAAGACTTCTCAAAATACAGTGTGCAACTCCCAAAATAGTTTAAAATTCCCTAAGAAAGGTACCACCCTTCAAAATCACAACTTGTGCAGACCAAGCAGACAAAAAACTCCATCACATCCTACCAATAAACTGGAGTTCAGGAGTGATGCACAGCAACACCTAAGATTTCATATTTGACAGTACAACTCCAGCAATACCCCATGTAAAGAGAGGAACATCAAGCACTAGCTTTAATACAGAGTGAAGCAAAATTCAGAAACATTCAGAATTTTGTACAGCTGCTCTGGGCAGAACAGGAGACCAGCCACTGACTGAGGGGCCCTTGCACAATATAGCAGTAATGTGACTGTCCAAGCTTTATAAACAAAGCAAGTCTTCTGTGCATGAAAGAACATAAACGCGTGCAAGGTCAATAAAAAAGCCTCCTCCATCAAGAACACACAGCTTCCTGCCAAACACAGTGTACATTTGGCCCTACTAATTTAAACTACGATCTCCAAGAGATAATTCATTTGATTGAGAAATCCCATTGTTGATGTATCTATAAACTTTCAGATCAGTACACTAAACTATAGCTCTGATTTAACCTGCTGTTATAAACCCTTCACACTAAGAACTCTGAGAATCAGCTTGAATATTTGTTGCCCTGCTTCTTTTCCTTCCCCTTAGCACTTCGTATGACTACAATGATCATGACCTATACAAACGCTTTTTTTTCCTTCTCTAAGAAATCTGTACAACAGTACTCTGCAAAGCCATCATAGCAGATACATTCTCATATCCAGAAGGGATTTAGGCACCTCACTGCCCTTTCAGACTCCAAACACCACCTTGGGAGAGCACTGCTCACGTTCTCAGTGTCCACCTGCACAAAACGGCTCCACCAAACCAAAGCCACCCGCCCAGTTTAGCACCTTCTAAACACCCAGCCAAGTCCTGAGGACAGCAAGCTTCCTTCTCTCTCAAAAAACCCATGCAAAGAATGAAATGACTGTGAAATCAGGCCCTGCCAGAGACAGGCATAAAGAATCCCGAATTCAGGTTTGTTAGAAACAGGAACAGAGTGGTTAGAACAGAGCCCTGTTCACCGCCCGTTTTAAGGACGAGATGTGACTCTTCACTCCTCATGTCAGGTTTTTTAGGATGCTCAATTTCCCAACATTTAGCAGAACCCAGCCTCTAAACTCTTTCATAATTCCAGCTCCCTTCAAGTCATGTACATTGGCTTATTCAAATATTTAGAAAGCCCTGTCAACAGAAGCAAGGCAGACACGCATTTATAAAAGCATTTAGAGACCAAATCAGTACATTTAAATACAAAACAAACAAAAGACAGGCAGTGTGACAGTGATGTCACTTGCTTCAGAGACCTTCAGGGACATTCAAAGAAGAAAATCATGCTTCATTTAAAAATGCAACAAAACGAATGGACAAATAATGGACATGGTATCCTAAAAAACTAAACCAAACCAAAACAAAACAAAAACCAACCAAAAAAACCCACTAACCTGTAAAATTTTAAGCAGTGTTTGAAAAAAACCCCAAAACGAAAAGCACAAGATTTTATAAAACCCAATCCAGAATATTTCAGTAATGCACAATATTTGTTACAGCACCATGACTAGGTTATTTATAATCATGAAAACTGACGCAATTTTAATCTGAAACATCCTAAATTATATTCAGCTGAAATATGAAAATCTGGCTCCAAGTGCAGATAAATTATTAAATATAAAAAAACCCGCAACTGTTATCCCAGCTACTAAAATTCACTTCCACGCGTATTTTTTTCATTTATTTTCACTTCCTTTCACCAAAACCTCATTTTCTCAAGGACACTAGGGGAGCGGGGGAGGGCAGGTGGAATTTAAAGCTCTCCAAATTAAAGATTAAAAAAAGCAATTCGTTTCAGAACCTATATTTGAAGCAGCGAGATTTCAGACGGATAGTCTTCATCTTCACTGCGAAATCCTTGGGTCCCAAGGGGAAAGACAATAAACACGGCTCTAGAAACCAAACACGCCGCTCTCCGGCCCCGCCGAGGAGGGAGAGGAGCGGGACAAGGAGGAAAAGAGGGAGGGTACGAGGGGCGCCGGGACCCCCTGCCCATGAGGAGGCCACCGGGCCGGGGGCGCCGGCCGCGAACAAAGCGCCTGGAGGGGCAGCGCGGAAGGGAGGAGTGCGTGGGGGCACAGCGGCAGGTCAGGGCTCACCCGGGCCTGTCGCTCCAGCTGTGAGTGCAGGCTGGAGCCCTGCAGGCGCTGCACGACCCTGGCGATGGTGAGGGACAGCCCGCGGTCCGGGTCCAGCATCGCGGCCCCTGCGCGGCCGGGCCGCCTTCGCCGCCGCGCCGCCGCGTTACCCGGCAACGGCGGCAGCGGCGCCGGCCAGCCGCTGAGTCCGGCCGGGAAGCGGCGCCGCACGGAGAGGTTCCGCGGCGCCGCACGGAAAGGTTCCGCGCTGCCGCCGCCCCGCCCTGAAGGGGGAGGAAGGCCCCAGGGGTCGTAGGTGCTCCTGGGCGAAAGGAACGATAAGAGTCAGGGGGTCCGCAAACAATCAGAAAGTTTTATTAGAAAATTACTGGAAATTTTTTTGCCCTGATCTCCTATATAAGCACAAAAGGAATGGAAGGAAGGGAAAGAGATGACGGGTCCTGGTCCCAGCGCAGCGATTCAGCTGCTGCGGTGCCCGGGATCCTGGGCTGATGCCTTCTTATGGGCAGGTTTGTCCAGCCCGAAGACACTTTTCTGTGTGCTTCTCGAGGGGTACAATCCGCCCGTATTGATGCGAAGTTTTGTTGCATTTTTGGATCTTTTCCCTCGTCTGCTCGGCGTGGTGAGGCGTTCGTTCGGGCTCGGTAGCGGTGCAGTCCCGCTGGAGCCGGGCAGGCGTGTGGCGCTGTCCTCACAGCCCGCCCTGATGCACCTGCGAGGGACTTACATCTGTTTAGCCTCTCTGGGAAAAAATTTACCTATCAGTAACAGAACCATCAAATTTTTACTTCATAGCCATTTTTAAAGTCCCAGAAGGATTAAGAAATAAGCTAAGAGAGGAGATAACGTGGAAAAGCTGATTGTTGACCTTTAAAGCATTAGGATCCATTTTCAGCTCTGAGGATGACCTTTGTAAAACAAAGAATGTTTGAAGATTCTGAAACATCAGGAGTAAGTTTTTCAGTCTTGGAAGTGACAGATATGAGGAAATTATAGATGTCATCAGTTACGTCAATAGAAAAACCAACTGCATGTAATAGGTATTAAAAATGCACTTGAACTCATTTGTCTGCCACCAGTTTTGACTTATCTGTGAGCATTTCTGGATAAAATGAAGTTTAAAGAAGAAAAGAAGAATAGTAACAGAAAGTCAGAGATCACATTCATCAATGAACTGTAGAGAAACCTAAAAAAGTCACTAATGCTAATAAAAATACTGAGAGGTTGCTTCTCAGTTCACAGAGAGCACAGGGAAATGAACCCAGTTACCTGCCAGTGCCTTGAATAGCTATTCTGATTTACATCAGGTTTTCTGTCACTTCTTTTCTTACATGCATGTATGATGTTAGGGGCAACAGTAAACACAGTTTTTTCCCCTGTGTATTGAGAGAGTTAATGATATTTTTATCTACATTCCCAACTGAACAAGCATACAAAGTGTAATAGCTTTCTTTGCTAGTTCATAGAAAAAGTCTGCAAAATGTTCCATACAGAGAGTACCTCGCCGCATTTTGGTTTGTTTGGTTTGTTTGGGTTTTTTTTTTTTTTTTTTTTTTTTTTTTTTTTTTTTTTTTTTTGTTTTTTTTTTTTTTTTTTTTTTCAAATGAGGATCATTTGTTTGTGTGGGAAGTTTACCTGCTAAGAAAAGCACATGCAAGAAAACTGGAGGGTGTCCATGAGCTCTGCAGGTCAATAGCTGAAGTCCCGAGTTTCACATTTCAGCTGCAGGTGGAAGAGAGAGCCCTCCCTCCTTGCCTGGCACAGTCCCCAGCAGCATTTTCCTTTCCAGTTTGTGAGCAAACCTGTGGACTGGCACAGGGATGGGAGTCATATGTTGTGTTTGGTGGGTGTGTTATTTGTCAGGGCAGCTTGATATGTGAGGGTTCAGGGGCTGGGTACATTCCTGCTGGTAGCACAACACGGTCTCTGGCTGCTTTCCATGTCATCTGCAGGCACCACATTTGGCCACAGGGCAGGTCATGGAGTGGGACAGAAGCCACAGCACCTTGCTGATTAGAAGTGTGTGTTCCCCTGCTACTGGGGAGTGTGGGGTAGCCGTACATCAGGTGAGTTTCATGTGCAATGCATAGGACATTGCAGGTCTGCAAAAACCATCCTGATCCCTATAGGTCAAGAAAACAGAACAAAAAACTAATGTCAGCTGCAGATGAGTAATTTCCTGCAGTTAACTGTCTCTGCTCCGAGGTTCCCTCTGCCTATCCCATCTGTTCGTCTTCATTCACTGGTTTCTTAGGCTGTTTCCAGTCTGGTTTCCCTCCACTGCATTTCCCTTTGTTGAGTTACATCTCCAGTATGGGTAAGAAAACTTACTTCTTGTAAATGCCAATCCAAGCTTAAAAGTAGGGCGATATGAAGAGATAATCTACAGAATCTTACCAAGGGCTGGTAACAGCTTCTTGTGTATCCCTACCATATCTAGTTGAGAAATCTCATGCTTAAGTGTGTGCTTCTTTTTTGTTTCCTTACAAGGAGTGAACTGCATAGCAGCTTGAGAAATACAGGGTTTTATTAGAAAATATCACTAAATAACGGGCATTGGCAGAAATCCCAGCTAATGCTTTAGCCTGTCCCCCTGGTATCACCCAGCTGGTTTAACTTGGTTCCTGTGAGAAGTTTTTGACAATTACAGCTTTTTCATAATTATTTACTTTTAAATTGCAAGTAAGTGACTGCAGTACAGTCAGCATAGAGTGGTTTTATGATGTCCAGTACCACATCCCAGAGGTAGCTTGTTGGTTTTATTAGGAGTTTCTCAGTCTTACACCCTTGAACACCAATTGTCTTCCCTTTGTATTCCTCCTCCATTCCACTGCAGTGATCTACAGTGTTATACCTTAGTTTACTGTGTTTTGTGTCAAGTTGCTTCACTGAACTCTATTGGTACTGGTATCCCAAGTGTCTTTTATTAATCTGCCACAACACGTCTGGAAAGCACCGAGTCTGGAAATGGAAAGTAAAAATTACAGTCAGTCAGCTTGGCTTTTTCCATGTAATATGGTAGTTGACCTAGTATCAAACTAGGCTGTCTGCAGGTATCACCAAAGGAGGCAGTGGTGTTGTATGATGGATAATTGGTGAGGTAAGACAAAAAAATCCCAGCAAGGTCAATAAAATCCCAACAGTCCCAATCACAAAATCCCAGCAATCAGCAAAATCCCAGCACTTCCAGTCAGCAGCTCCTAAGACACTCTGCCTAAGCCATTCACAACACCCACGCTGCCCTGATCCTGCCTTCACCTTTCATTCTGTTATTGTGAGAAATGCCAAATCATGAAGTGTCCTCTTAGGGCTGCTGTCTCTGCTGGGGAAACAGGGGTGCCGAGGGGCTGGAGTGGGAACACTGCCCCCTTACCTGTGCTGAGGGTGGGTGCCTTCATGCACTCAGTGCTGGCAGGAAAAGAGAGCAAGGTGTGGTGCAGAATAGGACGAAGCGTGCAATCAGTGGGGATTACTGCTGTGGGTGAGCCACTTCCCTTTCCTTTGCACCCTGAGTGCCAAGGGGGTTGTTGCTATCCAGGGAGAGCTACATACTGCATTCAGCCTGATAATGCATCATAAATGTTGTGTAGCTCTCTAAAATTATTCCCTTTTTTTTTTTGCTACAGGAGACACTACCAGGAGGATGACAGTGTGGGCAAACCCTAGTGGCAGTCTGGGTCAGGTGTAAGGTTGGCACCGTCCCAAATCAGCCAAGTGCCACAGAAAGCCAGGTTTAGGAAAAAAACAAACAACAAAAAAAAAAACCCACAAAACCAAAACCAAATCAAACCCAAAAAACAACAATAACCCAATCCAACAACTTTCTATTTTCTGCCAAAAGAAAAGGAAAAGACATTAGAGGAAAAAACCCTAATGAACTCAAACAAAAGCCACACACATCCTCCCTTACCCCCCAAACCTACGAATCCACCTTTCTTCAGACAGAGTACTTTTATTCCCACTCAGATAAATTGGATTTTTGTGTATTTTTTTCATCTAAAGAGATGCTCCTGTCCAAAATTTCATTTCTTCTTTCTGTACTTGGAACCATTTTAATTTGTGAGGGCTTAAAGTCCATTACCCCAGTCCTCCATTTCAAGCCATTATCAGAACTTCACCTGTGAACTAAAGTGTCAAGTTCCAATAGATTCCTAATCCAAGCAGGTACTTTCAGAGAACATCATATTCAGTCTTTTATTCACTCTTTATATTAGACAAATGTATTTTGAACTTTAATCTCTATTATGGGCCAATCCTGCAAGCTCCTCTTTATAATATCTACTGGTTTCCCTGTGCAGTCTCAATCATGATATATTGTTTAGAGCTGATAACAGATGTATGACAAAAGAAGAAAGATCTGTCAGTGACTCACCCTTCTGACTTTCAAACTTTATTCAAATTACCAAAAAGTGACAGTGTGTATTTTGACAAGTTTCAATATTTTGTTCATAATAATCGGTTCCTGTGGAGTAATGAGATTTTTTTTTTGCCCAAATACCACTGATGCAATCTGAAGAATGTAGGAAGTTTAGATGGTGTACCTTCACTTATCAGAGCAGAAAACATCTCTTATTGCAGAATGTTGTCCATGAGAAGTAATATATTTTCTCTAATTTATGGCTGAACTTGAGAGCTAGACTTTGCCTACCAGTGATGTCAAGGATTATCAGTCTAGTCTTGGGAGTTTTATGTTGCTCCAGTTCTTGATTTTAGGTAATTTCCTACCAAACCTTGGCTTTAGATAGTGTAAGCCTCCCTAGAGAGGACCATGTATTTCAGGTCATAATATCTATTAGTGGCACTTTTTTGTAGCATTTCTTAGTCATAGCTGGAACTGTGAGTTATCGGATATGTAACAAAACTAACATGCACACAGCCCCTGGTTTTTCTAGTGTTATTAGATTTAGTCCATCTTTCATGTGTTCTATTATTAGTCAAGTGACATGGGTTTTAGCAGTAATATTCTGTATCTTCTCTGGTTGGTAAAATCCCATGTGTGCACTTGCCAAGCATGAAGATGTAATTATGTCAGTGTAGGATTTCTTGGACTTAAGGCAGAAATGGAATCCATCTAGGTATACACTGAAGAGAAACACATGCTGAATCACAAATACAGTAGATACACTGAGTAATTTATGTACTTCACACATATATATTTTGTTTCTTTTAAGTGTATATTCACCTGAGAGCAAGTCTGTTGGAAAATGTATACAACTATTGTACTTAGCCAAACCTTTAAAAAGACATGATTCAGCATTCATGAACAAGCATTTTCTCAGGTCACACATAGCAGCTTACTTTAGCTATTTCTTTTAAGGTTTTTACAAAATTTAACCAATTGGTCTATAAGGAAGAAAAGAAGTAAAAAGAACTATCTCAGTGGATTCTTAGTTAACATCTCCATGTCAGAATTTACTGGGGTGAGGGTGTGCTAGGGTGAGATTCTGTGTTCTTTTCAAACCCATTAACTCCGGTGAGTCTGTGTGATGAATACAGGCAGGACTTGGGTCCTGCTTGTCACAAGAAGTATGCTCTTTTTGAAAATAGGAACAATCTGATCTAGTGGGTGGTATCCCTGCCCTTGGAGGGGGGATTGGAACTAGATGATCTTTACGGTTTCTTTCAACCCAAACCTTTCTATGATGCTATGAAAATATCTAAAAACAAATGGGTGGTGATGTTTTAATATCTACTTTTGAAAAATATCAAATCCTCTCATTCTCTGTTTATTTGTTACACAATATTGAGCATTACTCCACTGAAATAGCTTTTTGATGCTATATCTTACTTACTGCAGTAGGGGAATTTCGTCTTCTGTGGAAAATGTAATAAATGTTTTAGGTAGTCTGTTATATGTCTGTTGACTGCCTGGAATATATACAATTTACTACACAGTCATATCAGTGCATGTTGCAAGTCTTCAACAAGCAGCAGACCACCTTGGATACATTATGTAGTGTCTAGATCATAGCTGCCTTCTCTTAATCATGAAGAGGTAATCATAAACTTCAGCTGGCAGAGCAAGGTTCTCTTCTTGAGTGCGTTTTTTTCTTCTGATTAAGATATAATGACAAAGTTGATTAATCCTTTCTCTTCTCTCTTTTTTTTTTTTTAACGTGAAGGATTATTCCATTGTTTCATTTCTTTGTTTGATAAATTTTCAAATAGAAGAATCAAAAGTGAAGAATAAACCAAAAGGAACTAGAAGCTCTTGAAAGGTTTTTGTAATGGTTGTGGTTCACCAACTACTGTAACTGTTCAAAAAAAACAATCTAGTTTCGGTCAGGAAGATTTTTACTTCCATTACAAGGATTTTTCACTCATCCTTTACCTTGATTTCCGCTTCCTTAACTTGATGTCTGCTCTGTTGGAAAGACAGCTGCATGTGCAGCAAAAAGGAAATGCTGAATGAGCAGGAGATAGCAAGCAAACCTTCATCAGTTTCTCATAGTTTTTTTCTCCAGTGATGATGCTTTCCTTTCCCTGCATGGACAAACAAATGCTGTGTTTCATTGAAAGGGAGCACCGGGCACTGACTAAATATCATCACCAACTATGGAAAAGAATCTTCTTTGACACATCCCGGGCCATAGTGGGGGCCTAAAGAATCCTATGGTGAAACACTTGCAGTTGTCCTGTAGTAGTTCAAAGGAGATTAAGTCAAAATGTAAAACTGAGCCCTAATTTCTAAATTTCTACTGTTTCTCTGTTTATATATAGGAATACATTATTGCAGAAAATTGTCTGCAATTTTGATTATTAATACTGCCTGTTACAAGGAATTGTTGTGCATATATGAAGCACAACTAGATGATTAAACTTTTACTGTGGAAATAAGTTCATTATAACAACATGCTCAAAAATTCACCCAAAAAAGAATGGATGGAAGACAGTAGGATGGAAGAGCACATATATGTGAAGCACAGCTCTGAAGGCTGGATTCAGAGCCACTGAGTGGCAGACTACTCTGCTTTCATTAACCCAAAACATACAAATTAAAATACGGATCTGCTTAAAGGAAAAATGACACCAAAATATTATACACAGCTCTAGGGAGCACAAACAAACCCAAATGATTTGATTTCAGATGAAGCTCTGCACATTGAAACCAAAATTTTTAAATATAAAAATGCAGTTAGGTTTTCTGTTTTGCATCACTGTTTAGAGGTCTGTAAAGAAATCTTTCAAATGCACAACAAATTTGCTAAATCAAAAAAAGGACAGAGGTAGTACCTAAAAAATTGTATTATTTTGTTAATTACAGGATACAGGCTTGAATCTTACAGTCTATATTGCACCATGTTTCCAGAAAGACCAGGAAGGAAAATTAGAAAACATTCACAGAAGTGAATGTGGTAAAGGGCTCAGGAAGGGTTGAAATTGCATTTATTGCAAAAAAAAAAAAAAAAAAAAAAAAAAGAAGACAAGATATGAAACTGATCAACCAAAACCCGTACAACCTATCTGAGACTATCAGTCATTAATATGAGTAAGCAGTCATATAGCAATGCAATTTATCATTGATCACTTTTTTTCTTCATAGGAAGGACCCCTGTACCCAACAGTCCTACCCACTGTTAAGCAAAGGACACATTTTCCAGAGTAGATGGGATAAAATGTTCTCTGAGGTTAAATAAATACACGTATTTCCTGGTGTTTGTCTGAAACTGAATTGAGGCTTGCACTCATAGAGAGAGTAGAGCTGAGTGGATTCCTGCTGGATAATGTATAGCATCAACCTAAAATATGGAATTAAAATTCCTTATTGGAGTTGTTCAACAGCAGAAGGGCTTTTCATTTTGGCAAAATTAGGCTAATAACAAAAGCAGCAGCATAAAATTTTAGATCAAAGGTGTGATATGTAAGCTCAGCCCCCACATATGTATTGGCATACAGAGAGATAACAGCATGAGATCATCACAGAAGCATAGAATATCCTGAGTTGGAAAGGACCTCAGGGTCATCAGCTCCAGCTCCAGAGCCTGCATAGCACAATCCCCAAGAGTCACACCACGTGTCTGGGACTGTTGTCCAAACGCTTCCTTGAACTCTGCCAGGCTGGTGCTGTGACCACTTTCCTGGGGACCCTGTTCCAGTGCCCAATCTCCCTCTGGGTGAAGAGCTGTTTCCTGATATCCAGCTTAAAGCTCCTCTGACACTACTTCATGACACTGACTCTTTTAAGGAAGCTACTTCTCAAATATAGTGTTGTTTTTCTGTTTCCAGATATATTTGTGAGGTTTGCAGCAAGAATATGGATGGGACAAATATATAAAATAAATACTACTGGTTTTCATAATCTTATCCAAGAGGCACAAGTCTTTGAGACTTAAGCATTTATTTCCTCCTTAGAACTGGAAATAACACCAGTTGGAGGTACTGAACCCAGCTCAGTTGAGTTGTCTAAGGGATGAACACTCCAGACTTAAGGTGCCGTGTTCAAATTCACAGTTTTGGCCTAAAGCAGAGGAAAACTATTCACAAATAGGATGAGCAATAAGTAAAGAACCACCATCATGAGGATGCACTGAAGAAGGAACAGAAGTTATCATGTCACTAACTAAATGAGCCACAATGTCAGGGTGATGGGAAAAGTGTAAGCAAGGAAAAATCCTGGGTTTTTTTCTCATTCCCCTATACTATTAAGGGGAAAGAAATTTATTTCCTTCTTGATAATTAAGCTGGATTTCATCAAAACCTATCAATTTGTACTGCCAGTTTCTTCTCAAACAGTGTTAAATCTGTAAGACCTTGGCTATTTAGTAACAGTTCAGACTACAGGAATAAAAGTTTCCTATTATTTTAGGTTGGATAATATTGTATGTGACCTACCATCTACTCCTCTTGAAACAGAAGATGTAAACTTATTCACCAATTTATATAATGATCTGAGTTTTTAGAATTTATTTGAATATTTCTCACAGAATCCAATTTTAAATGTTTAGCCTTCTCTTTATAAGGTCTTGTGAAAAAGATATTCTGGTATGAAATGGCTCAGTTTAACAGCTAATGAAATAGTGATTTTATTTTTTTTTTTTTGCCAGAGCATTCCCATTTGAGTCCTAATGACTTTCATGAGTAGTCATTGAGGATTAAGTGAAGACTTTGGGGACGTCTGTCTCTACAAAATATTAAATCCCAGCTGACAATTCTAACTTTCTAACAGAAATGTAAATTGAAATTAGAGAGATAAGATCGCTGTTAGATTATGGTTTGAGCAGGATTATACTTTAAGTGCCACTGTGTTTAAAACCAGAGTGGGTGACAGTGTAAACTGGGAGTATTTAACTAGCATGTTGCTTAGAATATTTTTAAAACCATTTACTTGCTCCAGAAACTTGAGTCAGCAAAGCTTGTAAAAACAAAACACAAAATGTTACTGATCTTTTGTAATTATCTCATCAGAAATACCTTTCTTACTTCAATTTATTCATTTTTCCCACGTTGTAGGATTGCAAAATGAATGCATTAGAATGAAAGGAGAACATTGTGAAGAGGTAGGGTATCCAAGAAGAGACTCAGTGAGCAGAATGTGAGTGTGATCTGTGACTGTTTTGCACTGCTTTTTCTGTACAGAGCACACTTAGCACCAGTGCAGTTAGTTCCGGAAAGGGCCAAACCAGAATGGCATGAAATTGCAAATATGAGATAATGACTTCAGGCACACACACAAAAGTATTAGAAAAAAAAATCACCCAGTTAATTGCAGTCAATATACTGCAAATTTTCAAATGTTTGTCAAAAAAAACCAAGAGTGTGGCGCATAACTTTTCTATATCCAAGGATTGCATCCAAGAGATCCAACTTCTGATATGCCTAATTTATAAACCCTGGATATTACACGACAGCAGCCTGACTGAATCCGACTGTCAAAAAGTGAGTGTGGAGAATTCAGAGCTGAGTTTGTTCTTGGAGTTCTGTTTCTCCCTTCTTTTGAGAGTTGAGACTTCTTGGCAGATTTAAAACAGTTTTGTAATGTAAGCAAAGTCTAAACAATGAAAATTAATTTAAAACTTACATACTTTCAGTCACATTTACTCCCTGCACTATGTAATACCGTATAAACATGAGCAAATAGTCCAAACTAACTACAGCAATTGTTCCTCAGAGTATATTTTCTTAAGGATTATATAGACAAAAGCCTGGCAAGTAAGGCCAACATTACCATAATTTAACAGCTCATCTGTGCTGAAACTCTGGAAAATATTATTTTCAGTGTTTCAATATTTTAATAGTGTTTTGAAATTGCTATCAAATATTCCAGGACTGCTTAGCACAATAATTGAAACAAATTAGAGTATTTTTTGTCACTGTGGACTTGACCTCCCTCCCCCAGTTTCTCAGAAAATTACAACTGACAACTTTCTACATACAGTTATTGGATGGTATTATATCAATCAAAGAAGTCCAAAATGCAAAGAGCATTTGGGTATTTTACAAATAAGGCTAGACATCCCAGAAATTAGGACCTGGAAGAAAACTTCAGCTGGGGTAATTTGTCTTTGTTCCTGAAGGTCTCCCTGTACCTCCTCTTATTCTGTTCAATAATTAGTCCAAAGTGCCAGCTAGCAGAGTTCCATTGAACTGAAAAAACTGGCCTGGAGATTATCACAGTAAGAGAACAAGAGTCAAACAATAAAATACTTAATTGTGTACAATAGAACGCAGGCCATGAGCTTAATTTAAAATCTTACTTTCATTATATAAGCCCATAATATGAAGGGGACAACCTGTGATCTTGCTGTCTGTTGACCCTTCTGTGCAAAATCATGACAATGGGAAACCAGAAAAATTCTAGACATCCCAGAATCTTTTGCTTTTCTATTTATTAGGTCAAAATCCTACTTTGGTTACATACTTTGAAGGAGTGCTGTTTCCTTGAGGGCTTTGCTGACAGGGTTTTACAGAGTACAGCAGCTGTCTATGTTGTACCAGTAGTAATGATAGATAGGTCTTCGAGTGGAGAGACATTTTGCAATATCTTCTAAAATTTTTGCTCTTTACCCTCACTTCCTCACATTACCTTCACAATGATTTGAATTGTTTCAAATGACTAAAATTCATACTCATCAGTTGTTGAGAAGAGGTTTAGCCAGTTAGTTACTCTTTAAAATCTGAGGCTATGTGTCCCTCTTTGGTACTGAATAACAGAGAATTAATCAAAATATAATAAATTGCATGTTCTATTTCTTGTGCAGACTTGTGCAAATTTATGTCAAATCAGATGACTGCTCATAGGAAGTTTATGTGTCCTGTAAAAAATGGAAACTTTAAAGAATTATTATTGCTGGTTAAATTTATTCATTTTATGTAAGTGTAATTTTCAGTGTTTGTCTAATAGAAACAATGCCTCTCTTTATTCCCATATTTTGGGTTCCCTTAAAACAAGGATTAGATGACTCTTGGGAACTCAGATGTCAGTGAACAAAGCTCAGTAGTTTTACCTTAAGGGAATTTATTATCAACAGACACTGATACTCATCTAAAAATGTTGATATAAATCAAATGCTATGGAACACAAAGTAATTTCTCTCTGTACATAGTAAGACACACAAACTGAAGCCCTGGCTTCAGACATGCTGGTACCAATTCACCCAATAATACATCAGCTGACCTTCTCCATTTCCTTCCTGCTAATTGCACAGCCACTCTCTAAATTACTTAGTTGGTGTTGTGAAACTAACATCTCTTTATCTAATTCTGTGGAAATGTGGAAATCCATTTGATCTTAACGTCATGAGGACAGAGTGGCTTCTTTTGAGAGCAAAGTATCAGACAGCAGCAGTCTGAAAAGACTTCCTTGCATTTCCCAACTCTTCCACTCTCCCATGGAGTGGCCTGTGCCAAATACTTGCTTTGTTTTTTCATCTTTAAATTGAAACTCATAGCAGCTGCAGCTAATATAACTAATCTCATTAATATACCTCTGTGAGATATGCTAATGAAAATAGCTTGTGATAAAATAGTTGTGACTCTTTGTTATGTGCCTAACTGAAATCTTAAAATCAAAGACTACGGTTCTCAGTTGTTACAGGTGGGGCTTTGTGTAGCAGCCTGTTACTGTTTTGAGCTTTAGTAGGGAGTTGAGTACTGTCAAGAGCAGTCGTACCATTTTGTTGCTGATGTTATAACCCATTGGGGTTGTTTCTGCTGGCAGTCCCTAATCTTTTATCTGTTTTTTACAAACCACGTCATGACTGTACCTCAGAAAGGTCTCAGATGAGAGTACCTTAGAACATGTGATGGATTTTGACTTTGACTGAGGTTGGTGTAATATGCAAAGGTTTGCTTAAAGGCGAACATTAACGGTACCAACATTTGATGGTGTTAATGTAATCCAGAAAAAGTGATCTCCTGAGCCATGTGTTGATGCAGTTTACTTGGTGTGGAGCTCTAGCACATAATATACCCACAGCATAAGGGTATGCAGGGCTATTTGCTTGCATGTCAAGCTTCAATCCTGAACTGTGTTTTTCTAGCAAATAAATATTCACAGGGAGAGGGGACAAAAAGGATTGTACAATGTATCATGTATAGCCTTGAAAAGAAAAATATACCTTTTAAAAATATCTATGTTCCTCTTTCATGAGTGTGTATTCATTCCTCCTAGCACTTATGAATTCATTATGATAAGACACAAAAAGGAAAAGGATTAGCTTCAGTTGTTCAGAGAGCACTGATGTAACTTCTGCCCTCAGTTTTTAATAGTTAGAGGGCCAGATGTGAGGGGAGAGGAGATGCAGCTGAGCTCAATGATGGTCTGAGAAGTGCCAATATTTTGGGCAGAATGAGTGGACCATGACTCATCCCAGACTTCAGTAATATCACAGGGCATCAGAAGGTTTGTTATGAGAACTTATGTTACACTGGACAAATGATTTCCCTGTATTTCTATGAAGCAGTTTCCTAAATTTTATACAGAGCTTGCATAGAAATATCTGGAGCAGAAATCCCTTTTGCATCCTGGAAGCCCATAGAAACTTTACCATGATTATGAACTTGGACCTGAGGATTTACAGAGACAATATGCTTTATTCATCCCCTTAATCAGAGAGACTTGAACACTGTACAGAACTCACAGCCATCTCCTGGGAGGTTTCATTTCCTCTCTTCTGAGGAAGGTGGTAGGACAGAGATTAATTAAGCAACAAGCCATGTAATATGTGACCTTTGCAGAAGCACAGCAGGGGCAGCAGGAGCACCTTCTTTGCCTTTGATCCCATCTATGGTTGGTGAGTGGTATTTCAGAAATCCCTGATAGTACAACAAGGTGCTTGGCAGTAAATTTCATCCTTATACTATTTAGTTCAGATCAGTATGATCTGAACAGAACTAGACCATGACTTTTCATATATGTTTTTTCTAATTGTTTATTTAATTTCACTTGTCGGGACAAAAAAGACCTGGTAGGGTCTAACCTAAGATAAATCTAAACCTATTTGTAAATTTGACACCAGATACAGATATGCTTTTCCAAATTCATAATTTTACAAGTGGATTTTCTATTTAAGTTAAGATCTTTGTCAAGTTAATGAAAGAACAGAACAGAGTATTTTTCAGGAAAAAAGAATGAGGTAATTGTAAATTGATGTGGTTTAGTTTTGGATGAGAAAAGATACATCTAGATAGCAGGAAATGGCATGGCACACCAACTGTTTTGGCTGCAAGGGCAGTGTGTTCAGCATATGACATTACAGGGGAGAAAAGGATTAAGACTAGAATTAGAAGAGGCAGATTCTTTTATTATCACAGATTAGCAAGCCTCCTTCAAATACAGGTAAAAATATTTTGGTATACTTTTGTCCAAACTATCAACACAGTCATATTAAGAAACCAAAATTATTTCTAAATTGAAAAACAATTTTATTAATAAATCAGTGTTGCTAATAAAACAGCCAGCTCCAGAGAAGTTCTTGCCTAAAACTTTCAACATCCCAAATAATGCATGATTAAGAACAAGTGGACAGACACTCAGGTTTTTGTTTCTCCTAAATGATAAAATTACATCTGCAGTGAGCAAGCATTTTGCTAAAGCCTGCTTTTTTGTCTCTCCTGAAACTTGCAGGGAGACAGTGAGATGATACTGCATGGAGAGTGATCTATCAAGCAGTTAGCTAAATGTGGTGGAGAGAAATGATATTATAAAGGCAGCTCAGAACTGTTCAAACATGAGGAGTAGGGGCTGTACATTTGAGTAAATCTATGCAAAATAAAAGCCTAGAAAAACAAAACTCTTTGATCTCAATGTGTTTCATGCAGAGATACACTCCAAAATGGGAGTCAAGAGTTCATAGCAAATTCTTCCTCTTTTACTCTGGCGATTTAACTAGCAGATGCTGAATCAAGCTCAGCCCAGGACCAGATGGTATTCATCCAGAACTTCTGAAGGAAATACTAAAATTATTAAATATGATGTGCAATCTATTGTTTAGATCTATGTTGTTGCCAGGGAAAAAAAATTGTGTGAATGTGATGCCAGTGTTTAAAAAGGACTCCAGGGGAACTAAACCCTTGGAATTGTGAGCCAGTCTGTAAGACTGGCATTCAGAGAAGGAAAACTGATGAGGACTCTAATAACAGATAAAAATCTCTGGACAAATTTCTAGAGGAAAGCTGCACCTTATGCATTCAGAGTCCTGAGTATGTGAACAAGGTGATCCAGTTTGTGTTAAACACCAACTCCACAGTTGCAGGGATTTGTACAGAATATCATTCCCTCACATTCTGCTCTTGCTTTTGGTTGAAATTAGTACCTTCTGGAGTTAGTCATGGCTCAGTACTTATCCCTCAGCTCTTCAAGCCTGTGCTGCCCCTGCTGTCTCCTACCACTGTGATCCAGCCCCTTTGGGTCACACACAAGGCGAGCTGTGGCCAGTGCAGCCTGGTCCAGTTTGCCAGCTCTGTGAAGCTTCCAGCCATGGCTGCTGGCCTCATTGGCTTCATCCATCTTGCATGTGCTTAGCAAGCATGTCTTGAGACTGAAGTGGGCCCACGCCTCGGGCTGGGGCTCAGTGAGGGGCTCCTGCTGTCCTGGGGAAGCTGTCCTTCACCCTGTGCCACACATCTTTGAGACTGATACAAGAGACCTGCACTGGCTTCACAGTGTTAATCACAGCCCTGGCCAGCCTCTCACCCCCTGAGAGCAAGGTGGTCAGTGGGACCATGCAGTGGTGTTGGCTACTGATGGCCAGCTGCATCCAGGACTCCCAGAGGTACAAAGATAATTGAGAAATTAGAACTTTCCATCTAACTTTTCAATCTACTTTGCTACATCCCTATTCCCATTATTTGTAGTATGAAGCAAAGCTGGCAAGGCTGGAAGAGAAAGCCAGGCTTTCCAGTCTGTGTATATCAACTTTGAGAGGTCAGGATTTGTTGTAAAGAACCTGTTACTGCTCTGCTTTTCAGTAAAAGGGATTTAAAATGTGAAATTAGTTCTTCATTCAGTTATAGTAGAGATTAATTCCTAATATTAATTTGCATTTCTGGCCATAAACAAGCTATATACTGGAAAGTAAAAGCCTATGACTTTGTGAAAACACCAGTGAGGATGATGTTTATTAAAAAAACAGAATTTCTAAGCCATAAAGGTCTTTGTGTTTTCCACTGGTGTGTAACTAATGTGGCACGATTTATCAGGTTTATCAAGTTTGTCAAGTCATATACAAGTTCTTGCACAGAGGACTGTGTTGGCTTCTGCTTGTATTAACTGACAATTCTAATATACTTTCATAAGATTTGATCCACTAAGTGAAATTAGTGAGTTTTTCTGTTGACATTCTGAGGTTTGGATGAGGCACGTACAGCACTTTCAGATGAAACTAGGACTTTGCCAATTGAGATAAAAGTGGCTGCTTTTATTTTTTCTGAGTCTACCCTATCTTCAGTTTACTCTGAAAAATATGAAGACAAGAATCATTTCCATGTAAGGAATGCAAAATCTTCACTATGTTTTTCTCTTCTATGCCCTTTTATTAAGCAGCTCTTACCATTTTTAATGTTAGTTGAGAGACAGATTTATCACTCTCCTCACTCACTGGGTCTCATTTATAGGCTGTGACCTAACAGGCTGCCTCTGAGGAATAATGCAGAGACACGAGTAGAAGCAATCCTGCAAGGGGTTAATGCTGTAATCTTTTTCTAGCCTGTTTCTAATCCCAACAGTAGTGCAGTAACAGAAGAGGGTGGATCTAGAAAGTGCCCGGGGGGATGTGTGTGAGTGTGTGTTTGTGTGCACACGTGTGAGTGTGTGTGTGCACTCACGCTTTGCTTTTCTGCACGGCCGTGTGTGCCTCTGGAATAAATCGTGTTCGGCCAGAACAGGACTCTGTGTGCTGGCTGCTCCTGCTGGAGAGTCAGAACAGCTTCCTTGCACAGCTGCCTCTCTTGTATTTCTTCTGAAGACTTCATTCAGAAACCGCTTGTTTACTGAAAGCATGGGCAGATAGTTACAAACCCACCTTCTTCATCAAAGCTAACCTGTGGATACTGAAGAATGGAAATAGTTGATGCTAGTATCTTCCTTGGGAATGGTACCAACATTACTGATTTCCTCTGTGATATCATCTTGGAAAATGACACATTTTTCTGTGTGGATGATGTACCTTATCCTTCTAAAGGTATGTATGGAAAATTGTTTTTTTTCCAGGCAGTTTTAGTTCTAGCTGGATGCAGAGATACTATAGAAAGAAAGAGCTAAGCAAGGCATTTTCTCTGAGAGAGTGCAAAATCAACTGCTTGCTTTTAAGTTAGTATGAGAAACAGGCAGCAAAAAATGTAGTATATGCTGATTTTCCAAGTTCAAAATTGAACTAGGAAAAAATTTGGATATAATGGAACACTAAAACAGTAACACTTTGGAGCACAAAATGCAAACATCTCTGCTAAGAACTTGGAGAAGCATGATTTTTACTCAGTTCAATAAAGATGGAGTGATCAGATCTGATACCATGTATGAAAGTGATTTAATATGAAATCATAGCACTCTGAAGCTGAAAAAAATCCATATATTAAAATGTCTTTTGATTGCTTGATCTTTTCTTCTGCATAAAATAGGATCTCCCATGGTGAGTAAGTGGTGCACAGTCAGTAGCATGAGAAGCACATACTTTAAGAAGTTGTATTTGACTCTGCAAATGTACATTGTACTGCTTATATTGTAGATTAATGCTATGCAATTTAGGTAGATCAGAATACATTTAAGAATTTCAGCCCTTTAACTGATTTTTTGTTGGTGTAAAGACATAAACCTTCATAAAATTGAATACAGAAAGGCTTTTACTTTCTGATTAAAGGCTGAAATATATAATATTAATCTGAGTTGAATACTGTGTAGCTGATCTTTTCTTGTGACAATTTTCAGATTTGCATCAGATAATACGGATTCTGCTGTATTGCTTGATATTTCTGCTCAGCATTTTGGGGAACATTCTGGTGATTACGGTGCTGATAAGAAACAAGCGGATGAGAACAGTCACCAACACATTTCTGCTGTCACTAGCAGCCAGCGACCTGATGCTCTGCCTTTTCTGCATGCCTTTCACCCTCATTCCCAACCTGCTGAAAGATTTTATTTTTGGAAGTGCTGTTTGCAAAACTGCCACTTATTTCATGGGTAAGTCTGGGAAGTTTATACTTATTTTGAAGATTGACTAATGAGACAGGTGAGAAGGTATTTAAAGGTCTGTAAGAGGCTGATTGTTTCCATCCACCATTGAAGTTACCAGTATTACGAAGAAACAACTTTGTAGTGCAAATCTTCATGGTTCAGATGTCCTTGCTCTGATCCAACACAGAGGCACACACACTTAACTTTAATGACATACAGAAGTGTTGTGCTGGATGTGAAGATGTTGCATGATCAAACTTTAATGTGGAACCCAGCACATGCACTTGCTTAGCCATCACTGACAGGATTCTTGTCAGTGTTCAGATCACCCACCAGAAATGATGGGCTTGTACATCCTCAGTAAGGGCAGATTTTACCCACAGATTTTTGGCAGCAGTGATACATAAAAAAGAAAAGAGAAATAGGTGTAATTTGCAGAGCTGGAAGTTGGAGCAAGTGCTCTTTGTGGACAGAACAGGTGTGATCAGAGCTCACCAGAAGACCATAAAACACAGATATAGATTTTAGAGGCTGACTTTATTAAGCATCACTTTTTGTGCCTTGCCATACTCCTTTTGGTTGTAGAGCCAGGATCTGGGAGTTTCAAAATGTCTGAGTTGTGTATGTGTAAGTGATTTTTTTGTCTCACTTTAATATTTCCTCTGCATTTGCTTGTTTCTTAACCAAAAAAAACCCCAAACAAACAAAACAAAACAAAACCAATCAAAGAAAAAGAAAAAGAAAAAGAAAAAGAAAAAGAAAAAGAAAAAGAAAAAGAAAAAGAAAAAGAAAAAGAAAAAGAAAAAGAAAAAGAAAAAGAAAAAGAAAAAGAAAAAGAAAAAGAAGAAAAAAAAAGAAAAAGAAAGTTTGTAAAGTTTTTGCTGCTTCGGGAGACCCTTAGTTGATTACAGAAACTTCAGGTCCCTTTTCAACCCATGCCCTTGAGAACTTTGATGTAATGTGAAAGTACACACTTAAAGTGTGCGAATGGGAAATCAACATCTTTTTGTAGATAAAACCAATAAAACTAAAGGCCATGTTTAAACAATTACAATGAATTGCTGGCACAAATACCCTAAAACATTACTGAAGCATTGTCATCTTCCTCTTATTGCACACAGTGTAAATTACTTTATAAAAAATCCAGTGAAATAGACCAACATAAAGTTTCTCATTATGATGCTGTTTTATTTTAAGTCAGAAAGAGAAAATTTCCTACTAAATGTCCAGGTAACAGAGGCATCACCTGAAAGATACTGACAACCATTGCATCAACTATATTCATATTCAGTTTTTCATTTTAAGATGTAGAAAGACAAATTTTCAATTACAGATGATTTCTGTAAAGCAAATCATAACAATATTGGCATTTTATAGTCTGACACATGTTCACAAAAACAAATAAAAGCTCATTCACTGAAACGAAAGTTTGTGACAAAGTTAAGACGAAATATTGATAATTTTACAGTGGTGAACTTGGGCACCTCAGTGGTGGAAACATAGACAGCCACAATATATTTTATAAAATATGAACAGAAGAAATTAAGGGTACTCAGAGGACAGAGATTCTGCTTCATGACTTCGTTTCTTCTCCTTGTTTGTAACTTCATTAGCATCTAATTAAAATTTTGTAATAGATTTAACTCTCTTGAATGAGAAAATCAGATCACAAGTCAAGCAGGACACTCATAAAAATTAAAACAATAAAAAAGGGACTGTGAACATCTGTGTTAAGAGAGTAATTAACTGATTTCAAATGCTTTGTTTGAATTTCAGTGCAATTAGTGAACAAACCGCAGTAGCAAAGAGAATAATTAAGAGTAAAATTGTCTTCTTTCCCTGTTACCAGAATTTTATGATTTGACAGAGTGTGTATTTTTTCTTGGACTTTTGGAGCAAGAGAAGCGCAGGGCAGGAATATCAGTCTGGAGCAGTCTGGAGACCCAGACCCACTGCCCACACATTCTTCACTGACTTCACCAGACTGGCATTTATAAATACTTTTGCTTAGAAATAGTTTGCTATATTTTTAAATTTTTGTATGCATACAGCAAGCTAGCAGGACCATTTGAACATAACATAACCTTTGAAAGAAGAGGATAACTTTTTTCTTTATTTTATATGTATAGGTGTCTCTGTAAGTGTCTCTACCTTCAACCTGGTTGCCATATCTTTGGAGAGATACAGTGCCATTTGCAAACCACTGCAATCCAGGGTCTGGCAGACAAAATCTCACGCCCTGAGAGTGATTGCTGCAACCTGGTGTGTGTCCTTTATTATCATGTCACCATACCCAATCTACAGCAAACTGGTACCTTTCACCAAGTACAACAACACCACAGCCAATATGTGTCGGCTCCTTTGGCCGAGCGATGTCGTTCAACAGTCTTGGTAAGATAAACTGGCTGTTAGCAAATGTGTCATTATCTGCTGGAAAACAGGATTTCATGGTAGCAATAAGCCTGTGGAAAATCAAGTATTAACCTTCAGCAAATGTTTACACTCTATTATTCTTGTTTAAGATGTAAGAAAACCCCAACATTTTTAAGCTGCCTACATTTTGACATTTGAGTCACTTTCCCCTTGTCATAGGAAAGACTGCCCAACATGGCAATGATTCTCACACCGTGGTCTGCTAAGCCCCAGCTGTCACTGGTGAAAGTGGGGTTTTCTTTCAGTAAAGAAAGCATCTGTCACTTGTAGTAGGAATACTGCTTTCACTCATTTACACATAAACTTCAACATTCTCGGAGAAATCCTTGATTAATTGTTGAGAAATGCAGACACACCCCTCTGTGTGCTGCCTTGCCTGTTAATTTGTTTGAAGGTTCTCCGTAGCAGAGAAGTAGAATATGAAGCTGCAAATGTCTTGTCTGAGAATCCTTTTGGTTGCTAATGGAGAATAGGGGCAGAGAGAAGTGGGGAGAGACAAGCTCCCAGTTCTACACATCCAGGCAGGGTAAACACCAGCACTATCAAACAGCAGTAGTACTTAAACATGATGTCCTTGCACGTTGACTAAACACTGACTGGCACTGAGAAAGCGTAAGATTTTTTTTGACACTGAAGGTCAGTTGGAACTGGGAAAAAGATTAAAGTCTGCACCATTTTGGTATGGTATATCCACAAAGAAAGTAACTGTGTTACTCTAATGCTTACAGTAGCAGTCTGAGATATTTGGCAGCATGAGGAGGAAGTGTACAGGACAAATCCTATTCTCTGTGGTCTCCTTACAGATTCCCAGGTGTATTAGAGTTTGCACCAAAGTCACAGGGATCGGGAGAGACACAGACATTTAAACATCATTATTTCCCCAGCTTGTCACCACATCAGAGAAGCTGACTAGGAGAGCAGCCTACGTGAAACCACATAAAAGCTGCTTGCTTTACCAAAGAGATTGCCAGTCCTGGAATCCCTCCTCAGGAGCCCTTCATGGCTCCAGGGCTGAAGACCCAGGTTGTGGCTGCTCTGGTTTTGCCCACATGTGCCAAGGCCCTTTGGAAGTCAGATCTCTCTGAAGCACAATAATAGAATAATTTGCATTGAAATAGATCTCTAACATAATTGAGTCCACCCATTAAAATATGAAACCCTTTAGGAATCAGCAGGTGCTCATTTAGCTTCTGCAAGGCAATTTTTACATTGACCCAAACTACAGGGCATCTGATGCTCATCTGGTTACAGCAGGGAGTCCCACTCATGGGCAGAGATAACTTCTGCCCCCTTGAACTACTGTGGGAGTGCCCATCTCCTCTGGGCTGCATAGGTGGGATGAAAGATGGGTTTTTGGCCATTATAGTCTTTTCCCTGCTGTACCTTTCTAAGGGAAGCAGGAGAAGAAGTAGGAAGCTTCAAACTTCTGAGGTGTCAAAATGATATTTTGTATTGGCATGAAAAAAATCCAAAAAATCTTGAAATCCTGTCTTCCCCAATTCTCAGTTGTCTAAAAAGGACTTTTTCTGTTTTTTTGCCATTCCCTAGTCTCAGTGTGTCTTTTGATTCCTTAGGTACACTTTCCTGCTCCTCACACTCTTTCTTATTCCTGGGATTATAATGATGGTTGCATATGGTCTAATTTCTTTGGAACTCTACAGAGGAATAAAATTTGATGCCAGCCAGAGAAAATCTTCACGAGGTAACAGAACAATTTGGTTTGGGATGGGCTTTTTTAAGTTACAGTTGAAGATGCAAGCAGTCATTTTAAGGCTAGTAAAAGGAAAGTTTTCCACTTGCAAAAGTGATCGTTATGGTCAGTTATGTCATGAACTTGCCAGCTGCATTTCTTGATTAGTTACACTGCTGTTAGCAAATAAACCTTACTTATGGCTTGTTTGCAAAGATTCTGGGCAGAATACATAAAATTTCTAATTTGTTTATTATAGAAATACCAAGGTTTTTCTCTGGCCATGGATGAGGACCATTTTTTGTCAATAAATGTCACAATGAAAATTGTCAAATTAAAGTAGAAGCGTATAACCTTGAAAACTATCTTCTGTCCATACTGGACTAAGCAACATTCTTACACCTTTTGCATCAGTTTGTACAGAGGTAAGATGTGAGAATATTGGGAGACAGTGGATTCAGAGCAGCTGATAACATGACTGACTCAGAAGCAGGCCAGGGCTTTCTTTGCAACAGTTGCTCAGCTATGAATTATGTTGTTTATTTAGATTTAGACTGCATTCGTCATTTTGTTATTTGGCCGACTGTTCAGAGCTATTTTGCCAACTATTTAAACAGCACTTTATATGTACAGAAAGAAGAATAAGTACCTGCAGCGCCAAATACGAGGATGGAGATGGATGTTACCTCAACAAAACCAAAAGGAAAAGGAAAATGCCGTTGCAACAGCTCTCTGCTATGAGCCACAACAAAATAGAGAGAGTGAGAAGCAACAGCTCTTCTGCCAACTTAATGGCCAAGAAACTTGTCATCCGTATGCTGATGGTGATAGTGGTTTTGTTTTTCATTTGCTGGACTCCCATCTTCAGTGTCAATGCCTGGCGCGCCTTCGACACGGCTTCCGCTGACCGGCGTCTCTCGGGGGCTCCCATCTCCTTCATCCACCTGCTGTCCTACACTTCTGCCTGTGTGAACCCCATCATTTACTGCTTCATGAACAAGCGTTTCCGCTTGGCCTTCCTGGCCACGTTCACCTGCTGTGCCCGGCAAAAGCCCCCTGCCACACGGGGAGAGGCTGCTGATGAGGAGGAGGGGAAAACGACAAGGGCTTCCCTCTCCAAGTGTTCCTACACACACATGTCTGCATCTGCACCCCCCTGAGCTGCACCAGGGGAGGCAATGAGTGGTGAAAGGTCTGGTCTTGGAACGTGACTGTGGCATCAGCTGAACGTCGTTTAGCCCTGAGTTAATGAAACACTTCAGCTGACAGTAAACACAGCAAGAATTTTATGGGAAATTGATGTTATCACTGTATGAGTGTTAAATCACTTTCCCTTCAAAAGTACAAAGGAGGGAGCTGTGAAGATAAAGGACTTTATGAAAAGCCTTAGAAGTTGCTCTATTTGTAACAAATTCCACAGCAAAAATGGGTGTCCTCTCCATCAACGGCTTTGCTCAGTTTTCAGTTGCAGTTCTGAGTATCTCAAGATATTTCCAAGATGCAAATAGATTCTCCTCAAACATGAATATATGTAATGCAGTCTTCACTTCACTAGCTATGCCTCATAAGCAAAAATCTTTCTGTTATATTTGTAGTATCTTTTCACATTATTTAGCTGAGCTAATACATGTTGAGATAATCTTGGTGCCACTCTCACGGGAATTCTGGGGTGGTGAGAATGGGCTTGTCCATGTGAAATTAATGCTCTGAAGTAGAATAATTTCTTTTTAAAAATAAAATAAATATTGTTGGCTTTGTGGGTGGAATGCTTTCTTCACTCAGGCAATAACATAAATTAACATAATTTAATGTATTTTTCACTGATATAAACCCCACAGAACAAGGACAAAGAAATGGCTTTCTTCTGTGCAGCTGAAAGCACCCACATATGCAAGTGGTGGGGTCTAAGATGAGCCACAAAGGCTCATGTGGAAATCTCCACAGTGGGAAGCACATGGATGAATGCTTGGGATAAAGCAAAGAGGTGTGTTACAGAAGAGGCAGGACTGAAGACACAGGCTGGTGCTCATGGCAGTCACATTTCACAAATTAGTTCACAGCCACTTCAGGCATGGCACTGCCAACATGGAAATAAAGGCAGATACAACGAGCAAAGGCTGAAAGGCTTTGTCAGAAAACAGTTTTTCTAAACTTTGGAGCAGCTGTTTTCTCCAACTACACGTACTTGTAAACAGATTCAACATGGAGTAGAACAGCTTTGAATGATGTAATTATTGGTGCTTTGTTGAGCAAGAATCCAGTCTCTTTCCTGTGCAGCACACAGGTGAGTGTGGGTGTTCAGGTCTTGTCCTTTGCACCGTGGAACTCAGATGGAGAAGTTACATCACTTATTTTGGTTTGTGAAAATATCCTGTTGGAGATGTTTCTATCTTCTAGCTGAATCAATATCATTATAAACCCTTGTTATTAGACAGAGATTAAATTTCAGCACAGCGTGGAATGTAGATGTGGATATTAAATATAAGCCCTCTCAAGGTTTTTAATCAGGAAAATCTGATCTCTTTACAGAATGATTTTAAATTAGAAATATACTGTGAGTTCCAGGACCCAGATCCATGTTCTGCACTCAATTATTGCCTGAAATGGTTTACCCTAACAACTTAGGACACAACTTCAGCTATTATTTTTTTTCCATCCAGCTCGTCCACAGACAGGAAATTAAAAAAAAAATTCTAAACACTATTTATGCACAATCCATAGAAACAACGTTTTGCCTGCCTACTTAATAAAGTGGCACTGCTCCTGGAAGAGTGCTGAGACTACTGACATCGATCTGACCTTTTGCAAATACTCAACAAATTAAATTTTGGGATTTAATTCATAGCAATAAAATGAAAATTTTACTTCACTTACAGGTACGTGTTGAGACCCTTTACAAACATGTCCTGTGTGCTGAAACTGAAGAAACAAATTTAGCTGCTTTGGAATTTATGTGGAACAGTGACAGCAGAAAACATACTTGTGAAGTATTTTATACCATTTGAAAGCCTGGATCGATTATAGGCAATAGTTTAAAAATTGTTGTTTAAGTAAGAAAACCCTCCACATGTTAATAATATACTGGATGTGACTATTGCTGTCTATGTGATCTATTGCAGGACAGCCCATACCACAGCTCTGTGTGCTCTTTCAAAAGCAAATTCCTTTTCATAAATGCAGCTTCTCCAGCACCTCTTATGTCACCTGAGAGTCATAACAGGACATGCACAGTTCACCTGCTCTCACTGATTGGGTCTGAGGATAGTGGTTTCAGATGAAAGCCAAAAGCTATTTTCAACAATGCCTTAATCAGATCTCAGACCCCCATGGCCTCCAGTAGCTGCAGCTGAAAGGAGCAGAGTTTCTGATTGATTCCCTTCTTGTAACTGTCAGGGAGCACAATTTGGAGGTGATGAAATGAGGAAGGCAGGGGAAGATCCTGATGGAGTGGTGGCTGGGAGACAATCAGGGAAGGGTTGAAATGTGCCATTTCTCCAAGGCCCATCTATGTGTGCGTCACTTGTCCCCTCCATTGCCCCCTCTGCACCTATTTTCTTGTTATATCAACACAATATTTCTTTTGATCAGGCTCCCTAAGCCACAAGCCTTATGCCAAATTCCAGCAAGAATTAGGAATTAAGCTTTTAAAATGCAATATAGCAATCCAGTCATTTTGTATTTTTCTGCCCCAGTCTCCTAGCACAGGAAATTTCAGCCCTACTGCATGTTAATGCCATTTTTCCTGATCTGTGCATTGCAGAAGTAATTCCTGGGTCCAAATGTTTCCTTTTCATTGTTAAAGAATCATGGCATCCTCCCAGTACCTTTAATTCAGATGCTGATGTCACTGGAAAGGTATCTTCAGCAATAAATATGGGTGGAATAAACACACCAAAATAAAAACAGCCTAAGAAATCTTCTCATTTTAGCAGTAGTTTACAGGGGTTGTGGAGAAAAATCCTATCTACTACAAGCAGTATCCTGCTTAAAGCAAACTGTTTTCCAGATGTAGCAGACAAATGGCGAACCAATGAATTTCCAGGTGCATAATGTCCATAAATCTCAGAAGTTTTTATCTTCTTTCCCTTTCTCCCAAATCCCAGGGCTTCCCCCCTCCCCTTCAGTCTTTCTCTTATCTCTTTCAGCTGCATGACACCACCTGATTTTTCTCCAGCATGCTTCTCAGTCTCTAGGTTACTTTCCCAACACCACCAATTGCTAGATGATTTTTTTTCTCTTTGACAGGTTTATTTTCCTTCCCAGATTTACTTTCCCAGAAAGCACTCTCATCTTCATTTCCCCTATCATCTCTGGCTGACAGACTCCTGGAGCACATTTCTCCAAGCAATACATCCTGCCCACAACACAGCAGCTCTGCAATCCCCCCTACACTCCCACAGCTGAGCTCGCACAGCGCCTCTTGAACGCCGGCTCTCTAACAAGCAGGATGTGCTAGTTCAGGAAACAAGAGTGGAGCATTAATTACACCCTGATCCTCCTTTGATACTTCTGTCACTATTACTTGCAACCTCTATTATTAGGGCATGCTTAAATACTGATGCCTTACAATACTGCTAAATACAGGACTTGGTGAGAGGTCAAAGGAAAGGTATTTCAATATTGCCAAGACAAAATACCTTAATGCTCTTAATGGAAAGCTGTATGTGGATTTGGAACTCCAGCCACTAAAGGTTTACACCCCTTTTACAAGTCATGGCCTCTTTTCCAATATCACCGAGCCCTTCTTGGCAAAGTGGAGAGCTTGTCTGTGATCCCACCTGCTTCTGCATCCCCTCCTGTTCCTCCTGCCTCTGAGCTCAAGGATGGTGCAACCCCAGAGCACCCACCATGGTTCATCACAGTGCAGCCCCAGAACACCCACCATGGTTCATCACAGTGCAACCCCAGAACACCCACCATGGTTCATCACAGTGCAGCCCCAGAACACCCACCATGGTTCATCACAATGTAACCCCAGAACACCCACCATGGTTCATCACAGTCCAGCCCCAGAACACCCACCATGGTTCATCACAGTCCAACCCCAGAACACCCACCATGGTTCATCACAGTCCAACCCCAGAACACCCACCATGGTCATCACAGTCCAACCCCGAACCCACCATGGTTCATCAATCCAACCCAACACCACCAGGCACACAGCCCAACACCCACCATGGTTCATCACAGTCCAACCCCAGAACACCCACCATGGTTCATCACAGTCCAACCCCAGAACACCCACCATGGTTCATCACAGTGCTTTTCTGGCCTGGAATAGAGGACTTCAGGATCAATCAATACTGAAATGGATGTTGAGTTAAACTGAGGGTTTCTGGTGGTAAAAGATGCCTATTCTCAAAAGGAAAGTATAGAAAGATAAAATCTAATTGTTTTGAATTTGGTAAAGGCTTATGTGAGAGCAGAGGCTGTAGCCTTTTTATTGCAGCATCAGAGACAGAGCGGTAGAGCACAAAATGAAATTTTGGACTTTTGGTTGGGTTTTTATTTGCCTGTAAAATGTTTTGCTCTTCACTTCAAATATAACACAGACCAACCAAATACCACTTCACTCAGCTGTTCATGTAGGTCAGCAGTTTGCTCACCCTCTGGCCACAGTTTTCCAACCAGTTTTTCTATATGCATTATTAATTTCAGTTAAATGGCCCTCAGCCTTCATGCACAATCCATCCAGCATGCACCCAGCTCTTCTCCCAGGGGTTATGTACAGCACAGTAATGCGTGCCTTCAACATGCCAGAATTTCTCTCTCAGTGTGTATAAAAACCGCAGCTTCTAGAATTACCTGTTTTTATTTTTTCCTTCTGCAATGCTTGTTAGGCTGCCTTGGGTACCTCCTAAAGACAAAAACATAAATGAAATCTTCATGAATTGTAAAACTCCTGTTTTGCTGCCTAATGACAATTCATCCCTGCTAGGAGCTATTTGTCTGCATCTTCACAGATAACTATATATGAAGAGTTTTCTTGGCCTCCACTCTCAGTTGTGTCCAAAAAGCTGACTTTGAGCTAGCAAGATGTCAGTTGTTCCACTGTAAAGTGAGACAAGAACAAAGCAAATTCATTAGCATCAGCTGGTAGTAAACATCAAGTAGGAATCATCCCCTATGGGGTAAACATGAGTTAATTGATGTCCTGCTATTTTGACAGTTATTAAAATTTTAAAAAATATTTCCCGTTACAATAAGAAATGCAACTTATATACAAAGTCTGATTTAATAGACAAAAATCACTGCACAGGTCCTGTGAAAGTCATACAAACACCAGAATTACAAAACAGGCATGAAGAAAAGTCACATGTACAGAACCTAAATTCACAGGAAGGGAGCTACTCACACGCTTTGCTTGCTGTCTGAGACAATTTTTTTATTATTATTGAATGGACATTGGCTCAAGGCCTTGTTATAAGAATATTTAGCAACTGCTAAGAGGCCAAGTGAAGAATGACACACAGAGGTGAAACCACAGGGTAAGCTTTGCTAAACAGATAACAATGCCCAAGAGAGAACTTTGCATTGACTTCTACAAGCCTGCTATGGTCCTTCTAACACCTGAGATGCTCAGGATCTCATAGCTAAACTGAAGGTAGGTGTGGAGCAACCAGAGACGCTCCTTGCTCTGCAACTGGCTCAAATCTCAGCCCATACCCCTGTGGGGACATCTGGCAATGCTGCTGTGCTTGGCTTACTGTTATTGAAAAAGAATATGAGGATGGCAATGTCACCCAAGACACAGTGTCTTTGGAGTTGTTTTTCCTGTTGGCACCCCAAAAGATGGTCCTGCCACATGCAAAAAGGAAAAAGAACACTACAGGTATGGCACTGAAATGAATTCAGGAGTTGTTCCTCCACTTCTTGTCCACCAGCCAACACAGAGCTCACCTCTGCTACCACTGCCATGGTGAGAGGCAGCCTCCAGGAACATGATACTCCATCAGACAGAATAGCAGTGACAAAGGCTTCACAGAACAAAAAAAAAAAAAAACAGTTGCAGTAAGTAAAAAACAACGACGAAATGAAGCAAAGGATTATTTTAAAAAGAAACCAAAAAGCCCCACAACCAAACCCCTCCCCAAACTGTGCTGTTTCCATTTAGTAGTTACCAGTAATTAACATTACACTAGAAAGAAGCAGGAATTGCCTCCCCTGCCTCACCTCCAGCTCACTTTTCTAAAGCTCTTTTTCACCACAGAGCTCCTGTGTCCTCATTTTGAGGACTACCAACAGCAGTCTGCTGTGCATCTCAGTGCTACCACCTGGCTTTGCTAGATAATAATTTTCAAACCCATGTGTCTGCTTAGGCTACAGTGCCTTGAGGGCTCAATTATTCTCCTAACTCTACCAAAAGTAGTATTTCTAAATTAATATAAACTTACCAAAATGCAATTTTATAACTGATTCCTGTTGTATCTGTGCTTCCTCCAAATGTAGTTTGAATAACGTTTTCTAATCTACTAACATAGAAAAACTGAAGAACTTTGATATTATTTCCATGTGCTTGTGGGCTCAAATGCAGCCATCTGTGCAACTTCAGGCTCTCCCTGTGTGCCAAGAATTGTTATTTACTTACATTTGTCCTTGGTCCTCTCAGGAGGACCATTATTTGTGCAAGTGCTTTTGAGCACTGTGCTGTGTCTGTGAGAGCCTCCCCACCTGTGTGATCAGCTATCGTAGGTAGCAGGCGGGAGGGCTTTGAAGGAGGGACATTTGGGAACACCTGCTTTTTACTTATACCATCAAGTAAATTTACACCCACTTTTTTTTTTTTTTTTCCAATTTTTAATACTGCAAAATTTCACATCTGGCTTGAGGTCCTTCTACTTTGCTTCATAGCTTTAACATCAATCTTCCTCTTTCACCTCCTATAACTGATGTCTAATTCCAACAATTCCCCTTTTCCTTGGGGAGTATCTCACACACAGGTCACCAACAAAACCACTGTTTTTTTGTATCCAGGAAACTAAAGCAATTTTTGCTTGCTTCTCCTGATGCATTGCATTCAGCTTCATCAAATTTAAAAGGTTAATTTTATTAATATTTCAGGATTTCCATGTCTGCCCTGACAAATTACTGTTCACAAATGTTGGACCATCTTGCACTTTTTGGTTTCTTGCATTTGGGCCCTTCAGCTCTTTCTGTGGGGTGATGTGAGATGTGATGACTAATTACCTGGTAGGAGCAGCCCACTGAAAATAAGGGGAGACAAATATAGTTTCCAGATATCACTCTCTGCAATAAATTGCAAGGAAGGAGTGACAGCACATAGTTATGCATCATTAAGGAGGGTGAAGGTTTGGGCAGCAAGGCAAGAGGAGATTAAAATTTTTAGCACCTGATGAAGCAGGAGGCCACTGAGAACATAGATTGCATCTATGTTAGAGAGGAAATTAGCCTAAAATGCAGACATTTAAAGTCTTTTCGTGTGGGTAAGTGGATGAGGTAGTTTACACCTGCAGCAGAAATGTTCAGAAAGGAACAGCTCTATCTTGCAAGAAATGGTGTAAATAAAGGTGCACAATACCTGAGGTGCTGATAATGATCTGGAAAACTTTTACACATTTATTAGCTACTTCTACTTCCAACTCAGACTAGGTCAGTGCCATGTAACCCTGCTTGTTCCCAAACAGCAGCTCTGCAAACAATCTTGGGCTTACATTTGCAGATTCTATCACAAGTGTAAACTACTACATCCATAAAACACAACTCCCCTTTTCTCTGAGTGTCCAAGAAAAATTGTGTATTTGTTTGCAAGTGTTTGTCCACACTAGTCACAAATACATCTGCCCAGAATCCTATTCTGGGTGTGTCCATCAGGATTTAATTCTGGCCCAAAACACCCATCTGTGCTGAGGGTGGGGCTTGGAAGGCCACAGAAGCAGAGAGTCCATTGGACCAGTCAAAGTTCAGGCTTCGTCCGTTATTATTTTTCATGGCATTTTGAGCAGGCAGAATAGATTTAGTGCTGCAGCAAGGCAGTGGAGTGTTTACAAGGAAACAATTCTTTCACTTTTCTAATGAACTTTTAGCTCTGCCTCCAAGCTGAGATTCCTGCATATCTCCATTCAAAAGCTCAGCTGATGACCAGACCGACTTATTTAGGTGCCTTACCAAGCAGAGACCCAGCAGACCACTGGCTAATTCCTCATCCAACAATTGCCAGACAGATTTTTCCAGGCAGCAGCTACAGCTTGAAGTTCAGTAGTCCCCATTTTCCCTTATACACAAACACACTTTTAGCCCTTGCATTTTTGCTTAAGGCCTGCCACGTCCAGATCCTTATGGAGGACTTGCAAGTGCTACAGGTAATGGTTCTTCAGCATCCTCAGTTAACGTGAGTTTTCATTTGTGCACACTAAATAATTCATATTTCTCCATCTCAGGAATATAATTCATTCCTTGAACAGTTCAACTCCAGCTGGGAAATTAAGTGAAGTGAGAGTTCTTCAGGAGCTTTCCTATTAAACTACCCAATAGAAAAAATTTTGATAAAGATAAGCCAGTGAGAGTTAATTTTTTTTTTTTTTTGGCAGGAAGAAAGCTCTTATTAACCAAGACAGAAATTCTGATTTAAAGGTGAGAGAGAATGAGATTTTAGTCCTTTCTGCCTCAGAAAAGGGATTTGGCTCCATTCCAGGCAAGATGGACTCACTAAATGGTTAAGATGGAAGACAGACTTTACAGCCTCTGGTCTGATGCTTTATCAACATCTATAAACTATTCTTTATTAAAAAAACAAGGAAAGCATCTCTAGAGAATTATTATTTTAATAAGATGCACCCCAACTTTGCATCTGAAGTCACTATCTTGACCAGAATTTTTTCTTTACCATTTCCCCCCTTTTTTAAAATTTTATTTTTAGACTGGCTCTCTCTGACCCTGGCAAAACACATCAAATTAGTTAAGATTAGATAAACTCAAGACAATTTCAACTTGGATGGGGCACATGCCTGAGTTTTTTTAGTAGGTATCTTGTATATGATTTGATATTTTATATTTGAGCCCTTGACAGTTTATCAAAGACAATGAATTGCTAGAGAATAATAATTTTTAACTCGGTTCTGGTATAGTCCAGCAGTACACTGAATTGTAATTATCATTAGTCTGTTATTTAATTTTTCCCATTTTACATCACCAGGTTTTAGAACAAAATGATTCCTAAGTTCTGGTCATCAAGGCTACGTCTGGTACTCAACAGAGGGATTTCATGTGTGGATTTTTAACAGCCCATCCTCTTGTCCTACATGAATCACTCCCTCTCTCTATGTATGTCTATACAATTGGAAAGTTTTCAGTCACATATACAGAATAAATCAAAAAACAAGGAAAACATTGTTAGTGCCTATTCTAATATGACCAGCTGCAAAGAATTGGTTTAAACAAGTAAATGCAAGCACAGGTGAGAGAAAGAAGCTAGATGGTAGTATTTGTTAGATTGTAATGGGAATAACGTGCAACTGATTAATAAAGGTTTTTCAGATTCCAGCAGATGAATGGCAAAACTCTACCATATTTCATACCTGTATCCCTCAAGGTGGCTGAAAAAACATGCTGCAGAGATCTTTGTATCATTTTTAAAAGCTATGACATATTTCGATTTTCTCCTTGATGTGAAGACAACCCCATGTTGGTAGTAAGCCTAGTTTATTGTTGCACCATACTAAAATCCAGTGAGAGGAGATGAAATTCTTTGCTTTCTAATTTAACACATTTATCTTGGTAGCCAGCATCTATTTTCAACAAGTTTACCTGTAAGCTGACAGTAAAAAGATGTGCAAAAATAGAATTTTATAAAAACTTATTGTTTCAAGTGCTAGATCTGGAAGACATCTAGGGGATAAAGACACCCAGATCATAAGTTTTAGCATGAAACTCACTTGGTTCATGACAGCCAAGGTATCTGAAGGCAGAAATATATACCAACAATCAAAATCAGATTAGAGGTTTTTTTTCTTTGAATAAATAGCCCAAAATTATTAACATGAAAAAGGAACCACTTGGTCAAAAGTGGAGCTGTATTTGAAAGTCTAAATACTCACCAATTGCATTTATCCTCCCAAAGTAAGGAATTGTCCTTATCAACATTATTTCTAAATTAGATGAAGAATAAACCATTTTTTTTCCAGACCACAGTTTGATTTCCATATCTATTAAATCTCCAAGGTAAAACTGTTTACCAGAAAACTGATTTAGAAGTCCAAAGCTTTCTGAATGTGTGAAACTGGGAAGATGACTCAACATCAGCCTCATGCCTGAGGTTACCACACCAAGCACAGTCCAAAAGGCAGATGGCTCCTTAAGCCCTGGAATGCTGTAAAAAGCAGTATGGAGCAGCAGCAGGACTCACAAGGAAGATAAGATACAAAAGCCCAAAGAGAGATTAATCCATGTCAGATCCTTCAAGAATAGTTTAATTTTCTCAGATCTCTCTTCTAAAATTTGTAGTAACTGGTGAGTAATCGCCACAGCAGAGCCACAAGACATTTTCACTGGAATAAAATTAAACCAAACTCCTCCTTTGCTGAGAATGTTTTGCTAGCTGTCTATATGGTCAATGCACAAGATTTAACACCTTTTATGGTTTCATGAGGCATCCTGCTGTGCATTCCTGCAGACTGCCAGCCTGTGCCACCTTAGCAACCACACCTCACCACAGTGCTGGAAATGACCAGGCTGCACCTCCTCTAAAAGCAGAGCCAGGGTAAAGGAACAACAGGACCACTCACTTCCTCTCCTAACAGCAGCAGGTGCTGTGCTACAAACTGCACTGACACCAAGATACAACTCTGCAGCAGTTGCTCTGTCTGTACACTGAAGTGCTTGTTTTCTCATTCTGGCAAACATAGAATTGCCCAGAACTACACCAAACAGTGCAAGAAATTTAAAATTCTTTCTTTAAAAGGCAAAGCATAGAAACACTTTGCCTTAGGACTAAGATGAGGACACTAAAGATCAGACATGCTACTTCCTAACCTAATGATTTCTTCCGTGTTAAAATCTAAGTCGCTCACAATTTGGAAAAGTTGCAATTACATTTTTAAGGCAGTAAATTCAATCACTACGAATACTCCACTGCCCTTCCCAATTTCCACAATGAAAAACTGTTGGCAATGAAAGAACTAAAATGGAATCTGAAGCACACCTGAGAGAGAACAAACAGCAACAAAGTAAAATAGGGCTAACAAGATACAAACCAACTACTTGTGTCTGGGTTTTTTGGTATGTGTGTGTATGTACATGGTGTTGCACAAGACATGCTTATGCAGATAAAGATGTATTTATAGGTAGCCCTGAACTAAACTCTGCAATTACACTGCACATACAGAACTATCATGCAGATACTTGGACAGAGAACAATGAGGTTGGAAGGCACTGCTGTCACATTTTATATGCATAATGACATCACCAACATGGATCTCAGGATCACATCCCATTTCACAGCAGATACTTTGGCTGGATTTTAACAGATCATGTAAAATTTTATTAAAATATCAAAATCAAGAAGAAACACTAGAACAAACTGTCTCATTAAAAAAAAAAAGAAAAAAAAAACCCAAAACAAAGCCCTCTAAACTCACTTGTAGATTTAAGAACTATGTTTTTGTTTGTCACCAGCTAGCTATTAACACAGGAAATTTCAAGACAGAAAACATAGTATGTATAGATCTATGCTTCTATCTTTTATGTAACTGTTGAGGTTATTCTCCAAACAGAACTATGAAGCTCTTGGAAGGATTCTGATAATTTGATCTGCAAGACTGCAGCTTCTGTATCAAAATCCTTATTTTGATGGCCAACAGATGGCAATTTACTGAAATGTTGTAATGTACTGGTATAGCAATGAATAGATGAATGCAGTTGCTGTTAGTTGTAAATGGCAAAGGCTTCCAAGTCAAGTCACTCAGGAGAAGCTAAAGCAGAAAGATGAGATGGAGTTTGGACACAGAAGTAGCAGCAATAGCACAAGGCCCCAGCTTGCCTGTGAACACATCCATTGGGATCCACAGAGGTGGAAATAGACAACTTTCACCAGTGAACAGATCAGCAAATAAAACAAGAAGACTGAAGGTTTAAATGAACACAGATGAGGGGGCAACATGACAGATAACACAATTAAAATATAAATAAAAAGCAAAGGGTTTCTAAATTCAAAGAATTTACAACTTTACATGGTTCTAAATTGTGGCCCCCTCAACTAAAACCCTGTAGATCTTTAGGGCCAGGTCTGTAGATCCTTCCACTCCATGTATCTACAAGCACCTTAAAAAACAAACATTTCTTTCTCCCCACCCCACAGTCCAGCAGTAGAAACAGAACCAAGAGATGGCAGCGTGTAGTCACAAAAGTTGGAGTTCACCTGACTTAAAACCAACTCCTCTCCTAAATTATGCAGCAAAATTTATACATTCTGAGAAAAACTGAAACATAATTAAGGACCTGGAAAAGTACACATGAAAAATAAGGGAACTGAGACTAGAACACAAAGGCAATAGCACACAGAACAGACAATATCCAACTTTTAACCATCCCTTTCCATACTCAAAAAGAGATGCAGAACCTAAAAGATGTCAAGTTCAAAAGATTTAATCAGATCTTTCTCAGACAGTAGTTAACTTGCAAGTTTGCTTCTACAAAGAATCAAGACTTTCTCAACTTCTCTCACTTTAGCATATGTCATTAAAGTCTATATTCAAAACAGAAGTATTTTTAAGTAATATGGGCTATAACTCCTCATGCTTTTGATCTAACACTGAGCTTGTACTACTAGATATCAGAAATAAATATCCTTTACAGAGATACTCAGTTTTTTCCACCCTGCTCAGGGGCATGCAACTCCATCCTAAACAGGGCCCTGTGAAAGGCCAACTGCTCGACTGAGTTCAGTAGTTCTGAATGTTCTGAAATGGAACATGTTACATGCAAACACTAAATGAATCATTTCCTCTAGCCCAGCTATTTCACACCACTCTCCTTTTAATCTTCTTCTCTGAATCCTACTGCGATTTATTATTGAGTCTACCTATATAGCTAATTGCCAAGGCTTAGCTGAAGAGATTTTTTTTCTATTCACAGTTGTTTATCTAAGTTGTTGTACCATCCCATGCAGTTTCTCCCAATGACACCAACATTAAAATTTAGCAAGTGACCATTCTCTTTGCAAAAACCTCAGATCTAATTTCTACTCTGTTTCAGAAGAATCTATTTATCATTTCAGAAAAAGACTGAAGGGTCTTGGAAATAATTTTGAGAATAATGTCCATAATGTCTCTGTTTCAAAAAAACAGAAGTTCTGCAACTGTTGAGTTTCTGACTATTTCATACATCTTAATGGCAAACAACTTGCAGATGTATCAATAAAAGTATCTGTAATCCTTCTTTAAAGCCGGTCATTTTTTTGTTGTTGTTTTTGTTGTTGTTCTTGGCTCTCCTACTTAAGAACCACTTTTAGTCCCTTCTCACTCTTACAGGTAAACTTGTAGTTCTTCAATCAGTTTAATACAACACTAGTTAGTACTGTCAGGCTTCTGTTATTCTATATTCTCTCTCTGCCATGTCCACTTCCCATCTAAAAAACTTTCTTGAAGTGACTGTGTCACTCATGCTTGCAAATTGAGAGTGCATAATTTCTAGCTGTTCCTGACAGCCCTACTATTCTGTCAAAACAAGAAATAAGTTAATTTGCTGAATTTCTGGCTCTAGCTATCAACCAACTGAATGAAATGTTAGACATTCTGCAACTAAAAATAAGATTAAAAGGAGTCAGGTGCACTAGTTGCAAAAATGAAGTTGCTAAAGTTAAACAATTAAACACAGTTCATTTTTCCTTATTTAATAAATTATATAAAAAAGTGAAACTTTTTTTACACATTATTAAAAAACAGTTTCTTATCTAACTTCAGCAATAATACAAGCAAAAATGAAACCGATTTAGATTTTTGGGTGGACATTCCATATCCCATTTAAGTGGAGTCCAGTGCGCACAGCCTCACAAGTACTGATGAGTTCTCACTCCCAGGGTTGGTCTTCTTTTGTGCTGTTCTGGTTCCATAGATGACCTCACTGTTCATTTGGGGGGAAAAAAAAACCCAAAACAAATGAAACAAACAAAAATCAAACCCATATTGCTTGGTCAACATTGGAAAAAAACCAATAAAATGTGGCAAGTTTCAACAGCTGTTCAAACCGTAAGTACTTTTATATCATCATACAGATGTTCAATTATGTCTGTCACAGCAACAGTAACATGGCATTTTATCTTCAGCCTTGTAGAAAAAATGAAACCCGACAGTTTATGCACATACACACACAGAGTACACTTGACAAGAACACTTTTATGTGGTTTACATTTCACTTTTATTTAATCCTCAAAACTGCCCATATTGCAGGGATTTTCTTGATGAAATATGGAACTGAGCAATTAATTCTACAAAATTATGGTAAAAACTTGCTCGTTTTTCTACCTTTATTGCTAAGAAACTTTACAGGTGCACAGTTTGTAAAAATAACCCTTTTAAGACTGAATGTATACACATGCTACAGGATTTTAAAAAATGACATTAGCATAGCACCTCCAGATGGGGCAAATGCAGTGCTGAACACAGACAGAATGTTTATGAAGTTACAACTGCTCATTTATTTTACAGCTTCTAAAGGGAAGAAATTGTTCAGTCCTAAAAGGGTTAAGTAGAAACCCTAATATACTTCTTTTTCTAACAAAGCTGCCACTCAATCCCACAGTACAGTGCTTGAAAACAAAGTCAAAAGTCTGGCACAGGAAAGTATACACATTTGTTCAGTACTCATAAACACAGCTGCTTTTGAAATAAAGTAAATAATATGGTTAATAATTGAAGAGCATCTTAGTTTCAAGATGGACATCTCTATGGAGTCATTTAATCCACAAGTGGGTAGCTTACTTCCAATAGATAATTTGATTCACTAGGCATTAATATTTTCTATATGGGTATTTCCTCAATTTATGTCTTGAGTTAACGTCTTTTCAGATAACCATTCTGATTTTTAAAGTCTGTGCAATGAAAACAAGTACAGAATACCATTATTAACATATTTGTGGGATGCCCTTGGGGCAAATAATTAGGAAAAACATCAGCAGCAGATTATTAAAGACTACGCTAGTGTTGAATTCTGAAACGCAGTTCCAAGCAACAGAAAACAAGAAAAGGCATAGCTAAATTAGAGCACTCACTTTGCTTCTTCTTCCTATAGTTGGAACTATAACATTCTGAACACAGACTCAGTTTCTATGTATACAGAATTAACAGCAGACTTAACAGCTAGACTTGAACAGTTATAAGAGTTTCATAGTGAAACATTTTATAAGTAGTTTTATCAAAATCTTGAGATATTGTCAATATCATGAAAATTGTTAACAGCTCACAAGGCCAATATATGTAACAATATCACCCCACAGAAAAAAAGTTCAGGAAGATAATATATCTGAACAACTGGACGTATTAACAACAGTAAGGACCTGGAAGACCATTTCTGTACTACAGAATAACTACTGGCAATAAGAGAGCCACAAGCCAAATGAAAAAATGGGGTTTAAAATGGTATTGTAAGCAGAATAGGCTCTTTTTTCACCCACTAGGCTGTAGTGTGTAGAACAGCAGATATTAGGATAAATCTTTACAAGTCAAGGGATATTATATCTATTGGGCAAAATTACCACACGTAAAGAAAATGAATATAAAAAGTATTGCATTTATATGTAAAAAAATTTAAAATAATGAGTATAAAAGCACGTGTCAAGTTCTGAAAAGCTATTTTAAATAGTCTCTTGAAGGTTAAAAGGCTTGTTATGGTTTGCCTGCTGTGTGTCTATCATGGTTTCTTGAATACCCTCTAAATCTGATATATGTATCTTGCTTATTTTAATTCTCAGTCTAATGAGTGATGAAAATCTGTGGCTCTTGAACTAAGCTGTACTGTAAGATATTTATGTGCTTCTAACAAAAACACTGCGAAACAATTCCTGCCACAACACAATAACCCAAAATTTTACAGCACATACAAAGGTAAACAGATTTGCAAGTAAATGCCAGTAAACAGTTTAAAACAGAGATAAGGCCACAATGAATCCTGCCCTTGGTCACTGAAATGGAGATGAGGTGAGGCAGCATTCACTAGTGCTAGGAACCAGCATTGCGACTACATCACCGGAACACATTCTGCAATACAGAGTAAAGAGTATGAAGGCCTGTGGTAGAATACAAGCACGTTTCAGGAGGACAGTGGCACTGATTTTACTCGTTGCTAAATATGCTTTATAACCAATTTCTTCCTTTAAACACCTTGTTTTCACACATACAATGGAGCACTAAAGCAAACAGGTAGAATGGAGCGTCAGAGTACACAAATACGGTGCAGAGACAATGCTTTAAAATGGTGGTGGGTGTTGAAACTGGAATCAGTGGTCAGAAATAAAAACCCTACAAAAATGGTCAACAGGTAAGCTTGTAAGCAATGCACTGTAGGAAACCACAGGTTCACATTTACACAGCAGTTGTGACTTTTGCTTCAGGGTACAGAAAAGGCTGAACACACCATGAAATTTTGGCTTTTAAAGAGGAAGATCACACTGTCAGAACTTGTCCTACAAGTCTATGCCTAGCTCTGTGACTACAAATGAACTACTGGGGTATACGGTCAATTACAAATGAAGCAGGCAGGCCTACAAGGAGGGACAAAACATGGTAAAGTCAAAATGAAAAACAAATGCAACAACCAACAAAGTCAAAGTGCAAATGAGCCTTGAATTTATGCTGGAGAGAAGACTTGAATGTTGCACAAGCTGTTGGCAGGGAAAGGGAAACCCACAGGAAACAAGGATGGGAGGAGGAGTTGACATCTTCATAGTGCTTTTATGATTTTCTATTTGCCCATTTCTAAGTAATAAAATTTACTTCTAGTTATTACTGTATGATCACTTCACAATGAAAGCACGTTCTCAATACAAGTGTTACACAAAAGTCTGGCCTAATTTACTGAACAGTATGAAGAAAAACATGCTTGTTGTGATTCTTAAAGTGATGAAGGGCATCACCTACCAATCCCATTTGTAGCACATACTTCTCATGGTACTTTAGTTTCATGCCAACAAGACAGAAGACATGCTGCCAAATGAAGTTATTGGGAACATTCCACTTTTGAAATAAAACATTTAACTTACACTTAATACAAATTATGTACAAGATTAGAAAAACCTGAACAGATCCTGAAACATTTTCAGATGTAATATGACTGAGCGAGGAAGAGGGGGAGTAACCCAGTAACAACCCTTCAAAAACACCAACATATGCCTGTGACATGAACAATCATTAATATGACTGCTTGAGATGCCACTTTTAGGAAAAAAACTCATGTAATGTTAGAACCTCATGAATTATCACTATAAATACATATTTAAAAAGAAAAACAGAAATAACTATTAACAATGACTGAAAACAGAGCACTAAAGTTAACATACATTGCATGTATTGCAGGCAAGGCAGAGGCATTTTTTAAAGCTTTTGCACAGACTTCATATAATCTTAAAAAAAATATGCTGGCCTTTACAAGGTTCTACTTGCTGAAATAAAAACAATTTCAGTTCATAAAAAGTCACAAGACTTCAGTTTAAAAAAAGGAACAGTTCCAGCCACAGACCAAAAATATATATTTTTTTTTAAAACTGGAAGAGTATGGTAATTAGATTATACAAGCATGGTCAGGCTTGGAACCTGAATATACTTCAGAGCAAAAGCTCAGAGAAAAAAAAATATAAACTATTTGGTAACAAAAGTGTACTATATGTTGTGATACAAAAAAGGTATGGTGAAAATGTACCTTTTATACTAAAGCTTATACAAGTTCCTTGGTCCATAAAAACTATGTTGTGTTCATGTTTTCTAGTTTGCTCAACATGTATCCCAGCCACATTTTTGTTTCTTGCCCACTAAAAAAACCACAGCTGAAAAATAGATTTTCAATAAAGTTCTTATGTTTCGGATGTTGGTTTTTTCTTTTTTTTTATTGTGGCTTCTGTTTTTAAGATCAGCACTTGCAGGTAACAAGGTTGAAATCATATCACCTAAAATGGAAAAGTGTTTTCCCATGAAACCACAAAAATTGTTCAGTTCTCTTGAATGTAGCACGAAAAGTCAATTAAAGTCCAGACAAACAACAGTAGTTAGGAAACTACAGTTGCCGTAGATGATGTGACATTGGTGGGGTTTGTGCTGACGCTTGTGTAACTTCCCTCACTGTTTGTGTTTGTTTCACTGGAGGCCATGAGGCTTGAGTTGGCTCTGAGGATTGCTCCAGCAGCACTGCAGTGTGGCCGTGGCCCTGGCTCCGGTGTGTATGTAAAGGTAAGGCTGGTGGAGTAAATTATGCCATCGTTACGGACCAAAGTTACTGGAACCTGGACTGGCTGTCGGACCCACCTCCAACCCTCTCGAAACGCAGAAATGTCTGGAACAACACAAAGCATGCTCTCTGCACATCTGAAAAACAGGAGAGTCAACTGAGTACAACGTACTTAAGTTTAAAAAATTCAATAGAACAGCTCTGTCGGAATGGGACCTACAATATTCAACTAGTGCACACAACCAACCACTTCAGGGCTGACCAAAAGTTACAGTCATATTGTTAAAGCCCAATTCCCTTTATTTGGTTAAACACAGAGAGGCTTGGGGCATCAACCGCCTTTCTAGGAAGCCTGTTCTAGTGTCTTACTACCTTGTCAGTAAAGAAATGCTGCCCAATGTCCAGTCTAAATCTTCCCTGGGGCAGCTTTAAACCATTCCCATGTCCTGGCACATGACAGAAGGAAGCAGAGCTCAGCAGCTCCCTCTCTATTTCTACCTCCTCAGGAAGCTGCAGAGAGCAATAAGGTCACATCTCAGCCTCCTTTTCTCTAAACCAGACAAGCCCAAAGTCCTCAGCTGCAACTCCCTGGGCTTTCCAGCCCTTCACCATCTTTGCCGCCCTTCTCTGGACATGTTCTGGTACCTGAACATCCTTCTTAATGGGGAGTCCAGAACTGCACACAGTGCTCATGGTGAGGCTGCACCAGGGCTGACTGCAGTGGGACAGACACATCTTTTGACCAGCTGGATGCAGTTTGGCCTCCCTGCTGCCAGAGCACATTGATAACTCATCCTGAGCCTCTTGCAACCAACACCCCCAGACCCCTTTCTGCCGTGCAGAAAAGTGTACACTTGAGTGTGTACACAAGTATACACTCTTCAAAGCACCCAGTAAAATACAACCACCACAGAGGTAATAGAAAATATTGTACCTGTACATGGTTTCAGCTTCCACATCCCCAAACCAGACACGTAAATTTGGAGTGAAGTTCTGTCCTGTAAGTTCCAACATTGCTACATCCCCACCACCATTCAACTGGAAACGGAGCAAATAGAAAAAGAACAAGAAAATCCCCCCCAAATATGTATTATTAGGAATAAACAATTCCCCTCGGAAAAAACAAAAAAAACCCACCAACCAAAAAAACTCACAAACAAAACCTTCACATGAAGATCAGAACTTTAACAGTGCTGTTTTTAGCAGCTGGACAAAACCAAAACACAAACACAATCTACACAACTGAAGAAGTAACACATCTAAAAGATACTGCCAATTAATTTGATACTATGAAGGAATTTTCAAGTTTTGATAAGGATCAAAATTAGAACTTTACTTAGAATAGATGTCAATAATGCTTTGAAAACAGAGAACAAAATCTTTCAGAGAAGGTGTCAGGGGAGCTTTAAGTTTTTTCTCTGACAAATGTTGGGTTTGTTTTTAGTAAGGTTCTCTCTGATCTATAATTGGCAAGAGTCAAAAACAATTTCTAAATAATCAAAAAGAAGTCCTAAGGATATCACTACCATGGTAGTTTCAGAAATAAAATTATACAATATTAAATTACAATAATATAAATGTTGTAATTAATTGTATTAATTGTATTAATACAATATGAAAATTCTAAAATACAATATTAGTATTATTTCTATGATGGATAGGCTCATGTATTCTGAAATGTAAGAAAGAAAACTTATTACAACAAAGTAATTTTATTATTTTTAAAGCTATTAAGACTGTTTTCTTACAGTATTTCACAAGGATACCATGAAGGTTAAATGAGTATGACAAAAATAATCTTACCAAAAAACCAGTTTATTAAAACAAACTACTAACTTACTTGAAGACTTTCCACAACAGGCACAGGTGTCACTGGAGCATGGACTGGACCCATCCCCTCATAAAATGTGTATTCTGCTTTGTCTGTGCTAATGATTGTCCAAGAAGCTCCATCATTAATCATTTCTTTATTTGGTTCTTTTGGGCATGGAGTGGCCTTAGAGAGAAAGCAAAGTTTCAAATCTGATCTGTAGAGATGTTTGTCAAGTCACAGACCTAAAAACCAACTCAGCCACTGAGTTGGTTAACCTAGTGCCTGTTATTTCAAAAACATGTCTCCTTATGTTTTCCTCTAAAAATGAGGAAACCCTCATTTAGAGGAAACCCGAGGGAAACCCTCTTCACATTTCAGAAAAACTACTAGAGAACAACATAACTCTCACTTAGAACACTGTCACATCTCCAACCTTATGCTGGAGTTTTATTTTAGTTCAACTTTCAAAGCTGTAATGTTATTCAATAGGCATTAACAAAAAAACTACAGCAATTGGGAGTAGCTGCTTTAAAACAGATCTCTTATTAAAGCAAAATGTTTCAAACAGCTACAGAGTGAAGCGGAATACTTTTCATTAGTTATGATTTTTATCTGCTCAATTTTTTTTCTTTTTTTAGAGTTCCTCACCCTCCACAAAATGATGGAAAACACAAGCTTGTATTGCGGCATTTGTGCAAAGACATAGGAGAGAAGCTGAAGCAACACAGCCTTACAAATTAGAATAATGGAATCACAGAATGGCTTGCACTGGAAGGGATCTCAAAGGTCATCTAGTATCTCCCTCTAAATACTACTAAATTAGTATACACAAATAGGTAGATACATAGAAAATACACAGACAATTTTTTTTTAATGGCAACAGAAGCCTCTCTGAACAATTTCACCACCTAGCAACCCATAAGAAAATTGTGTACAGAAAAAATGGGACAAAAATTTCTAATACCTAGATTCTATTTCCCTCCATTAAGCTTTAAGGATATATTGTAGGTAATCATAACCTTCACTCTTCAAAGCGGCAGATAAACTTCAATTAGCATGAATTGTCCATATTAGGTGTTAAAAAACAAAGCTGCGTTTTCATGTGGACTCTTCATTCTGGTATGATCATGTAAAAAGCACTGAAAACAGCTGGCAAGGGAAGTGTGTGACATGGATAGTCACTACAGATCTCTCCAAACTCAAGATGCCCAAATGAAACTTGCAGCAGTAACATACACAGCTTCTGAATTACTAGCCCAATTTCAAAAGAGGAGCCATTCTATACGAACTGCTGTATACTATTTTGAAGCATGACACCATTCCTACAGGCTGATTGCAATTCTTGTTGGCATGGAATGATATACTTTGAATCATGACAAATAAAACCATGGATGGGAAAAAATGAACAACAATGTAAAAGATACCTGACTGACTTTTTTCACATTTCCTAAGTCCATGATGTGGAAGGCAAATGCTACGGAATTTGTTCTCAAAATCCTGTTACATTAAGAATCATTTCAGTAACACATTACTCTGTCTGTTACAGAAATCTTTAAAAGGTTTCAATTCCTCTTTTAGAGAGGCATTCTTCCTTGTCACTTCCAAATTGGGCTCCAAGGACATTTCTCACCCTTTATTTTCTTTTTTAACTAAATTTTCTCAACAGGTGGTACTGGAAGATTAAAATGCCTTAACATCATGCTTAGTACTCATGTACAGGTCATGAACATTTACTGAAATAGTAACAAAGCTTCTCATATTATCTTTCCATTCATTGTCCCCGTTCAGGACAGAATTGAAATGACTCTTCACCAAGCCTTACTGTCCCTTCCCTTAAGAGACATCTTCAATGTTAGCTTCTCATTTCCTACCTCTACTTTTCTTACCCAAGAAGGTACAGCTGTTCTAAGGAAGTCCTGAATCTCTGCCAAGCATGGCCATCTTCCTGGAACATAGCATTATCTCTCAACACCCTTTGTTATTTGAGCTGACCCCAAAATATTTAAAGAAAATTGCAAATACTTAGGTAGTCCTGAACTCAGTCAAAGTTTTCAGAGTCACAGAATATTGTGAGTTGGAAGTGACCCACAAGGGTCACCAAGTCCAACTCAAGTAAAGACTAAGTATGTTCAGGGACTGAACCCACCACCTTGTTGTTTTCAGCACCATGCTTTAACCAGCTGAGCTACTCTCAGGGTCCTTGGTCTGGCAGGAATTACTATGCGAAAGTGCTACAAGCATGCTAACACACAAGAGCCTAAAACCCAATGTTTTTCTCCACCTGCTGGAGAAAAAGTATTTCTGAGATAGTTCTATTCTTTACAGGCAAATCAAATTTCTGTGGCTTTTCAAGTTACTGTGGGCAACTGCACAGCTGTCTGTTTACAGTCTTAGCCAAGAGCAACGCATGGCAGCTCTGCTGAGTTCATAATGGAACAAGACTATTATCAACTGTATCACTTCTTATTTGCTGTAACCTAGAAAGGGACACAAAATTAAGTGGTGCAGCTCCACTGGCACATGGCAACATGTTAAGCCACAGTATCATAACTACATGCACAACCTTCTAATGTATTTCCTTTTTCTCCACTGGAGAAATGAGAATTCATTTTCCAGACAGACAGAAGAAGATTATGAGGAAAGAAAAACAGATTTGGAAAGGCACAGATAACAAACAATTTGTTGCTTTCCATCCTCTCTTTTCAAAACAAAGTATTAGACTCACATTCAAAACATACTGCAAAAATGGCATTCATAGATATTTTGGGGATACTTGAGAAAATTTGGCACCTACACTTTTCTATTGAAATAGATTTGAACAACTTACTTGAAATTGGATTATTCTCTCCTGGGAAAGGCACAAATACATTCTCTCAGTGTCTTTAAGGTAAAATGCACATTTATGGAGCTGTGATACTGGATCATCTGCATCCAATAATGCCGTTTGTTTATCTACTTTTCGAATTATCTGTGAATGAAAATTGTACATACATACTTAGAACAATTTCTATACTTTATTACATACATACAGTCAGTAAAGGAAAAGTAATTTTTGTAACATTTCCATGCCTCTCATTTTGATATCGAAACTAGATTAGTAATTCTTAATGCTTTTGAAACATGAACACAACATTGAAGCGTTACTCAGTACTTCAATGTGCAGCAGGTACATATATTTTATCTATTTTTGCTGAAGGAGTGGGGGAAAAAATTGAAGCTTCAGCAAAACCTACTTTTGTTTCATTTGCTGGTGTAAAAGAGCAATTATTAATTACATAGTTATCTTCAATTATTATTAATTATTATTTTTAGTAATTAATATGTTTCTACAGAAGCTTTCACCACTGATAGGATCAACAACATTCTGTGGCAAACTGGTTGCTGAAGGAGAAGAATTAAAATAAGAATTAACTAAAGGTATTGAGATGTCCTTGAGTAGAGTTTTGGAAACAACAATCCTAACATTTCTTATCAGTATTTGGTAATTAAATATTACTTAAAGACAACTGCAAAAAACCGTTCCTCACATTTGGCAGTGCAGTGAAAAAATATCCACTGACTTAATTCAGATCTCTTTTGTCAATTAATTTCTAAAATCAAGAGCTATTCCCTTAGATAATGAAAATCTGTAGCTCGTAATTTTAACTCAACTCCTAGAAAGAAGTTTAATGCTTTATGCAACTACCAGAGGCAGCAAAGTGCCTGAATATTTCTAAGCTGACAATCAGAAACCCAATTGTCCTTTGCCATATCTAATTATAACAGAGAGTATTATTAGCGAAATAAGTTTAAAGGTTAAATTTTTTCTTCTAAATTCTTTGCATTTGCTGATAAAATATCTGCAAGTTATCTTTTAATTGCATCACCTTCTATCAGTCCTGTAAAAGCAGGATGACACATGTTCCCCATGGCAAACAAAAGAGGAACTTTTAGCCTAATTTGCTTTAATCTGTTTCTACTTACAAATAAGGTTTCTGGAATAATAAATGATGGCATCTCATTTCATCAATAAAAAAGTATTAACATGAAGCCCACAAAAAGGTGACATCCTCTTACTGAATTTCCTGTGCTTGAACCGTATCTGTAGTGTAACCTGTGTAACTGCTTTTACTGTCAAACAAAATTTTCATTTTGGACCATTTACACTGAGCAGGCTATTATCCTTTAGCTAAGTTTGGTATTGGGAGAGAAACTGACATTACAGTCCCAGCAAAATTAGTCTGGAAAGGGGAACAAAAGCCTGATTGCAGGAAGTCTGTTTTTATATTGGTGCATTCTAAAGATTGCTTCTACCTAAACTGGAATTAGCAGAGCCTTGTACAAAACTCGTAATGAGCTCACAAACCACAATTTCGCAGAAGATTCCGTATGAAGCACTATTGATTTTTATTCACATAAAATTCCACTTAGGCTGGGATTAAATGCATAAAACAGAGAAAAAAAATTCTATAATTATACTTAACTTTATTTACAAAACTCAGTACTGTGAATCCAGAAGTAATATTTTATTTGGTTCACAAATATTTATTTGGTTCTTAACTGGTTATTCCAGAGGCAATTCCCATGTTTCAGATTTAAAACAGATAGTATTAATAAATATGAAAAAAATGGATTTTGCAAGCTGTTACTGGTATAATATATCCTCAGGAGTAAACAAAAGTGCTTTTAAAATCAAATCAGTCAAGCATTTTTAAATCTGTGCTGGAACTCCACACATGGAAGAGTCCCACTGGCTAAAAATATTTTATTCATCTATTCAATATCAATATTTGAAGCATTTCAGAACAGAGAAATCTACAATACTGTTTTTAAAATAGACAGATTAACCTATTTTGGCAGTCTTAAATTCTGAAAAAACCCCTATCTTATTTTACAAGTTGTTCTTTGTTAACAGAAATAATCTGCAGACACAAAAATATGCTTTAAATAAAATAAATCCGATTTTCCACAAAAAACATGTATTACCTAAAGGCAACACACAAGACCAAAACCTGTGAACACTGCAAACCCAACTATGGAATTACACTAAGCTGCCATCTATAAATTAATTACAGCATTGGAGAAATTAAAGTGTACCAGTCTCGGGAGTGCCATGCCAGTAACTGAGCATACAAGTTTGACAGTCTGCCCATAATGAATGTAGCCATCTCTCACTGTGAATTCTTCTCCTTCTGATTCGTCATCATCCACTGCATGAAACAGGAATTTTCAGAATTACTTGTTTTAATCACGATTTTTCTTGATATGACAAACATTTAACATCACATTATTACGTCAAATATACACTCAGCAACAAAACAAGTGGGCATATGGGCAATTAATATGGAGGAAAAAATGTAGGATGGTTTTTTTTGTGAGGATGAAGGAAAGAAAGTGAAGAAAAATACAGAGATTTGCTTTTACTTACACAGGTGAATGTAAAATGCTCCCCACTGTTGTGAACTGGCATGGAAATTACCACCTTCTACGTGCAAATATCTGGTGCTAACTGTTTGGGATCGAAGTCTATTAAATAGTGCCACTTTTGTCCCTGATGCAATACATACTGCAAGGAACACATACAGACTTGAGATTATAAAATTACTTCATTATTACATAGAAAAGTATCAAAAAGCCACAAATAATATAAAATAAACTGAAGAACACTTGAAATCAAGACATAATTATCAAATATTGGAAAATTTAGAAAATATTTCTATTTGTGACAGACCAAAAATAGACATAAAATTACGAGTGCAATAACATACAGAGTGGCTGTTCTCCAAAGGCATGCTAGCTCACAGAATTCTGTGCTTAGCCAAATGGGCTAGTGCTTGCCAGCTAAAAACTCCTTCTGTTCATAGTTCTCCAGCAACTGATTTAAGCAGAAGCTTTAGCTTGCCCTTGTGAAGTACTTAAGACAACTTTCAGCAATCATTTGAAGAATATTTGAAATATAAAGACACAGTATTCTTACAAATCACAAGCAATTGAAAGGAAGACAGATGTGACTATGTCAAATTATAACCATGCAACTTGGAATGTCCCCAGATCTGAACTTACTTATCATTCAAAAGATAGAAATGTAAAGTTTGCTCCGCTAAAAAAAAACCCAGCAACTAAAATTTTGCCATCAGAATGGGCATGTTGTTCTACTTGGTTCATATTGACTATTGAAGAATGCTTGGTTCATATTCACTGTCCATCAAAACTATCTGTCTGAACACAAATTCAACAGTGCATACTCTGAGCCCACGGGCGTGACCTGCACAGCAACAGATTGCCTTTAGTCATGTGCCAAGCTAGCGGCCCCGAGATCCACATTCCATAGGTGAATGGGTTCCAGCCCAACACAGATGGAAGAGCCTTTTAAAGCACTAGTGAAGAGAGAGAGAAAAACAAACAAAAAAAAAAGGGTATCTCTTGAGGTGCTCCAGTGGTATGCAGGCAAAAAAAGGTGGAGGAAAAGCAAAAACATTCCCAATTATACATTAGCACCAGAGATACCGCTAGTTGAAAAACATGGTAAGCAAATAAATCTGGGTGAAATACCACCACAGAGATTTCTTAAATGACTACTTAAAAGGAACCATGCAAAACAAAAATAAGAACAACATGAAAATGGTATGGGACAGCAAGAAGGTGGCTGTGATGTGACAAAGTGCAGCTCGGATAACATGATGCTACTCATCACAATCTGAAAACAATCTCTTTGATACTGATCAAAACATTCTAAGCAAAAGATCACGACAATTAAAGACATCCAAAAGCTTAGAAAGCTGAGGTAGAACACTTGTCTACCTGAATTCATTCCTGAGAATACATGGGGGTTTGGGTGGGCCTTTTATATTTACTAAATAATTAACCATGACTGCGTAAAACGCAACAGGGTAACCTATCTATACTGGAATATTTTAAAATACACTGAAGTGTACAGATCTGAAATGCAGCAAAAAAACTGGAGTTGAAAATTTCAACTTCTCTTGTAGTCAGACCTTAGAATACGTAACAAAAAAAGTAGTATGAAACAAAATTAATAGCTAAATAAGAAAAAACAAATAAATACTTACAGTCTGCATTTTTCAGTGACTGTTTCTTTTTAGAGGGTTTGGAGATGACTTTGATCCGTTTACTGAGGAACACACCGATGTCATCACTATTGCCATAGAACATTTTTACCGATAACATGAAGTGCTTTCTCTTGTCTGAGTCTGATATGTATAATGTTTTGGCAGTGCAATAATTCTGTAGGTGAAAACATACTGTGGTTTATTCTTTGAAGCCAACCCAGTTCAAGAAACTATGCATATTTAACTATGCATGAAATAGGAAAATTAATGCAATAGTTTCTAAAACAGATGAGAATCTGTTTTTTCCATCTCTTCCCTATGCATTTCTTTTATGACTACTGTTTAGCTTTGTGAAGTGTTGCACCCAACCTCATTAATCTATTATCATTCCAAAGACCCTTACCAGGACTAGAAGAGACGACTGGAGACCATAACTGTGTCAAAGCCACCTGTGAGGGGTCAAGAGCACTACTAAAAATTATTGTTTGATTAGGGCTGTACAGCCCCTGCACTGGGCATGCACAAGGGACCGCCTGTACAGAGAATGTATTGAGCCAAACTTTTCTTGAAAGGATGGGAAATGATTGGGTTTTGAAACACAAGGAAGTTACTTTTGGCTAAGTGTTTATGCTAGGTAACAACAGAATTTAAAAAAATCTCATAAAGAACTTCAATTATTCTTTATTCTTTTCCTATTTTGAATATATTAAGCATTTCTGGTAAGACTGTGCTGGACATACCAGGTAGCTATAAAATACTGCTTAATAAAGCAACCAGGTAACAACCAGGAACACTTTTGCTGCTAGTTCTATTCCAACTGTTTAAGTCATCACAGATACGTTAAAAAAAAAAAATCTTGTAAGCAATTCACACCACTGTAAAAATAACTTACTAAATTTTAAAGATGCTACTTCAATTGTATTTTTAGGCAAAGGAACTTAAAGACTACTTCTAACGCAGATGTTTTGATATTTCCTTGACAAGATTATCCACTCATGCAAGCCAAGGAGCAGGACAGAAATTTGGGCCAGAAACCATATTTTAGTTAGCCACTGATGCCTACCAAATAACCTAACAGTTTACTGAGTCTGCATCAACAACCTACAAATTAAATGTTAGTACCCTGCTATGATGCTAGGAGACAAAACCAACTATTCAATTGTCCTGAATACTTTGAGGGATTTTTTTTTTTTAACCACTATGCAATACCTAGAAAGAAAATCATCCAAAAATAAGAAAGGGCATTCCTTGAAATATGCACCATATAGCTATATTATCCTTTGCAGCTAGTTATCTTAGTGGTTTATTACAGTTTTTCTACCTTTCCTTCCAAGTTCAGCTGCTGCATTTCTTGGTCACTGTTTCCTATTCCAATAAAGGCGCAAGGTTGTGACTCCTGCTCAGTGCAACCATCCCGCTCCATTTGCTCTTTTTTTTTCTTCCATCCACTGCCCATGAGATACACACATGGAGGAGGACAAAAGAACCTGAAAACAAAGAACACATTATGGAATTACACACAGTTTTCCAGATAAACAATCTGATGTGTACCCAATGCTTTCACATTCACGCTTTGCACTTGAGTTTACACAGTTTATACCTTAATTTGTCTTGAAGGTTTTCTAAAATGAAAAAAAAAAAAAAAGTGCAAGGAAAATCAGCAGTAATGTACTGATTACACTGAGAATCTTTCCAGTTCAATCAGTTCAATATATTCCACGTAACAGTCTGCATCTCTATAAAATACCTTACAAAGAGATTCTGAAAGAAAGGAAAAAAGGCCTCAGAAGTTACTATAGTCTTTTGCAGGTGCTTAACATGATGGAGCAATTAATACATAAAATACAGTTCCACAAACTAATTTAATGGACAACTGCTGACTACAATTCCTACATGTTGAGAGTTTTGTCATATGCAAGAAGGGAGTTCATTCTGCCCACACATCAATCTCTCCCCAGTTTTTAAATGGAATAGATAATTTTATAACTTCATCAGTAAGTGTAAAAAACAAGGCCTAGTTTTCAGCAGCACTGACTCTAATCATAGAGCACTATGTTCAAAATTACATTCAGCATTACAATACAATGCACAGGTCCTGAAGTTTCTGCAAATTGTTAAAGCCCAAATCCAGAAAAGGTATGGTTTTAGTTAGCAAACAAGCTGCTGTGTTTTATCATCATTTCACTACGATCAAAGATAAAGTGGAATGAATACATCCAGTTGTGAGGTAGCTAAGGAGGCATGTAAAGGAGGGGAACATGAAAAAGTTTCTAATTATTTTATTTACTTCAGTTTGGAGAGTACTGTTATAACTTGGCACTTCTGCAACCCAACAATGACTCCTACCTTACAGGTGAGGGTTTTCTGGCCTTTTTTTTTTTTCTTCTCTTTTTTAAATTGGGCTTAGGACATCTGAATGCCAGGCAGGGGGAGCAGGCTCCACGCTGGGGCAGCAGCCAGTTGTGCTGGTGGGCAGATGTCAGGGCAGGGGAGTAAACTGAACTGTGGGCTCCAAGTCATGGAAAATGACCAGGGGACAAAATTATTCAGTTTCTGAAGCGTCTGTGGGAGTCCTGGGCAAGAGACGTCAGTGCCAGGTAACCGGCTGGACTTGATGATCTGAAAGGTCTTTTTCATCCTAAATGATTCTTATTTCTATTAAACACCATTAATGCTAGCTTTAGTATGAAAACCTAGTGTAAAACTCCTATTTATATCACCTATTCAGCATTATTTTTTTCCAGCATGATCACATATATTTAACAGATATAAATTGGTTTTTTAAGTTACAGAATTCTTAATAGATGAAGCCAAAGCCCTGTTAATAATACTGTGAAATTAAATACACATATTAAGAATACATATAAACAAATGCAAGTATTTGTAGTATTTCTGGTTAACGGACACAAATAAGTATATTCTCTGTCAGAGAAATCACCATATTTTAAGTCTTACTGCTATTTTAAAAGTCTTAGTGGTTATGAAAATGAATAAAAATTTACTGTCTGCAGGCAAAAATCTCCTCAAACTTTCTTTCTTGACTATAAATCTGCAGTCAAAATTTTTCATTTGCATTTGTTCTATTTACAACAGACCAAAGCAGGTGTTATACCAACAAATATACAGCTGAAAGATTTATGAACCTCTTTCAAAAGTATTGTTGTCATCATCTGTAAGCTATTCCTGATGAAGAAGTTATGCATGGATTAAAAAATAAGTGTCAACCTTTATTAACAGAGCAATGCTTTGGTAAAAAAAACCTCCACCAAACAAAACCAAACCAAAAATCCAACAAATCCCTTCTATTCCAAATAATATTACACCATAAATAACATGACACATTTACCTTCTTTCCTTATGTACTCTTTAGTATTTATCTTACTGGTTAGAACACAAGAAAGTCCTTACTTTTTTCATACCCTTTCTCATTTCAGCTTTATTATAAACCAAGTCCTTCGGTAAGTACAGCCACTAGATGGCAATAAAGACCTGTAAGAAACAAGGCGTAACCCACTGATGAAGAAAAAACAAACCACAACAAAAAGCGCTCCTAAAATAAGAATGCAGAGGAACACCTTTGAAAACTTACTCCACAAAGAAACTTTTAAAGCTGATAAAATTTTAAGTTTGGTTAAAACTACAAACATGAAAGAGTCTGGACACTCACAATTTGAATGGGCTTTCCTATGTATCTACCTCTTACTCAGCTTTCAGGCATAGACAGCTACAGGCTTGGGTCTTTTTAACTCCATATTTACCATTCCACGAACTCATCCACAGAAGAAATTAGCTATGAATATGCTATGAATATCCAATACAGAAAATGTGAACACTGCATTAAATCAGATAAACATCAAAAGAGAGAACAGTATTCCTTCAGTCAATTCAAGCCAATCAATACAGAGAAAATGTGGTACATTACTTCAAGTAGAGAAGCTACTCCAACTGAACTTGCTAGGAAGCAAGAGCTTAAAGGGAAATAAGATCCGTTTGTGTCATTTCTACCTAGATCCGATGCACTCAATGCTTTCCTCAAACAACAGGCTTCTGTCATAAAGGTTTGCTTTTTCAAATCATCCAAGTCATCTCTGTGCTCATCTTACAGAAGTCCTTGCCTTCAGGAGAATGCAGATGCTTCTACTAGCTAGTTATTTTATATCCAGAGTGACTTTAGAAGGGAAGTTTCTCCTTTCTGTTGGTAAAGTATCTGTTGGTAAATTCCAAGTGTTTGTCAATTACCCATATTGTTCGGAGTATGAAACTGCTCAGCAATCTTTCTTCATAAGAGATTAAAGAACTAACAACACCCACTACAGATCTCAATGTGACAACAAACAAATGAAAAATCATTAGGTACTACAGTGCTAAGGACAAAGTGGAGCTATGGGGTAAGCCCTGGAAAAAGCTGTGCTCTCAATAACTAATTTTATCCAGAGGATAGGCACACTCAGTTCAGAGAAAGGAAGTACTTGATTAGAAATTACAGGAGCTCCTTCACTAACAGCTGTAAAACAAGATACAGGTACAGCGTTCTCATGCTAATCAGTAGTGATCATGTTTAACTCCAAACACCACAATCAAAATCCCTATCTGGCTTGCAGCCTTGAACTATGCCTTGGAATCCAAAACACTTCAGTCCTCTAAACTGCTATATGCTCACACTGCTCAGACTTTAAAGAGACAAGTCTCAGTCAATGGTAAATATGGAACACAACACAAGAAGTGCAAACCAAATACCCGACACTCATCAGGACTAAACAGCACCTGGGTCTCCATCAGCTGAATGCCTTTGGAAGGTGACAGTCATCCAACTGTAAACATCAGGCACAAAGTCTTAAATTTAACTTAAGCCCAACCTGGGCTTGTTACCTCCTGGCTTCTTTGCTAAGCTAAAAACCACTACCTTTGTGAAGTGCAAGGCTTGTATGAAGGGTCAACCCAAAAAAGTCAACTCCTTTCATTCCTGTTACTTAGAAGTAACAAGAACTCTCAAATTAGCCTAGAAAGTCTGCATCCATTTACCTGGAACAGTGTTATTATGATGCCTATTTAAAACAGGCCAAGCTACATGAGATCTGCACCATCTACAGTAAGCTTTTAACAGAATATTTCACCACCTAGTAACCCTCATCAAAACACTGAAAAGTAGTTATTGTGCTAACCCTTTAATTATGATTTGCAAAGTTTGCTAATGGCAAGCATTTTCCATGACTTTGCAACAAGTAAGACTTAAATAAAGACTGGAACAAGAGGTGGAAGTTTGTCTAGGTTTAAGTTCTATATTTACTTGGAAGAGATGTCAAATATAAGAAATAATTACTTTTGTAACTTGAATTCCTCATTACAAAAGTAATGCAAAGTAAGTTATTCTTTAGGTCCAAAAATTAACCAGATGATATCTATGCTACAACAAAATCCCATGGGAAACAGGAAATTTGTCTGCAAAAATGAGTATAAAATAAGTTTCTTTCTAAGATATATGCAAACCAACTCACTTCAGAATGGTGAATGTAAAAATGATGAAAACTTGACTGTCAAGTTGCATAAAGCCGCATTAAAACTTTACTAATTTTGCCTACTCCAGAAATATGAAGAAACAAAGGCCACAGTTTGCAATAAATAAAGCAGAAACAATTTAAAACTCAAGAGAAAAACAAAAGAAGAAACAGGAATATAATAATTCATCACTCAGTTTTACTATGTACCTTAGGGCACACATAGATCCATTTTAGTAACAGGCACTTTCCTTTATGCTGATAACAATGGGACATCATTACTGATGCTGACAGTCTGGGAACTAGCAGAGCAATATTAGAGACAGTCTACATGGTACATTACAGCTTAAGAACAACTAAAATATTTAAACTGAAAAAATGAAACCACAGTATGTATAGGACAAGAGGGAACAGGCAGAAACTGATGCACTGAAGTTCCACTTGAACACAAGGATGAACTTTTGGTGATTGCACATGGAACAGGCTCACCAGAGAGGTTGTGGAGTCTCCCTCACTTTATTTCACTCCACACCTTCATTTCATACCCATACCACAACAGCAATCATTTCAGTATCATACTATATGATAACCAACAACCAACTATTTTCATTCCTGATCTTCTTTTATAAAGCTCTTGAGTTTTCTACAGTCAATTGGCATGCTTCCATTCTTAAAAAGATCAGTCAGAGATACCTGCATGAACAAATGCAACTGTTAGGTCTAGAAACCCACATATGAAGGAGCATCCTATTTGCTTCGGATAGTCATGCAAAAAACCCATCACACAGTGAAGATTGCAAGAGAAGATTGCAGGAAAAGCACCTTTGCCTAAAAAGCATTCATTCTCACATATTCCTGCAGATTCTGTCCCTTAGAAAAGTACCTGTAATTGTAATATGTACTGTATTGATTTTTGCAAGGAAATGTTTATCATGTTACCTTTTATCATAAATACAGTCATGATTGACCCATCATTCTTTTTAAACTTACTACAGACATGATTCAGAAACTTTTCTTACTGAGGCTAGCAATTTCCCTTTCATATTAATGTGAAATTATTCAGAAAAAAGCTCCTCTACAAGTATTCAGTGTTGATCACCTCATTTAGTCCAACATTAAAATGAGAACAATTTTAAGCAATGGAAGAAAAGCTTAGCCCATAGATAGGGAACCTTTTGGTAGAAACTGGCAGCATTCCATTGAATGCTATAGGTTTGTAGTACTTGTTACATAACTACATTATTTAGGAGGAAGCACTTTATGTTTCTTCAGACTAAAGAGCAATCTGAGAAATTCTGCAAAGGGCTATGCACCCAACTACACAGTGTAGTTTCCTTAGCTCCCAGTTGCAGACAGACTCAGGACAGCATAAAAAGTTACCTTTTTTCATTTCCATATGATTTCTGCGCAACCTTCGCATGGAGTATTAGCACTGTTTGGTCACCTCGCTCCTTCAGGTAATTTCGCATTGCTTCCCTAAAAATCAAAACACAATATAAGCTTTCAAAGTTCTTTTAGTTTTGTTTACAACAAAACAAAGACAACTTTAGGGAAAAAAATCCAGAACCTGAAATTCCAAAAAGGCCATCATTAACAGGGTCAAGATGTGTTTGCTCGCCGTTTAAGACAATTATACAGGAAAAAGAAGTAACTGCACAAAACTAGCAATATGGGGTCTGTGATAATTTATAATTACTGCATTTTCCAGAAAAAAAAATTCTTGTCATGTAAAATCATACTAATGCTAGTAATTACACCATGTTTAAAGTCCTATTTTATTAAGCACCATGCCACAAATTGGGACACATTTTATTAGTTAAATATTTTCTTCATGACCTATTTAATATCTCATGATACGGACAAATTGGTCTAAGCTTTTAAACAACTCAGGGCAATATTTTTATACAAGTATTTTTTTTGTTTTGAAGATACTAAGAAAAAATTAAATTCTTCAGCATATTGTTTCACCTAGTTTTCTAGAGAAAAGATCTCCTTTCTGCATACAATCAGGTAAGAAAAAATCTGAAAAAAATGTTTTATTGTTCATCACCACTGTAATTACAGATGTTATATAAATGCTGTAATTACCTCAAACACACCAACAACAATTCCTTGTGAGAAGCGAGAACAATAACAGCCAGTCACTCTTCTGTATAATAATCTAACTGTTCATTAAGCAGCATGCCAAATTCAACACCCTAGGGATCAGCTGTGCCGGAGTGCTGGCAGGAACACCAGTTCCTGAAGAAGCTTTTGTGGGTTGAAAGCCCACCAATGCACTCATCTTCAAAGTCATCTACCAGAGAAATAAATTATGAATTTATCAAGAATTTATATGAAAAGATAAAACCCTACATAAGAAGGATTTTTTGTTTGGTTGTTTGGATTTTTGTCTTTTTTCTGTGAACCATGACAACTATTGAGTTCCCTTAGGACAGATCTGGAAAAACAAACATTTCTAGTGAAAAAAACCATGGAAGATAGAAAGCAGTATTTTATTGACCAGACCTTTTCCAAACAAAATCCCCACACAGTTTCATAGAGAAAAGCAAGTAGATTGAGTCAGGGCTGGGTTGGACAATGACAACTCAGCTTTGCTAATGACATTTTGCAAATTCTTGTGTTTGTCATGCCTGCATAAGACATGATTAATGTCTAGTGATTAGTGAGTTGATTTTCTGTGTAAATACCAGGATTTAAGAACAGAGAATAGACTTGAATTGCTGTTTTAAATTTGGACTAACTGGATCTTGATTTACATTTGACGTTGGTAAAACGGATGTTTATCGATGACAGTACAGCCGGAAGAACTGTTTCAAAGCCCACAGACTTACTAATTTACAGCCATTTTTAAAGAGTATATTTTAAACCCCAAAACATAATTCACTGTGAAATTATTATTATACATTTCATTATAATATATATTAGCTGCGTTTCAGTTATTTAAAAACTTTTAATATGACAATTTCAATTATTCTATTAAGAGTACTCTCATACCAAATTAAGAACATCTGTCATATTAAAAACTTTTGACTTGACTACTAGTAAACTTGACTACTATCAAACCCAGCAACTCACACAGAAAACTGCTTGGTGCTATCTAATCGTTATTTAGCATTGTATGAGGAAGAAAATTTGTGCTTTTGATTAGAATGTTTCTATGTGGATTTGTACCATCCAAGCTCCTGTGAGAATAAGGGATGTTCCCCCTCCAACCCCTCCCACTGATATCCTATGTGACATTTTTCATTATTCAATGCTGAAACTCTCCATGAAGGTAGTATTACTATAGTTTACATCTAAAACTAACTAGCATACCATGAACAGAGTAGTGTTGTTCTGATGGAGATTATTAGTCAAACCAGACAGGCTTTAAACAAAAAACCCACAGCAATTTTCCAATAATTGAACTAAATGCTTTTAAGGGTTTACAAACACATTTTTGGCATTACATAAACAAGTCAATCTTAAAAATCTGGGTGACAGTTCTTCTGTTTCAGCAGTTCACTCTTCAGAGGAAAGTTAGGTTGTTTGTTTCCAACCTCTATCATCATAGGAAAGGTTTTCAAACTGCTGCTTTGAAGGATGGCTGGCACTTCTCAATTACCCACCCTGTATTCAGGAAAGAGCAACAAGCATACCTAGTAGGTAAAATCCTGCACATGGAATTTAGAGTAACTATAGTAAATAGAGATACTGCATAGTCTCAATATCTTACTGCATAGTCATTTCTTTTTTTTTCTTGCTCTTTTTGAAACATAGAAGATACATTATATTTTTGATAATTTTTTTTAAAAATTCTATTAATAACTTCAGGGTTGTAGTATAGATGTTACTACTAAAGATGCAAAGCAGCTCATTACTTAAAACATAGTATCTTCAAATATCCCTGAAGACTGCCAGGCCAACAAGAAACCGCCATGTTTGTTCAAATACTTTTAAGTCAGTACGGGTCAATTTTGCATTGAAATGAAGTTTAATGATGACAAGCTAACCTAAAGCTTATCCAGAAATGCAGTGAGACAGATATTCACAACACAAAATGTAAATGTTCCCCCCCCCCCCATCATGTGCTAACATAAGGTATCATTTCATTCAAAACAGAGGCTGTCAGGGCGACAAGAGGCTTCCTCTATCACCAAACAAAACTATAAAAACAAATGGCACATCCTTTTTTGCTTTCAAGCAAACAGTGGATTTTAAAGCCAGGCACAGTCTGTAGCAGAGAATAATAAATATTTGCATAGAGTGTGTTAAAGCAGTTTGAAAATAGAAGGTGATTTATAAGTTTCTGGTGTAAATACATCCCAGGCAGGCCAGGAGCAAATCAGCACTGTATTCCAGTCACCCTAAACACTTTCCAGAATGGATTGACTTGACAGTTTTATTTGATACTCTCTCTGATTATTTGGGGTTCACCAAAAATTGGTTCAGATCACTTTTTGACAATATCACATTCAATTCTGGCAGCAAAATGTGTTTCATGACCTCACTTTTACTCAAGAAACAAATCAGTTCATTCCTGAGTATTTAAAAATAAGCAGATCCACACCCTACAATATAACCTACATTAACTGATACATGAAGTCAACACCATTTCTAAAAATGCATTTTGAGTTTCATATTAAAAAATAAGCCTGTCTGTTAAAAATGGTAATTCTGGCTGCTGATTGCATATATAATTGAAAAGCTTTGATATTCAAAATTCTAGGGTTAGCAACCCACAAATTTTTAACTTAATTTTTCTAAGAATGCAAAGGGTAACTTCAGAAAATTGTTTAATACTGAGTTTCTTTAATGCTTACCTTGTGAGCCGTTTCGGTTGAGGTCGCTCTCCAAATTTCCTGAAAAAAGAAATTGAAATTGAATTGAATTTCCTGAAAAAAGAAATTTAGTTGCTAATTTAAAACAAACGTGTTTAGACATAATTTTACAGTAAGATATTATCCCAATTTCACAATTTTTGAAATTGTATTAGAATTTTCAATATTTTCTTTGTAATTTCCTAGATAAGATCACTATTAAAGAATTAACTGCCTCCTCGGAACAGCTTTCCTACAACAGCAGAGGCTTTTTTTTCTAACTTGAACACTAGGTAACTTTGTTGAAGTCACATTTGCTCTCAGAATCACTTCTGGAAAGTTCAGATATCACAAGAATGTAAAGAAACAGATCTCTACCATAGAATTGACCAGCAATGCCATCAACAAGCAGTTACTGTAAACATACAGAAATTAACAGACATATCTGTGTTGACAAGTAAGTGAATGCTTTCCACCAGGACAATTTCTCAAAAATCTGTTTTTCCTTCATGACTTCTAACAAAAAGGATGACAACATTTTCATACACGCCAGTACAGAATTACAGGAAAAATCTGTCCTATGGAATGCAGCCAAGCTTGATCCATAAATAGCCTGCAATACAGTCAATGTTTTTTCACCATAAAGTGTTTTGAGACAGCTGTACTTCTTTCAGCGCTTCAACACTGTCCTTGAGAGGAAGAATATTCTTTACACTAGGCTAAGACTTTCCACGAAAGTCTTTATTTACATAAGACACCAAACTAACACATGGCAGATAAATTTTCATTACCAAAACCACCCTCAGATTAGAACTAAATGGTCAGGTGAAAGATCTGAAAAAAGGAAGGCTGCACCCAGCAATGTACATCTGCTAATCCTGGTGAGGAAGTGCAACCACAAGCTAAAATGATGACAAAGACAGGGGAAAAACCCCCAAGAAACCCACAATGCAAAACCAAAACATAGCAAAAAGACAGGCTTAGCTTAACATCTTTTTGCCTAAAAATAAATAGAGATATGAGACTGTGCTTTTACTACCAGTGTTCATAAATATCTCTATGACTTGCTAAGTTCATTTTATAGGTGGGCATAGCTTTCCCTTTATGCTTCCTGGATAGGGAAAAGAACCCTTTCCTACTATTGTCCTACAAAAGTGTTGGAGGCTCCCTAGGACAAGAATTTGATCATTGAGTGATGTGACAAGAAATTCCCCTGTTCGTGCAATGGATCTGTCCTGGACTCTACAGCTACTGATGGTGGAATGACTTCATACATTCCAGTTTAATTTCTGTAATCCTTGAAATGTACAAATATGTAACTATTATCATTTATACAGCTGAGCTAAATAGCACTCTCCTGACAGAGCAGTGACAACACTCAGCCAATTTTGAAGTTATTTTTCAAGACTTGAGAAATATGTCTTCTAAAATACTGGCAGTCCACATAGAGGAACTGAATAAATGACACAAAGCCAGATTTTCTTTTCAGCTTAAACAATGAAATAAAAATTTATTTTTCCAACCAGACATAAATTCCCTTCATGTTTTACTTTGTCATTGTTAGTATACAGTTCAGTTCTCTGGCTTGCTTTTAATTTTTAATGAAACAATGAAACCAGAATTCTTGCTGCAAGATTTGTTTTTATACATTTTAAATTTTGAGGTCTACTGGACGCAAATTTAATTTATAATTTTCTCTGTGGTATGCATCACTGCATAGACATATCTGAAATGCAGAAAAGGTAACTAGAAAACTCAAACAGCTTTGCAGTTTGGCAGAGGGCAAGTTACATTCAAAGCCTTTCTGCTTCTAACACTTATCTTTTCAGGATCTGCCTAGCTACCTCCTGAGCACACCACCCTGTGCCTCTGGTTTTCCCTAGGTGTCTATCCCAACTCCCCCATACTACCTGTGTAGTTGCTGTTCTCCCCTGAAGATCCAGGATCATCCTTTTTGACAGAGGGTCTGTGACTCTGACTAGAGAACAGATTACACCTTTAAGCAATACTCTACAAACAACATCCCTATAGATTAGCTCCCTGCTTTTGAGCAGAACTACTGTCTTTGCTTCAATCTCTCTGCACATTTCAATTCACCACAAAAAAAATTAAGAGGTGCTTATCTTGGAGCAAAGAAGGCATGCACACCACACTTACTACTTGTACTATGGCAAATAGATCCAATCCAAGATGAGGACCTTAGTACACCAGAAACTGCATTAACACAAAAAAACCCCTTATAGACAAAACCTCACAGTGCCCTAAGGTAACACACAACCTTGCAGAACTTGAGTCCAGCAGATACATTCCCCTTTCACATATACTTAATTACTAAAAAGAGTCTTATTAACAAGAGAGCTACACAACACAGTTGCAATTACTGAAAGAAATCAATTCCATCTTTTCCCTTAGTCAAATCCTGAACATCCAACACAGGAGAAAAGTGCCAAACTCCCCATTCTTCAGAATCAGAGCTAAAGCACTGAGTCACTTTGGAGATACACAGGGCAAACTGATCTGATGCTCAGTGCAGTACCTTCCTAATTCATATATCAGCTTTCCCCAGTCTCCTCCACAAAACATAATTTATGTCACTGTAATCTTCACTGTAAACTTGTGAACACATATAAATGCTAACCCTAGCAACATGAACCTTTCAAAGAGATGATGTAAATTGGGTAAACCTTTTATTATTCTTTCAATAAACACTATAGAGAGGAAGAACAGGAGGAAATTGCATCTTGATATTTACATTTAAGTCTCACGTTAACTGTTTCTAAATTAAATTCAATGACTTTTCCTCAATAATGTAGTCTTGACAGATGACTTATGGCTATGTACCATATCCACAGTGTCAAAGAACAGCCTTTTCCTGCATCATTACAAAATAATTTCAAATATCCCACAAATATTCACCTCCCTAGCTCAACAGCAATCGTTAAAGAAGTTACAATTCAAAAATGATTAAGCATGAAATAGGAAACGGAAACATCACCATGTCATGGCTTTATTCTGCGACACCCTCACAACTCTGAAAACTTGCAGCAGTGGAAAAAAGTTATCTCAGCGTAATAAAAGTTAGCATGAAAGTCAGTATGAATAATCAATAGTTTTTCTATCCAACTGGCTAAAATTGCAGCCTTCAGTGAGCATATGAGAGGAAAGTGACAAACAGATGCAAAGATCTAAGAGATTGATAAAAGTTATGCAAAATGTGGAAAGGATATAGCTATTCTCTCCTGTCTCACAAACACAGGAATTGGGAAATATAACCAACATCAAAAATTAAATTTTAAAATAGTTTTTCCTTGCTCTACAAACAGAAAACTAAGTTGTAAAACATATTGCTAGAGAATATTGTGGAGGCTGAAAGCAGAAGCTCAAAAGACTAAACAGAAGCCTGATACAGAACTCAATTAGATTCTATTAAGTATAATGACCTGTTTTTTACAACCTTAGCCTCAGGAAAACCTTAAGTATGTTCTACCAGCAGAGCAAATAGCCTGAGTTTAAAAAAACCCAAACTAATCTACATTTATCCTGTCTTTTACATTCTTTCTTTACGCACCCATTACTGATGACTAGCAGGCATAGATCAGTATATATTCTCCTATGAACCAAATATATTCCAAAGCAGCAACTGCATTCAGGATGTCAGATTTTCAGTCACAGTACAAAACTCAAAAACCAAACAAGTCACAATTGTTTTTTAAAAAACTGTCACATGTATTTTGTTTAATGGTTCATCTGGTTTACTTTTTCCATATGTTGCAAACTGAAGTAGGGATGTGTACTGACAATATAACCTGAAGGTCAGAAACTATAAGCAACTTCTACACAGAAGACTAAGAATCTTTTTAAGTTTTCTGATCTTAAGACAGATGAAAATGCAAGAAACACATTCTATCTATGGTTTTGTAAATGACATCCACTGCACAAGCTGCAATTGCTGCTATTTCAAACTTTCATATTTGACTGGCATGTTGAAAAAAGTGCCAGTTCAGACATTACAAGGTTATCTGTCAGACATGACAGAGACTGCAACACTTTTCTTGTGTACATTTTCACTGGATTTCACTGTTCTGGAATTTCTTTATCTATTCTTTATCTAATACTATATAATAGTATTTCTATTTCTCCTTTTTTCCATCTTGGAAATATGCAGATTGACGAATAACAAAAATGTACAGGAAAGGAAACTAAAAATTTATCATAATTCTATTATTGCAGAGGTTATTAGACAAGATAAATATATGTAATTTTAAGTCCTAATTACAGGTTATATATCATTATATCTGAATGCTCACCAAGTTCCTTTAATTTGCTAGGTTTTTAAAATTTTACTATCCAAGACTATGTGCTCTTTCAGGTGTCCTGTATTGGGATTCTAGACATAGAGACATACAGTCAAGTTGCCATTTCATTCACATCAGTTCAAGCTGTATTCTATTCATATATCCTAACACACTGTATTGGAAACATGAGTGAGAGCATTAGTCACACCATAATCACTTGCTATTGGAGCAAGTTATACTTGTCCTAAAAATTCTTTTCCCAGTTCTGTTTTTTTTTCCAACCACCAGTTAGTATTCTATTATTTCCTGTATTTTGTTTTCTGAGGCTTTGCATAAATTAATTTCACTTTCATACTTTGCACTGTAGGCATAACTCTTTCTTCAATATCATGTCCTAAATAATTCTTTTCATTTAGCAAGTCCCAGTTTGCCATTTAAAATGCTTTTCCCCATTCACAGAAATATAAGAACACATAGTCCTTCTCCTTTTATCTCTTTACTGCCCTTCAACTAAGTATGGAAGTTAAGAAGTAAAGTAACACTACTCTTGTCAGTACAGTAGTTTTACTCAAACTTTTAAAATTCTCAGGTTAGTTAAACACATGGCACAATATACAGGATAAGTTTTAAATATCTTCAGACAATACAGAATGTGAAATCCTATTTGGAATTCCTAGCTCAGATACAATATGCACTAGGATTTTCTATGGCTGCAGGAATATGAATTTTCACTGTTTTCAGCACCTATCAGTAGTTGTATGCCTTTACTAAACTTGCCAAACTTTTTTTTTTATATAGTCTTATTTTCTGGACATAAATGATCTGGCTTTTTTTTTTTTTTTTTAATTGAATGGTTCCATGTGTCAAGTCAACTTTGGATGGAAAAATAAATAAATGAAAATTACCAAAGCAGTTCTGCCATTCGCAAGAAAAAGAATTATGAAAAAAATTCTCTACAAAAATCACATGCTATCCTGTCTTCAACTCTGACTGAAGATCTTTGGTCACTGAACAGCTCTAGCATCCTCCTGCCTGGAATATGAACTGCAAATTTTTCCGGTACTGGTCTTCAGCCAAGAACATCATTTTAACAGTCCCTGAGAAAGACCATTCACCTTCATGTGCTGAGCACAGAAGCCTTAAAAAAATATTTCCACAACATACAAATAGAGACAAACTTCAGCAATTAGGTATTGTATCTTGACTTGGCCTATGGATTGACACAGCTTTTGGCATCTAGTCAGAATAGCATGGATCTTTCAGTAAATGGTCTCCAGAGAAGCAAAATGCAAAAGGGAGTTGTCAAATTCAACTACAGCAGAAACAACAGCTGAGCAGAAAGCAAGTGTGTTGGAGAGGCCAACATGGGGGAGCAGCAGAAACAGTGTGGACTAAGAATGGGAAGACATGAGCTGCAAACTAAGACTTGCTAAATGAAAAACATGGACCTGAGACCACTTTGGAAATGGGGCACCAGAGAAACATGTGGCAAGGCAAAACATTCAAGTTTAACTCCAGAATACACAAAGTGTAGAAAAAATACACTACAGTTACTGTTTCTGTGTCTTTTTTTTTTTTTTTGTGACAGAAGTTTCCCTGGTGTCTTAAAAATTTCAACACTGCAAAATAAAAGTAAATACTTTCCTTACCCTGAAGAATCCAAAAGCATAGTATCCAAAAGCAGGCTGTCCAGAAAGCTGGTAGATGTCCTATCCTTGGAAACATTCATTGGACAGGGCTCTGAGGACCCTGACCTGACTGAAGACATCCCTGCTTGTTGCAGGGTATTTGGACTCCATGACCTTTAGAGGTTCCTTTCAAAACAGATATCCATGTGTTGAGATCTCCATTTCCTTTCTGCCTTACCCAAGTATGAAGAGATCATGTGGTGCTTTGCTGCCCATAGATCACTAAATGATCCAGGTGTGTATTTCCCCCTCACCATTTCTCTTCAGATGGGTGAAGAGAAAAACATGAATAAAGAGCAAGAAAACGTAGACATTGACATCATATAATTGTTTAACATAGAAAGCAGAAGTGGAAGTAGAGAAAAACAAAGGGAAACGGGCCACTCACCACCACCCATGATTGATACCAAGCCACCTCCTAAGCAAAAGCTGGGTAACCTCTCTAAATCCCACTCCCCTCCAATTTATTGCTGAGCATGACATTACATGACATGGATTATCTCTTCAGTTTGTTTGGGTCACCTGCCTGGTTGTATGCCCCCCAGTACCCTGTACCATGCTCAGTCATTGTGGGGGGACAGACAGCAGGCAGAGTGAAAAAAAGAGACGGCCTTGATGCTGTGCCAAGAGTGCTCAGAAAGAGCTGAAATATCAGTGTGCTATCAACACTGTTCTGGTCACCAAGAACACGGCACCGTAACAGCTGCTAGGAAGAAAATTAACTCTGTCCCAGCCAGTCCCAGACACTGAGAAAAGAAAAACGCATGCTTTCTCCATGGGAAACAAATGCCAGATTTTAAAAAGGCAGAGTGCCTGTTCATTGGAAAAGCTTCACCCCCAAATACCGACTGCAAGATCATTTCCAGCTGGACCTACTTACTTGCTGGTGCTTTTGACTGATGTAGCAAAGGCCTAACATAATTCCTGAATAGTAAACTCAATTCTTTATTAGTCCTGTTATATCACAGTACATGTCACAGTGCTTGCTGCAGAAGATGTTAGAAGAACTCATTAATGGGCTACAAAAGATGACTGTAATACCTCAGTATGGACTATGGAAAAAATCCCCAGACAAATGTCACAAAGAAACTGGTCTGGACAGAACTTACCTCACACTTTTCAGTTCAGTGGTTTCAGTTCCATCTCCCAGAGCACCAAATGTCTCAACATTGTGATAAGTAAGATATGGCAATCACTAATTTAAGGCAGTAAAAGACCCAAATTAAATACAGAGAAATTAAATACAGAAATTAAATACAGAGTAGAGTGATCAAGGAAAGTTTTTACTTCCTTAGAGGAGATCCAAGGGAAATAATGCTTGAAACAGGAGGAGTCTGACAAAAAACTCCAGATTTTTATATAGTCTTTGGCAAGGTCTCAGACTACATTAAGAATTCAGAAATAAAGAAAGCAAGAAAATCCACCTTCTGCTCTCCAACAATATGAAGCGACAAAGAAGTCTGGTGAGAGGCTCAAGTTAAGTCCCAACACTTCTAATACCTAGCAAACAGCTGGTATCCCACAAACCATTATGTGTGATAGGATTGGGGAAGAAGAAATGTTGCCATTTCAACTACTCTTAAGTGCATTTCAGACAGGAGTGCAGCAAAAGAAATTCCTGTGCCTCACTTAACTCCAGTTCTAAAACCAGTGTCAACTGTCAGGTGCAACCTTTTCCTAGACCTCTTACAATGTAACTTGTAAACAAACAACAAGAGTTTGTGATTTAACAGTCAGACAAAAGCCTTTTAAGGAAAGAAATTAAAATACGAAAAGTAATTTACAGGTATTTTTTATCCTTCTCCCTCAGTTTTAAATCAACTGCTATATATGTGGAAACCTAGAAAGTCTGTTAAGTGTTTGTTCAGCTCTTAGCACCCGATAACCAGACTCTCATTGTAACAGGTTCTATCACTTTCTGCCATGAGAAATGAAAATACTTCTCAAAGAATTAATTTCAAGTTATTTTGCGATCTGTTACCACAAACTCACTACACTACAAGCTCACCAGTATAGGATCTCCAGGGTTTACTCGGCCTACTGAGGTTATCTAAGATCCAGGAAAGTGAAGCACTCAGATTTGCATTCAAAGTTTGAGGATCAATATAAAAGTATTCCTTTTCAGCCACTAACAGAGCAAAGCTGAAAGATGGATTTAAGTAGCATGCTGGAACTTTATTTTCTCTTTTTCTTTTAATTGTCTATCCTCTGCTTATTTCCAGCTTCAATTTGCTTACCATGGACTAATTACTAAATAACTGAAGAAACACTGAGGAAAGTTCATGTTTACGGACTTTTAAAATGCATGAAATTATCAAATTTGATAATATGCAACAGTGCCCACATATGCAACAGTGCCCATGTACAGGGCACACTCATTGATTCTCAGGAGCAACCCCTTAATCTGGCATTTGCTAGAAGCACTTCCTTCTGATTGAACAGCATAGTACAACTTATACGGTAAGACTCTGCCACTCCACATCAGACTTGTTTCGGTTTTGCAGATTTCTACATTTAGGATAACATGTTATATCAACTGCAAAAGCAGGTGTACATTTTAAAACACAGGATATTCTGTTAATATAGACATACTTTTCTGTGCACAGATTTCAGTGAAGACAAAATGTAAATACTGAAAATATTTCTGTGCATTCACCTTCACATAGCCATAGTCTATTACAAACATTTTAGTACACAACTCAAGAGGGAAATTATCATGTGTAACTAGAAAACATTTTCCCATTTGGTGGTTTCACAGACCCAAAGAGGAATTCATATGTATTGAAAAAAAGGGGCATTTATGATCTAGCATGAGCTGGCATACATAGACCACCACATTTCACATAGTGGTTGGATCCACAGCACTTTAACGTGTTTCCTCTTAGAGATAACTGCTGGACTTTATTTCTGTAAGTGCATCTTATTCCACACTGATATCCTTTATTTTTAAATGAATCTGAAAATAGCGCACTGTTATGATATGTCAATGCTAAAAATGCAGAGGTCAAAAAAGTGATAATCTACAGGTTTTACACATGATTAAAAAGCCAAAACACCTCAAGGACACAATTTCTAAGAGATTAATGCAAAACACATATAACTGTATATAAGAATTCAGTTAACATGAAAGAAAACACAAGCAATTACCTATGCTCAAACAGAATATTTCACACTGATCTTCTCCACGGATGAAGATATTAAATAAATGAACCGTACCAATGGCAAAAAAAAAGCCATCAGAAGGAAGATTTTATCTTCTCCAAAATAAAATGGGTTCAATATACACAAGTCTGATTATGGGAAACAGAAAAAGTTGTTTTACCAGTAACATCCAGCACTAAACAACTTCCACACTGGAAACAAACTAACGAACTAAAATAAACTAACTAATATTGTCAAAAGAAAGGACAGATGATGATGAAGTAATTCTTATCCAGTCTATACTCCACAGCCTACAGTTCCACACAACCTTCATTCTTCACAACACTTCTCAGACAACTCCCCCTCCATGTCCCACAAGCTTTTTGAGGTTTTGCCCTCCACTGATTTTTGTAGGTTGTTGTAACTTAATGCCATACAGTCTAATGTGACATAGCATACCCTGTATTCCTAACTATCTGCACAGCATCACAGGGTAAGGAGTCTTTAAATCCTTAGACTACTCACACCCTAAATACTCTGTTGTCTTGCTCATCTAAAATATCACACAGCTGAGGTACAGAAACTGCTGAAGAAATGACACCTTTTGCCCCCTGTTGCTCCCTCTAGACACAACTATGTCCATATGTGTGTTCCTACCAAGGCCAATGAAGTCAACATACTGACTGACAGCTTCCAACTCACCCATCCCAGGCTGGTTCATCCTTCAAGATGAACACACACACACTAACAGAGTCACACGCAGTCATCAACTCACTCTCACTTTTGCCAGCCAGCAGCACTTTGGCCCTGATTCTCATTAGGGTGTCTACTGTAATAAATATTGCTATAAAGACTTTGTCCTGAAGGTTAGAGCTGAATTAAAAGCTAACCCATTTTTAAAAATAATTCCAGTTTTCATATTCACAAAGAACCAATCTCAGCCAACTTGCTTTGAAACACTATTGACACAAGGTACCCTCTTTCTTATCCATCCTACAAAATGAGAAAAAAATTAATTAAAACCACACCAATCAAGAATGTCTAACAGACATGAACAATGGATTTCTACTACTCCTGAAGTCCCTTTCTCCTCTGTAAAGAGTCAATGATGGGTGGTCCAACTGCACTGTGACTCTTTGGAAGCAGGAGGCACAGCAGCCCCTGAAATCACAAAACCAGGTTTTTTATCAATACACAAAACATTCCCCCCCTCTTCAACAACAACAGAAAAGACCCACCTGCTCCAGGGTGAATGCCACCAACCAAGCACTATCACATCTTTGTACTGCATGATTCTGTCCTGCCCTCGACTATACCTAAAGAATTTAAGTCCCCCAACACAGGGAGCATGTTATGTGTTTAAAACAAGTCTTCCACTCTACAGCACTGTACACACTTTTGGCACTGTATCAAATAATACTGACAAAAATACAACAGAAAAAGCTCTGCTTCACTTAGTCACGCCCTCTCACGGCAAGTCACTGGTTCAATTAGAAACTCCCTCTCCCTTTCTGACCTGCTTTCATCCTCCCACACTGCTCTCATTATTGTCCTCTCTTTTCCAATCCCCATAAAATCACAGAACCACAGCTGCAATTTAAATAAAAGCTTGCACTGTATCAGCAAGCAGGCTCACTTTTAAGCAACCTAGAGAAAGTAAACAAATTCACTTCTTTATAGAAGTCTACCTAGATATGGAAAAAAGCTCTATGCAGTAATCACTACACTTGTATATGACTGTAAAAGTCAAAGGTCTTGTCCAAAGAGGAGATAATTTTAATCAAGACTGCATTCACACAACTTTGCCACACTAAATGAGGTAAGGAAGTCAGTAATGATAGCTTATTTAATGAGGAAGTGCCAAAATATACACCTGGAAATGTGATTTCCCTGTTTTTGCTTTTAGCTGTAGGTACCTACAGCAAGAAGCTAGTAATCCAAAGATCTCACATATACTATAGAACTTAGATATTATCAACTTAAAGGAAAAAGCCACTAAAATGTTGGGCTGGTGTAGAATGTAAGAAACATAGTGAAACATTACTCAATTTATTACGAGTCCTTTATATTCACATGGTATTATTTCTTTTTTTATTAACTGCCTAATAATATTGGCTCAAATATTTAGTGGAAACTGTAGACTTGGACACACATACCTTAGCAACCGACCAAGTTATTAGCTTGAAAAAATAGCATGCCAACAGAATCCTAGTCCCTAAAACACAGTATAATCTGGCCCAGCTATTGTAACTGCATAGGAAATGTGCTCATTAGTTTTATCTTCATCCATTCAAACCAAAAGAGAGTGGATACTTGGAAAAGAGAAAACACCTGCACATTCAGTTCACAAAACTGACTATTAAAGTAATGGCAATACACAAAATCAGTCTGGAGCATGATTTTACACATAACATCCCACAGTCACAGCTTTCATTGACAATGACTTTGCCCAGCTGATGATTACTAGAACTCTTCTTGTCCATCTGACACAGCAAATTTTCCTTGGGATCTCATTTTGCACATCACCTTAGAATACATACTTCACAAGCAATCTTGACTCTTATTTCCTAAGAAAGTGATTGTATATCCCCTACTAAACCATAATATAAGTATCAGCAAGTCTTTAAAAATAGTTACCTATTAAGTTTCTAAATATGGCAAGAACAGAGCTCTTGAGTACCAAACCAGTGCTTTTTAGAGTTACTACTGGCCCATAACTGCAAGTAAGATTTAGTCTGAAGAATTTTTTTTTTAAGAAGCATGAGGGAAAAACTACAAAGTGTACTGATTATTATCTCTGTTGCCTGATTACTTGGAAAAAAGTCACAAATTAGAAATAAGAGGAGACTTCTTCAGCCACTTTCCTGCCAATGTAGGAACCCAGCACTATAGTACCTAAGGATTTGATCAACCTTCATTTCAGTGACTGAATATCTGCAGTGTCCAAAGAACAGATTCTCCTCTGTAAATATAATTTTCATCCTTAACTGGAAGATAAGCAGATATTCTGTGCAGAAGATAACTTTTAAAGATATCTTTTAAAAGATATCTTTAAAAGTATATCTTCTGCACAGATAACTTTTAAAAAGTGAATAAAAAGATAACTTTTAAAAAGTGAATAAAAAGAAGGAAAAAAGTTAAGGGTCATTGTTTTCTATGAACCACCATCATTCACTGTAATACCAAAAATATATAACAGGAGAAATTGTGAATGATTTTATAAGGAAGTGGTAAGGAACTGTATTAAATTTGCAAAGGTGGAAGATTGTCAAAAAGACAGACTAACCTCACTAACCATAAAGGCAAATAGGTATTTCTTTGGAACACCTCTCTAAGAGATAACATGTTCTTGATGGGTACAGTCATTGGTCAGCTTCAAAATCCTTAACCACTACTCTAATAAAGTAATAGGATAATCATTCTCTTCCATGTCCTTTTCCTTACCCTATACCCTCATAAACAAAGGGGCTTTATTGCTACAGCAACTGCTTCCTATGAGCAGAAAAACAAGGAGAATGGCCTAATCTGTCTCTAAGGGGCTTACTGTCCCAGCTTCAAGCTCCTCAACTCACTTGCCCTGCACCACCTGCAGTGCTCAGACCTTCAAAAGGAGCTAACTCAGTCCATCAATCTGGCACACCACTAATACATGGGAAAGCAGGAGACAGGGAAACCAGTCATGTTGGTTGCAGAAAGCTGTTTGGTCACCTCAGCAAACTCAACTTCAACAGAAGCCAAAAAAAGATTACAGGAGCAGCTAAGCAAGCCTGTAACTCTCGTGGGAAAGAACTATAATGCAAGAAAACACGCAGAGGAATCCATTACAGAAAATGGCTTGCGAAATGCAAGTCTTAAGCAAAATTAAAAGATCTTAGTCAAAGTTTAGCTTAGGATACCTATAAGACTCTCAGCCCAAGTGCAGTCAGAACTTAATGCAAAATGACAGCTAAGTAAACTGACATCTCTAAGGTTTAAGCAGAGTAATTCTGACAAGTCTTGCTGTAACAGTTTAAGTCACCACTGTCTCAAATGCCTTTCCCACCTCACTGCTAGGTCAGGGCAAGCAAACGTGCCTGTATCCCAGCTGCTCCAGTTCACAGTTGGACTGTGGCTTCAGAAGCAGCTGAGCTGATTTGTCACTGCCAAACAGGTCTTGCTTGCCAGCTTCCCCCAGCTGCACTGACCTACCCTCAAACACCAAATTCCAGCACTTGTCAGACCTTTCCACAGATAATTCAAATCAGTAATTCAGAAAAAACCCTATCTTTTTGGGGAGGCCAGAGATGGAAAGGGGAAAGGAGAAAGGCTTCGTTGATTCAATCACAAACCCCGTGAACGCCAGCATCAATTCACTGCAATCAACAGGCACACTCAGGAGAATGTGACCACCTACTTTGGTAGCAGGGCAATGTTAGAAACCTGGTACACCCCCACCTTCAATTTAGACCCATTTAATATTATTGTAAATACTGTAAATAATGTTAATAACAATAATAGCAAAAAGCCAACAAAAACCAGTTCATACACTCCCTCAACTGGTTTTGTTTTAGGAACTGTAAGCTCTGGCATCAGTGCCCAGCCCTCCAAAGCAAGTTTCAAGAGCCATTTTTAAATATCTTTACTGTATTCTCACACTTCTAAAACACACCTCTAAGAAATGGGGACAATTCCCTTCTCTGGCAACACAGCCACTTTTAGTCAACTTTTTTTATGCAATATAATTTTTTTCTTTTTTTTTTTAAACACAGTGTCATTACAGTATGTACCCTCTCCTTTCATTCCCTTTCTTCCTCCAACTTCTATACTGTGAGCCTTCAAAATGCAATATGGAAGCAGCTCCTTATAGTCAAAAAAAATAAACTGCTAGAGCTCTATAAGCTTATTTCTCTGAACCATGTCTCACACATTGATCCTAGACTTGTAAAACAATTCAAAAATTGCATCAGTATGCAAGCAGAGAATAGATTATCAGCACCTAAGCAGGCTGCCATGCCAACAGTAATTTCCAAATTGGTAAATAAAATTTATCTCCTCAGTAGATTAAAATGACACAAAACCTGTGCATACATACACCTTTTAACAAAGCTGTGTTTGGCACCAACCTGTGTTACAAAATTATAGGTTTTCCTAGATATCAGATGTTTTCTTGCAACACCCAGGAATTACATGGTTACACTAACATTAACTGGGTGCAGCTGTAAAATGAGCTGTCAGTATCCTAGAATTAATCAATCTCAAGTGTATTGTTTTGTAATTAAGCTTATGAATACATCATCCCATGAATATAAAAACAGCAGCAATAAACACATCCCAGAAAAGAATGAAAATTAGAAGGCTCTTTTCTAACTTTCTAGGACAACTAAATCAGTTGGAGGCCTTCTCCACTGTTGGGCTTTTTCCCTGTGATTGTGCTGAAGGTCTCTAACTGTGAAGCATTTAATATAAGCAAATTATTCTTAAACCTTTAAAGTCACAGAACTTGCACAGACAGCAAAATTAGATAATATTCCATCTACGGCTTACAAACTTGTGTTTTAAGAAAACCAGTTGTTTTAAAAGATTCAAAAGCTTTGGACTTTTTGTCGCTGTTGTTGAATTAATTTACAGTTAAATTCTAAGTTTCTAAGATATTAAATTATACTGCAGCAGCCCCAGCAATAATAATTAGAGCATTCCAACACAGGAAAGACAGAAATTCATATTGCCATTTAAAAAATGCTTGAAGGAGAGGCAAAAATAGGTAAGTACAACAAAAACTATATTTCTGTTTAAATGTTATAAGCTGGAAGCTCCTTCTAATTATTGCTAGTTCTAACTGTAAAACTAAAGTATTTGGAAACAAATTGCTAGAGAAATATAATCTCCACAATGCCTACCATCAAACATGATAATACTTTTAACAACTGTTATGGTAACTGGGTCAATGATCCCTGTACAAGATAATTAAACAGACACTCCAATAATAAACTTTTACTCCTCCTTATCACAGTACATTTACAATAACCATATGAAAAGATTAGATTACATGGCTGGAATGTCAGCAAGCTAACACCTTATCATCCTTTTTACTGTAATACCAGAATTTTTTCTGGTATTACAGTATTACAGGTCCCTTACATAGTCACACATGCTCCTATTGTGCCCTAACAGCTTTTATGCAGCATTTTTCATAAGAAAAAAAAACTGAAGAGCACAAATGGAAAGCAGTTATTATTGTCCATTTTTTAAAATGGAAATTGTGTGAATCATACTTAATTCAAGGAGGCTTGCTTTTCGGGTTTGTCAAGTTTAAACTCCACACAGATGCAAATTACTCGTAAAACTTCTCTCTGCATCTTAATGAGGTACACTATAAACCATGAAGCCAATTTGAAAACAAGAATGTTTTTTTGAGACAAACTTTACTTAATGTAGGTATTCTAAACATTAAAGGAACCGGTAATTTAAAAAAAAATGTACCCAACAGCACTTAACTTCTGCATGATCTCGAACCTGTGACTGCTACAACACGAGTTTCCCAGAATAACGCCTGTGCTGGCACAATTTTTTTGCAAGAATTTTACAGCATGAAAAGCGTGCCTAAGCACTCTTGTGAAGGCTCCCAACTGCTGAGCTCTGAACCCAACCTCTTTTCAAAACATTGTCTCATCCTTCCAAGAACATTCAGGCCAGAAGGAAATGTAAATTGTCAGAAGTGTCTTGAAGCACTAAACAACCAAATCTGTCACTTCAGTTAGCAGCTACCAACCCTGTCAAGTGTACCTTGACCAGCTAAAAATGATTACCAACACAGGACTACTAAGTATGCAGTATGTGGAACGGGTCAGTCTATAGAGAGACCTCCATCCTGAAATTTCTGCCCACTGCTGCCTTAACAGGGCAGTCTGAACTTTCCAAAGCAGAAACAAAAAAACTGACAAATGCAATCATTAAAGTTCAACAATCAGATAGATAACCTGAACTATAGAATGAAAATATGCAGATGGCCACACTACCAAGATAAATGAAGAAAAAAATCTCATTAAAAAAAAAAATATCAAGGGATAACCTATATTGAAGCTACCACTTAGAATTCACCATTTTAGAGAAATGGTATATTTTCTTCAAGGCATTAACGCATTCTGAAAAATATGGCACACTCTGTCCACAGAGCAGGCTTAGTACTGTATTAGTACAATTAATAAACTGATTAGCCACATCACCCTTGCAATAACTTAGGAGCCCGTAAATCTGTTTTAACTAAGTTTAAAAAGAAGAAACGAGCTTTTAAAGAAAATTAAGTTGCTATGAGTTTTATGAAAACTGGAAGCTAGATAGACATTGCCAATGTCACCAAAAAAGACAAAGCAGAATTTGGAAATTACTGTTTCACAGCTGATCACTCTGCATATGCCATTTGGCTAGACAGTAAGTTTATGCCTTAGATCTATCAGCTTTGTCCATTAGGGATGTAGGAGTTCATGGTATTGTTCCATAAACCTTCCTCACCACAGAAGGCACATGTACAGGATACAGAAGTTCTTTAGTCACACCATTTATAGAACAACTTAAGAGGCTAAAAACCCACAAACCTGTCATATGACAAGAGAACATACACAAAATGCAGTCTAAACAAATGAAGGAAATTCAGAATACAATTTTTTTATTAAAGTGCTTAAATTATCTTATATACTTGTGGGAAAGATTAAATACTGTGAAGACAGCATTCATATTGAATACAGTATGTTATCTACATACTGCTCACCTAGACATAAGAAATAGAGAAACCATCTGCTCTGTAGTCAGATTGTAAACAGAGCATCTTCAGAACTTCTAGTGACAGTAACACATTTATGAAATGCAACTTAACTGCAGAGTTACAAACAATTTTAGGGCCCCTGCCTTAAGTGGACTTTTAAACAAAAAAAGCCTATGAGTTGCATACCGAATTTATTTATAACTATAAACCTCTTGGAACAGGTATCAAAGTTATGTTGTATTTACTAGCCTGAAAAAAGCCTAATAAAACGTTCTGGCAAGTTAAAGATAAACACCAGAGGAGTGTAGCACCACGTAAATTTTTTTACTTCCCTAGTGATTCACAGGTTGTTGTAATAATTTGGTGTGCCAAGTTAGCTATCACATTTGCTATGACAGTGTCTAGCTCTCCAGATAGATGGCATTGCTGTGGGTAGGGGAAGGACTGCTGGACTACTTGTGTGAAAGAAAGGTAGTGGGAGAAGTGAAACGTGAGCCACAGGTTTGGAAGCCTGAAGTATTTTTCACTTCTGTTTTTTATTTTTCCATACACACAGGAAACTCCCTTGGGGGGGAGAAAGAACAACTTCCCTACAGCTAAATAAAAGGACATTTGTTAAACAGAGAAGCCACCCAATGTTTCTGTACCCCCCCAATGTTTCTGTACCCCAATAAATAAAAACAGAGAATCAGATTAAAACTAATGCTGAGATAGCAGAATCTGTTTTTCCCACCTCCAAAATTTCTTCAATGTCTTTGCAACAGTAGAAAATTCAAGAAACTATTGCCTCCACACACATAAACATACATCATTATCTAGCCTCAGAGAGTTCATTCTGTTCCTCAGCTCCAGACCAGCATCCATCCATTCCTCTCCATTCCCTTTTGCTATTACAAAGTGAGGCAAAGATGAGGAAGAAGGACAGAGTTAAGACAATACACTGAGGTGCGGAAGGCTTTCTGCTCCCACTGCTAGTGGATGCACAGGTTATTCTTATTAGACCAAGGCTCCAGCAATCCATTTCTCCATTTCCAGCAGCAGGATTAATGGACAGCTGAAGAAGAGTAAGAACCATACAAGCCTAAATGCTACCTCCCCTCAACCTTCTCCTATCTGTGACTATTTTCAGTTCAGCGCAAGGAAATCCCAAGGCAACTTCACATCATCAATATGATCAGCTTCAAAGAGTTGTCCTCCCTCAGAATCAAAATTTAGTTTAAACAGATCAGTAAATCCAGGTTCATACCAGAGTGACACTGGAAAAGCCTGCAAATCACCCAGCTCAGCAGCCATAGATGCTCACCACTGACCAAAGTGCTGTGACAGAATACCAGTGCTATCTGAAGGTACACACAGAAACCAGCTGTCAAGTGTGGCATGATAATACAAATTCTTATTAATAAAATTAGCCACAAACTTTAGGGGAAAGCATAATAAATATCTACTGGTAATTTTTCTGGGGGGAGGGGAGGGCAGCGAAGGAATGGTACTGCGGAGTTTTCTGGATCAAGTTAGTTTTTTGGGTTTTTTTAAAAATGAAAGGATTTTCCAGTTTTCCCCAAGAGACTGGCAACTGCAAAGCACAACGCCCTTCAGGAAATAAATCTTCATTAACTACACAAACAGTGCCATGACAGGCACTGTTTTTCAACCCAACAGCTTTTCAACTATGCTCCTTTTTCTAGTTATAAGATCTGGTTGGCCATGCCACTACACCCTGGGACAAACATGAAGTATACTCAATATTCAGTACACCATTCCCAAAACACAAGGAGTACAGAGAGCTCCATGGCTGGTTTTATAAAGAAAAGCAGAGTTCACCCTTTAAGGTATACTAGAGCCCTGTTAAAAGGGCTCCCTGGACCTGCATGCCACCCAACAGCTTGCAAGCAGCTTGAGTGACAGGTGAATACAGGTTTACTTACAGGACATTGTGCCAAGACCTAGGGCACTTTGAACTTAAGAGTCCTCAAGATGTTTCTAACAGCCACAATTAACTACAACACTGCAGAAAACAGACAGAATAAGCAATCAAAAGGACTGAGACAGCAAGTCAAAAGCAAGTGGACAATGTAATAAACAGCCTCAGGCAGAAAAAATGTAGTGGATTCCATTACAGATTATTTGGCAAAGGAGAAGCTGATAAATGACTCAACTCTTAGGAAAACTGCATGAAGCTACTTTTGGCTTCCAAGAAAGAAATTAAGAAAGCAGCTGAAAAAAAGGAAGACGCCACAGACTGAAAGAGGAATGGTGATCTGGGACAATGCTTAAGTGTCTGCTTCCTGTTTCTCAAACTATGGATCAGCACTGCAAGTCTGAGTTTGAAGACTTCTTTTACCAAATGAAAAAACCTTTAACCAAAGGAGCAAGGTTGTACACATTAGCCTTGCTGGCTGGAACAATTATTCAATTCTGATATCCAAAGGGCATGCCTCTTTGACTTTCTAAATTTTGCTCCAAAATGAAGTGGGGGAAATGCTTTAGACAAAGGCCTACATGAGCTGTTTAATCAGCAAAAGTAAACTGAGGCTCACTGCTGGGAGAAAAAAGTGCATCATTGTTACACATCTACTTCCAGAATATCTGTATAGTAATCTTTCAAATAGTTTTGGTTTTGGGTTTTTTTTTTAAGCAAGAACAGACAAAAATCAGGATGTGTATCACTAATAAAAATGCCTTCCATAATGAGAACAGCAAGTGTAAGAAAACTATCCTGATCAAACTGGTAATTTTTAACCTATATTAAGACACCCTGGTATGATAAAGTTTCTGTAGGGTTCTGAAAAGGTATTAAGAAAAGCAAATCAAATGCTTGCATTCAACCACTGAGCCAGGGAAAAAGAAAAGTTACTCTTATATGCAGAATGTCACACATGCTCTTTTAACCCATCTTATGTTAGAAGAAACTGTCTGTATAGTAAATATGTATCCAAGTTGTATATTAAAGTTGTATAACAAAGACTTTTAAGTGTATCTATATACACAGACACACACCCACCACTTTTTGGGGAATGCTTACTTAGAGAATTTAACCTGATTCACTTTGTTTGCTTTCATCACTGCAAAAACAATCCTTTCTCCCTGTTCTGTTACTTTAGAAACATACCATGTTAATAAGAACAAAGTGTCCTGCTTCTTCACAGCTTTCAATATAGACCCTACAAAGCCACTAGCAACACACTGCAGTCTGTATTCATTCAAAGTTCTATTTTATCCATTCTCTTTGGAGTAGCAAAAGGATAAAAAAAATAGCAGTAGCTTCCCATACATGAAGAGGATTGAAACATTTCAAAAAAAAAAAAGAAGCGTGATAGAAGCAAAAACCCCCTAAACCTTCAAAACTCCAAACCAAACCTTCACTATTGCCTTCTTCCCCCTCCCGAAATATATTTCCTGCCTTCACAATAGCAACACTGGATCCTTCTCTTGCTTTACCACTATAACTTAAATTTTATGCTTCTCCCTCTGTATCAATGTTTTGTCTTTTGTTACATGAGATATCTCAGGTTCTTAAATTCTTTAGATTTTATTTTCTCTCCTATCCTCATCAGTTCTTAAGGGGAGAGACAAGTCGCATACATGTGCGTATTAGACATTCCCTCTAATGATCCAAGACACTGACAAAGTGAAGTTTCAAGTTCCCAAAAGTAAGGAATAGAGTTTGGATTTGATTTAAAACATACAGCTGTTAGATTCTCCCACTAGCTGAGTAGCAACAGTGCCTTCTCTGCTCTGTAGATAATGGCTGTGGTGATGCTCTAAGTATGCCACAAACCTTAGGGCTAGTAACAGCAAAATTTAGGGGAAAAAAGGAACAACACTGTTGGGAAGTGGTCTGAAAGTACTGCTCTGGACAAACCTAAGTGAACATGGATTGCCCAGGAACAAAGACAATGGGGCTTACACAGAAATGCCACAGAAAAAAAAAAACAAACAAACAACCAAAAACAGAGAAAGTATTCTGGTGTGCTACTCCATTAAAAATAATTAAAGAGAGGGAAAAAAAAAAAAAAAAAAGAAATCCAGAAACAAAACCAATTGAAGGCTGCTCACAAAATTCAGGAGAGGACACAACCAAAAATGACTAAGCAAAATATAGTACCCTCTGTTATTTCAGTATGCTTTTATATATATAATAAGAGGAAGCAGAATTTACCAGATATAAACCTGAATCAGAGAAAAAGAATGTCAAGCTGTGGCAATACATGCTTTTCAACTAATGTCAAACCAAAAAAATACAATATTAGCTAGGAATGCAATTTGTGCAATGGCAAAATAGTATTTTTCTTCCTAAAAATCTAATTTCATTACTGAAAAAAATATTCTACAATCAGGGCCATTAAGTAGGAGAATACTGAACACAACAAAGAAAATACCTGAAGCGTCACCAGCAAAATCTGCTGAGTATTTCCAACAACAATATCCACAACTTGAATCCGAACGACAGAGGAAAACTTGCAGTAAGTGAAGAAGCCTCTTATGTGTACAGATATAATATTCATCACTGCCTAATACCTTCTGGCAAACATAGGTCTGTTGCTTATGGTTAGGTTTTTTTTAGAGAACTAGTCAAACTGTAAAAGATAAACTTTTAAATTTAACCTGATGCAATACTACTTTAATGACTATGCAAACTGTCAAGTCTAACCAGTATACTGCTAACTCTAAGTGCCATCCAGCAATATGGTGAGACATTAAGGCAGGAAGGTCAGTTCAGTTTTTCTGATTATTTACTAAGTATTTAACAATCAAAGAAAAAGTTAAGATTTTTTTCCAGAAAGAACACAGAACTTAGAAACATTAGAAAAACAAGGGATATGCCTAGAGATTTTCTTCTTCTATATTTTATTTCCATATGGAAATTCAGGCTACATTCAAGGAACACTCACATAAGGACTGGCTTCATACTCTGTCTTGAGAGGTACCTTGAGAATATCTTGAGGTCACCTTCTGTTTACTGCAGTCTCAAAAGCCACATGCAGATGCAGCAAGTCAAAAAGAATGATCACTACCCTTATAGTACAAGGGATCCAGTAACAAGAGTTGACCTATACTTTCTAGGAGTCTTTAGCAATCACAATTGACTGTCAAGGCCTGGTCTACTTTTCCTTTGCTACCATCTGAAGTACAATTTATTACTTCAACAAGCTGACTGGGAGTAAAACTCAGTATAACCTTTTTCAAACATTGCTTCATAACAACTCTTTTGTTTTGCTTGCTAACTGTTGTGAAATACAGGTATTTTGCCCATTGCAAAAAAAAAAAAAAAGCAGAAAGTTCTGACGTTTGTTTTGGCATAGTTCTCACGTTTGTTTTAACACAGTTCTTGGTATTTTGAGAGTGCTGCTATCTAAACGTAAGCACTGGAAACACTAATCTTATTTACTGTATTACCAAAACTGAACATGAGCCTAGCCAACATCTATATTATTAATTAAAACAGATTATCAGAATAGGTTTTCATGCCTTTCCTGCTTTAAGTGACTCTTGGAGCTACAAATCTGCTTTAGCTCTAGAGAACTGCCTGTTTTTTTCTCTCTACTTAACACATTCTTCTATCACTCTTACAGAAAAACTTGGAGACACGCTACCTCCATAATCAACAGCAAAACAATTAACAGAGGAAGGCACTCTTGTTACTCTAATACTTACACAAAGATCCCTCGAGCTTTTATATTGTGATCAGAATTCCATCTCAGTATCATCTGTGCTGACTAAAACAATTTGTCACAATACATCAAGAGTGCTACAAGCCTCTTTCAAAGAGGAAGCCTTATCCCAAAATACTTATTTTGATTAACTGCTCTCCACGACTCATTAGTGAGAAAATTGTAACACACACATAAACAAACCAAAAGCAACATCAACCACGTAATAGTAAATGAAAAAAAAAATTGAATGCAGAATTAAAATTTAAAAAACAAACACAAACCCCACACACAAACAAAAAAAAAAAAACACAAACAAAACCCTAACCAAACCAATCACCAAACCAAACCAAACAAACCTCCAACAAACTACACCAAACCAATAACACCCCAGGACTCAATGCTGACAAAGAAGTACTGAATAGTAGAAGAAAAGAATTTGGCCAAAAAAAATACTTGGACAAAAAGACATATCCAAAATAGTTCTGATATATCCTTATAACTTCTGGAAGATATTACATTATTGAGGATTTTACTAGTCGTCATGTATATCTACTACAAAAGGAAGCAGGAAAAGAAGCACACACATGCAGAATAACTGCAGTGTCTCACCAAAGCCTTTTCTTTTTTGAATTCTGACACACACCACTGAAACCAGAGCTGGGTAGCAGATTTGGAAAGTAGTGAAATATTTTCAATTTTGAAAATAAGTACCTATACAGAATAAATTCTCCCGCAGTATAAAGACATGGCAACAGCACACTGCAACACCACCTCATTTTATTACATGGCATATTTATCTACTGGTCGTGCCCTAACCATGGCATCTGTCTCAATTATGTAAGAGCAGCATCTCTCTAGTGCCCACTCTAATACCACCCACTATAACCAGAGCACATTAATGATGAATAGTCACTCAAGTCTTATTTACCATATCTTTCTGTTATGCAGATGAAAAACCTAAGGAAGTCTGATTTCTCCTGACCAGCTTTCACGGCCGCAGTTGGGAGAGACAACATGATGTCACCTGTCAAAACCCAGCAAACAGCCCATAACTACACCAAATACAAGAACAGAGGCAGGAGATAGTAATTCTAGTTCCACCTCTCCACAGAATCTGTTTGATCTTGGCAAGTCACTGGGGTTTCGTGCTTGTTTTTTCACATTCAGGACATGAGGAGCTTTTATGAAGACAGCTGGAAGAACAATAACTGAGTAAGGCTAATTATTATTTATTCTGCCCGGCCTTAGAACTCTTCCACAATGGCATAAACTCAGAGTGTGCACAAGCACCTCCAAGACTCTAGACCTTCATATTGAAGGTCCCTTTACGTAAGATCACCACTGAAAGCAGTAACACCCCTTACCAAGACAACCTCCCTTGTAATCCATAACTGATAAAAGCTTAGTTTCACAAATTCTTCTGCTAAACCAACAACTTTAACCTTATTTCTACACTGGTAGTTCCTAATCCACAATTTGCAACTTGCAAACACTGCCTGCAAGATCCTTTGCCACTGCTCCCAGACAAAATTACATTACAGAGTAAAAATAAGAGCTGCCAGGAAAAGGAAGCAGGATATTTTCTGAAGAGTATCTTTTATTCCGTGCAGTTTCTATGGTTCAGCAAAAATTAGGAACTAGTATTTTGCACAATTCAATTCCCTCTTTAGGCTTGGAAAATTCTGAATTTCACGGCAGCCTGATCAAGTTTCATTTTGATACCCACTTTTCCTGGTAATCTCCCAAAACACCACACACTAAAAATATGCCACAAGTATGGCTTTGAAAAAAACAAAGTGCAGATGAAACATCCTACAGACCAAGCAATGTTACCAAGAATAAAAGCAGAAAGACATTTTTTCTGGAACATTCAAAAAAAGTGTCTATATTTGTCGGTACTCATAAAGGAAAAAATAAAAGTATTAATTCCTCTATCAAATAGCTATAAGAAATTATATTAATAACCAAAATACCAACTAGGATCCATTGTAGTATATACCTTTAATCTAACCTACAAGAAGTAGAAAAATTAAATTAAGAACAAGGTATGATCTCACGCCAAGCTGTTAAAAATTATTAGCTGCCAATAGAGCTTGTTGCCTATTCGAGAAAGTGTTCTGGATTTTCAATGCACTGATGAAATACCACTGCATAAAAGCTAGTTATGCAGTACAACAACATGGAGATAATAAACTCTTCCTCCTGAAAAAAGAAACAAATGAAGAAAAGTTATAACCACAACCACTATAAGGTCTTCATGTTTTCCAAGTGAAACATGTAAACAACTTTAGAGTCATAGACTCATAGAACACCCTGAGCTGGAAGGGATCCACCAGGATCATCAAGCCCAATTCCTGGCCCAGTGCAGGACATCCCAAGATACACACCATGTGCCTTGAAAGCATTGTCCAGATGCTTCTTGAACTCTGTCAGGCTTGGTGCTGTGACCACTTCCCTGGGGAACCTTTTCCTAATATCCAACCTAAACCTCTCCTGACATAAATACAGGCCATTTCCTTGTGTCCTGTCACTGGTCACCAGAGAAGTGATCAGTGCCTGCCCCTCTGCTTCCCCCTGTGAGAAAGCTCTAGGCTGTGATGAGGTCTCCTCCTGGTCTCCTCCAGACTGAATAAGACAACTGATCTCAGTCATTCCTCATATGACTTCCCCTCTTGACCTTTCACCATCTTCACAGTGCTCCTCTAGATGTTCTCTAAGAGCTCTACATCTCTCTTACATTGTGGTACCCAGAACTGCCCCCAGCACACAAGGTGAGGCTGCCCCAGCTCAGAGCAGAGCGGGACAAGCCCCTGCCCTGCCTTGCTGGAGATGCTGTGCCTGATGCACCCCAGGACACGCTCAGGGCACTGCTGGCTGATGTTCAACTTTCTGCCAACCAGGACCCCCAGGGCCCGTTCCAGCCATCATTTCCCAACCTATGCACATCCACTGCTGCCCCATCCCTGGCACTTGCCCTTGTTAAATTTCACATCTGGTGATTGCCCAGGCTTCTAAACAGTCAAGATCACTCCACAGGGCCTCTCTCAGTTTCAATAATGATGGAAATACATATTTCAATTCAACACGAATGTCTCAAGGCTTATCTACACAAAAAGACATCCTCGAAAAAGAGCCTTGCAAGCTTCCTGAAGACATGTGCTGTTGACTGAAGTGTACAGGCTGCTTTAGGGAGAACAAATCATGTCCCAGCAGCATGCCATTAATTAAAAAATCTTATTAATCAAACAGTAAAACATGATAACAATTATATATTATAATAAAATTTTACAGATCCATCAAGCTTTTAAAAATACTAAAAAAAAAATCTGTGTTTACCTTAATCTCTCTTTATTTTATATTTTATATATAATTTTAATAAAGACATAATTTTAGAATATATTATATATATAATAATCATCTGTCTATTGTAAGGATTGAAATCTGTGAGCTCAATCAAGAGACTTCTCACACTGTACATACTGAAACTCATACGTTCTTTTCTTTCTTGGTAAAAAATTCACCACCACAAATATGTAGTTTATACATTTGCAAGCATAAGACCATGAAGATAGAGGGCCATATGCCACCATCTGGATAACTAAAGTGCAGTTGAAGAGCATGAATTATTTTTTAGAAAATGAAATTATTTTTAACAGTATAAATAGGCTCTGAAAAAATGGCTGTGATGTGACATAGCAAAGGTGACAAAAGAATTTCCTCAGGTTGTAAAGGTTACTTCATTTTTTTTGTAAAAGGCAGCAACCACAAAATAGATATGCAAAATATGAGTAAAGAACACCACATAAGTAGAACCCCAGGAAATGAGAAACTCTAAGTTTAGCCCTGACTTTTCCAAGACTGCTTCAATTAATAATTTCTTCTTCAATGAAATGTATTGGCTGTTTCCTTTTCTGAATTTTTACGTTACAAAAGATAACCATAATTCTCTATTATTTCCTTACTACATATCATCTGAATTGATAATTAATGCAATTATGTTAAAGGTAAGGATGAAGTGTATGACATTACAATGCTATAAGCATTTCCACATAAAAATAATGGAAGTTCACTAAGATCAAGAATTAATTTATAACTATAAAACTGCCTTGAAATACTATACCCTTAAAAGGCATATCGACTTTTGTCAACAGAATTAAGATTTCACCTGATAATACAGCTAGTGACATTTACTTTTTTCTCTTTTTCACCTAAACATAAAGAAGAAAATAAGTAATACTATAAAAGCCAGCATACACAATTGCTCAATTTTTAGAAACATTGAAATAACAAATTAAAAAAAAACAAAACCAATTAAAACACACCTTCCTTGTGAAATGCTCTTGGAAGGCAATATTTCAGCACATTAGTGCCACATAGTTCAGTTAATAATGTGCTTGCAATTAACATCCAAAGAATTTAGGGTTGCAAGTACTATGAACACAGAAAACTGATGTCCTGAAACTGTGCATAAACTACATTCTTCATCCCAAGAGAGATTCTAATGAACTGTGTAAGAGAATACTCGTTTGTATTAAATACGTATTTTAAAAATTCAAATGACAACCTATCTTTCCAAGTTTATCTAAAACCAAACATAGCACAGAACAGGTATGCATTGCACTATAACTGTAATCTTCACCAACAATGAACTAACAACTATAACTCCTTTCCTCAAAATTTTTACCTGTGAAGGCACCACAGTCTTTTAGAGAGACTTTATACACACCTACAGGCTACTTACTCTTTTCACAGCTTTTTAAACACAGAAATTGGAGTTCAAAATAATGAAAAATAGTGCTAAAATAAATTGCTACTGCAAAATAGAAATTAGCAAGTCAAAGGAAAAAAAAACCTCTCATTCACAAGCCCATGATCATTATGCAATTCATAGTACGGAACAATACTTAAAAGAGAACTATTTTTGCAAAGAGACATCAGCAAAGGATATTGCCTTTTAATTGGCTGTAGCAAGCACACACATACTATGCCAAATACAACAGTCTACAGATTATTTCTGGAGAAATCAAGCTATAGAAAGATTATTTTCAAACTTTCTTTGTGCTCTGTATCAACCAGAATAAGTCAAACAACAAAGAGCTACTTAACACAGTGAATAAACAAAAAGCTACTTAACACAGTGAATAAGCAAGAGCAAATAAAATCCAAATTAGGATCTTAACTCCATAAAATTGCTTCTACTGAAAGCAGAAGGTTAAAAGGTTAAAAAGAGTATTTGCCAGTATTTCAGAAGACTTCTTCAAGAATATATTGTTCACGAGGATTTCCCAATAGTCTGACAGCTCTTGCTCCTTGATAACAATTTAAATGTTAGTCATACAAAACCATCTACTCATTTGATTCTCAACAAGTTTTTCCCAATCTTTAATACTCATCAGGTGCATATACACAACACAATAGCTGTAGTTATACTACTACTCAAGTCTTAATAAGCACTGTTTAAACCTTCAGTGACAGTAAAAACTGTAGCCTGAAGAACCCATCCATGAATTCTAGTCCTATAGTCTACATCATCCTGTTTCCACTCCCTAAACGTCTCCGAAAGCATTCTAACTTCTCTTGCAGCCTAACCCTATGATGAGGCTCAGTATCAATAGGGATTTGTTATCTTCCTTGACCTGTCAATCACCCAAGACTACCAGCAATGCTTCTTTTGCAGAAATAACTCTCCCTCATTCTCTGGGTGTCATGACTCATCCCTTACCACTCTGTTCTTTCAGTGTATCCTCCTGAAGGAGCCACCTCATTCACCTTTACTATTTTATGAATCACTTCCTAGGCATTGGTCTTGCATCCCTTTCCATTTGTCTTCATTCTATCCAGGGCCAGGATTCAGATTCAACTATGAATTCCCTGCCATCAATCAGAAATATTCTTTGTACTCCCTATCTCCTGTGCTTGTCCAAGTCAACACCCTAGCTTGAGTCTCTCTTTCCCCACACTGATGCCCCACGATCAGCTCAGCCCCAGAACAGGCAACACACAGGTCTTATTCATTCCACCACTGCTTCAGTCTCCTTTCCACTACTGCAAGTCCTGAACTTAACTAAGCATTAGCTCTCAAATCTAGCTTATTCTCTGTAGGTCCTAGAAATAACCTGCTGTTGAAATCTTAGCAATGCCCATCACATCACTAAAATATCCTTGTAGTAGCTGAAATTTTATCATGAGACCACAGAAGTTCACACCTGAGATAGTGAAGCAATCTTCATCTTTCAAGATCCAGAATTGATCCTTATGAACATTTGTCTCTCAACACTTTTAGCCTACAGCCAGATCACACAAGTCCCTCCCCATCTCACTTCTTGAGCAGCATCCACTTCACTCTCTACTTCAGGACCCTCACCACTCAAGATCCTCATTCTAAAATTACTAATCAGGATGTAGATGAGGTTAAAGTTCTGGTGAACTGTTATATTTTCACCTCTGAACTTCTTTTCTCTTGCTCTTGGGGTTGGGAGAGCTCCATGAAGCAGCACCCTCTTTCAAAGACCTTCTACAAGTTTTTCATATCTCTCATTAAAAACAAAGAAACACACTGACCAGATGGCTGTCACATCCACACTACTACACTAAAATTCATGGCACTGATGCTGAACATTCTCCTGTGCCATCACAGATTTCATGAGTCTTCCCTCACCCTTAAATCATTAAGCATTCTGGGTCAGGAAACCCCTCATAACCACTGAACTCCAGGATGACTAATTCAGACATGGAACTTGAACAGCTTGTTACTTAGAAATGTGACTAAAACAATTTTCTACTGTGCAGTGTCTATGGAAAACCAGCATCATACCAGCAATAAGCCTACTCAAAGTATTTTTGTTTTTTCCAAGGCATCTCAACCAGTTTGAAAAATAATCCACATTGTATACTGCTATTACAGAGGTTTTAACTGGTAATCGCGTACTTAAGACAATGCCTACTATTTATGATTTCCATCTGTTATTCTGTTAGAATCTGTGGATTCTAGTATTTTAAAGATCAGGTTCTCCCAGGCTCCTAAGAAAACACCATTGCATACTTTATGTCACTTTATGTCGCTGTAAAAATACAAAATTAAGTTCATGGCACTACAGGTTTTCTCTGTCATATGGTTTTATTAGACCTAGCAGAGCAATTATCAAGCTAATGGATGCCTACAGGTATTTTCCAGTGTAACAATTATTTAAAAACAAGTGGTTTACACTCAAAAAAGAAAGCATTTTCATTAATTTTGTAATCTTAAAATTATACTTCCCTAAATTGTTCACAACCAAAACCAAAAATACTCCACAAAACCCCAAAAATACTATCCTATAATCCCAGCCATAAATTACCCACTTCTTTTAAACAGCAGTTGTGAATAGTAATTCCTTTTAAGCTACTTGTCTGATGTTTCTGTTTACTTTCTCACTGTATCTGGTTCTGACACTGTGCAGTTTAGCTTGTCACACTGTACATATGCACGAGTTTAATCAAAATGCTCCATGTGAGGCAGTAGCACAGTGTGCCACGTGCTGCCAATAACAAAGCAGGAACATACTCTGACTGCCCCCCGAAACTGCTGCAGAAAAATCCTACTATTCCATTCCAACACTGCATAAACTTATGTATCATAACTTAAGCTTAGGCATATAGTTTTCACAAGGAAAAAAAAATAACCTTTTTCATTCTGGTAACACTGACTGTCAAAGAGCCATAAGTTTTACCTCGAAGTTTGAGGTCCAATGTGATGCCCATTCAAACACAATGCAGGATTTGCATACTTCAGCTATTGCTTTTTAATTTCAAACACTTTTTTCCCCCCGTCCAATACGTTTTTAAAGAACAACCCAGAAAGAAAACTCCGTATACTAACCATTTGGGGAAAAAAAAAAAAAAATCAGCTACTGGAGAATCATCAATTTTTAATCCTAATACACACAGACAACTCAGCATCAGAGTGACACTCCAAAAACAGGTAATTTAATAAAAAAAAAATTTAAAAAAAATCAGGCTCCTTCATGCAATATAACTAGAACATTAACAAAAGTTAGCATATTTCATTTTACCTACACTGGAAGTATTTAACAATAAGAAAACAAAATTATTTTTCCAGAGAATTATTTGACTTATAGGTTTAAACAATAAATTTAGCATAAAATCCTAAACTACAAACAGCTATTTCACTCTCGTTAAAATGGTATTTTTTCTACTGCTCTGATTATTTGATCACTGTTTTTAAAATAATCCACAGTTGTTTTGTCAACATTTTAACAGACTTCTGAAAAGGATAAAACTAATGTTGCAAACATGACAACACTTCTGACAATCCTGTAATAATCAATAAACAAAAGGAAATGGAACCCAAATATTCAGATGAGTAAACTCATAGAAACGTGGAAAAACTTACTAACTGGAGCACAGGCTGATAGTTATAGCCAACTTTAAAAGCATTTGTTCCCTTCTTTCAAGTCCAACCTCTAAACTAGTACACTCCAGGAATCATAACAAACAAGATTAGCTTCCCTAAAGAACATTTAATTGTAGAATTGTGTATCAGCCACAAGATACCTTCATCAGGACTGAAATCAAGCAAAAGCTTCAATTTATTTTTTCCACAAACAAGAGTGAGGAATTGGAAACACTATTGCAGCAAATCAAAACAACAAAATACCATAATGCTACCTTCTCCACAAGAACAAAAGCATCAACCACCAACTCCACCCCACCCCCAAGCAGGCTGTTGCTCTCTAACCACAGAGCCAATGCTGTAGACAATGTAATCCCACAGGGAAGACAGAAGGTCACAGACACACTGAAATCTTAAAATAAGGTCCACGTTTTAGAAAGACCTAGAAGTACTTTAACAAGACAAAATGTCATTTGGAACAAACAGGTGGAGTACAGAAACAGCCTGTTCTTCTCCCGACTGTCTCTTCCCTCAACACATACAGGAAGGTCACACTTGCTCTGCGCAGTCCAGAATTAAGGATACGGCACTTGAAATAAGCAGCAGCAATCAAGATGTGGCAAGGATGGCAACGTGCAATGTGACACTGCAGGTGTGATTGCGTACTGTATACCAGCAGTGGGTCTGTTATTATTCATCAGCTGTAGGTGGCAAAGAGGGTGTCACTTATTACAGTGACACATGCTGCAGCTGGCTAGCCATGATTAAGTATTTCCCAGTGTGGTTGAAAGGGATGGAGACTACCATTCATTATGATCCAGCGTGGCTTAGTGGCGTAGAGAAGCTGCTACCCTTCCCTGCACCGCAGCATTTGAAGGAAGGCAGCTAAAACTCAACAAAGCCCTGGGAATGGTGTGCAGAGAGGAGAGAAAGAGAACATCGGTCGCGCAACCTGACGGAACGGGTGTCCTGCTAGCAGGGGCGGAGAGTCCGCCCGCGCTCGGCGCGACCGGGAGCGCTCCGCCGCCAAGTGACAGCGCCGGGCCGGGCCCCGGCCGGCCCGCCGTGCGAGGGGCGATGGGGCCCCGCGCTCAACTTCCAACCACAGCAGCAAAAGCCTTTGTCCGAGCGCTCCCCGTCCGTAGCCGGGGGAGCCTGGAGGACCCCCGCCTACAGCGGGACGAGCCAGGGCGACCGAGAAGGGAGAACAGCCCGTGCCAGCCCCAGGTGCCCTTCTAGCTGGGCTCCGCCGCTCCCCTGGGAGCCCTCGGAGCGGGACCCGCTCCGAAGCAGCCGGGATGAGCACTGACCCTGCACGGAGTCCCGACCGGCGTGTCCGTGCCGGAGAGAAGGAAAGCAAAGTGAGCGCCCAGACCCGCCGGGACTCCCGCGCCGCGGGGCGGCCGGAGAGCGCGGCCGCTGCCGGGCCGGCACCCGGGGCGCCTCCTCCGTGCGCCCACCCGGCGGGACCCCAGCCCCACGAGGTTTGCGCCGCAGGGCCCGCCCGCGGGCCGTCCGGAGGGCAGTCCCCCGTGCCCTCGAGCGGCGGTCGAGGAGCGAGCGGGCGGGCGCGGCGCGGCCTCACCCAGGCAGCCCCGGGCGGCGGCGGCTCCGGCGGGCGCCGCGAACGCCCCGCACTCACCCTGTCACAACAGGCGCCATCTTCCACAAACTCTCGCCAAAACTCCTACTCTCGCGAGAGCGCCCCCCTCCCCGCGGCCCAGAGCGCGCGTGCGCGGGCCCGCGAGACACGCGCGGGGCGGGAGGGGGAGGCGGTGCGCACCGCCCACTCAGCGCCCGGGCTTCTCCCCTCAGACACAACAGCCCGGGCGTGGGAACGGCGCAGCTCTCGCGAGACTTGCCCTGCTCTCCGCATGCCGGCTGGCGCCGGACTCTCGCGAGAGCAGAACGCGCTCTGGGGAAACCGAGGGATTCCCTCAGCCCGCTCGCGCGTCCCGCCCCCGCCGGCGCGAGGAGGGGCCGAGGGGGAGGAACCATTCGGGAAGCGGAGGGAGGGGCGGGGCGGGGCCGCCGGTAGCGCTCGGGGATCGCCCCCTGGCCGCCACCGCCTTCTCCCCGCACCCCCGCGGGCAGCCGCGTGGGGCCGTGCGCCTCGTGCTGCCCGCGGGCCCGGCACGTGTGCGGCCCGGAGACACCGCGGCGGTGCCGGGGCTGAGGGTCAGTGGGGCTGGGGACCGGGACAGGCCGGAAAGACCTCTTTGTCAAACGGTGAATAAAAAGAACAGGGGGCTGCGGTTTGGAGGCACAGCCCTTAGGAGGACCTCTTACGTTCCTTACGTGGAATTGTTAACATTATTTTTTTTTAGAAGTCGGTTTTACATTAAAAACCCTGTTTCATAATTTTGTTTTCATGTGCAGCTGAAGTGCGTAAGATGCGTTTGTTTAGCAAACAGAAACAGTGGAGTCTGGCGGAGTCCCAGCCAGCTGAGCGAGCCACAGGCGGCAGCGTGTGGGCACGGGGACAGCCGGTATCTCAACACGGGGCTGCGGCGTGTGCTCCGGCGTTTTCGTACTACAAAAAAAGAAGACCCCAATTTTGGATTCATGTAGCAACATTACCCCTTCAGGGCGCGGGTCTGATTGTCCATTAGGAGACCAAATTTGAAAACTAATCCTTTTACATCAAGACTTCTGTCTGTTTCGACTTCCTCTGTGTTTAGAATAACATGTCAGTCTAACTTCGGGACAAATGCTACATTGATTTAAAGATTGTTGAGATTCCAAAGCCCACATCTTTTTTATTAAGTTAGCTCTGTACCTCTGCTGTCTTCTAAATTACGGGAAAAAATAACTTTTCAGTAATCCCATGAATAAGATTTCAGATTTCTCGCCCACATGTGCGCTTCACTGCTTATGCTAATTCAATGAATGATGTCTCACATAAGTCAAATCAGGTTTCGAGAGATTCCTTAGTGACAAAGTTTTCTATACGTGTCACTGTACAAACAGCTATTGTCTCCTGTCATTAAGGGACTTTCCCCGTCATGATTTCCCCCTCCTCATTAGATACAGGAGGACTTTGGCTCCCTTGTACACACAGTTCTCGGCAAAAGCACAATGCATACTGGAAATCCTCTGTATTGTTTGCAAAGAGCAACTCATAACCCCTTTGGAAATCTCTTCCTAAAAACAACTCTCTCTTTTTTTTTTTTTTTTTTCTCCCAAGGCTAAAGAATCGTCTCAGCTCATGCTAACTCCATTCCATTAAGAATAGCTTCTGGATGTTTGCCATGGACTGTCTCTAGATGGTTATTTTATGGGGCCCCTCTTTTAGTGTGTTTTGAATCAAACTGGAAAATCTAAAAATATAGCACACAATAATCTGCCATGTCTAGTCTCTTTTAATAATTTACAATGAAGGCACTTTGATTAATAACCAGATTAATTGGATACTGGAGCAGGTATATTATTTTGAAGAATTAATAATCACAGAACCCATTGTAGTCCTTTCCATCACTGACAGCAGTACATTATAAAACAAATAACCATTGATTTTATTTTCTTAAATTATAAATGATCTGCAGTTCAAAAGGCCAGAAATACTATTCAAATCAAAAACAATAGCTTGAACTTCATGTGAGTAGCTGGTGGAAGAAAAGATAGTAAGCCTAAATGTTTTCTTAGTATTGTTTATGCATTGAATTTTCTTCTTGCTTGTAAAAGTTTGTACTTCACATAGAGTGTGAACAATTCCTATTGACTTTATTGGAAACTGAAGGCATTCACCACCTCAGGGAACTAGACCTCACTGTCCGACCTCACTGTAACAAATATAAGAACTTCCAGAGCTGAGGTAGAAAAATTTAAATCCCAGGTTTGCACCATTTAAATTTTTGTGTTTGCTATGCAAATCAGTACTTTGACTTTTGATTTAAACTCAGCTGAGGTTGTCAAAAGGGTTCTCAATCAGGCCTGTCACTTCAGAGACAATTTGGAGAATCACAGCTGGAGGCATCTTTGAAGGATGTGATTTCCATAGGTGTTGGGCCTCACCCATGTTCCAAGCATATACCCTGCCAGGTCACTCCAGCTGGGTGCTCAGAATCATTAGTGACCTTTGAAAATGGAAGGCTGATCATGCAGGAAATCCAGTTTACTCTCACTTGTTAACTGGGGGACTGGACCACCTGCAACTTGGATTCACCAGCATGCGTGTATGTGGACAGAGCCACTTGGCAGTGCTTAGTGGATCTCAGCAGCTTCATCTTGGGAGTCCATAGGGTTCCCCTGCCCTCTCAGTCTTGCTTTGTGTGGAAAGAGGAGGAAAGACAAGGAGCCTAGCACCAGTCCATGGAATCTTTAAGGCTCAGGCCCTGTGTGTGGGTGGGGAGGAGGTCTTTTGGCCTGGAGAGTTGTCCCACCAATGGTACTGCAGGACAGGAGCTGCTGGCCAGCAGTGCTCGAGCAGCCCAGCTTTGGAGGAGGAGGGCAGGCATGAGCAGGGAGCATGAGATGCAAGCTGTGATAACCAGGCCAAAGATTTCAACAGCTTGTTTGACCAGTCCAGACCAAACTTTCTCCAGCTCAGCCTGGGCTCTCGGTTTCCCCTAAGCTCATTCCTTTGGGCACAGCACTAGCTAATTAATATGCTTCTCATTTGGCAACTGCTTCCCACCTCGCTGGTTTGGAGAAAGATGAGAAAACAAAATACCTGCACACTTTAATGTAGAAGCAATCCTGAGTTTCTTATGTGCTTAGCACAAGCATGTGAGAGAGGGACAAGGGGACAAAGAGACTCCCTCTCAGATCAGCCTGTCTTACAAAAAAACATCTCACAGTGTGTCCTTTAAAATCCCAGCTATTTTAAAACTCAGTGACCTTAAAAAGCATTGTAGGTAGTGAGAAGCGCAGTTATCTGGATCTTCATTATAAGGAGCAGGTTTATCTTGAGATGTTGCAGTTTGTAGGTGGTGTAAATCACACATTCTAGTGGTAGGTACAGTGATACAACCCTGCTGGGATTTCATAAGCACAGGATGTACAGTGTGGCTCAATCGCGTGTCTAGAAAAGCAAATAAACAGGCAGTTGCCCACAGAACATCTCTTAGATCTGAGCCGCAGTGCATGTGCCCACAAAAGTTATCGCTTAAGCTGTTCACCAGCCAGCTCAATGTCAGAAGTGTCTGCTCCTAGAAATGGATGCTGATGTTCAACACAGCTCAGAGAACTTGCAACATTAAGGATGACAAGGAGAAAGAATAGCCTAGCTAGCAGTCTGCAGCAGGAGCATTGTTAAATAGTTTTTGCTTGTGTGTCATAGTCTCAAAGAGGATGGTAGAGCAAAGAAAAAATCTGAATCTGTGTCTTAATGCAGGTTCAGGTATAAGTATTCCTTGGTGTGGGAGTCCCCAGAGGCTACAGTCAAGCTTGGGCCTTGCTATGGAGTTGCCTTGAAAGCAAGTACAGTCCCTTCCCAGAGTGTTCTTTTAGTGTAAAGGCAAGAAGCAAGGAGTATAGGAAACATTAGAAAGGAAGAGGGGGCGGGAAGATGAGGTTAACAGTAATAACATCATATGGTTATATAGGTTAACAGTGTGAACAGCTTGATGACTGACTTCTATAACCTCTTGTTTTCAAATAGTTTTCTAGAGCAGCCTGCTAAGACGCTTTGCATTGTATTAAATTTTGCTCCTCACCCTACCCCAGAATAGTATCTTCACTTATTTTCCATTGGGTGAAATGTTTTGTCAGCTTGCATGTAACTATCCCGTATCCCTCCTTAGTTTTACTTGGCTCTTCAAAGAGTGCACTTCTGAACCTCTCTCACACAGCATCCCTCCACTCGTGCACGATGCCTGTCCACCAGGTAGGTGTGGCACCAGTTATTCCTTTAGCCCTGCCTCCCATACGCAGCCATCTGCAGTGATAGCTGGTGCCATCGTCTCATCCTCAGGGTGCCCCTGCAGGTACCACCAGACGTCAGTCAATCATCCGGAGGCTAAAATGCCCTGGGGGCTGGCCAGGGAGCCTGCCTACACACACCGGGTAATGCCAGCCCCTGCACCCCAGCATTCACAGGCAGGGTAGTGCCAGCCCCTGGACCCCAGCATTCACAGGCAGGGTGGTACCAGCCCCTGCACCGCAGCATTGACGGGCAAGGTGGTGCCAGCCCCTGCACCGCAGCATTCACAGGCAGGGTAGTGCCAGTCCCTGCACCCCAGCATTGACGGGCAGGGCGGTGCCAGCCCCTGCACCGCAGCATTGACGGGCAGGGTGGTGCCAGCCCCTGCACCGCAGCATTCACAGGCAGGGTAGTGCCAGCCCCTGCACCGCAGCATGGACGGGCAGGGTGGTGCCAGTTCCTGCACCCCAGCATTGACGAGCAGGGTGGTTCCAGCCCCTGCACCCCAGCATTGACGGGCAGGGTAGTGCCAGTTCCTGCACCCCAGCATTGACGAGCAGGGTGGTTCCAGCCCCTGCACCCCAGCATTGACGGGCAGGGTGGTTCCAGCCCCTGCACCCCAGCATTGACGGGCAGGGTAGTGCCAGTTCCTGCACCCCAGCATTGACGAGCAGGGTGGTTCCAGTCCATGCACCGCAGCATTCACAGGCAGGGTGGTGCCAGCCCCTGCACCGCAGCATTCACAGGCAGGGTGGTGCCAGCCCCTGCACCGCAGCATTCGCAGGCAGCGGCAGAGCGGGAGTTCCCCAGGCCCCGCCTTGCTGCTGCCAGCGGCGTGGCTGCTGTGCTGCCCTGACCTTCTGCCGCGGCTAATGTGTGCACGCACCAAAGCAGTTCTAAGATTAAACCACAGGATGCAGGATTGCAAAGTCATTCATTACAAGGAGTAGAGCAGGATAAACTAAAAATTTCCATGTTTCCAAAACGTGCAGGAGAAGATACAGCTTTTTTTTCAGTCTGTCTCGTCTCTGTAGGACTGACTATAAGCTGAAGACACCTAAGGAAGTTATTTGCATCCTCTTGAAATCAAGAAAATGGGGAAGATTGAACAAATTTATTAGACTGTGAATTATCACAAATAATTAACAAGGAAGATTTAAAGATTATATTACTCCAGATGTTTTATTGATTTTATTGATATATAGAAATACAAATCGATTTTGCCATGCTCTTAATTGGTGTGAATACAGATTTTTTGCAGGAAAATATTTTGATCAGAGGTGCTTTTGCAGTTCTGTTGTTTTCCTGACGTGTATCAATTCACATCTACGCTCAACCCCATGCCTTTAATTTAGTGACTGAGTTAGAGCTGATTTTTTCAGCTAGTCTGGTCTCTCATTCATTAGGCTCTTTGAGAAAATATATGCTGACAGACTTCACTTCTACCAGTAAGTAAAATGTGTTTTTTGAAAACAAAGAATGAAAACTCATTTGATTCTACAAAACACAAGAGAAATACACACTCTTATTATACACATTTTTCTTACTTACAGGGAATATGTAACAGAACAATGCTTAAGGAAATTTCAGACTAAATATAACAAGGTACAAAAAAAGAACACATCAGCCTACTATAAAAGAAAACCACAAACTGCACATGACCTCTTGATAAAACTAGCACTAAAACCCCATTTGCCATTGTAAACCATCCCATTTTCCTATGTGTTAGGAAAATCCTTGTCCCAGTGGTAACCACACACTATGTCAAAGGAGGAAATATAGACAGAAATCCTTAACCTGTAATTCTGCATGCAAATATGTGCACACAGGAATTCTTTCTATAGAGAGAGGAGTTACAAAATTAATTGATTCACAGGTGTAAAGGTGGAAACCATATAAATGCTCTCTGGAGAATTTAGGTAAACCTCATTCTTGTCCTATATAGAGAAGTTAAGACTGTCCATGTCCATTGTCCATAAAGATAATATTTGTTTTGGGGCTGTTTATTTAAATCATTTAGGAAGTTATACAATCTTGAAACAGAAGATAGTCTAAAGGCATCACCAAAGAACATGTAATCCTAAAAAATATTTAACTTGTAATGCTGCCATGTTGATATCTATTTAGGTTACAAAAGTTCTAATTGTTGTGGACTTAGTCTAGCTTTTGTACTACTATAATTTTGCTGTTCCACAGACATTCCATTTTCCATAATCCTCCTGAAAACAGATGGACTATTTTTGGCCAGAACTATTGAAAATAAATTCCATAAAAATTGCCTGAGAATATTGCTCAGATCCAGAGTGGCTGACACCTTTTGAATTTTTTCCTCTTAGGGAATTACACATGACCTTTTAATGCTAAAGTTTATTAGTGCTTGGATATCATATTGGTGAACTTTGTATAAATGAATGGATGAACAGATAAGCCACAGCTAAGGTAATGATCTTACAGCTGTTATGGAGGTGACTGAAGACATGTCATGGATGATAACTACTTAAAAAATTTCTCTATAATTTTAGTTACTGTCATTCTTGGTTCAGGATTCACTCTCTCTTCTTTAATCTTAACAAGTGGTACTTCATTTTTAATGTTCCAGACAGCCAGATCTTTTTCTAGAAATGCAGATATCCAGACATTCTTATTACTCACGGTTTCATTATCAGTTTGTTTTTCTCCTCATTACTGGCACTGACCTTGCCAAGAACTAAGCACATGCATAATTTTACTGGTGCGATTAGACTCATTAAAGCTAATGGGATTAGTCAAGAAAGTAAACCTACTTCTGTTTAAGTGTTTGTTGTTTGAGGTAGTGCTTCTAGAATCAAGATGAGGAAAGTCTGGAAGGAATTCAGACTGAACAATAATTTTTAATAAATGTCATACAAAGAAAAATTAAAAAATTTTTCTCTTGACCCAACCCTGATGTGTGATCAACCCAAGGTGGTTTTACACTGGGGGCAGGGATTTCCTAACAATGCTTTTTCTTCAAAAGATGGGGGCTTGTCAAGAATTGAGCTGGTCTCAGCAAACTTTACAAGGTTGTTTCTCAAGTCTAGGATGAAATATTGAAATTAAAGATAATGAGACATCTCAGCCACCAGCCCAGCAACAAAAGCTGAGTGTAACCTGATAGCAGTGTTGTGATGCTGTGCCCTGGGAGACTCTGGTTCCCCCCAGGAATATTTCATTAATGTGGGGATATTGAGAGAGGCAAACCTAGAAAACGTTTCCTCTTTCTGCACAGAAATAGGGAGACAGCACTGAATTAAACAACATTTCCTCTTGCAGAGGATTGTCTCACAGTTAGAACATGGGCTTATAACTTGGAGGTCTTGTGTATAAAATCCTAAAGAGGTATTTATGCCAGTAAAAAGTGGGGAAAAAGTCTAAAAGATTTCCTTGCTATGACTCCTACCCTACCTTTGTTCCTCTTTTTGAGTGCTGCAAGTCTGCTGGTTTTTGACCTGCCAGCTGAAAGCCTCCCAGAAGCATTATAGCAGCCAGAAATACAATGTTTAGAGTGCACCTGGCTTTCAGCCCCTTTCTTTGAGAGCCATCTCTGCTAGGGCTGAGAGGGGAGGAGCATGGAGCAGTTGCTCCATCCATCCCAGGGAACTTCCCTTCTGGACCATCAGGACAATTATATGGAGACTGGTAACACAGGCCAGACATAAAGTGGGTGATTATTAACTCCATCATGCTATAATTTGTCATTTCTGGCCTCTGATGAGCTGCCTCATATACAGTGAGTTATAAAAATCTGGCCTCTTACAGAACCAAATGCAAACTGTTCTGGTATCATTTCAAAGCAGCAATTCTTCCATGGCCTTGGAGAAAACATCACTTGTGGGCTTTCACCCATTTTATACCTTCCTCTCAAAGCAAATACTTATTTTGGTCTCTGATAAATACAAATGAGAAGTAAAATTTATTTAAGCTGCAGACAGGCTATTTGTAGGCTAAAAGTGAAAATTCTAAGTTAATACTGACTCCTGTGCCCTGTCTTTTTCTGTGCAGAGGTAAAAAAACAGCAAGTCCATCGCTGCAACATCTAATATCAGGGGTGGTAGATATATTTAATATTACTCACTTTTCTCTAAGAAAGCAGTTGATCTATGCCCCACGCTCACAATTTTATTAACATTGGAAAGAGCCATGTGGTGTTCATACAGTGTTTAAGCTCCATGGAGTGTCAGAGCCCAAGGTTTTCTGATCACTGGCTGAGGAGGGCTGGAGTGACAGTTAGGGGTGCGCCGTTCCCTACTGTATATACAGCTGTTGCTGCGCAGGGGAGGGAAATGCAGGGTCTGGCTGTCTGTTCCAAACAAAAAGAAATGGCACATGCTATTACTTCCAGATCATTGCAGTCCCTGCACCACCATCTGCTGGGGGTCAGAGCAGTTGTCCGGGTCGGCGTCAGTCATGCACAAACTCAATGCCTTCCACGGAGCTGCACCCAGCAGTACATATTTACAAGAACAATAAAGCAAACCTGCTCCCTGGACACAGGCACCACAATGCTCCATCACATTGGGAACAAAGGGGCACAACGAAAGTTGATATGCATTACAAAGGAGGTTCTCAGGGATCACAGCTTTGTGATTTCAGGCCGTAACACAAATTGAAGGGAAGAAAAACTGTCACCAATAAGCCTAGACCTAGTGATCATTGTATTTGTAATTGACGCAGCATTGCTGAAAGGGTGCGTGGGTCTCTGTGTTTCCCCTTTTCCTATTGTTAAAGTCTTCTGTAGAAAACAGTTAAATGGGAGAAGCTTTGATGGTAAATATTGAAAACTTGGTTATGTTATTCTGTAACAGCAGCAAGATAATCTCTGCCACTCACCCCAGCTTTTCCATGCAGATCTCTTTTTCTGGGGCTTATGCCATGTGCTGGAGGGAGAATGTGGAGAGTCCTGACTGACGTAAACTGAACAGTTCCTGGAAACCGGATGAGTACAACTGTGTCACTGTGATGTTGAAACCAAATGAGCAGTTTTAGCATCTCTTCAGCCTCACAACAGCTAGTGAGTAATTCATTTCTCCTGCTAAAAACGGCTGCTTCACCACCACTGGAGTGACACATCAGGCGTTACTGTCGGGCACTGCAAACCTTTCACTTAGCACTGTCCTGCACCCTTGGCTGAGCATACGTGTGCAGGCGTGACACCCTTGGGGCCTAGAGCTTGAGGTGCCTAAGCTGGCAGTACATTAAGGCATAGAGATAAAAGTACAAGCTTTGTTTTAGGTCTGGGCTAGCTTCCTGCAGAGCTACATCCAGTGTTTTGGTGCTGCGTCAAAACGGAATGCGTGGTGCAGAGGCGTCTGCATTTAGTGAGTTTATTAGTTTGGTCTCAGCATCAGCACTGTTAAAACAGGCAGCAGTGCCAGCATGGGGTGAGAGAAATAGGCAACAGTTCTGGAAAGCTATGAAAAGGGCAGGTGGAGCTGCACCCAGAACATTTTTCAAGTGAGGCTCATTGCCAAATAACTAGAAACTATGCTGTGCGAGCAGAAACACATGAAGGACTGCTGTAGTTCCTGCCTTACATAGCTACAGTGTCTGTCACAGCACTACCACATGCATAATCTTTGACATTTCATCTGATAATTAGTGGTTTTGGCACAAGTAAACACACTCTTGTTAGGTTCTACCCTCAGTTGCTTTTTTACTAAGCATCACTCATCATTTTTGCATAAAACCTCTCCAGTCCATGTAATGTTTGACAGCCTTCTTGGATGATTTGCCTGAAACATGATATGGAAGAGGAGACCTCCAGGTAGCTGCACACACATGTCTTCCAGACTCCACCTTCCTGGCCTCACTGGCACCAGGACACCCCAGCTGCCGGAGTCGCAGAGCTGGTTCTGGAGCCTGCGAGGGCATGCAGAGCAGCCTTTGCTTGTTTCCTTGGAGAACCTCACCAGCTCAGTTACGTATCTGTACTTGGAGGACACTTTCCCTGAGCCATTCCATGCAGAGCTGAACTCCACAAGTATGTACTGCAGCTAGGCAGGCTTTCAGCAGTGGGTCAGAACTGAAAGACATAATTTTTTTTACCATCTGGTCTTGTGGAACTGCATTTGAAGTAAAAGTTGCCGAAGAGTAGTCAATATATAGCTTAGATGCATTTACATAATAAAATGTATGCAAAGTGTAAATAATTTTGTATCTCTACTTTTGGGGAGGAAAAGGCAGGGGATGGGAAGCTGGCAGAGTGGCTCTTTCAGGATATTAGTAATAAAATGAAAGGACAGAAAGTCTTCTACCTGTAGATAATTGATGTAAATAATGTGTGGGGACTGAAACTCATTTCCATTAGTAGTCCAATATAAGTGATTTGACTTATATTGTCCTGTATGTTTAGTCCACCATAGAAAGGTGCTACATTGTGGAAATCATCTTGTTTCAGTGCCTGCTTGTACCTGTGTTGGGCTTTATTCTACCAGCCAGTGACTGTGTAGGGAACAGTCTGGGTTTCCCAGTCATCCTTCTGGACACAGTCCAGACATTGAGGAACTTGTAGGAGAAGGTTCTCCTGCCCATAATAACTAGATGGTCTTTAAAGTCCCTTCTAACCCAAACCTTTCTAGGATACTGTGATATTCTTCACATAATGCCAGGGAAATTTAGAACTGGTCTCATGTGTTCTGCAGATAAATAAGGGACTTCAGTATCCAGAAGGAACTTTTCAGGTGTTGTGGTCACTAGCAAATATAAACCACAAGAACAGATACATTCTGACTAATAAAATAAGTTTTCTGATAAAAACAAAGCTTTTACAGAATGAACAATCAACTCATTGGTACTCAAGAGTACCAATCAACAGTACAACTGTGTTGGTACTCTTGTTCTATGACGCGTTACCAGTAAACCATGCTTTTGTTGATGGAATATTCCACCCTCTTCAATCATATGTGTCATACTTAAATGCTGCCCTGGATAAACCATAGTCCTAACTTTTATGTTGTAAGTCTATCATTGCAGGAAAAATAGATTTCAGTTTATTTTTCTTAATTGCCTAGATGAAATGAATCTACACTGTGTCCGGGCCAGTGGACATCCAGTTATGCATAAACCTTAGGAGTCTAATGTTGAAACCCTGCAGCAACCAGGGGCTGAGTGGAAGCTTTTATGTTTGGGTACTTAAGTGGGAGATGAGCTGTTGTGAAAATCTAGACCAGAATAATAGTTTAACTTTTTATATTGACTCCTTTATTTAATATTCCCCTTTATCTCTGAGGTTGTAGATAGGTTTTTGTAAAGAGTAATTCTGCAAGTTACTACATTTCTGGGCAACATAAATTCAGCCCACATCAGGCACAGCGTGTTGAGTCACACAGCACACAGAATATGTACACATCATGGCTGTTCTTTCCAGCTTTATTCTTTATGCTGCATCAATGACAACTATTGGAGAAGAAGTGATGTTTGATCAAACTCAAATTGCACAGAGGGAAGGTTTGGCTTTTTTGAACAAATTTAATCTTTCACCTTCAGCTGTGCCAATTGAATACATTGCATCAAGAGACAGTGATGTTTTTGATCTGGGATTAACTGTTGTAACTTTGGATTTACTGCCTGGTGGAGCCTTGGCCTGATTTTTACCCGCAGACACTTATATATGCTGTTTCTTAACATATCTTCCTTGAACTCATTTTCAGATCTACTAAACTCTCTTCTTCCTGCCTGTTCTCTGAATTCTGTCTGCAGTAATATCTGCCAGCTTCTAATGGCTGATAGCCAGATAAATGACCATTAGGAAATAATGGATTAATAAAACACAATTATGTATTTTTATGAAAGCAATGTTTTAGTGATTTACAGCTGGCCTACGGCATATATATGGTTAACATGGACTTTTGTTGCTTTTGTACTGCATCCCTTCTCACTGCTTACTCTGCCTACTTACAGATTGTATTTTAGCCCCTTGAATTTGCCTAATTGAAGAAGTCTTTGCAGTTATATTTCCTAAGCATCATGTAGGAGGTTCCTCAGACATATTGGAGAGGCTTAAAACTTTATGAGGGAGAAAAAGCTTTTAATATTTAAATATGTCCCCATTGTTTGTGGTGTTTTGTTTTTTTTGGGTTTTTTTTGTTATAGAAATAATCTAAAATAAATATTCAAAGGGTTGTCTTGCCTTAATAAACTTAGGAAACTTTAGACTTGTCCCTTATGTTGATTACATATGCAGCTGTAATTACTCTGTTTTTACTTGCATGTTTTAGGCCGTTGCATTGTGTTAGTGATTGAGTAGCACTTCACCGAGCAATGGAACTGTGTTCACTCAACTTAAATACTGCTGCAAAAGTAGCACAAGAGAAAAGTGTCTTAAAGGTTCTACAGAAACTCTGGCTAAGCTGCAGTAGTGGACTGGAAAGAGATGTGGCAGAGAGAGAAATCACAAAAGTTATGGAAAAATTGGTGGAAAGGCAAAGGGAGAGACTGTTGCTTTGGGAAATGGAGAGAGGGGTGGCTGAGCAGACAGCGTCAAATTGCTCCCCCTCTCTGTTCTGGCACTTGCAGATCTATTGAAAACAGGCCAGAAGGACATGCTGAATTTGTTACTCCCGTGTGCCAGCCTTTTCTGCAGCAGCAAGAGAAACCAATCAGTGCTGCTTCAAAAGCAGCTGGAAACTGAGAAATCCCTGGTCCCCCGCTGCCTGGCAAGCAGCAGTACAGGGTCTTCTCAGTTTCCAGCAACTACAGAGGCTCCATTGACAAAATGTGTGCGGCATTTGAAGGAGCACAATGTGACAATGAAAGAACCTGAGGGAAACAAAACGAGGAAGGGGGAGAAAGGAAGAAAGGGGGGAGAATTAAATGGGAATGAGGGAGCAACTGAAGACAGGAGGACAAAAATCCAAAGAAAAATATGCTAATCACTGCAAAAGGGGCAATAAAAATAAATCATCCTTGTCATATTTGACATGTCTGCACTACTTTATCAAAGAGTATAGTTGTGATAGGAAGACTAGAGAAAAAGAGGTAAACTTTACTAATGTTTGCTTTCATTGCCTCTCTGAGATACAGGCACGCTTAATTTAGTCCCCTGCTTTCACAAATACTGTTGTGAAGTACCGAGTGACTGCAAGATGCCAGATACCACACAGGGGTCCACATGGCACTGTGAATGGGACAGCTCCTACCCTCATCCTCTGCTTCTGAAAGAAGAAGAAAGATTTAAAGAGCCCTGTAAGTCAGGAGAACGGTGCCTTACCATTGCTCAGAACAACCTGGGGAGAAAACAAAATGCTGCCCAAAATAAAGCAAGGCAGCTGGTTTGTTTTCTCATTTCCCTTGTACTTCATTGCACTGGCTATGAGAATGTGTAGCAGAGTGGAAACCAGAGTATCACCAAGAGCTCAGAGCAAAGCAGCATGGCTGACTTTTATTTCTTTTTCCTCTGTCTGCCTGGTCATAAGGTAGGACATCCAAGAGGGGTAGCAAGAGCTCAAGGGATATACCTGTGGTACTTTACTCTCCCAGCTGTTCCCACTTATGCTGCTTGTTCAGGATGAAGGGAGATTTGGGAGTGCCAGAACCAAAGTTAGTTACAATGCAATTATACTGGAAGGGACTTCCCAAATGTCCTCACATGACTCATGCAGTTTTTAGTTCATGGGTCCAGCTTGACCTCCTTCAAATTAAAATCCCCTGAAACATATGCTGGGTGAACACAGTGTCTTCAGCACCAATTTTTCACTCCAGATAGCTGCTCTTACTTGGAATAACTTGGTACAGTAACATGCAAAATTGAATAGTACTTGGGAGAGAGCACTGGCATCTACAGATTTTCTGGGAATTCTTTGTACTTTCTGAAAGGTCAGAGAAGTGCACCATAAAAACTGAGACAGAAGAAAAAAAGTGTTGCTGTTAGTTTCAAAAGGGAATATCAGCCAGGAACCGAGAAGAGGGTAGATTTTGTATTGCCCAAGTTGAAAGTGAGTAAACTCAATTTATGTGCATTTGCCTTTGAGCTCTGCACTATCATCTTAAATGAGCTTATCTTTTTAAGCAAAGGAAGGCTTCTGTCCTGGTGACAGGAGTTTTGCAGTTAATAAAGCCTTCTTAAAAAATTCTCATTTATCATTCAGGTTTAAAATAAAATGCTTCCATTTGCTCTCTTAGCTCTTATTTTCAGTCATGAGTAATAATTCCTGTAGTTACTGCTTAGGTTAAAAAAAAATCTGTTTCTCCAAAGAAAATTAATTTGAGCATGAACCATGGCCTCTACACAGTTCCCAGTATTTAGATCAGTGATCAATTTGTCTTTCTCTGTAGGAGTAGTAGACAGTGTAGAACTGATTTTTTATGATATTTTTATTAATGAGTTTCTGGGTGTTATAATTTTGAAAGAACCTACAGATGCTTTAGAAGCTGTAAAATGAGACCAGCATCATGTCTGTCTGATCAGGAATCGCCCATTGTGTCATAGGTTAAGAATGAGATGTTTTGGTTTTTTCATTTGTTCTGTTCATGTATAGTAGATCAAAATTAGTACCATATTTTCAAATTTAGCATTTCAGATTTTTTTCATCCAAGGTAATTTAAAGCAAAGGTATCTTGCTTCATCTCTAAAATCTTAGCTGTATTTTTTATGTCATAGGAGGATATAGTAGTTAGGGCTTTAGAGGAACTACCAGCATGATAAATAAACACAGAGAGATACCTCTCAAAATACTGGGCAAAACCTATCTAATAATTTTTGAAATTTTTCCCTTTTATGTTTGTCTCATGAACTGGCTCTGATTACATTAATGAGTAACTCATCATAACAGAAACAGATCACCATATTGAAGTAGTTAGTGCTGAGAATCAGTATGTTTGTTATAAACATTACAAGGATTTGAACTTCAGGCTACCTTTAACTTTATCCCTTGGATTGGCCCTTCTCACCATGCAAGCTGCCCAAAGGCTGCCCAAAGGCCCACTGCTTGGTTTGGACTCATAACATCCTTGCTGGAGTGCATTTCATGTGCACTGAGCAGAGCTTCTGGGTTAGTTCCCTGCAAAGGGAATTCAGTGCTTCTGTGCACCAAAACTGCTCTGGGAGCTGAGCCAGTGTGCAGTAAATGGGAACACTCAGGGGGTGGGATTTGTTGCAAAACTGCATTGCTGCTCTGAACCAAAATGGTAAATATATAGGCAATCATTAGTATTTTTGTGCCTTTGGGAAAGCACTGCATATTTTTCTCTAGTGTGCAAACCAAGCAATTTTGCATGATAAAGCTAAAATATGTATTTTCGTACTTTTCTGACCAGCAACCTCTGGTAAGTTCTTTTGTGTGTTTGATGATGCAAAGAGAAAGCAAGCTGCACTGAAGCATTATGTAAGCAGAGAAATCCTTACATGTGTGCTTTACATGCAACTCAGAATAGTAGATTTTATTTTATCAAGTGATAAAAATTGTGGCTTTCACATAAAAATTATTAAAAACTGGTCTCCTAGCTTCAATTCTCCAAAAAAGAGAAAGTGATGGGTTTGCCAAATCAGGAAAACAGACTAATTTTCTATGACCAAAGAGGACCCTGCACTACATAGGGCTTCATGAGAATGCATAAAGAGTGAAGAAAAAAAATGTCGAAAATCATGTAGTTCATTTAAAGCAATGTGCTTGATATCATATAGTACATTGAGATATTGATCATGAGATCAGAAGTCAGAACTTCTGCATGCTAATTTTGACTTTGAAAGTGAATTCAGCTTTTGTCAATTCATTACTGTGCCATTTCCCACCTGAGCAAAGGAATGTTAATGTTTCAAAGAGCAGAAGAAAAATTCAATACTTAACAGTTCACCTTTCTCATTTCCAGTTTATTTATTTGAGTGAATAATTATTTTGCTCTTAAAAGGCTACTGAATTTCATTTATTGCTGGCTAGATTTTTGCACTAAATGTTTTAATTTTGGTTACTCACATTCATCTGTGTAATTTCAGTTCCTTGGCTGGATTGCTAGAGCTCAGAAAAGGTTCTTCTGCAGCTGCTGGTATAAGTACAAAATCTAATTTCAGTTAATTCTTGCATATATGTTTTTTGCATTTGTTCTCAACAAGTGATCAGGCACATTTTGAGTGAATGCAGATTTCCAGAATCCAATAGAAAGGAATGTAAATTGAGTGGTAAAAGGCATTTGATTGCGAAAAAAGGAGAATTCCTACAGTAGTGTACTCCAGTGGCTTTGTGCTAATGCTCTTGAATTTCTTCCACTGGGGTCTGATCCATAAAGGGATTTGGTTACTTAAAATAGCAGTTATGTCCTAAAGTTCTTAGTATGTGCTATTAGAACTTCATCTCAGCTTCTCTTTAAGCTTAATAGAGTACACCCATGTTCCCACCACAGATTATACCCTCAATCTGCCTTTGAGGCTCCTTTGCTTACTGCCCAAGGGAATGGTGGCACCTGAAATGATAGACACTGCAGCAAATTCAAGCAAATGTGCTGTGCTGCTACCAATATGCCTGAACTCACCAGGACCCTCCTTATTCTGACCTGGGGGCTCTTTTGTCACCTGTGATTGTGCATTTGCACGTAAGCAGAGGTGTGTCTGTCAATTTGCAGGTTACTGCTGTAAAGACCTGACAGACAGACCAGCTCTGATGCAGCAATGCTGGGGCTCTCCAAAGGGCTTTGTTTGGTATGAGCTCACAAGCAGGAAAGATTTCTCCTTGTAAAAGGCTACCATCCACTTTTGTGCAATATGCAGTTTGATCCATATCCTTGCCAATTATATTTTGAGGATAGTGGCCCAAACTGTACCTTCCCTATCCCCAGATGAGAGGCTAAGTTTGCCCAGAGAGCTGGAAGATGCTGCTTCCCGGGGAGCTGTCAGTCAGCTGTGACTCCAAACTCCTGGTACGTCACTCCCTAATTAAAACCAGCTTCTAGCATGTCTTTTTCACTCACGCCTTGAAATATCATTCTAGTTTAGGAAACTTTCAGACACAGCCATGCTCAGCTCCTTTCTGAGTCTGGGAGAACGCAAACCTAAATTCACCCTCTGGACATCCTTTGTCTCTGGGCACATTGTCTCCCTTTGTAGTTCTGGTCCTAGAACAACACAAGTGTATTTGTCTTCTCGTAAGGAGATACTTTTGTAAAGTTTTCCACTTCAGTTTTGCAAAACCAAAAGTTTTCTGATGGTCTACAGATAGCTTGAGATCTAGTTTTTAATCTGAACTGGAGGCTCTCCACAAGAATGTTGAGAGATTAGGTCTCAGTTCACTTCAGTGATGAAACACCAGGAGTTTCATCTTCAAGGTGTTTCTGATTTTCTTCTTTTAATGAAACACAAAAATGTAAAGTATCTTCCCTTCCACCCCAGGTTTACAGCAAGAGCTTTAGGAATTAACACAACTGCATTTCTCAAACAGAGGTTTTTTAAAAGTTTAGCAGATTTTTAAAATTTCAGTTTGATTATCCTTTTAAAATTTGATCCCCTAAAGAAAGTTTGCAGAAATCCCTAGTAATTATTAATGGGTCACCTGGTGTATCATGTGACAATACTTCTTACCCTCAACCATTAACCATTACATCCCTATTACAAGTGACAACACAGAGACAGACAGCTCAGGCTTTTGCTTTGGCACAGTCTCTACAGATTAATTAAAAAAACAAGCCCAGTACAAATTATACCAAACAAAAAAAGTCCAAAGCATGAAAATAAGCCAAAAAAAGAATTACATAATTTCCTTGTATCTTCCCTAAGGATAAGGATTTTGAGAGTACAAGTCAGTCTCAAGAAATGAAATAAAAACAGCCCAGCTTTTAGTGACTTATTCTTACCTTCTGGACCAGAGCAGGCCATCAAGTACAAGCAGCAGAAGTCTGACTGCCTGACAGGTTTTAAAATAGGAGTGAAGGTGCAGTTGTGAGTAGCTTGACTTTATGGTTTGTGACAAGATACAGTGACCAAGAAAAGTGGACTTGAATATGGAGCAGCACAGCATTGTGGATATCCCATCTCCTGCTGCTTACAGTCAAGCACAAAGTCGGTGTGCTCAGCAGCTATTGTTGGTGAAGTATTTTCAAGGCTCTCTTGAGTGGGGAGAACACACATTACATGTCCTTTGGGATGGTCAAGCCTCTTTTTTGTACCTCTGCTTTCCAGTCTGCAATACAGAGGTGCTGTGAGGAGGAAGCAATGGATGACTTATAACTATTTTCTTGGTACAGGAACAGCACATTTTGTCAGTGAATTATCCCTTTGGCATGTCATTTTGCCATGTACTTGCCTTGCTCCCAATCCAACATCACAGTTTCAAATATTCTGGCAAATTACATTTAGTAATGAAACATACTTTCCTGCTTAATAGTTCAGTGAGAATTATCTGGAATATTAATAAGCTTTCTGCTGTGCCTCAATGGTGTTGTTCATTTCTGCTTAAATAAAGCTCAGGATAACAAAGGATCAGCTGTTTGATCAGTTGTTTGCCAGGGCTTCATTTAACATCATCATTCACATTTCCTTTAAAATCAAGGGTTTTCACAAGGTCAGTGTCTCTAAGGATACTTTGACAGATATAATTCTGTGTTGTTTACATTGGTGAAGAAAACAAAAAAGGGCAACATAACGTATGTTTTGGTTGCACTCTACGGTGCCTGTGAAGTATATCAGTGATCAAACCTGGTAAGTTTTAGAACTACCCTGGCGCATCCCAGGTCTGAATTACAAGGCAGAAAGTTTAGTTACTCAGCTCCAGTTTCATTGTACCCCTGTTCCTGAAATTTTATTTCAGAAGAAGATTTGGGGTGCACTTTTGCCCATATTTTAAATTTTTTTTTGTTTGTTTTTGTTTTCACCAGTAATTTCTGATCTCTTCTGTTTTTTTAGGTCATGCTCTGTCCCTGCTCCAAATAGGTAGTTTGGTGAACACAAAGACATTTAAAGGGCTTCAACCAAGCAAAAAATGTGTGTAGAACTGATGGAAGACTTTAAGATGACAAAGTGGGAAAGGCTTACCGGGAAGTATACAAATCTTTTTTTTTTAAATATTATTGATCTCCCCCACTCTGACATTCATTTGACTGTATCAAAATCCCAGTTTTCATGTAAAAATAACTCCCTGTGAAAACATACTGATGCCCCTACTGGTGCCTGCAGGTTCAGTGTGAAACAATACCTGTGAGCAATGCTGATGTGCATCATGAAGTCCAACAGTGTTCAGTAGCTTCAGGGCTCCCTGACAACTTTATCAAATGACACCATGTACTAGGATGAGAAAAATATAAAGACCTTATTAAATCCCCAAAAACCTTGGCTCTTGCAGTAATGGCCTCTTTGCCTCTGTCAGCCTATGATGGGCAAATGGGAATGAACCATGGGATGGGCGTGAGAAGCCAGGACCACGCAATTTTCATGTCACGCTGTGCCTTGGGCAGAAGCTTCCAGTCATCTGACCCTGTCCTCAGCATCTGTTTCCCTGAATTGCAAATAGTTCCATTACCATCATGCTGTTTTATGTCCTGCAAATGCAAATTTGCCCTATGACAGAATGAGTCCTATGCCTGATGGAGATTTCGCCATCCCGTATTGTGTGTGTGCAGGTCCTACGTAAGTCTAAGAGAAACCTTCTGATGTGTACTGATGTGTTCTGATTGTTTACATATGTTATCAGAGGGGAAAAAAAACAGGAAAGAAAAGCTGGCAGCTTACACTGCCAAGAGACCTGGCAGTGGCTATAATCACATTTAGATCATTTCCAGTCAATAGATTTTGTTTTCATTTTTAAAAAAACCCTTCCTAGAAAGTTGCTGCACTGTTCTTTTTACTCTGTTACAGTCAGCCCAGAGTAATACCTGCAATGGCTCCTGTGCTTACAACCAAAGTAGGTAACATCAGGAGATGTTTCAAGAGAGAAGGTGGAAGGTGTGGTAAGAGAATGTGCTTTATACCAGTTCAAAAGATGTAACACTGCTTGGAGCTGTGATTATGGTTCAGTATGACAGAAGTCTTTTAATGATAGGGAAGTCAGGGACTTGTAATGCAAACAGAAATGTATGCCAAAAGAAGATAAAGTTTGGAACCTGGGCATATTTCTCATCTTCAGGTCAAGCTCTATAATGGGACTAAAAAATATGAGCACTGGAGGACTGGGACTCCAGTGTCTAGGAATTGCCTGTAGCAGAGAGAATGGCTCCTTTAGCCTGCTAAGCCAGAAGAGCTCACTGCTTCTCTGAAACAAAATAGTAGAGGCAATAGACACCAAAGCAAGTTTAATTAATGTCTAACTAAGTTAGTGTGTTTAAATCTGTCTTCTTTCAACTATTCTGCACCTTTTCACATGTACATGTGATAATAGAGACTTTTTAGGGTGAAATAGAAGTCCCAATCTTACATCAGCATCTCAAGTACTACAGTTCCAGCTAGTCCAGGCCCAAGCCTTGGGAGTCCTATACTATTAATATAAAACTGTTCTCATTTGGGGACTGAAGACGACAGTTTTTGAAAATGCTGACTCGTTTTACAATAACAGTAATATTGTCCCTGATATTGTCCCTAATATTGTCCCTGCCTGAAGACATACAACATGAACAAAAATAAAATCTAAAATTTAATATCAGCATAAATATTAGCCATTCATATTAGCATTAACCAGAGAGAAAGAAAAAGGACATTCAAATGCAAGCAGTCACAAAGATAAGGAGCTCTAGTACAAAGTCCTTGTGAGAAGATGCAGTGTTATTGGCATCAACATTTCTTCTGACATCTTAGTCATCAGAGGCACAAAGATGGCAATGAGTGCTCCAGAGGAAGCAGGGCAGTGATACAATCACTTCACATCCAGCATCCGATTCCAGGTGTGAAACCAAACCAGAAGGATTATTGTTGTATGCATGTAGAAAAGTGACAAAAGCTATCTGCTTTTGACACACTGAAGACTAAATGTTAGCACCCTAGTTTCACTAGATGTTACTCTCCCTTCCCTAGAGAAGGGAAGACCAAATAGCACCTATCAGATGCTGATGTAGCTTACAGGTTACAGCACACACTCCTTCCCTCTGCCCTCCACTCGGAAATTGTATGTCATAGGATCATGTCAGAGGTTCTGGCTGTTAGGTCACAAATTCCAATACAAAAATGCAAGGCATAAGAAGTTGTCAATGATACAAAGGAAAAGAAAGTAATACTTGTCAGCTGAGATATCAAAGGAAAACCACAGCTGAAAAGGAAAACCAAAGATGCTGTGCAGTCAGAACTTGGTGGAAGCTATCATCTTCTGCTGTGTGTTCCTTGTGAGAGGGAGAAAGATGCTGTCTCCTAAAGGCTGGCAGTGGTAGGGCATTGGTGTGCAAAACTTTTGTACGCCAGACCAACAGAAGTGGAAAGGAAAATGAGGTTGACATAAATGGACTTTCATGTCCAAATCTCCATCCAAAAGACCTAATCCTGGCCTGAGCTACTTCAGATAGCAGCAGTCATTGGTGCCAGACTCCCAAAACATACCCTTGTCTGTGAACTTTTTACAGGTTTGGGAGTAGGGTGAAAGGCTGGATGAGTTAATCCTGTTTGAAGTTAACCTGGTTCCCTAAGGCAGTCCAACTTGGAACATTTTTGAGTTTAGCTCTTTTGAAAGAGCTGTCTGACTTCTTTCCAGGAGAAGAGTGAAAGTGGACCAATGCTGTTTTTACAGAAAAACCTTCATCCACCTTGATTTCACACTCATGACTCCTGCAAATGTCAGACAGACTGTGGCTCAGAGCCAGCACATAGTAGTGGCAGCAACAACTTCTTTCCACTGGTTTCTTTAATTGACCATTTCCGTTACAGATCTGAAAAGAGATGAATCAAAACTAATTGCTTGCTTAAGAAGTAGTACTGACTTATTCGTTGTGGCACTGGGCACAGGCACTTGAATGGTCTGGAAAATATGAAAAGAATTGGCTGGGGAACAAAAACAGAGCTGATACGTGGTAATGGCAGAAACAGAAGTAGAAGCTATATAATAAAGGCAAATTCCTATTGAATGCCTCTCTGTCTTGCTTTAAAGAAATACAGAGAAGCACTCAAGATGTGCAGATAACTAGGCAGTGTTTCTTACTGCAGAGTTTAGGAAAGAAGGAAGTGCTTCAAGGGTTAGTTCCTGACTGTATGGAATATTGCTGGACTGAAGGCAGTCAGCTGGAGTTCATCCTGATAGTCCCCCAAACCACTTTATTGCAAAAATGTACTGTAATCAGTAAGAAGCAGTCACAGTATTTTCCCACCACTTTCCTGCTTTATAGGCAGATGGGGGAAGCATAAGAGTGTGGGGTTCATGATGCATGTGAATGATGAGCTTAGTCCATATTTTAAAGAAAGTATCTTGTGGAAAGAGAGAAAAAAAACAAACTATGGTTGCATGTGAACTTCAGCTTTCCTCCTGCCTATCGATTATTTGTTCTATTTGTTAGGGCAAGGTTGCTTGCATAGTTGTTCATATGTTGCATCAAAGGAATAGATGAGTCACTAAACAGAGGGTGCTACATTCTGTAATGTCTTTGCATCTGCTTCCACTGCTACATAACCAGCTGGAGAGAGACTTTAGAAGCATCAGTTCCTCTCCACAGGCTGATCACTAGGTTGATGAAGACAGAATTTACAGAGGTAGGAAATTAGAAGCAGTGGATTATTATACCTTCAGAGAAACTTACACTGACTACTTTCAGAGATAAGGGTATTATTGCCTTGGCCTTCAAGCAATATCCACAAGAATGCAGTTTTAACGTCTGCTCTTTTTTTCTGCCAATCTGGGTCTTAAATTGAATCACTGTGTTTCAGTGTGATGTTTTGTAATGTTTTTGATACACATATTTTATTGTGTCAGTGTACAGATACAACTGTATCATCTTAAAAAACTAGACACTTTGTGCTTCAACTTACTTTGCAGTTTAGTTTCAGGAGTACAAGCGTTCTCAGTTTGTGTTCAGTTCCCACGATGGACTGCTTTACTTGGGTCCTTTGAACAGTGACATGGAAAAAGAATTAAATACAGTTGTAGTAAAGTCAAAGGCAAAATGACCCATTAAGTTTTCTGGTTAAGGCAAGTTCTTGCACGGTTGTCCTTCTATTAGTGCACTTCCAGCTGACACACAATATATAATTAATTGTTAATGTGTGACTAGAAAGAAAATCTCAGTCTTGGCCATAGCAAGATAATTAAGATAAGTAGGAAGAGTATCTTATTTTGTAGCATTAAAAGTCATAGGATTGATGGCATCACAGCAAATTACTTTTCTGGAATTTTTGAGACAATTACTAACTCTGTGAAATTATGATACAGTCTGAAGCATTTATATTTTCCTCTTCCATAGTGCATCCCTATGCCCAGGATGGAAGAATTCATTCAGAGGTCAGCAAGTCAGTTTTTTTAAGCAAGTAAGTTAGAAAAATTTTCTAGAAATTTTTGTACTCTGCCCTTGTGAAGCCCGGTCTGGAGTACTGCATCCAGCTCTGGGACCCTAACACAAGGATGTGGTCCTGTTGGAGCAAGCCCAGAGGAGGCCATGAAGATGATTGGAGGTGTGGAACACCTCTCCTAGGAAGACAGACTGAGAGAGCTGGGGTTGCTCAGCCTGGAGAAGAGAAGGCTCTGGAGACACCACATCGCACTTTCCAGTAACTGAAGAGGACTTATAAAAAATCTGGAGAGCGACTCCCTGCGAGGGCATGTCATGGTAGGTCAAGGGGTAATGCCTTTACACTGAAAGAGGTAGGTTTGGATTAAATATCAGGAAGAAATTTGATACCATGAGAGTGGTGAGTGAGCACTGGACCAGGTTGCTCAGAGAAGCTGTGGATGCCCCATCCCTGGAAGTCTTCAAGGCCAGGCTGGATGGGGCTTGTAGCAACCCTGGTGTAGGGGAAGGTGTCCATGCCAATGGCAGAGGGGTTGGAATTTGATGATCTTTAAAGCCCCTCCCAACTCAAACCATTCTGTGATTCTGTGAAATCTGTCAGACCTGAAGTGCTCTTTCCTGGTTTTGGTGGGCTGCAGAGGCATGACTCTGAGGTTTCTGTCTAGGAGCCTCCAGGAAGCCCACAGTTCCAAAACAGCCCACTGCCCAAGCTGTCCCTGGGGCCAGGGGGTATTTGGGATCCTACTCCAGCCAAGAGCAAGAAAGCCTTGAAAGCTCTGACTTTTCACTTTATTTTGACCTCCATCTTTATAGCAGTCAGCTTTCAACCCCAGCTGAAGCCAAAGTTTGCCTACTGGCCTACCAAAGAAGGGGCTGCACTGCTAATTCAGATTGACCTGGGCTAAGGGTGCCAGGGTTTCCAGGCTCCCAGTCCATGGAGCTCTAAGGATTACACCACCATTAAAGACACTCCTCAGTCCGGTTTTAGAAGGCTCCAAAGCTGATGTTTGCCTGAATCTAGCATCACCTTGGTTTCAGTGCTGGTTTATCTACCTTCAGCAGTTAGCAGTGTATAGGTTTGGATGATTCTGTGGTGCTATGGTTACCAAACAAGGAAGTCCCTGCAGCCATTGTGCTGGTCATGTGAGCAGGAAAGATAAAGCACAGCATCACTGCTACCATATCTCTCTGCAGGGCTTCTGAAAAGGATTAAAAATAGCTTTCTGCTTTACCAGGAAACTTCCTGTTATTTATATAGTCCTCTCTGTCACCTAAGGCAAGGTGTGAAATGAAATGTATTTTAATGAAAAAAATGTGTCAAGTATTATACCTCATGAAGTTAAACCAATTCTCATTTCTATTGCTTTGTTCTCATGGGTACTAAGAGTGACATGAGCAGAAAAGCAAAATGAGGAAGTTTTTGGATTATTGTTCTCTGCTAGAAATTCTTGTTCTTATATTAAAATGAATTTTGAAGTGGAGGAAGGGGGAGAGTCTCTTATGTAGTGTACCTTCATCACACTGCATGTTCTTTCAGCTGTCTATTTTGCCTCCAGCCAAATATCCAGGAATAGGTCTTTTAACCTTGCAGCTATTTGAAGCTTCAAGGCTTTAAACAAGATGTGGTAGAGTATTATTATATTCTGATTGTTAAGGTAGAAAGGGCAGTGTGGTATGGAAGAATGGTATTTGGCACTGTGAGACAGTGGGGCTGAAAATTAGGAGACTGTGTTATTCTTTACTGGTTTAGTTTTCTTGGCAAGTGCGTCCATGCCTGTATGGTTAGTAGGATAAAGGCTATTAGAGTGTTTGAAGTAGCAGGACAGAAAGTTTGGTGTAGGTTCTATTGCTGCAAATAATTTTTCCTGGTACCAACTGCATCTGAATGTGCAAAGGTACAAGCATGAGAATAGGAAATCTGGCTCCACAGTCAAAATGTTATTTTACTGGTGCAGATCCAAGGAATCCAGAACTCTAGAAAACAGCAATTAGCAGGTATCTGTGCTGTGGTTTTTATTTGGGGAGTAAAGATATGAACACAAACCAAGATATTTTTCTTGGTCTGTATTACCACCATGAGAGATTTGTTCATTGGAAACAGCTCTGTACAAGTTCTTATCAATTTAAGTGATAAACAAGAAGAGTACCAAAGTCTTGCACAAGTGTGTGTTTCCTGCTAAACTGTGTCCTTTCTTCTCTTCCTTGGCAGCAATTGATGGAACAAATCTTTCCAACTTACCAAGGTGCAGTCAGCTCTTCTGCTGAACGTTTTTGTTGCCCCTCCCCAACTGTTTTGGCTTTTGAGGTAAAAGTGGTTTAATTTTTCAGATCTGCTAGGATTTGGCCTGCATGTTTTGTTTTCCTTTTCCTGTGTTATTCCAGAGTGTTCCCTTCTTGCTTACTTATTGATTGACAGCCAGATAATGACACTCAGTAAGACTTTTTTGACATGTTTTTTTTAGGAATGTTTTTTCCATGGTAGAAAAACCAAAGGCAGTGAAATTGAGTTTAAAAGTTTAGCATTCACAAGCATTGGTTTTGTTCAAAATAACTTTCAGTTTTCTCGCTTCAAAATACAAACAGCCAGAACTGTTTTAAGAATGGTGTCATAACCAGTCACAGATTTTTTTCACTGATGTCCAGCCTGCTTTTAATTGTCTGAGTATTATAAAAGTAAATTCAAAAGTTTTGAATTAGCAGTGTTTAAAAATCTGTGCAAATCTGGAACTCATAAGGCTTGTACTGAATGTTTGTTCTAGAAAGTTAAGGCCATGTCAAAATACATTGCAGCCTTGATTTTGGCCTGAATTGATTTTGTACAGAACTGAAGAAATCATGTATGATGGTAAGAGAGAACCTAAGCCCACAACTCAAGAGGATGGATAATGCTAGATATGATGAAGGAAATAGAGATGCCTGATAATGTAAGAGCAGTGAGGAAACTGTAACCATATTGCTATAAAACAACACATAAACAAAGGCACCAAATGGATGGGGTTGGTGTACTTTTGAGAATTGTGCATGAAGAAAGTATTGCTCATTTGGCTTGCACAAGGGCTGGAAAAATATTTGTATGAATTTGTGCAGCCACCTGCCTAAAGTCAAGCAAAGTTATAGTGCATCTAGGCAGACAGCAAGGAAGATTACTTTAGGTATTAAAATGAAGAAATTCAGCTTTCCTAGTACAGCTACAGATATAAGGAATAAAGTGAAAGAATAATCAGGGAGAATTTGAACCTAGTAATCATTAGATCAATAAAAAGGAATTTGTTTAGGACAACTGGGAACTTAAGAATGTTAAAGCAAGCATAAAAGTGATGTTTGGGCCAGGAATGTCTGGAAAGGGAAAATAATTTTTTTTCTAATGTCAGCAGAAAACTTTGTCTAAATGTCAGCAGCAAGAAGAAAATGTGAAATCATCAGCAAAAAGAAGCATTTATCATTCCTGAACTTCCATGTCACCTATGGCAACTTCTGGCAACAAGTTTTTCTGCAAGGAATAGTATGAATATTTGCTGGCAATTAATTAATTTCAAATATTTTTTAACATCTCCCTGAAAACAAAATATATCCTTGGATGTCCACTCCAGAATGGTCTTCTGTATCTGAGAGAAGAAGTGTGAACAATAGCACCTACTTTTAAGCAAGAACCTAAAATGCTGAAAAAATGAACCCAATGTAGTCTTGGGTGACAATCCAAGTGACAATCCTCACAGTGAAACATTTATGTAGGGTTCAGTTAAAAAAAGTGAATCAAGAGCAGGTAGACAAACTCATAGCAGAGAAACATGAACTTCCTCCCCTGTGAGTATAGCAATGCTCTGGTATGTACCCAATGCAGCACCGCTTCCCAGCTCCCACAGCTCCCAGTGGCTCATAGCACCTTGCATCTGTGAGGGCTGGAAAATGACAGCAGCAGCTCATCTCCTTCAAGCATCCAAAACTTTCAGATGAGGCCCCCTCAGTGCAAGCCACTCAGTGTGCAAGGCAGCTCAAGCAGCCACAGCAGAAGGCTGATTGCCCCTTAGCAGCCCATCTGGCTGTAGGAGCCCCTCCTGTTGTGGAATGCCCCTTCTGAGCAGTCCAGAGTGGGAGCTTGTGCTCCACTCTGTCCCTTCCCCTCTGAAGGCTTGGTGGTGCTCTGTATCCAAGGTGCTGCTGAGGGCTCTTCTTGGTACTACACCCTACTCCTTATTTGTAGGATCCGGTGGAGCTCTGGGCTGAGGTTGATGGGAAGCTTCTATGATGTTGGGCAGAGGTTTGGCCTTGCTGGCAGGATGGAGGAAGGGTTCTTACCTTTGCTTGCTCTAAACCCAAAACAAGTTACTCCTAATAAAGAAAAGATGACTGGCCTGCAGGTAAAGACTAGGGGCAAGTAGGTATTTTTCTGCTTACCAGGAATGGAATGCTTGTTTTGGAGACAACAAAAATAGTTAGGTTGACAAAGGTGTTTTTTTGAGAAAGTGTTTGAGATATTTTGTAAATCGTGATGCTAGCTGCCTAAAATGTATGTCCTGCCACAGAGTCTGTGCTGGAATTGTGATAAAACCCAAACCCATGACCACAAGAAGGCACAACGTCTGGAAGAGCTAGACCTATCTTTCTCAGAGTGTTCATCAATAAATAGCATGCATTCATAACTTTTTCTGCATAGAAGAAGACCCAAAGGACTCTCAGAATACCTAAAAAAGACAATAGTCTGTGGTATTCACATGCCCTCTGACCAGAGAGAGATATAGCTTTCTCAGATTTCTCCGAGAGAAGATGGGAGAGAAGCAGAGAAAAGAATGATCAAAACAATTCTTATCTCATTTGCTGCTCCTGTGTTTGTGCCCATGTGGAATGTGTTCTGGAGATTGTTTACCCGAGGTGATTGCTTGATTGGATTCTGGTGATGGTGTTTTGGATTCACTGACCAAGTGGATCCACGTGTGTGTATTGGGACTCTCAGGCAGAGAGTCCCGGGTTTTCTAGTTAGTGAGTTAGTGATAGGTCTTGTTAACATAGATACATATCTTGTTCTTGTCTGTAACATAAATATAGTATAATATAGTATAATAAACTAATTAATTAGCCTTCTGATATCATGGAGTTTTGCACATCATTCTTTCCAGACATCCCAGGCAACTTAGCATCCGATAATAGGCTTTTTTTTCTTTTCAACCAAATTCATACTCTCTAATAAGCTGCGTTTTTAATCTTACAACCTGATGACCAGATACTGGATTACATCCCCCATGATCTTTTTTAGGGAGACTACTCAAAAAAACCCCCATGCAATTTGCATCAGTTTTGTCATGACCAGAGCCATGCCTGTTTACAAAACCAGGAGTTTTAAGTTTTAAGAAGAAATTTAAGTGAGAAAATGGCACAAAAGGGGATTTAAGCCCAGCTCTCAGTTGTGCCACAAGATAAAGTATGTGGAAGCACAAAGAGGAGCTGCTAAAGTGCTTTAGAGACTGTTTTGAGCCACTAAAATGGCAAAAGTGGGGACATGGCAGCACTAGCTCCACCCAGTGCAATGAACAGCTGGAATTCTTAGCAAATAGCCACATGTGGTGTTTTTTGGGAGTTAACACTGGAAAATATAATCAGCTCCAACCACTTCACCCTCAAGCTAGGAAACCAAAAATCCTAAAGGAAAAAGCAAAGCAGCAGCCTCAGAATATCATATAAGCCTGTTAAAAATCAGCCTACAGTAGGTCTCCAAGAATTTGAAACTATGAAAATCAACAAATTCTTCTATTCAATATCTAAGCAAGAGGCTTCACCATTACCTAATGGCCAGCCAAAGCTAGATAGTAGGATGCAGTAATATTTAAATAACACCTTGACAGTGCTATTAGAACACAGATTATTACTGAAAACTTTGAAATATGAAGGCCTCATTTGCTGAGGTTACTGAAGTTTAGTTGAAAATTTGGCTTTTTGCCCTATGGCCTACCTGTCTATTATCTAAAGATCTTATAGGGTGTCTCACAAAATGAAGCCCAGGTTCTGGAATATAACTCTTTACTGGAATTGTTAAAATCTTTTCTTAAGAGAAATAAACATTTGCATTTCCTGTTCTGGGTTTATGTAGTTCTGGACATATTACCGTGGAAAATTCAGGAATATTTGACAGGTTTTGTTAAAGAAACATCTTAAGGAAAAGGTTAAATAAATCCCATGCCTATGCAATATTTCAATGTATTTATAATTATAAAACCCACATTCATGGAATTCTGAACCCAGTACAATTTTTATTTTGATGGACTGGAAGACCAGACATTTTACCAACAAACGGGAGAACTTCCAAAATTATTTTAATTATACTGCATAATTATTTTTCCTTAGTCTCAAACTAAATTTCAGTGATGCAGAAAAAGTCAAAGTACCCTTTTTTAGTATAATATTTGTAAAATTCCTTTTTGTATATATATAGCACACACATATGCACATGTGCATACACTCACGTTCTCTTTGCTGTCATTTCACCATTAGGTTCTATATAAAAACTGCAGAGGATCTTTGGATAGTTTCTGATGGCTCAGAATACCCACTGAGACGGAAAGCAAGCCAGAGTTTCTGGAAACCTAAATCCTCTCATTTTAATAGTTTTGCAAATCCTTGGCATTTTGCTTTGAACTTTAACCAAGAAAAGTTATATCTTATAAACAAAGGCATTTGTTGATTGGATGAAGGACTAGATCAATATTGATTTTGGCAACTTGTTTTGGCTGGGTTTGCATGAAGAAATATGCTGGATGTGGTGTTAAAAAGTTATGTCAGTTCCTCAACATGTGCCTCTTTTTCTTGGAGCATTGCCTGAAAAATAGTTTCCAAAGTTACTTCCAGAAGTTAACCTAGAGGCTATCTATTATTTTGAGCTAACAACAGCCTTCTGCTGAGCTATCAGCATGTATGAAATAAAACTATTCAAGAAGGCAGATTAAAGACAGATTAAAAATTGTATTCCATTTCACAGAAGTGCTAAAGCAGAGAACCCTGTTTCTATTTCCAATGAATCTGATCTACATTATTCTTGCAATTTAAAAGGAGTTCTAAAGTAAAAACCTAGAGTAATAGCAACAAAATTTTAAGCACTCTGAGAATTACCTAGTTGACACACAGCAAAATAAGAGCCATAGGATGCACATGAATCTGTTCTGATTCGAGGGTAGCACCAGGAATGAACAAAAATCTGTCTGTTAGAGAAAATGTGCCATTTTCATTTCAAAGTTTCCACTGAGACAGAATCCACTGCTAACTCATCAATTATCATCACAGCTAAAATTTTCGTCTGGTTTTGAATTCAGTTTTTCTAGTTTCAGCTTCCAGCTCTTTGAGCCTCTGATACAAGTGCTACAGGAAAGAGTCACCTTGAAAGTGACTATTTATACATCTATCCATCTACCTACCCATCTTCCATTTCCTGTAGATGCTGTAAGTTCACATATCTTTCTCCTCTCGTGGTGCTCAGCCCTCTGATGTATTTCCAAAAAGCAATCACATCACATCCCAGGCTTTTTTTTTTTTATGATAAACAAGACAAGCTCCTTCATGCCTGCTCTACCAGAGCAATTTTCTTTCATCCAGGTGCCTGCCTTTACTCATGAACAAGTTTGAATTCTCAAACATGAGTGAACAAATTTTCCAGATAGTATCCTACTAATACTCTTGTCAAATAGCACTAATATTTTCCCAATTTTAAGAAAAAACTTTCCTCACCTGATTCATCCTGAGAAAACTTGTTGCCTTGTTCCTCTGACTGCATCCTATGGCTGGCTAGCATTTTCATTAGTGGGGTTTTTTACTGTGCCCTCATGAGGAATGCCACTTTGCAACAGAAATTTATGTTCTTTGAACCAGAGGATGGAGTTCAGGTCCTCTGTCTTTAGGGACTTTTGGAAAATGATTTAGTCTGTCCTGAGAGGAATCCAAGACAGGTGGGATAAATGAGCAGTAAAAAGCTCCTATTTCTATGTGTTGAATACACATGCCTTAAGAACTGCTATACTGTGTAAATTTCATCAACAGATTATGTGAATACAGTGTTGCATTCCCCATCCCCTAGAAAAGAACAAAACCACTTACTTGACATTTCTAGATTTTCTGAATTATTTCCTTACTTCTCATTTTCATTTAATAAAGACTAAATACATTGTCTGTGGTTCTCTCTGGTCATTACTTTTGGCCCTTGATTTTATATATATTTTAAATTATAATTAATGTATCTCTGGTCATTACTTTTGGCCCTTGATTTTATATATATTTTAAATTATAATTAATGTATCTGTATTGTCTGGGAAAAATCACTCACTCCTGCCTCCTCAGAACCAAGGATTTTTTCTTAATTTTTAAAATCCAGATTAATTATTTCTTAAGGTAATACAAATGACTCAAAACTGTACTCTGCATTGACATACATAAGGATAAGCAGAGTAAAATGATTCATCACTAGAGCTGCTGTTATCAAGTTCCTCTAAGGATTTTGTGGTAGCATTTTCCTGTAAGTTCCTTCATTATTCCAGAAATCATTTATTGTGTACACTCAGTTAAATGTATCTTATGCATTGCCATATCAAATTTCAGGAAAAAGACAGAAAATATTCTACAAGTAAGTGGCTGGTTTTTTTTCACTTTACAAGAAAAATGTCAGTCATTTCAGACTTTTATAAGTCTGGCTGTTGCTGAAGTAGTTCAGAGTCTGCTGTCTGAGGTTTGATCAATGCTAGTTTTGATGGCAGGATCTGTTTTCAGTTTGAAGTGGCATGTGATAGAAGGTTCTTTAGCATTTTAATCTGTTTGGCCAGAGGGATGAAATTCTCTAACTATTTTTACCTGAAACAGTGCTTCTAAATTATGATGAGAACAGAAATAATCCCCTAATTGCTCCAGAATTTATCAGACACCTGTAGGAACAAGCTGTACCATGGGATTTCTGTGTCTCTGACTCTAGGTTGCCAAATTCAACTATCAGAGCACCCAAAAGTGGAAAGTAAAAACAAGTTCTTTTTCCAAGGGCAAAAATTAAATGTTTCCCTTTTTAGACCTTACTTCTTTAGCCCCTGTTTGCTCAATCCTGATGCATGTTTAAAAAACCCCTATTTTCCAGGCCCAGTCCATGATACTAAAATCAATTCAGACTTCTTAAGAATCCCCCAGGAATTCACAGGTGACTTGTCAGCTATGTGGAATCCTGTCTGGCTTCTTCTCTAATGCACAGTGCATTTGATGCAGTCCTTGCCACTGAGGCCTTAGCAGGGCTTTGGCCAGAGCCCATCTTGCTTTAGGCAGTGCCTGAATTGCATTCAGCAGAAGCAACACCTCCTTCCACAGTCTCAGTTGGACCAAAGTGGTGGGAAAAACTTTCTTTTCTGTTGGACTTTTAGGGGAGGCCTCAGATCACAGTGTCTATTGTGTTAGAAAGCCTTTTATCATCAAATTCTTCTTCAATGAGCACAACTTGCAGACTCTCTCCTAACTTTATTACATGCCTAATACATAGGTTGAGCTCCTTTGAATCTTTGTATATCCTCCAGATCTTCAACCATTGCTTTGGATCCTCTTTGAGTTCCCTCCATTTTTTTTGAGATCAGTCTTGGAAGGTAAAAATAAGAACTGCCCTGTTGTAGAAGCTGTTGAAGCAATGCCAGCTACAGAAACTCCCAGCCAACTCAATTACTTGTCTTCTCAGGTTGGTGTTTTACATACTGAATTCCACCACTTAGCTCCATCCTCCTGCTAAAAGGCCAAAATAATCAATGAGATTGTCATTCAACCTCAAGATCTTCATCAAAGGCTCACAAATATGAGACGTTATTTACCCAGCCATGCTAAGGACATGTCAACCAGCACACACACATGCCAGGTCACAGTTCAGAGACGTTCAGGTGCTCACTGTCTCCACACTCAGCTCCTTGGAGAGACTCGTGGGCAGGTGGGAGCCAACACACACTTCAGCCACATGCTTGAAGTGAAGAAGTAGAAAGCAGCTATCTTGAGGTACTTCACAGCATGTACCTTCTGTACAATGTAAACATATCCACAGAGACATTCAGACTCTAGAGGCCCAAAACTGCAGCCATAGGTCTCCAAGAGCAAACAAATGCTAGAAATAAAGAGTAAATACATTGTATTTTCACCTTCTGAGATGAGAGTTCTCAAAACTAGGCATGAAGGGCAGGGAAAATATAAAATTACATAGCTTTTCTCTTTTAGAGCACCAGGCTGGCGTTGTTAAATGAACATTTCTTCTATAAAGGCCTCTTCTTTAGAAAATGTATTGCTAAAAGAGCTATTACAAAGTGGGTCAGAAACAGAGAAAGTGCAAAGCTGGTAAAGAGTATGTTTGAATAGTATGATAAGCACTTGCAAGACTTTTGCTACATCTGTTTTACAGTATCAGCTTGCAATCATCTTGCAGTGCTTTGACCTCCCAAGACCAGAAGTGACAGTCTCCTACTTGATCCCCATTCCTCTGTAACCCTCTGGCTTTTGGGCTGAACTTTGTTTTTTTTAGCTTGAAGCTGAAAAAGGAACTTATTCAGCTCTTTCATCTGAAATTCACCAGCTACCTAAAGAGCAGACTTCCTGGTTCATGTATGGAGCAGGTCATATTCCTCTTTCAATATGACTGTCAGGGCTGTCATATAACCTCCACAAACCCACTGCAGGAGAAATTCAGACATATTTTAGAGAAGTAGTTTGCTTTAGCTAAATATGAAAGGGCAGGGACTTGCTTTCAAAGACTGCAATTTTGCTTTAAAAGTGATCTTACTAAGAGAAGGAAAATGAGTCAGTAGCATGTGGAACATATATTATGTGTGAGACATCTTACCCAAGCAAGGGGAGAGAGGATACAGAGAGAAGTTTTGCCTGCACTTGCAACAATCTTCAGAAGCTTTTCCCCCCCCTTGATTTGCAAGACTGCATATTGCTTTGTTCATATACAGGAGCAGTCATTACGTGTATCCAACCCCCTAAATTAGCAAGCAACTAAATTGCATCTTCCTGTCTGGTGTCACTACTTTGAGTAGCACTGCCAATACAATCTAGCAGTAGAAACATATTAAATGGTCCAGTTCTGAGTTTCAAGATAAGTCTTAACATATCCCACCTCACACCATGCTGTGGTAGCAGCAGAAAAAGGAAGTGGCTGGAAAGCTTCTGACCCAGTCAGCTTTCCACTGCATTTGAGGCGTTCTGTAACTCCCAGAGCTCCAGCACCAGCTCTGTGATACCCTGTATGTCCCATTTCTCATCATCCCTCAGAACTGTTGTGCTTTCCAAGCAAGGATGTGACTAATAGGAGGGAAAGAGGATAAAAGAGGGACAAGGATAAAATTATGATATCACATGGCCATTTGGCACTGATCAGATTCAAAAATCACGAAGTTGTCAGAAAGAGAGATCTGAGATACTAGACAGGTCTAGTAACCTTTACAAGAAACACCCACATACTCTTCCATCTTCTAACATTTTCTTCTTTATGTGTGTGCATGGCAGGAAGAAGCTATTACTGCTTTCATTTTACACATGAAGAACTGGGATTCAGTGCTTATAACTAAACAGCCCAGTGCAGGAACTCCTAAATCAACCCAATTCAATCATGTAGCAGCAAAACAGGCCCTTGGAAAAGAAAAGCCATCCTTGCTTAGCTAGTCAGCCCTGCTTGGAAAGCAACCTGCCTTGCTAATGAGATTATCCTGCTTCCAGAAACCAGGATTTCTCATTAAGAGACTCTCAGTATCTGAAATCTTGCTTTAGAAATTGTCTTGGTATGAAAAGGTTTAGAGCTGGCTTGGTCATCGCTGCATGGAAAGGTACCCAAAGGAGCTGAAAGGATCATCCAAAAAAGCAGTGAAGACTTTCAGAGGAAGCTGGGGCAGAGAAAGCAAGTGTAGCCACAAGTGTTTGCCAAACTAACCCCCAAACCAATGAAATGTCTGCTGATCTGCCAGTGGCTATGGAGACTCTCACTCACTTGAAAAAGCTTTAACTTGGGCTCCTGGGTATGTCAATGGCTCCTCTGAAATTATACTACTGTTTTCATAAGCTATTTATTTCCTGTTAATACCTTGGAAAAATTTTTAGAAGAGACATAAATGAAGACAGTATTGCAACTTGGCAAATTCACTTCAAAATTCATTAGTGCTCTTTTTCTATTTTCCTTTGTAGAACACTGGTGCCTGTCATCAATAGTCAAGGGGAGAGTTGGGGGCTCTTTTGTTTGATTCTGATTCTACGGAGGAAAATCCTACTGGCTTCAGTGTTTTGACCTTCGAAAATTATTGAATTTCCCCTAGGAAGCTACAACTTTAAAATATTCTGTACTGATACATTTTTAAGTCTGCCCAGATGTAAAATGTTTACATGGATTAACTTGACTTTTTGAGTACCTGATACAGAAAAATTTCCTAATTAAAGAAGATATATTCTGTATTAGTCTTTACTATCTATTGTGATTCAACCCATATGATCAATCTATTTTCCTTCTGCCATGGATTGCAGAGATCATTAGGCTGTGGTGATTTAACATAATGCCGTGCGGTGTTTGTACAGAAACACTGCACAAGGGAGATTCCAAAGGGATTTTAGCAACCCTCTTCTAACACAGGATTTTTGAATAACACTACTTGGCCCTAGGCAAAAGAATTTCCTTTTGGCATTTTCTTTTCTCCAATGAAAACACAAAAAGTGGAAGTTAGATAGTACTGCTATTAGAGCTTTGTTGCAATGAGAGAAAATGTTGTGCTCACAACAGCATGGATACAGCAGCTGGGAGCTCCTCTACTAGACCTTCATTTGATCAGCTTCTTTCCTAGGTTTAGGTCTTCATGGAGCTGATCCATCTCTTGGACCATATCTAGCACATTCCACTTCCTTTTCTAAGAATCCCCTGCATCATTGGGAGTTTGGGAGGGCAGAGAGCAAGTAATGAGTTTGGTGTTGAGATTTTTGTGTTTTAAATGTCAGTTACTCAAGAAATGCTTGGAAATTTTAAGGTTTGCTGTGTGTGGATTTCTTATGGAAATAAAAAGATGAAGACAGAACCTGTCAAAAAACCCATAAGCAGAAAAAACCACCTATATTTGTCCTTGGCTGCAAGCTGAATGGAGTAGGAAGCACCAGAACACAGAAGTTCTGTTTCGTGCACTCACTAGAGCCAGTGAAAAGTGTTAATATTTTCATAGAAAACATTTCAAAATAATCTCCCTTCTGCAACAGCTTTTGGATTCTCAAGTTTTTTCTGGTTTGTGTTCTTTTCCCTCGCTGTCCTTCCATTTTACCTTTACTGGTGCAAGAGAAGAGAGTAGAAAGGTGGCAAGCAATCTAGCTAACTAGATACATAGGTAGGTATCTTGCAGTGACAGGGCTGTAAATATGACTTAAGTTAGTCAGGCCTGTTGGATTGAAATGTAGTTTTCAGGTTTCCTCCCATAACCTCAGCACATGCCAGACTCGTGCACCGGTCCCTGTGGCTGACACACCGTGCCGAAGGCACTCAAGCATCTGTGCACAGCCAGCTGAGGGTACAGTGTGCCACTGTTTGCTGCCCAGCCAAAATAATGTGTTCCTGCTCCACTGCAGACACAGAACAGACTTGTGTCTAACCAGGCTGTTTATTCTTTTGACTTGCATTTGTTACCTGTATATGTCGAATTGTAATTTAGTCTTGTTTCCATTTACTTCTCCTTTGTGCTGTGCATAGACAAAGCAGCAGTAGGTCCTTGAACAGTTCCCAGTTTTCATTAACAGTTCTCTAGTTTCTGTTCCTAAGAAACTATGTCTACTTACTTAGGGTTTAGAGAATTGGCTCACTCTTTTCCTTTAATCATTTCATGCAGTATTCTGATTGCATAAGGTAAGAAAGTCGTAGAGCCTTTTTCTTCCTCTGTAAGATTTAAAATAGAGCTACTATTTCAAGTCACCCCTCCTGAGGGCAAGGCTTTCTGTTTTAAAAGCTGGCTCTTACTTTTAGATTTTCTTTAGAGTTCAGCATTAGATAACTCACAAATCCAAACTCACATATCCAAGACTTTTTTCTTTTTCTTCTATATACTGCCAAATAGATCTTTTCTTGCATCAGGGTTGTCTTTTGCACCTTGAAGGGGTAATATGCACAAGAGGGTGGCTATTTTAATTTCAGAATTTTGTTACTGAGGCAAATAGTGTAATAAAATCAGCATTAAACTTTGATAAACTTGAGACAACTCTGAAAAAAAATAGTTTCTTAACAGAAGACTTCCTAGTGTATGTTTGGACTACCATTTAAATAGCCAATAAAATTTTGGCCATAAGCCCACTTCCCTCCTTCTTCCTCCCCTCCTTCTCCTGGAGCTGCAATTTACAGAAGCAGAAAGAGGAAATCTGCTGATGACGTTTTTCCAACTGAAGAACAATTTTTGCTTAGTGTTCCCCGTAGTGGTCTTTGCATAACGTTCTCATTTCTACTCCTTTTTTTACATGATGGCAGAAAGAACTGGTTTCTGCAAGGCTTGGTGTGCCCATGCTTGCTTTCCTGCAGAGAGAAGAGCAACATGGAGGCTGAGGACACAATTGCAGAGTTTTTAGCCAGGGTTCCAGGTAGTTCTTAGTGCCCAGGATGAGCCCTGTTGTACCGCAGACGCACCTTTGTGAGCACTGGATACACTGCCGAGGGCAGAGTCTGAAAACAGCCTCTGTTGAGACTGTTGTCTGAATATATCCTTAAGTTATTTCTAATTCTCACAAATCTTTAAGGAGACAGGCACGTAGTGTAGGGACACTTTCACACTGACACCACTTCCATCAGATGGCCTCAAGATATTTTGTAAGGCATATTTGAGAGAGGAATAGGCCTTTAAAAACTGACAGACCACTATCCCAGAAACTGTAAGGTTCCTGGCATATCAGCATTCAGTGGCCCTTCCTGATAGATGATAATATTAGATGTTTTAGAAGACAGTGAAAAACACTTTGTAAAATAATAGTTTATTCCTTTCTCTGAGAAGCTAATAGTGACTAAGTCATTGGGCAAAACCCACTAATCCAAAACTGATGAAGTATATTGCATGGACATTTCAATGTCAGAAAAACAAAAGTCTCCCTCTCCCTGTTAAATAAAAGACTTTCTAAAATCAGGAAAGATTATAGACAAAAGGACTTTAAAAGTTCAGAGAAAAATGCTTGCTGAGTGAAGTGCTGGTGAGATTACATTTTTTAAAATGGAGAAATATTCCAAAACTGGTGAGCAGTAAATTTGGCTTATTTGGTAAAGAATAAAAAAATAATCCTATTTTGGTTATTGCTCTTCTGTGTCCATAATTTGATTCCAAGAAGGCTGAAAGGAGTGAGATGTACCTTTGTAGCACAAAATGCCCACTATATGCAGGGACTTGGGGGTTCTTTGTGGCATTATTGAACCTTAATACTCGTAATGTTAAGACATGATGTGGGCAGACAGAGTTGATGGGAAGGATCCAAAAGATAACCCCATTTCTACTAGTTTCTGTACACTTCTGAATGATATCCAGCATGTCAGGCTCAGGTTACTGTTCCCAGGCTCTCCCTGCTATCTCTTTTTCCTTCTTTAATTCAGTTAATCTTTCTCTATTCTTGCCATCTGTTTAGTTAGTCTGTTCTAAACTGTTTCTTTTGCAACACTGCTGCAATCCTGCAACCAGCAAGATAACCAAGAGCTGCCTTTGGCAGCTCAACACTAATGTAAATTTGCCAGGTCTCAGAGTGGCTGATAAAGCTTTCTGATATATTTTTTTTCTTTGTCTAGCATCAAACTTGGAGGAAGCAGAATAAGATAAACACACTGTGGCTGTTTTGCTGTCCTATTCTCCCTCTCTTCATAGGATTTTTTTTTTTGTCTTGTCTTGTCCTCAAGAAACTAGGAGTCAGTTTTAAGTATGAGTCAAAAAATTAATCTCTTTTCTGTTCCACCAAAGGGACAGTTAACACCATAAAAATTCAGGAAAAGGGAGTAAAGGAATGTTCACGAGAACTTGCTGCAGCTAAATGGAAAGGAAAAAAGAGGGAGGGTTAACTCCATTTCCTTCTTTGCCCAGGTCTCCAAAAAATGTCCAAGTGATTATTAGTGGTACTGTTTGTCACCAAGTCATAAAAGAGAAGATCGTGTTAACACCTGTGAATCTCTATGCCCAAGTGCTTCATTGAAAAGAACTCAGAGCAAATGACTCTCCTCTGCTGCTGCCTTCTTAATCGACTGCCTGTTATTGCTGCAACCAGTACTCATGGCAGAATGCATGCTTCTGCATCAATATGATATTTTAAAAGGCAGTTAAATGCTCTGGCATCTTCATAAGAAAATTTCTCACCCTCAGATTGTCCATGATGAAGCGGACAGAACTTCTCAGCCACTAAGTGGCATTTTATGGCAATGGAAATTTGGCATTTGTACCTGTTTCAAATATGTTCCCTTGAGTCTGTTTCCTTTTAGCGAACACTTCATTTTACTTACTTTTTCATCGAGTTCTGCTGATGACAAAACGAAGCAAGGAAGGCTGACTGGAAAATTGGAATTCCGTTTCATTAAACTGCTTCTAGTTTCAAAATTTGTTTCTGTGTTCATGCGAATGCAATCCGCGACCTTTCCACTGAAAACACAGCTCTACTCTGTGACAAAGCCCCCAGAGAAGGTTTACTGTGGTTGCACTCCCCAGGAAAGGACGAGACTCCTCTGGAGAGCTTTCACTAACCAGACTGGGGTTGGAAACTTGGTTTTCCATAGCTGGGAGAAAGCCAAGGCCTTTCTCTTAGCTTGTCTCTCCTTCCCTCTATATATCATCTGGAGAAACTATTTTGCCAAATTTTGGTGAACTGACATTTCAATGTTTGACTGCTGCAACGAAATGACATTTTTGGACAAAAAAAGAACTGTCAAAAGATTCTTAATGTTTTATAGCTGAGTGTCCAAAAAATGTTCTCTCTACAATTCATTACTGTATAATCTTTTGAGAAAAGAAGCAGCCCTCTAAACTTTTCTCTCATCAGTTGCACTGAAAACAGCACTCCAGTCTTGGTGCTTAAGAATCAAGGCTTTTATGCCATAACTTTGATGACAACACAAATGAAGGAAAATAAATTGTCAGTGTAACATTTAAGAAAACTGAACTCTACAATAAGCCCTACTCATAAACAAAATTTAGACTCACTTTTTTTCTGAATCCTTTTTGATTTATTTTATTTATTTTATCTGCAAGTATTGCTGCAGAATACTTGAGTTTCATATGCATAATTTAGCATGGAAAAAAAAGTGAACAACTGAGCTGTGGGTGACACTTGGAGCAGAGACAGTAAAATGAGATCTTATTGTTGAACTGGCAATATGGCCTGTCCACCTCTGAAAGCAGAAAATGTATCCTCAAATATACTGTGACAATTCTTTAATCAGCATAAAATGGAACTGCCACTGAAAACATGGATCTCACACTCGATGCACTGTATCCCTCTCTTTCCTACCATCTCTTTTCTATATGACCCCTTCCCACACGAAGAACAGGACAGCTTTAGCTCTTCTTCTCCCTTGATGTTTTTCATCACATGTGATAGGAAAAATGGATGGATCAGAACTGGGAATGAATAAGCTGCTCGAGATGGACAGAACAATATTTTTTGTTGCAATCGTGATGTCATTTGAAGCAGAATTACAGCATTTGCTGCTATGTGGTAGTTTCAGGAGAGGTCACAGGAGCCATGAATTTTGCTGTAACATTTGGGTTGTGGGGAGATCTGTTTTTATGACAATTGCCTCTCTGTTTGCACTACAATGAAAAGAAAGCATATTTGGACCATCCTGAGAACACCCATCTTCCTGAAATGGAGCAGATGGCCCTAAACTCTTTAATAGATGCTTGGCACACCTCAGGCTGGGCTGTATTATATCAAAGGTAACCTCTGGCACACACACTGCCGAATGGGATGTGCAGCACAACACTGGATTTTACTCTCCCATCAGAATTCAGACAATCCACATACTTATTTTTTCTTCAGCTATTGGGAGTGGGATTTACATGCTTAAATTTCTCAGATTAAAAGAAGTTACTATTTTATTGTCTAAACAGTATTGTTCTTCTAAAAAACATACAGGACATAAATAAAGACATAAATGAAGATGAACTGTTAAGTAATTTGCAATAGTTTGAAATACTTATATTCATACTATGCTTGTAGACTTTTTTTCACTGGAATATATTTTGCCCTGATTAACAAAGATGCTATTCCATTTAAGTCAATTGAGGCTTCTCTGGTGTATCCTAGAAAAGAACTGGAGCCAAGATATGTATCTTACTCAGTTCATTAGACTCTCCAAAGCCGTAGATTAAATAAGCAAGTATGTCACTAAATCTGTTCAGCATTAAAATGATACAAAATGTATTTTTCTTCTTCCAACTAAATAGTTTTCTTCAAATTTGAACCAGATGGAAACACAGTGAGTTATCTGAGATGAGCTCATCTGGACTTCTGAGTGGAATGTCCGACATTTGGTCACACATCTTGAGATGTTAGCTAAGGTCTGAATGGGGAAATTTTGATCATCTTGTGTTTACTCTTGTGGATAGGCTCATTAGCTTCAATGGGCAACAAGAAAAACACATGACACATGCACAGGCAGAGTAAGACCATGCAGGACACGGTTCCGTATAAAATCTCTCAAATGTAGTTCACATTCCAAAGAAAATTGTCCCTGAAAAGTTCAGCAAGCATAATAAATAAGAGCTCAGCATCAAAATCAGTTAAGAAATGTGGAGCAGTTCTTATTTTTCTATGTCTTCCATTAAACCCACTTTCCTTTCGTTATATTTTTCTGGAGGGTTAATATTTCAGGGGGCACACTGACTTGTAAGTTTTCTATGGAACCAGGCATACTGTTACCATTTGACGAATTTAAAAAAGCAGGCATGTACATTATTTCTTGTAATAGTAATTTTAAAAAACCCCAAACTATGAGGGAGTTTATAAATGCAGAGCAGCAGCTATTAAATCCCCTTGCTTTCAGGATTAAAACCAAACATTTCCAATGAGAGCTCACTCCCACATGGCAAGGCTACCAGGAAACTCCATGTGTTTCAGCTGTAGAGTCACTTTCTGTTGTCAGGTACATCAAGTGCTGTACTGAAACAGCTCCTGTGTTGAAGAAGTACCTGTCCTTTATTAGCTCAGTCAGCCTAATCTTGCCTCTCTGAACTCAGGGGAGTTCTGCTGTTGCCTTCACTGAGGCAGGAATTTTACCTTTAGTCAAGAGCCTGAATATTAAATGCATTGAGCTCCCACATTTTCAGCAAAGAAAATAATACCCAAAAGTACCTCCTTTATATTATTATACACATTCAAATTTTAGACAGTGTGTGATGGCTGCTTTGGGCTAATTTACCAGGCCTCCTGGTAAGATGAATTAGCATAGGTGGAATTCATCTCTGTGAGAATTAAACTGCTTCTAATATTTAGGCTGAACAGGTTTGGTGTTTTACACTGCATTGAACTGGGGCCAGCATGCTTTTAATGTGCAACATTCCTGACTCCCATGAGCAAGCTGGAAGAGTCTGTTCTGTGGCAATGAAGAAAATCTGTATACCTTAGAGAGATTTAGCAGCCATCTGCCTGAAAGTTTTTCCAAACTATACAATAGACATTTGGGTTTGTTTTTTACTTTTTAAACACTTTGTATCATAGTCCTAATCAGAATGGCCTGAATTTATTCTCCCTATGCACTGCAGTTCAATAATTATTTTGTATTTATTCTTTCCCTCTTTTGGAAGGAAGACAGTGAAAAGATCTGCATTTAAACAAACTGCATGCTTATAAGATAGCTTTCTATCCTGAAGAATTCAGAGTTTCCATGGTTTGAGGGTTTTTTAAATCAAAATCAGATACACAAAATCTGATTTGTATTGGCTAAATTCCAGTGTATTTCTCTTGCCTGATGTTTCCCTCTGGCTAGCCCTGCATCTTCAGCTGTGTGTAGCCAAGAGGAATCACCAGCCATAGGGATGTTAGTTGAATTTAACTGAATAAATCTGGGCCCTGATGCCTTCATTTTGTTACTTTCTTTTTTGATATCCCCAAAGTGTTTGATAGAGACTTAAAAGTTTGTGGGCCAAGATTTAGATTATTATTTGAACAGCAAAAGATGAAACAGACAATTCTGATATATAAACAAATTTGCACACAAGCTGAAAACTGAATTTATCCAGCAGAAATGTCTTGGTAGGACTTTACGGACACCAGGAAGAATGAAAAATAGCAGGATGAAAAAAAAATAAAATCATACTTACTGGAGCTGTGGACATTCTCAGGATAATTAGTTACATATGTTTTGGTTGTGCCCTAGGGTAAAATAAGTTCTGGGATGAGGTAATAAATAAATTAAATGTGGTTTTGGAAATAGTTATCCCTCACTACCCAAAATGTCCACTGCTAAAAGAATTTGGAGGCAGCCAACTTTGGAAATCTGAAAGGACCACAGACACAATTTTTATAAGGGCAACAATACTGTAAAGAAGACACCACAAAAACTGCAGTCAGCACAATTTTGAATGCTGCTGATTATGTGCTGAGCTAATCTAACTGATAGATTTTAGAAAGATTTGCTTGAAAAAGCAAGGTAATTTAGAAATGAGCTATATAATGTAGCCTCACTTAAAGTCATCAATTATTACAGCAGCAGCTGAAATACTAGCTACATGTTTTGATCACATGGATGAATTTTATAAACACTGAATTGCTTTCTCCAGCCACCGCCCTTCCTTTTTTTCCTCCATTTTTAGAGTGGAAAATGTAAATACAGCTTAGTATCCCTTATCATGTTGTTTGTTCATTTACTACTGTTATTCAGTCTTGCTTGCAGTATTTCAAGAGCAACCTTTTTTTAAATGTGTCCTGTGCCTATGATGAAATAGGGAACCTGCTTGACCTAGCCAATCTGAGAAGACACATTTTAAGTCCTTGACTAATCACTAGGCATTTACTTAGGGCTAATATCCATTTTCAGTGGGAAAGACAGATTTCAAGGACTTGACAACATGCTTTAGTTTTATTTGGTCTTGTAGAAGCAAGAAACAAGTGAATGTGCTAGAGTCTCCTGAGGTTTTGGTAAACTGCAGAATTTCCTTCTCACAACATGTATGATTAGCCTCAGAATTTTTTCATCAACTTTCCAGAGGACTTCGTAGAACTCTCACAATTTAAAATGCATTATTTTGTTGGATTAAAAATATTAATACTTAGTTTACAGTATCAAATAATTTCTACATATCTTTGCTTCAGTTATCCATTTTAGCTCTTCTCATTCCTCTTCCATTAGATGCAGGATGATTCTGGGGTGGCAGTTCCAAAGTAAGGACTCTCCCAGTGGAAAAGAAGAATCAGCAAGTCCTGGATCTGGTGTATCCTTGCAATGCCCATTTAGCATTTTATTAAACAAATGGACAAATCAAGGTCTGTCAATTTAACACTCTTGCCCCTTTGTGCCCGATTAAGCCTCAACCTCAGTTTACCTCAGTCCAGTCAGGTAATGAAAAATTCAAATTACTCCAACATCCAAATTATTTTAATCAGGGACTAGACTTAGGTCTCTTTCTTCTGAGTCAAGAGGTCACTAGGTTCTTCCATCAGTAAATTTTAAGAACTTAGCAAAAAGATAAAAAGACAAATTAACTTCCTATTCTGTCTTTGCTGTTCTGCTTTTTCCACTTAGAATGCAGGTGTAGGTTTTCTGAGGTGCACAGTATCCCCATCAGGCATCCCCTCCTGAGGCAGAGACAGAGCACTGAAACATAGGAGAGGAAACCAATGGCACGGTGTCCTAAAACTTAATTGATCTTGGGTTGAGGCATGTAAATAAAAAGACAAGAAGAAAACTGAACCCAAAACCTGATTAGGATGTTTTGAAGGAGCTTTAGGAGGGACTGCCACCTGGAGAACTTAATATGCTTGAACATTGTGGTCTTCCACCTGCCACAGAAAGGATGTTTCAGGGGACCCACACAAATTCCGAAGTGGCCTGTGTCATTAGAGAAGCATTTTTATATAATATCAAAGATAGATGGTAAATATAAAAAAGCTCTATGAGCAACTGTATTTTCTCAACTGATTTGAGCAACAGTCTGTCTAAAGCCACTGAAAATTATCTGTTAAAAGCAATAATTTTCTGTTCTATCAGTGTATTTCTGAAACATATTTAAGGGTGTTAGAGAAATATGAAATATTGTGGGTAGAGGTATTCTGGACCCTGCACTAGTGGGTGCTCACAAACACACATTAACCACTGTTGAGGACTGGAATTAAATTAGAGTTAAGCAATTTTCTATAGGATTGCATTTTACAATGGTAGGAAGGAAATACTTTTAATCACATAAGTAAAACAGGTATCATTCATTACTTCTTTCCATAATGATGTGTCAGTGTTCATAGACCTTGTTGTGAAATCCTGTGTTCTGAGCAGCAGCAATTTTTATAATAACTGGTAGAATTTAAGGATCAAGATACCTAGATAAATCAGGCTTCATAGATACTAGATAAAGGGCTGTGCATTGCATCATTAATAATATATTAAAGGCTAATAATCATTTTGATCTTATACAATAAAAAATGTAGGTCTGTAACACAACTCATACTGATTTTTAAATTTTTTTGCAAGCTGAGAGCTGCTGCTGTAGTTGCACCATTCAAGACTGCCATTCAAGAGATGTAGGGATAGCCACATGTTTCCTGTGTGACTTATAAATTGCTTAATCTCTGTTTCTTAACTCCTTATCCATGAAACAGAATTATTCCCTTGTGGCACAGGAATGTCTATTAAAACACATGCATTAATGAGCAGGTACAGTGGGAATAAAAACTCTAAAAGGACCATTAGGAAAATGTTGTAGTGAAAGATCTCTGTATTCATATTTGTAATTTATTCCTAACTTCAGGAATAAATTACAAATATGAATACAGAGATCTCTGTATTCATATTTGTAATTTATTCCTAACTTCAGGCCCCTCCACATTTTCTGCAGACTGCTGCTAATACCCCACAGGTAAACTTATTTATTTTCTGCTTAATTCCCAAGAGAACATCACAAAAACACTTTGTTTGTCTAGATAGTCTTTCATCAGAATAATTTTTTACTCTTTCTTTCAGTATGTTGTGGACACAAATGAAATGAAAAAATATATCAAAGTACAGGGTCATCAAGGACTATTTATCTAAGAAATTAAGTATCATATAAGGAAATAATCCCACAAAACTTTGTACCTTTCAACAACCTTTGCCAGTGATAAATGTATTGCTGAAAATTTGATTTGTCCAATGTGAAATTCAGATATGTTACAGATTAAATTGTCGGTCACTTAATAGGTAGGAAACCTGTAAATTAATTATAGCAATGCCTGCTGTAGGATTTTCCATTAAAAATGCTCTGATTAAGCCCTGAGTGTATTGGAGCAACACTTTGCATGATAGATAAGGAAAATGGAGAGGCGAAGAGTGAGGAATGATGCAAGATTGCACAATTGCTCCACGTGGAGCAAATCTGCCCTAGCACTGAGGAACCATTTGAGGAAGCTGGGAAATGGAGAAGGGTGTGGCTGGTGAAACCCTGTCTCTCAGAGCCATAACCACATGTTTAAAATAGCATTGGAAAAATACACTCTGGCCCATCTTTGCTGTTTTTGAGGGCAGTAAACTTTCTACACTAGTCCTTTAAAACAAGCATGCTCGCACAAGGAAGACTAGGAGCCATCAGTGGCATAAATCATGTCCTTAATTTCCACACTCCTCTCAATTCTAGGTAAGAAGGAGTTCCCAAAGGCAAGACTCCATGTAGTTATTGTCTAGCTGAAGTATCCCTGATGCACAGTGACAGAAAATATTTATTGTTAATTCCACAGAAAACAAAAGAACAGAGAACAAGGAAAAATCATTATTCACAATAAAAAAAGTATGTGTGGGCTTATGCATCATGAGTATTAACAGGTCATAGTCAGGAGTAATATAGTATTCTGGCACAATAAGTTTTCCCTTAAGAAAATATTTAATTTACGCAGGGCAAGAGATTTTTCAATGATAAAGAAATAACAGAAAAAGCCATGCAGCTAAAGGCAGTAACTTTACTAAATGTCTCTTTCTAACCACTTACTTAAATAGAAAGGAAGTAGACATGCAGCTACCACAATCACAGCTACCATATGATTTTGATAAAATGCTTCAGGAGACAGTAAAATGACAGAATGAAAACAAAAGAGATACTCATTTGTGATCTGTCTCGAAGTCTAAAGGTCTTTATGTCACTTCATGCCAGCCCCTATTTCAAAATGGTTCAAAAGGCCCTTTCCAGGGGATGGCAGTCCCACATGTAGGATGTTGAGTCAGTTCTCAGTAGCCATGCAAGAAACTTCTTTCCTACTTATGTAGCAGCTTCTTTTTTTTAAGTTTTGATTTCAACTGAGATGTGATACCAAGGCTTATACCCTGGCATGACACTGGGATTTGAGATTTTCATTGTAAGGAGTCAGTGCAGTTGTTTGATAAGTTACTAAGACAAATGGAGTCCTGAATATACAGGTACAAGACAGCATGTCAAACAACAAAAAATGTTGTCATGCTTCATCTCAGTGTTGCAGATTCTTCTGTATCAAATACAGACTTTATGTACTTGTCAAGGTCACATGTTCACAGAATGTTTGAGGTTGGAAGGAATCTCCAGAGGTCATCTGGTCCAACCCACCTGCTCAAGGCTGGGCCAGTTGTCCAGGACCATGTCCAGATGGCATTTGAATATCTCTAAGGACCGAGACTCCACAACCTTAGGGCAAACTGTGCCAGTGAAACAGTATTTCCTGGCATTCAGAGAGTTTATGCCAGCTGTGTCTAGTCCTGCCAGTAGGCAGCATTGAAAAGAACCTGGTGTCCTACTCTTAGCACCCTCCCATCATGTATTTATATGCAGTGATGAGAACCCTGTGTGCCTTGTCTTCAGGCTGAACAGTCCCAGATCTCTCAGCTTTTCCTCACAGGATACATGCTCCAGTTCCTACATCAAATCCATTGTCTTTCACTGGACTCTCCAGTAGCAGTTTTACAATAAGCCTCCTCATAACTGGTCAAGCTGAGGAAGAACTGTGTGTCAAGTTCCTTGAAAAAATGTGAAATCTCATTCACATGAGGTCCACAATAAGTTAAAAATTAACTGTCAGGAATGTGTATGGATACCTGATCCAACATCAGTGCTGGGAAGTTTGAGGTCCAAGTTGTTTCCACCCAATACCTAGGTAAGAGCTTCCTTTCCCCACTGGAAATCAGTTGTTAGGTTGACATACTCCTGATACATCTTCCTTATTGCACATACATAGGCCAGATGAAGGTGGATGAAACCAGTTCCAGCACTAGTGCATCTAGTTACTTCTTACTTCCCAGTGAGCAGCATCATGTCCCCAGGCTCACGGAATCCCAGCCCACTAACCCCACCTCGCTGAGGCTTCTTGAGCCTACACTCTCCTTCTGATACAGGGAATCACTATAGAGAGACCATTTCACCTCCCTTGCACCTCTTTTACTTCTGCCTTGATTTATTGATTACATATCAGAGTTAAGGAAGGAAATATTTCATACTGCTTTGCAGTCTTCTCATGTCATCTTCCAAGTTTCTATGCATATTGATCTCTCATTACAGAAAACACAGTTTCTTTCGAGGAGCTCTCAACTAATTCTAGCCTCATAATCAGATATGAATATTTCAGAAGGGAGAGTCTACCAGATAATCCAGAATACTTCAAAGACTGATTGCAAATATTTTTTTTGTTTAGATTGACCTGACTTTAGATTAATTAAAATTGTTATTAATAAACAGTGAATGACTTTATGCTGAATGTTGCTGCCAGTTATTTCATTTAACTGTGCCTACAGTGAGAGTTTTTTTAAAAAGATCTCACAGGAATAATTACATTCACTCACTGTAAAAGGATTTCTTCTTGTTTCTTCTTTTTGTTAAGTACACCTACTCCCAGTTCAGGCATTCAGCTTTGAAACCCTTCTTGGTCTGACACTGCCAATTCTCAACCACTGTCACCCAAACTGTGTGACAACAAATGCTGCCATTCAGATCTCCAGAACTGCTGCCTTTTTTATTAACTGAATGTAATATAACAGTTACTACTACAGTACTATTGCAGTAGTCCCAGTGTGTATTATGATAGTAACCTTTCTGATATGAAAATAGAAATAAATTAATATCACAGTCTAAAGGGGTTACAGCATCTCCCTTTGATCCTCTGGTTAGGACCCAAACCCTGTGGCAATTACATCTGTATTCTCACACTCATTCTTGCTGTGCTGACTTGGACCAATCTTCAAACATTTGCATCCTTTACTTTCATAATTTGTGAAATGACCCTTTTGTAGACCTTTGTAATATTTGTGAAAAGCTTTGAAATAATGGGTTTAGAAGACACTACCAAACCCCACAGTTAAGACCTTCATTTGTTTGATTGTGTTTTACCTAGGATCTATGTGAGCAGAGATCTGAAGACTCATGCCCAGGGTAGCTGAACTCAAGGAAACCTGAGCCCATCCTGCTCATATTCCAACCTGGCCAGCTGTAGGGCAGCTGTGGTCTGCAAAACTAAGCAACCAGGTCCAAGCTGGGATACCCTGTGTTAGCATGGGCCAGGGCTTTCAGGTTGGAGCCTGGACATTTCAGTTAGATCAGAGGACTCTTAGGCTGTCTAAAACAGCACAAAGACACCTGGAAATATTAATAGAATCATGGAATAATGGCATATTCTGAGTTGGAAAGGATGCAACAAGGATCATTGAGTCCAGCTCTTAGCCCTGCAGAGGACAGCCCCAGGAATTACACCATATGCCTGAGAGCATTGACCAAAGGCTTCTTGGAGTCTGGCTGGTTCTGTGACCACTTCTCTGGGGAGCCTGTTCCAGTGCCCAACCACCCTCTGGGGGAAGAATCTTTTCCTGATACACAACACAAACCTCTCCTGACACAGTTTCAGCCCATTCCCTTGCATTCTGTTGCTTGTCACCAGAGAGAAGAGATCAGTGTCTGCCCCTCCACTTCCCCTTGTGAGGAAGTTGTTGACTGCTATGTCTCCCCTCTGACTCCTCCAGGCTGAACAGACCAAATGACCTCAGCCACTCCTCCTATATTCAGTATATTCCCCATCTGCAGGCAGGTATGGGGGGTGCAGTGGTTATTGTTAAACCACTCAGGGTAATAATTTTGCATCTCACATATAGTAGGTTCCTATTTTTCCTTATTCACAAATTCACTTCCCTACAGTCCTAGTTGGGTAGGTCACTGCATCAGAATAGATTCTTGGATTCTCAACAGAGAAGACAAAAATGCATTTTGCCTCCCTTTGGATGAGAGGTCAGACTCTTAGTCGTTGGAGAGCAGAGCAAAAGGCAGAGGTGTGACAAAGGCTGAGGGTAGAGCCCTTATTACTTGTCCAGACACTGGAAAAGGCCCTAAGCTCAACAACTCTGTCCTCCTGCTCATCCCTGCCAGAGACCACAGTAACAGGCCAAGGAGCAAGACCTCCAAGAGACTGAGGAAGCTGCAGAGCCTTTTTTGCTGTCACCAGACATCTGCCACCCTTGAGAAGGCTCTGCTTTGCCTGTGCTGGCACCGGGCCCTGACTGAAGCCCTCTGCAAACAAAGGTGTCTCCAGTGCCCCCAGTCGCTGGAGTGTGGGCTCTGGAGCACTGGCTGCCATGGCTGTGGGAGAGAGGAGCTGCTGCTCTCCTTGTGGGGTGGGCCCTGGAGCACTGGTGGCCATGGCTGTGGGAGGTGAGGAGCTGCTGCTCTCCTTGTGGGGTGGGCCCTGGAGCACTGGCTGCCATGGCTGTGGGAGTGAGGAGCTGCTGCTCTCCTTGTGGAGTGGGCCCTGGAGCACTGGCTGCCATGGCTGTGGGAGTGAGAGCTGCTCTCCTGGGGTGGGCCCTGGGCACTGGCCATGTGTGGGAGAGGAGCTGCTGCTCTCCTTGTAGGGTGGGCCCTGGAGCACTGGCTGCCATGGCTGTGGGAGTGAGGAGCTGCTGCTCTCCTTGTGGGGTGGGCCCTGGAGCACTGGCTGCCATGGCTGTGGGAGTGAGGAGCTGCTGCTCTCCTTGTGGGGTGGGCCCTGGAGCACTGGCGGCCATGGCTGTGGGAGTGAGGAGCTGCTGCTCTCCTTGTGGGGTGGGCCCTGGAGCACTGGTGGCCATGGCTGTGGGAGTGAGGAGCTGCTGCTCTCCTTGTGGGGTGGGCCCTGGAGCACTGGCGGCCATGGCTGGGGAGTGAGAGCTGCGCTCTCCTTGTGGAGTGGGCCCTGGAGACTGCTCCATGGCTGTGGGAGTGAGGGCCTCTCTCCTGTGGATGCCTGAGCCTGGCGCATGCTGTGAGGAGCTGCTGCTCTCCTTGTGGGCTGAACCCTCGGCCCTGACAGGCCTCAGTGCCAGCTCCATCTGAGAAGGGCTTTAGCAAATCTGTGCAAGCAGTTAGGACATGAACCGCCTCCAAGGAAACTTTCTCCCTAACCCTTATTAGTAGTTAGAGGTTGGCCACAAAGCAAGTAGCTTTACATTCTCAGACTTACAGACACCATGCTGATGGACGTCCCGACAGGAGCCATTTCAAAGCAGACCCACGGCTTTGTTGGGCAGTGTGGGAGCGCTGGTTTGCGGGAGGTACCAGCGCCGCAGCTCTGTGCGGGATTGACATGGCTTTATCTTTTCTAAGCACTGCTCTTTAGGAGATTAAAAAAGAATTTTTTTTTAATCTGAGGCCAAAATTTTGACAAGACTTCAAATTGCCCTGAAACCAAATCCAGACAATCTACAAACATTTGAAAATGAAATCTGTTATGAAAAGTAATTTATTTTTAGGGGTTTAAACATATTGTTATTGACATTTCATGCAGTAGTGTAGAAATGCTGTCTAAAAGGATGTGTAATGTACAATGCTGTCAATATTCTATGAGCTGATTCTCATGTTTTATTTTGTAAGTGGACGGCTGTGTCTAAATCAAGGGAGAAACCCTTTACAGATTGGGAAGCCTTCTGTTTGTACTGTGACACATTTTTTAGAGAGTACTTCAACAGAATTTCCATTCCAGAGGAAGTTTCAAAGTGTTTTCATTCTGAAGGAGAGCAATTTGCAAAGTGACAATATTTTCCATGACAGGGAAATCCCAGCTTTTAACTCATTTCTGTCCCAAAGCAAGGAACTGTGTGGGTTCCCTCTCACTCCTAGCCCCAGTGTCACTTCTTGCATTACTTACTGTTGCTTTTCAGCACAGGATTTGTGTCTCCAAGGTTAGCAGGTATGATTCTGAGTACAGGATTAGGAAGATTTCATAAAATGAGCACACCATATTTTTGGAGGTGTCTCTCTTAAGATCAGAATCATACTGTACAGCCGAAGTCACAGCCCTTGATTTTATACTCTCTGTAACCAAGCCCTGGATTTTCCAAGTCATAAGAGTTATTACGAGCTGGTCTTAAAGGGAGTTGGGTCCTGAGCTGTGCAACTAATTCTCAGATCCTTTTATTTGCATGAACAGCTTCATCTCAAATCATACTTGCACCACATGCAAAATCTTGTTTGCAATTCACATAAATTATTAATTCACAGCTTAAGCTGCACATTTCCTCTATTAGTCACATTTCTTGGAGGCTTCTCATTACTACAGCATATGGAAGTCTTCTTTCCCTATGGTGCTGTGCAGTGATTAATTGTGGGAATCAAAAGATATTTAAAAGATATCCTTTAGGACGAAACTCAATGTAGAAATTTCCCTAGCGCAAACCTTGTCAAGGAAGCAGTAGAGTTGCTGAAAGTTTACATTGCTACAAGCTTTTTTAGTGTTTGCAGACAATGTATTTTCATCTGGTCCAATGCTGAAGGGACAACAGGAGTTTGAGAACTGTGTGTAGGGACTAATGACTAACTGAGAGGAGCTAATGGCTCAAACACAGTTGAGGGCCATTAATTGTGGGCAGTCATTAATTCTCAGACAACACCCACTGTCAGAGCTGCTACTCTTATGAATAGTTGTTTAAAATCCTGTCTATGAATGTTTTTAGGGTTAGGTAGCACATATGGGGCATTTCCAGAAAATTAATGCTTTGTATGTTGGGCAGATTGCTTATGTCAGCTCTCCCCATGGCTCTCCCCATTTGCTAATACATTTTGAATGATGAATTGTGGTTTATGTTTTTATACACTCCCAGTATTTAAGTTCCATCTATTGATTTTCAGCAGCTTCTCTCGTGTGCGTGTGTGTGTGTGTGTGTGTGTGTGTGTGTGTGTGTGTGTGTGCACGCGCTCGCCTTTTGCAGAAGAGAAACTCCATGTTGATATATCTGATGTGACTTGTAACAACCAAAGGAAAGAATTTTAGGTAAATCACAAATGAAACCAAAAACCACCCAGCGTGTCTCAGGTGATGTGAATATACAAGAAAAGGACAAAGGAAGATAGAGCAAGCTGCTGCCAACAGCCATATCAGCAAGGTATTTTAAAGTCAGTTGCAAACATGCAAACATATTCCTGTTGGACACACTGCAGATTGCTCCAAGATGAGTACTGGTAAGAAAGTGCAAGTTCAAAGAACTACAAGGAGCTCAGGAAAATTATGTTGGCCTCCAATTAAAACCTTGACAATGATGACCTAAATAATGTTTTTATGGGTTGTATGGAATGAAGATGCAGTTTCAGTTCCATTCTCAGTACAGGGCTATTTGCATCACTTAAGTCATCATCAGAGAAGATGTTAACATGACTTCCTTATTGGGGAAGCCAAGACCTAAGGGACTATGGAAAATGAAGCTCCCTTTTCTGATTAGAGCTGTTTGCTCCAGGTTGAGTTGGAAAGATATTGTTAGTGCAACACAAAAGGTATTCCTGTCCTATGTATGTCTCCCAGGTGTCTCAGCACGCTTACTTAACAGCTTTCGTGACTGCAATATCCATTTTTAATGGTCATTTTAAGAAAAGAAAAATCTATTGTTTTTTTGAATATGACTACTAAAGCCAGCAAGCAGACATATAAAACAGAGAGCACATGAACAGCTGCGGATGTAATCCAGGCAGCCAAAAGACTAGTGTGAGCTTACTCTTCCAGAACTCAAAGTCTGTCAGAGGATACCCTCTCTCCTCCTCCTTCTCCTTCTCCTTCTCCTTCTCCTTCTCCTTCTCCTTCTCCTTCTCCTTCTCCTTCTCCTTCTCCTTCTCCTTCTCCTTCTCCTCTCCTTCTCCTTCTCCTTCTCATCTGTTTATTTTCCCTACAATTCCATAGATTCTGATGGTTTTCCTCACATAAGAAAATAAAACTCAAGTTACTGGTAGGAAGACTTTGAAGGCTTACTGAGATCAAGTTACTGTAAGAACAAGCCAGTCTCCAATATAACCTTATTAGTAATTTTGCTTCATACAGTGTTTTCTCTGAGGGCAGTACATTTTAGAAGCTTTAGATTCTTCTGTAGGGGAAGCTTTTCTCTTCTGCACATGGAAAACAGAAGGGTCAAGGAAAGAGGTAAGCAAAGATTTTAATTGTCAGACAAAATTAAGTACTTAATTCACTCTTATAAAACATAAAGACAGCCATGCAAATCTGAGAGTTGTGTGTTTCCATGACAGGGAAACTGCTTCATCTGCAGATGCAGTTGTGTATCAGTTATGCACACCTGTTTGACTGCACAACAGCTCAGATTCTTGATTTGACCACTTCAATGAACTTTTCACTAGTGGGTCCCTGTGCGTTGGTGCATTTTTTGATAATGTGGCCTCTAAGTCTTTCTTCAGAATAGTTTTATGGTTTCCATGAACTTTGCTCAAAAATGTGCCAAAAGACTTCCAAGTAACAAACATGCTTTTGCAATTTACTGAAACTTTCCCCTTGTGTTCCAGAGAAGCAACCTCCCCATTAGTCACCAGAGAGACACATGAGCCAAGGAGGAAGGAAAGGGAATCAGCTCGTAAAAACAGTCAATTCCCTTCTTTAGTGTCTACACTTGGTCATTAAATAAAAAAAGAAGTGAAATCCAAACATTTTTTTTTCCAAATGGGTCATTACTTCAGTGCAGATTGAATAGATGAAGATTATTTGCATCTTGATTTTGATCAGGAATTTTTGTAATCAGTTGCATTCTTCTGCACTTCATACCCAAGTGAGGGCTATTGTGCATTTGAGGTACTCTGCATCCTTTCAAAGGAATGCAGTCTCCCAGGTATATCTTTTTACACTCCTTTAAATGACCAGTGGACTATATTACCCAATAAGCAAGGGGGTTAGAGTATGTTTGCCAGATATTAATTTTACTTAGAAAAAACCTGAGTCAAGGCCAAGGCACAAAGTTCATATCTAAATCAAATTCATTTTCCTCTAAAGATAGAATGTGTTGCAGTTTGAGGTTTCCAGCTGAGTCCTTTTAAAAATGGACGTTTAAATACTTGCAGTGTTGAGCCTTCTTGAGCTCTAGGCTTGGTTCAGTTGGGAACTGTTAATGTAGATTTTGCAAGCTGTGTCACATGGAAGGACAAGCAAAGGAGATTATAATGTCTCTTCCGGCCTTTAGAATATGGCAGTCAAGTAGAAGTTGAATTTTCAAAGCAAACTGTCAGTTGATGTGTGATGAAATGGTAATTCCTGTTCATTTCCCACTACAATGCATTCAAAGCCCAAGAGTGACATTCAAACCTTACTTCCTGCAAGACGCTGCTGTACTTAGTAACACACTGTTTGGTATGAGTTGTACACTTGCAACCCACAAATCCCCCTGCAATTTTTCAAGAACAGTCAATGATAGGTAGCAAAACCCAAGCCCATGGCTCCTTTTTCTTGAGTTTTTCTCTGAAACCTTTCTCCACAAAATCACTTGAAAGATTTTGGCAGGGGCAGGGAGAGGGGGTTAGCTCCTGGATGCTCACAATATTGAACTGTAGAAATCCATAAAATAATCAGTGTTACATTGTCAGAGCACGTACTTTCCACACATCCTGGCCAGAGCAAATTCTGAAAGGTTTTCTGGTGCCAGAGTAGTTGAATTAAATTTAAAAATAGCTAAATTTAGCCGTCCCTCCAGATCTCAGTTTCTTAGTATCATCTGGCTGCAAATGGAGGTGCAGAAGGACTCTCAATCATGGGTCAAGTTATTGTAAATCAGCTGAGGCCCTGGAAATACCTGGCTGCACACTTTTAGTTTGGCCAAATGTAGGGTAGTACAGCTTAGTTTAGCCATCTTTCCCTGCAGGCAAAGCTACACCAAACTGCCTTACATTTTCTGTGGGCTCGAAGCATTCATACTGGATTTACCACATTTCAGCTGACAGATGGCAACTTATTAAACATCAGTATGCTGATGAATATTTTGAGCCCACAAGATTTCTGAGACTTTGAAAAGAGGTAATTCCTACAGTATGCTACACAGCTTCACCTACACTGCTGACTATATGTTTGCAAATGCTTTGTGGGGATGAGGTACCATATTTGCAAAACCAAGCAGACGTGGCACTTCAGTGCCTCTCTCCTCCCTCCTGCTTTAACAAATTATCATCCTACTGAAACAAGCAAGCTGTTTGGCACAGTTGTAAGTGTGGTTACATAACAAGGCCAAAAAAAGCAGCTCCCACAAATCCAAACCACAGATTAAGTCCAGTTTTAGAAGATAATATGTATAGTAGTGACAATGAGAATTAATGCCATTAGAAGGAGCAACTCTCTGGCTCCATTACTCACAATAATTATGTTTAAAGGTTCCTATGTAAACATTTTAAAAAACAATAAAAATAGATGGCATTTTCTATTTATATCTTTTCCCCACACCTACAAGCTCACACCGGAGGTAAGCAAACTTGTTTGTACTGGGCATTCTTTCATTCACCTAAAAGCTGTCTCTGGAAGCAGTACGTAACAGCCTTTTGTGTTTACATACACAAAAAAAAGATGGAATAAGGAAAAGGAAGAAAGGCTGTAGGCTTCAGAACCAGTGTGTCTTGAACCTTTTCTGGAATGGTCCAAAAAGTGCACCTGTAGAGTCTTAAGTAGCCTTTGCTGGCCCAGAATACCACTGGGTTCCTTTCTCAAGCACATGTATTTTAGAGACAGATGCACAGCCATGTTCCTCTACATGTGGGTACTGACTAACAAGTGTTTGGAGATTTTTGGTAGGTAAAACAATATTTTTCTCACTTTGTTGGAGAAATGCTTCTCATTACTTTTTCCAGCAGTTTGAAATGAATCTTGAAAGAACTGGTTGGCTGTCAGATAAGCTGAATATACAGGGTTCCTGAAATGTGTATCTTCAAGTGGAAATTGCTAATCACCTAGAGGTTCTTGGCTGTTTACATTTGCTTTGTAATTTTGCATTATATCATTAATAATCAGGCCAAGAATTAAAACTAAAAGATGTGTGCTTTGTTCATAGGAATTAGAACAAGAACGTCATGTCTTTGGCTACACTTGAATGGAACAGTAGTTGAGAATATAATCAGAGAAAAGAACAAGAACTTTTTGAGGCTGTAAACTATGATATACACAGGCTTAATAAAGTGTCATCTGTGTCTTGAGATTCTGGCCCTTTTATGTACATTTATTTCTTAGTCCAAGTGGTTGATGTAGGAAAAAATTTGCAGCTACCATTTTATGAAATACTTGGTAGCTCTGGAATTGATTATGAATGACAACAAAGAGAAATTAGTTTCAGATATTCCATAAATAGAGTCAGAGTTCTCATTTAAAACATAAAAACAACAACAAAAAAACCCCCACTCAATAAATAAAGCAACCATTTGGCCCAACCCTAAACCTAAATTGCAGTATATGAAAAACTAATTCCTTATTATTACACTAACAGTTGTCTTAGATATGTAGGGAGCTTGAGTGGTGGGTAAGGACTAGACATCTTTGTCCACGACAATTTCTAATAATTTTTGGGTCTACACAACTCTTTGTCTCTGAAAACAAGTCATAGAATGAAACAACAGAGGGTGACTGCATAGCTATTTAAAACCAGAATCTTCTAATGGACCAGAGACCAATAAGAAAGTAGTATCTGTAAGGTTTTCACTGAAAATGGTCAAACAGAGAAAGCACACTGGCTGAATAGTACACTGGCACTGATCTGTGCCCTATGCGTGGGACAGAACACTTTGGAGTTGCTGATGGGAGTGAAACCAGCATACCACTTTTCTGGTTTGATTAGGATGCTACCAAACCAAAGTTTCACTACTGCTTTCTCAATGCTTTGGAGATTTCTCACCAAACAGGTCTGCTTCAGAAAAGAATCTCATCACTGGAAAGTTCACTCACAAACAGAGTACAATAAATGCCTTAACCAACAGCCCAATGATGTTAATTGTCATCGACATGTAAATTCCAACCTGCATACACAGATAGGTAATTCACCATAGTTCAGAGGTGGCTCAAGACCAATGAATCAGAGAGACAGAAATCATTCTTTTAAAAGTGTTGCACAGTTAAAACCAGAATAGGAAGCTCACTACAGAAAACAGCTCATCAAGCAGTTTAATTACAGTATTGGATTGAAGCCCTGGAACCTGTGAAGAATCATCAAGACACAGGACTGGTAAGATCAAGTAAATCCACATAGGGAATAAATACTTCATCTTTCAACAGATATTATCTGTTTCATCCCATATCCACATGGCAAAGCTTAAGAAAAGTGCTAAAAAAATAGAACCATAAAAAAAAAAGAACCAGTTTTGTGGCTTTCTGTATTGGTAACAATGCAGAAGAAGTTTGTCTGCCAAAGATGGAAATAGTCAGTGCCTCAGTCAGAGAGATTCACCTATCAAGCTCTTCGAAAAGTAAGTAGTTTTTCCACGCCTCAGGAAGAAAACATTATCCCTGTAGATGTCTGCAATTGCCATCGCATTTCTGGGCAAAATGATTAAAAACACAGTAATCAGAAAATGCCAGCAGCATACAAGTGCCAGGTTTCTGGAGGCCTCACAATCAGGGTTCAGATCAGGACACAGAATGGAGACTGTCTTTATTGCCACTCTGGCCATCACTAATATAGAGAAAATCCTGACACTCCCATATAGAGCCATATGTAGGAGTGCGATAAGCCATGAAAATGCTGGATTCAGGAAAAGGTGACCCTGTTCCTGGTACCTGCAATGTCTTGTTTGAAGCAGAACTCAGAATGGTGTGTAGCTGTACCTTCTGTCCATCCTTTCACCTGCAGGGTCACACATACCCCTTTTGTTAATCTCTGGTGGATACTCCAAGGTGACAGAGGCATAGCTGAGAACATTGCAAGGACACTCATTCTCAACTGTTACAGCTATTATTTATTGAAAACACAAAACACCAACAGGAATTCAGCTCTTTGGTAAAGTATGGCTGACTGACTCGTGCTGAACTCCAACAGGACTGAGTCGGTGTTTTTCAGACTGGGAAAAATACTTTAAGGGCCTGAAAATACACCTGAAACTTTAAGAGCTATCCCAGCCATGTGGTAAAACAGGGTACTGACTGATGCCCTCAGAGGAGTGGATGGCTAGAAACATCTCTTCCCTCTTTGGTCTGCTGGAAAACTTGTTCCTTAGTGAAGACTATCCCATACCTTGGTCAGATCAAAAATCAGGCAGTTCCATTTGCTGTAGCAAAACAAATACAACTTTTAAGCACTGACACACTTCCTCTGTCCTCTTTCTCATGGACTCAGACCCCTGTGTCAAGATGTCCTTCCAACAGCTGTGGAAACTGGTTTGAAAAGTGGAAGCTGGTTTGAAAACTTTCCCCTAATTTCTAAAGTAGTTGATGGACTGAACTCCAGAAACTAAAATCAATTCTGATCAACAAGCCTCTGCAGCTACTTTATCCTCTGGGCCAATTAAACCAATGCATCAAAACCTTCCTCCCCATCATGGATCTCATCTCAAATAAAACCCAAACAAATTTACAGCCCTGCAGAGAACTCTACCCTGAGCACTTAGAGTTTTCTAATGAGTATGGCAATGTAACATGACATTTACTAGATACTTTGATAATTTTCAGAGTAGCATTTGCACATCACAGTAATAGACAGTGATACTGACCCCATAAATAGCCAAACTCAGTACTGAGGAGGAATGAAAACAGGAATATAGGCTGTCAGGCAAAAGCGTGATGCTAACAAGAACAGCAGAATAAACATGGGAGAAGCTGAAGGAAAAGGAAAGATTTATTTACTCTTGTGGAAAGAAGGTCGGCAAGAACAGAAATACAGAAGCATAAGCTTATCAAGATGGCTTTCTCAGCTGAGTGTCCTAAATACTGCTCAATTTTGTGGCAGATATAATGAAATTTTATGTTTCTACTAAGAAACTTGGATAGCTCATATCACTTTTAACATGGACCATCCTAACAATAAAAATAGAAGAGCAACAGCCTGTATATCTGGGCCAGAGTGAATGGGACATTTTTCTGCCATTCTGGTGATACAGAATGGCTGGAATGGACCTTGAATGTGTCTCCATGTTTTAACAACTAGTAATCTAAACTGACCTTTCCCCTTTTCCTTCTATTTTTTTTTTTAAACAGTTCCCCAGCAGTTATCAAGAGGTACCCCTCCTGCACTGTGCACTAATCACCATTTCAGTGCTCCTAAGAATTAAGCACTGACTTCATTGCATGGAAAGTCTTTTCGAAAATGTGGAGGTGTGTGTGTGGGGAAGTAATTTCAAGTGATTTTCCAAGCCCCTCCTCCCTGGCTCCAAAGAGTAATTACTCATCTGGAAAAAGAAACAACACTGCTATTTCAGTGTGGCTTAGGACCTTGGGCCTGGTTTCATGTTTCAGATCAATGTGCCTTTTGGAGATTCAGAATAGCAAAAGCTATGAGAGAGCTGCATCTATAGATGCAAGGCCTTCGGGAGACATGTATGCCTTGCTGCCCCTTTCCTATTTTCCGGCATCCTATTGAGACACAGAGCTATTTTCCCTCCCACTTGAATGAACTTCTAACCTGCATCTACAAAGCCACATCTGTTCTTCCTGACCCTCTGTCCAGGCCTCCAGTTGCTCTGTGATGAATATATAGTATTCTTTGTTGCAACATAACTAATAAAGGAAAACAGATTCAACCAAACAGCTTTGAAATTAAGTGCCAACATGAGCTGCATCCAGTCAACTGAAAAATCTGGTGTTATGATATCTTATAATCCTAATTTTAGTGCTATTGGCATGGCTGGCTAGAATCCCAGATCTTTAAAAAAGGGGCCAAAAATCTTTCCTCAGCATATTACTTTGTATATTTCAGTTATGGTTCTACCATTTCTTATATTCCAGTGGTGGTGCAAGAAAACAGACACACCAGGACAGTGGGGAGATGCCCCACAAGGAGAGCTTCAACATCTCCCATCATTCTGAGGAACAAATTGAAGCAAGGCAGCACTTTAAAGAAATGAGACAGCCTGAGACTGAAATTTGGAACATGAGAAAAATTATCATATTGTGAGAATAAATAGAAAAATAAAAATTTCCAAAACTAACATGATCACGAAATTATCAGCAGCTAAGGAAAAAAATTATTATAACAGTGACTCAGTAACTTGTCTTTCTAATATAATAATGAATCAGAATGAAATAAACTATGAACTCCATGAACACCTATATCCTCATTTCCACACATGTAAGAATTATGGGAAGAAATGGATATAAGTTAAATAAAATTCTATAAACTGTCAGCTCCTTCATTTATTTGTATTAAACCATTCTAGAAATAGTTTAATATAGGAATTGCCAGACTCAGACACAAGGTCCATTTAGGCCAGAACACTTCCATTTAAGTGTCCAGCAGGAAAAGTTTCAGCAAAGGGCCCAAGAAGACTCACAGAAAAAAAAAAATTAAAAATTCAAATGTGGTATAGTTTTAGCCTCAGTTTCCACCCCAGCTCTCCATGCACTCTCTTCTTCATCACTTAATAAAATATGTGGGTCCTTTTCAAAAGTCTGAGTGCTCTTCAATATACCAACAATAAGAAGCCATACTGCTATAAATTTTTTCAGCAAAAGACAGTTTGTTTTAAAAAAAAACATGAGAAGATTGAATTCCCAAAGCTCTGAGTAGGACATTAACCTATAAATCCCACATACACAGTTGCCAGCAGTAACAGATCGTAGCAAATAGACTGTGCAACATCAGATCCCACTGTCTGCCCTCTGCTGAGAATATTATAGACCAGGTGATTGTCTCTGTGAAGTCTGGGAATGTTTTCAAAAGTGCTAAAGCAGACACACAGACACACCTCAGGTCTACCATATGTGTAGAACAAATACCTGGTTGATTCTGAAAAGTTCCAAGCTCTTAAAAATTCTGGCAACGTGCATTTCACTTCTGCTTTACTAAGGTAAGCCTACAAAGTGCAAAAGTGACATCTCACTACTTCAAATAGTTTTTTCCTATTTCAATAACTCAGATAATGAAAAATGTTTCATTGATCTCCTACAGGCTGCCTAGAGACAATCATGAATAAATCCTACAAAACTTTGCATATTGTCCCAGTCTCAGATATCTGGAGGTGAAAACTGCCATCTCTTAGCTCTTTAACATTGAAAAGTAAATAAATCTCAAAAAAGTCCAAATTATCACTCTCTTTTCCTTACGAAAAGTCAGATAACTCACCCACAGCAATAACAGGACTAGTTCACCACACAGGTATATAAACAACTCCTCGTTCTTTTTGATGTCTCACATCCAAGTTACTCTTTCAAACTTCCAGAATAATTCAGCCCTACCTAATGAGAGTCATAAGAGAAAGTCAAAAGCTGCTGCTCAGGTGAATTTTATTTTTCCTTCCATAGGTGCACAAGGGTCTTGGTCTTAGAATGATGACACCAGTGGCACCAAAGTGGCATCATCACTTTCTCCTATGTGTTCCTGAGTGTAAACAGGTACTGCATAAAAACTTGCTTCAATCACAGCTGTCTTGCAAGAAATTCAGCTTCTGTCTACACTAAACTTAAGATTTGGCCTTTGTTTAGTGAAAGATATTACCCCCAGTCTACCTCCAGAAAATGGTGGGACTTTGTTCTTAGATTTCTGAAATCTTCTGGGACCCACCACACCTTGCGCTTTCTGGGAGCTCTTTGAAGGTCTATGCACCAGATTCCTAGAGAATAATGCAATATAGTGACAAAGTGACCTGGGCAGGGATATAAATTACAGGGACAACTGAATAAAGATGGCTCTTGTTCCTTGTCTAATAGTACAAGTTCATATCTCTAGCCGAAGCCACAATAGTTAATTGGTTTCATTTTCAACACAAATAAGTTCACTTAAGGAGAGAATATACAAATATTTTCTATCAAGCAAGGAAATTTACCCCAGAAAAAAACTACTTCCTTTTTTGAAGCCATGAGAGATTCCAGTACCACGTTTCTTGCTAAGAAACACACAAATCCTTAGAACAAATAAAACAAGAGACATCAAGTTACATAATTCTTTAATAAAACACTTAAATAAATCTGAGATTCTTAGGGAGAGTTTTGTAGTAACGTGGTGAGTCACCTGTGTTTGGACTCAACACCTTTCATTTCACATTTTCTCTGCTTTCCACATTCTGACAGCAAAATAATTTTTATTCAAGATCATGGAAACTAGAGACAATTTCTACTGCATGTGAAAAAGAAGGAAATATATCCTGAGCTTCAGTTTGTGAATGATGGGGCAACAATTCAAAATCTTCCCATTTCAGTCCTGCATGCCCAAATTGTTTCACTGGCATTTTGGCTGACATAGGTGAATGAAATAATCTGAGGAATCCAAGCCTGAAGTCTTCTAACACCAACCAAACATTACTGCCAGTAAAATGTCTGGATCTTAAAAGCGGAGGTTCATCCAAAAGAAGTTTAGGGATTGAGTTAAAATACCTATTGAATCTTTACACAGAAAGTTTTAAAACAAAATCCAACAAAAGATTTCAAGTTGAATTTCATTTGGGTGTTTGCTCGTTTCATCCTGCAATGGAGTTTAAGAAATTCAATAGAATTATGGGGATGTGTCTTCCTTTACTTTTTTCATGTCTCTTGTTTACCTTAGTCAACAAACTTCCTTCCAGCTGGGAAACCTAGGGAGCAACGAAGCATTATGTCTGTGGTGCCCTTGATAGCGATGAAGTTATAGAACAGGAAGTAAGCTCTTTGTATGTGATGACAATTGAACATTATAAAATTTTATGATACACTTTCTGAAAATAAGGAAAGAAATAAGAATACAAAACCAAATATTTGCCCCTTATTTTTACATGAAAATTCATTTAATGTCAAAACCCATGATGGAATTGCAACATGATTTTAAGATTTAGTTTTAATAAGCTTTCTTTTTTTGCACTGCTGTATTCACCACTCTGTCAGAACTGATGTGCATGAATTTTTCTTGCACAGCGCTTGAGAGAACTTGAACATAATGGCTGAAGACATTTGAGGATCAGGACAGATTTAACCTTTTGAAAGTGAAGTGGTAGCAGCTAGGACAGTGTAATCTACCAGACCACCAGGACCCACAGATTTCCAGTGTGTTGGGGTAATTCCTAGATTAATTTCCTAACAATTGTTTTGTCTCATATTTGTGTCATATTTTATTTCTGTCATCTGTATGTTCTTCTCCTTTTTGCTACCTTTTCTTTACCTAACCTCTCTGGTCTCAGATGGGCATTCCTCACATTTTATCAGTGTAATGCCTTCAATACAAGTAACTTTACTGGTGTAAAGTTACTTACCTGTATCAAAAACATCTACAGAAAAATAATAATAACAGGATCTCCCTTTGTACCTATTGTGAATTGCAAAGTATTTCTCCTGAGGAACACAGCCCAAGGTCTCGGTGCTACTGCTTTTTCATATTGACCACAATTCCTTGCTGCAGGAATTCTACCTAAAAAACCAAAATTATTAATCCCTTGCTTTTGTCTTCTTATTTCTCTCCAAAAAAGGAAATAACCTATCTCAAGAGACCAAAGATTCCTCACTGCCCAGGAGTCATGACAAATTCAGCCCTGGGGAGGAGCAGTGGCTCAATGTTAGCCAAAGTATACACTGAAATGCTGTTCTGGCACTACTGGTTTCCAAAGAAGTGTCATATGACAAAGATGTCACTTGGTACTTGATAGTTTAATCAAACCCTCAGGGATAGAAGACGTTAATTATCTCATAGTACAAAAACATTATTCCTTTCCCAAAGTGACATCATTTCAGTATGACAAATGCATCACTTTTCTGACTGGAAAGCTAACACCGAATAGTTAATCAGCAGTATCATTTCATCATTAACAGCATTGTTTCTTGGGTGAAAAATATTGCACAAATGAAGAATATTGCCATGAGCACAGAGGTGAAAGTCAGGCCTCTGAAACAGATTGAAGCCTCTCCCATCCTGCCCTCTTTTCCTCAGCAGTTGTTAAGCAGCAGGTTATTTTCAGGCCCTACTTACCTAACCATGGCAGTGGGATCCTTTCAAGTGTCTACAGATGTTTAGCTCTCTGTGCCATCACTTTTCACATACTGAGTGCTTGACCTTCTGCTTGGTTTTCCATTTAAATGTGCTCTGCTGAGGGGCAATCTCAGTCTGGGTTTGCATGGAGACCTCAATTCAAACCAGCACAAGCATTTTGATATATCCAGAAGGCCAGGCTGGTGCTGAGGATTTGCACTCGCCTTTAACAAATGGCTCTGTTTGCTGCCTGGCCAGATGATCATTTTGTCTGGCTGCACCCAAGGGACATCAGTGCTCCTGAAGCACCTCTAGCTGTCCAGGAACACAGCCGGAGTCCAGCAGCCACCCTCTTCTGGCAGGAGCATTACAGTCCGGTATTGGATTAAACCCCAGGTTTATGACCCAGACAAGGCCTGGGGGAAGCAGGGAGCAGGCAGGTGTGTCCATCCCCAGGCCCACAGCCACACAGCAGCTGCACAGGCTGGAGCTGGTGCTGGAGAGCTGAAGTGGCCCTGAGGGCACTGCCACCTCCCAGGGCTCCCACATTTCACCCAGTCCAGGACCCCATTTCATTATCCCCTGGGCTCACTGGTCCCTGCCCCAGCAGAACCACAGAAGGATGGGTCTCCAGCTCTCCACAGCCCTGCCCTGCCTTGCCCCAGCAGCACGTCCTGGTCCAGCCCCAGCCCTGGGAGGGTGCCTGGTGCCCAGGGCTGGTGCCCCCCAGGCCACCTGCTCCTGGCAGGGGCGGTGGGACAGAGCCTGGCTGCCAGGATCACAGCAGTCAGCAGCACTACAGTCAGCACTAGCCAAAAGGGGGGCTCCTGCCAGCAGCCCGTCAGGCAACAAAAGCACCCTGGCACCGTTTTAGCTGAGGAAAACAGAAAGAGCTCTTGGAGCTGCTGTAAAGTGCCCACAGCTACCAGCATGGCTTTCATTTATTTCTGAGAATGTCCTTCCATGCAGCCATTACTATGCAAGGGGTACATTTCATTGCAAACAGCTCCGTTTCTGCTTTAGCTGGAAACTTTTTGGATATTTCAGAGGGTCTGGTTAACTAGGGTTTCCTGAAAATGGCCATTCCAGTGGTCATGGTCCATGGGCCAGCACCCCTGCATGAAATCAGCAGATGTCGTGCCAGTGGAAACCCTGCAGCAAAGTGTCAGTTTGGGAATAACACTTCTTGGGATGCCTGTGCCCTTGAAACATAGTGAGAGAATGTCTGACTCCCAAGAGCAACACAAAGCTGTCATACATGGTCCTCTGGAAATCTGGGCCCTTATCAAGCACACAGGCATTTAAACAAGGTGCAAGATTGGGCTTAGACAGCGTTTGCACAGGGCAAGCAAGAGACACAGCACCCACTCCCAAGGAGCACTGCAGCTTCTGGCAGCGCTGTGCAGACCCTGCATGGCTCCTCTGTGGGGTGCTTGGGACAAAGAGAAGGAGACACAACAGACTCTAAGTCATAAAACTTAGCGGGGTGAATAAAAGCAGGGTGAAAATATGGATTTTTGTCTTGAATTACAAACACAGAGGTTTCCTCTTTTCATGTGGAAGCGAGAGCTTGGCCATGCATGGTCAAATATTGTCATAGAGTTTCATATCCCCCAGACTCATACAAGCATGTTTTGTACCACAGGTTGCTCTCTGGCACACTGGCTTTTCTCCACATGGCTGGCAGATACCATAATGGCATGGGTACCTCCACAGTGGTTTAGTCCCCTACCCACACTTTTCTGAGTGATAGTAGAGAGAAGAAAGGAGAGAAGAAAGGGTAAATTCAGAGTATTTCTAGCAATTCTGCTTTGCATGTAAGTTCAGAGAAGTTAGAAAAGGATTTCCTCTCCTACACAGTGCCATTTTCTCCTCATTCATATCTGTAGGTTTGTCCCAAGTTGCAATCCTATGATTTCACAACCTGCAGTTTTACCTTTACTTGTGCCTTATTGTTCAGCACTGCATATACTGCCTCTTTCACTTGACCTGCCTACATGACATTTAGCTCCACTCGTCTTCCAGCTCAAGCCTGTGCCACCTTGGCACAAATAGGCTGCTTAACTGCACACCAGCACTCCTCTGTCCAGGAAACCAGTACACTGACTCACAGGGTTTATTATAAGGTCCATTGCAGACAGATGTTCGGGCACTCAGGGCCAACTGGAAGCTACATGGCCATTTTAGAGAAGTGTTAAGCCACAGCTGCAAGTTTATGAGTTGGGCTTTGCAACCTGCTAATTACAGGCACAGCTGAGAGCACATACAGAGGAAGCTCCTATCTGCTGGTGAGTGACCACACAGCTATAGATACAGTATAAGGAAGTGAGTAACAATAAGAAAGGCAACATACAAAAATTTGCTGGAATGAAGATACCTGGTATGCTTCACTTTTGATGAAGTTCAGAGATGGGAAATTCAACTTTATGAAATCCAGCAATGAGGAAAAAAACGGATATCACTGTAATAAGGTTATTAATCATGGAAGACTGAATGTCCTGTTTAAAATGAGCAGGGCAAGGTAATAAAGACTATCAGTAGAAAGTGAAACATCACAAAAAAGCTGGGTTATCAAAATAACTGATTTTTTACATGACAGCTTGGTCTACATTAGTGGGGGAGAGAAGTGGTTTTTGACAAGTAGGACCTGTATATCAAAGCAGACTGCAGTTATCCTCTCTTTTATTAGATGAAATCAGACTACGTGTACCAAGCCTCAGATATCGAGAAAAAAATCCATTTTCAGAGGATAACAGGCAAAATTTCCTGTGAGCCTCTGGAGCCTTACTGGATTCTGCCATGCTTAGATCTCAAAGCTTCATTGGTGGTTCATCTTACTCCACCCTTCTTTCTCCTCATGCTTCCCAGCATTTGGTGCTGTCATTAGTGATTAGGATATGTTTAATGTTCAGGTGACTTAAATTACTCCTTCATGGCTGATAGCCACCTCCTTTCCACCCTCAGCTAAGATGAAATATTTCTCAACAGATGAAAAGCATGTATGTCTAGTCTGGGCTATGATTTACTTGCACCCCCCCAGAGATGTTGCAGGATGAGGTATTTTACTTTAGCCTGAAGTTAAACAGGAGCAGGCATTTAGATACAGACTTACTTCATTCTGTCTTAGGGAAAAGAGGGATAGGATAACACAGGATTAACATGTGCACTATCTTACTTGTGCTTGGCAGAGCCATAAGTTTTTACTATTCTCAAACTGTTCAGGTCCCTCATCACATGGAAGAGGAAGTGCAGTCTGCTTTCTGTGATTCCTTCCGTGTCCTGACTGCCTTGTAGCTTCAAGGCTGATGCTTTAATTCTTTAACTTCTTTTCTTCTAATTTTCCTCCCCAGAGTCTCTTTCCTCTTTCAGGCTTACCTGTAAAGCACATCAGGAAGTGGTGGTAAGACCACAAGTCTCAATACTTGAATTACTAGCCAGGCATCAGCAAGTATCTGCCTACACACAACTACACATCTGCAGGAAGGAAGGGGTGAAACCACCTTAGATTGAAATCACAACCTGCCTGGCTGTAGCTCACAGTCCCTTGTAAGTAAAAATGCAAAAGATACATATAACTTGCCAAAAAAAGTCTCTGCCCTGCCACTTAATTGTACATGGCAACTAAGGGAGCCCAAACACTGTAAAAATCAGTCTAATATAGGAAGTCTCTTACGTGATGAGGGACCTATAATACAGTGTACTGTCTTTATATTTTCCTTTGCACTCAAAGGATATGCATCTGGAATGGTTACACATTTTCAGCTTATAAAAACTAACTCTATATTTATTAGTCAATAGCAGTCAAACTAATTTCTGCATCAAAACCATACTTTGATAATCTAATTACATGTTTAACACTAGCCCATAGAGTATAAACTCTGACAGGCCTTGATCCAGCCTCCTCAGCTTCCAGTAAAATCCAGAGTCTCATTCAGCCTTGGATTAAACTTGAAGAACTGCACACAGCAAAAGGTGTGGGGAAACGGCAGGAGAGCTGCAGGCAGCACAGTGGACTGTGTTGTCTGACAGCTTTCCAGGCACAACGTTGAAATGCCCTGAAGGTGTTATAAAGTGATACCATGCTCAGTAAGGACACTAAATGGGTTTCATCTATTCTGACAGTCTTAGTTCTCCTCTAGCTAAGGGGAGGGAAACAAAGTGTCATATGGACAGATTTCTAGGCACCATCCAGTTTGTCCACGTTATTATTTCTTCGGGTTTTTGTTTTTTTAACACAGGCTTGGAAATTTATATTATTTCTTTCTTCTTTATTGTAGTTGAAGATTTACATTCCTCCTCAATGGAGTCATTTGTCATTGAATTATTTTGGGTTCCTATCCTCTAAAAAGCATAAAACTCCAACAAATCCCCTATCATAAGCATTGTTCAGTCCCTCCCAGGGTCAAGCAGTCTCACAGAGCGAGCTATTGCATGGGGAGGAGTCTGTGATGTGCAAACCCCATCTGCCCCTGAAGTGTGTGTGCAGCAGTGGGCCAGCAGCGTGCTGAGCCACGGCTCTGTTCCACTGAGACACTTTCCACGTTTATTGTTCTTGATTAGAAAAACATCCCAAAGTTTAGAACTGACATTTAAGACTGAATGAAGTTCCAGTTTGGTTTTATCAGGGCAAACTTTAAAATAGATTGTCTAATAGCCTTTGTTACTATATTTCTTTTATGAGTGTGAGTGGGAAGAGCATTAAGGAAGGCTATAAATCAAATGCATACTTCTGGTGAGTGCAGGAAATCCTTTATGTCTCATAGAAATAGAAATAGAAATAACTGTGGATCTATTCATATTGTCTACATTTTAAACATCACCCGAGGTAGTATTTCTGGAAGCAAAATTATCAGAAGACATCAAAGGAAAAAAATCCCCCCAAAATATAGTGGTGCCTAAAGCACTATTTAAAAGCCATTGCCTCCTACACATATAAGACAGAAGAGACAAAAAAACTCCAGCATTTTTGTTTTCTTTTGTTTTTTTGGTGGGCTGGGGGATAAAAGAAACACCATGGTGTTGAGATTTAAGACAATTCTCTTAACACTGATAGCGTGCCAGCATGTCCACTGGAAAATAATCTGCCCTTAGTGACTAATTCCCAACAGAAAGCTTGGCTACTTGCCAAAATGTACATATCTCTTCATGAATGCAGGAAATCATTTTCAGCAAACCCAGAGCTGCCCGAGCAGGATGGGAGATTCTGAGCAAGGCTCCACTGATTCCATTCTATTGGAATGGGTTAAAAGATACTCACAGCAGCATGTTATGGATGACACCAGCGAGAATTTAAATATGCAGCATAATGGTAAAGCAATTAATAAGAGCAGTTGCTAACAGTTGCACAACAGAGGAGTGTTTTAAAATTCCTGTGCTCTTTAACAATAATGTAGAGAGACGCTGTGAAGGGGAAGGGGGGGAAAGCCTGGCATGGAAGGGACATTCCTTCAGTTCCTCTCAAAAGTTTGAAAAAAAACCTCTGGATAGGAAAATACTATTGAGCAGCCAATTCTTTCCACATTTGGCTAAGCCCAATGCCCAAAATACACAGAACACTACTTCACTTTGAAAGGATTGCAATACTCCTATCTGAGTCATCTGAAAGCAAATAAAATGAGACCTAAACAAATAAACCTAATTGTGCATGGAAACAAATCCAGCTCTCCAGCTTGGCCATGGCTTTGTTTTTGTTAGTTTAAAGCCTACATATGCAGTTTTAGTGGCATCAGGAGTTATACAAATATTGACAACAAATTGCCAAATGTTGTTTTTTTCCCCTTCGGCGCACAGTGTAAAGAAGCTGGGGTAATGCTTCTAGGAACCTTCCCCAGTGCACTGAACCAAATCACAGCTTGATGGGATCCACTCCAGCCTCTTCTCTGAAGAGTAGACACTAATGAGATTGAGGTTGCTGATTGTTATCGTCAGAGACTTTTATTTTTCACTTGTGAACTCTGCTGAACACAAATCCAGGCTTTCGAAACGTAGCTCAAATGTTTGCACCACAGCCAGGGCATTGTCACATGCTCTGTCCTCCACCCCGTGATTTGTTGCTAGCTTGTGTCATCCTTAACCTGCTTCTGGTGGTTTGGCCAGGAGAGAAACAAATAATGATGACAACTGAGAAAACCAAGCTGCTCTCTGACATCGTTCTTTTAAAATGCTATTGCTACTTGCTGGCTGTGGAGAAGGGGCAGTCGCCTTGAGGTAGAAATCACTCATGAAATCCTGCTGTCATCTGTCAAAGGTATATTTCCATCAAGTTGGTCTGAATCCTTAGCAGCTTACTAGGAAAAATGAGAATATGTCAAATCTTGATCTGTCACAAGCCAAAGTTAGAAAAAAGAAATCTACATTTGACTTTTAAATGAAGCCCAGACTTTCCTCTCACAGAGAGCCAATAAATTAACACATTTTCTTCCTCTTTGCTTCACATTCACAAAACACCTACAACTTTTATTATTCTATCTGGATGGATAACAAGATTTTCATACCATAGACTTTTAGTACCAGCAAAAAAGAAGCCACAGAAATCAGACTCATGTATCCTCCTCAAAAGCCCAACAGTTAAGACACTTATCTACAGTACTGGAAAGATTAATTGATATTGCTGTTTCTTATTCATCTAGAGAACTTGGAACTTGGTCTTGTACATCTCAGTGATCACCTAATGATCAGGTTATTGAACACCCTACAATATATTTCTCTTTTTCTCCTTTTCATCAGAAATTGCATTCTACACATAAGAAACTCCCCAAAGAGTTGCATCACAAGTACTGAATTTCCATGAAAAGTTTTTGGGTTTAGTGATAAGCAAAAAAAGTTCTTGAATATTTGTACACCTCATGTGACTGTTATGCTATCCACTCTTCAGTTATTGTAGTGTTACCTGCTCCCCATATGCAGGAAGACCTCAGTATGTTCAGGAAGCCACATGCAGAAGCATCTGCAAAGGCTTCTGTACTGCATTGCTTATCACAGTGCAAAGTGCCCCCAAGCACTTGCACAGTAAAGGGTGGATCACTAAATCAGTGAAAGGGATAGCAGAAAGGCATGAGAGCTTGGGGGGTTGTGAGAAAGTGAAGGAAAAAAGATCCTCTCTATTTCACTAACTGTGGACCTTCGTAAAAAACCAACACAATGCTTGGGACTGTTCGTGCTGTGAGCAAACACTGAAATATGACAAGGCATCAAGGCATGTTGTGTTACATGATATTCAGGCAGCTGCTGTGATGGCAGTTTTAATCCACCAACTGGTGCAACGAAACAAATCTGAAATGTAAAAGCTAGATTTCCATCAAAATATTTCATTAATATTACATGCATGTAAGTCAGGGAACTCAGACTACTAATCCCCACAGCTACTCTAAGTCAGCCCTGAAGGACAAAGCAACCACGCAGCTGCACAGATGGGGGCTCAGAAGGTATTCTAGGTTTCAGTTTCCTGACTGAAGCATGCAAAAGTTCTCTATCAATGTTCTGTTGGTATATTTTCTTTGAAATTCGTTGGAGGGGGAAAATACACATTGTTTTTCAAAGGAATGTAAGTATGAAATGACTGTGTACCAACATATGAAGATAGCCAGATATAGCCAAATTTGTGTGAACACCTACTAGTGGAAAGTTTCACCCTGCAGAACAGACCTCAGTGATATGTTTTAGGTCAGAGGAGGAGAAGAGACCTGAATCTTCTTCTGTCTTGACTGCAAATTGAGAACCAAGGAGCTTCCACAGCATATGCCAACCTCAAAACCTGTCCTGCACTTTTAACAATCCCATGCCTGTCCCTCAGAAGCCCCACCAGCCAGTCTGTCAGCACAGAGCTGGCTGGCATAAGCCCTCACAGCAACAGAGCCTTGCTTACTCAGCTAAAATACCCTGCAGGTCCCATACAAAGAGGGAGGAGGTTGATCTAACCCTAAAAGTTACCCACCAAGGCAGGAGAAAGACATACTACCAAGGGAAAGAAGAGAGGGAGCAGGTGAGCAGGTTTTGTCTGATTTGGCAAAACACCTTCTCTTCATGGAGATGTCCATTCAAATCACTTTTAAACTTCCCTAGATTAAAGCAATGGGGAATAAGTAGAAAGGAAAGCAGCACCTGAAGCTGTCCATAAAACAGGATACATGTGGGTAACAGAACAGTGGATGTAAGGGCAGCTCACCAGCCTGCTCTTTCCTCATGTCTCTTTCTCTCACACACTCACCCACTCTTCCTTGGGCTGGGCACCTGCTTGTCCACTGAGGCAAGGTAATTAAAAGCAAATTTAAACTATAATTATCACAGATAGGAAGGAGACTTGGACAGCTACTACATCCAGCTGGAACTGCACAGGGAGCACTGAGTGCTGGCCCTCCTGGCCCTCCCTCCCCCCAGCTCCTGCATCCTCCAGGTCCCACGACGTGGGGATGTCATCTCCCACCACAGCACACAAACTGCCCACGAGCATGACAAGTGTCATTTTCCACCCTGGCTGCCACTGTGGGTGGTCATGTTGGTGTCTGCTGGCATTTGCACGGTACTGGATGCTGTGGAGTGTACAAACTGTTCCATATGGCACGTGGAGGGAGAGAGCCCTGCTAGCAGTGCATTACAAAGCTGCATTTATGTCACCATATAGAGCCCCTGGTTTGTATCTGTCTTAACATGCCTATTAGAAGGATATATGAAAAGAATCCTGCTCTGTTCATGAAAGTGCAGGAAGAGTGGCTGCTAGCAAGACTGGGTGCTTTATCTTGGAATTTCTACCTGTCACCCTTCTGCTTGGTATTTGTCACATGCTTAACTCACCTAAGGTCTTAATTTTTCATTTAAATAGCTTTTCTCCTTAACTTTCTGGGCTACCTTCTTGTTTAATACCTGATCTTTTCCAGCTAATTAGTTGACTGCTATTTCTGAGACACTGTCAAGTTATTTACCTCGCTGAAGTGACTTAAGTTCCTCCCCCCACGCCCCCATCCACCCCCTGTCTGTCTGGTTTCCCCCTCTAGTCTAGCTGAAGTGACAAACTCTCTCCCCTAGCCAAACATTTGTTTTTACAAGGTATTTTTATACCATCACCTCTTCCCTGCATCTCCCCCGCCCACCCACCACAAACATATGCTGTAGTGGGAGGACATACTGGTTTCACATAATTTGCAATGTTAAGGTGACAAATTTCCCCTCCTTCAAGTATTTTTTTTTAAGATCTAGTTTGTAAAATGCAAATGGTAATGGGTTAGCTTCTCTTTGCCTTTTTTACCCTGTGCACTTTGCTTAGAAGTCAGTGGAAGAGAAAACAAAAGCCACTTGATTTGTATTATTCAAAACCTATTTTTGCTATAATAAGATACAAAAATAGACAAAAATATTATTGTCTAGACTGATAGATTTCTTTTATTCATCCCAAGAAAGACAGGAATGATGATAATTTCCGAGAAAGTAGGCAAATGTAACCACTTTACTGACTTCATTAGCTGGTCCCAGTATGTTTTTCTCTGTATTAAAATCCACATGCAGTCACATTCATGCAGTAAAAACAACCTCAAGTGCTCTAAGCTTCAGGCTTGGAACCATGGAAAACATGACTGTGGCCTTCATCATACCCAATTAGGGGTACATGTAATCCACAGTGATTCTGGTGTGGTGGATAAATGCCTAAGCCAGCTTTAAAGCAGGCAGGAACAATCTAGTTAAAACAGCACACAGCCCAAATTGGGCTCAGCCACTCTAAATATTTACCACATTCTGAGCAGGAGGCTGCAGGGGCATGCATAGTACAACAATTGGAGAACTTCCAGTACCTGCATTCACCACTGCAAAGCAAGGTCTGATGTGCTAAACATCCTGGTCATTCTAGCAGCACACATGCATGAAATGGGCCAAATGAAGACTGTTTATAAAAACACTGAGTTTATGTGGCTGGATGACTGAAAAATGCTTTTTCTATGTGCATGGTATCTAATCAGCACATACCATTAGACTTTCTGAAGAGGGATAAAGTCTTATTTCTCATCCTAAGACCAAACTGAATACTATTCCAGAATGTAATCTGCATTTTAATTCCCATTTTATGCAGAACTTTAAGTGCAACACGAAACAACAACAAAAAATATGCATCAATAATGAATCCTTGTTAATTTAATCTTGGGACTTTGCCTCATATAAGAAGGGCAAAGAAAGATAAATTTGAAAAACAAAACAGGGTAGGTCAACTCACTGCTAGCAGCAGAAGAACAGAATGGGAAAGTACAAAACAGTGAAATTTATTTATACTGTGCAGCTACAGGCTCCAGAAGACAAATTGTTAGCAGAAGGAGCCACTCATAGCACATGCAAAACTTTTCTCAAATCAAACAGATATGGCTGTCACTGTGGGAAGCCAAGGAGCAGAGAGAATGAAAGAGAGAGGAAAAAACCCTCTCCACAGACTGAAAACAATTGTAGTTAAGAGGCTCAGAGTAGAACATGGGTAGTGCCTTCAGTTTCACTGTGGTTCTAGCAAAGTCATCTGGGGGAAATGTCTGCAGCAAACCACCAGGAGTGAGCTAAGCAAATGAGAAGGGAACAAGCAAGTTTCTCAGTAAAATGTGTGGAAGTTGGAAGGAACAGGTCTATTCCAAGAATTTTCAGATTGCCCCCTTTTGTATGTCAAGGAAAAATGAGTAGAGGATCACCAGACCATCAGGGAAGAGCCATTCACCCCAGTTGTCTGGGGATAGTCTGGCAAGGCAGAGCCACCTCTCAGTCATTCTGGAGCTATCAGCCTCCAGAGCTCTGCTGGAAAAAGTTTAGGGCTGTGCAGTTCTTCTGGCTCTTAACTCATTGCCAAACCCCTGGCACATACTCAGGAGCAGGTGATATTTATTTGGCAGCACGTTCTTTTCTAGAAAAACAACATGAAATCCTTGCATTAACACCCTCCTGTTGGCTAAAGATAGAGCTCTTTTCTGTATGCCTTGCAGATTAACAGGTGACCTCTGGGTCTCAAAAGAAGCATCCAAAGAAGCATCCATGAGGTCCATGAGGAAAATATGCACACACATGAAGAGACTACTTCTCCCCCTTCTGGGTCACTGGACATTTTCCTGTATCAGACATTATCTGAACATTCCCTCAGCAGCTGGACATGGCACAACCTAGCCTGAACCTATTCTCCCTAGTGACAATCTACACAATATTTCACTTTTCCCATTTCTCTCCCCTCAAAAGCAGCAGTAGAAAAGAGAAATGTATCTTTGGGACTGATCTTTTGTCTTCAGTCCAGGTCACAGATCTTCTTTCCTCTTAAAATAAGACAAATGTATTTTTCTACTCAAGTGACCACAACTCATGTGTACCTACCTGAGCTAGTCACACAGTGGTCTGCTCAGGTCCTGTTACCAACATAACTGCACCAGCCAGAGCTTGGCACCAGCTGCAGAAACCATCTCTGCAGTTAAGGAAATGGTTGGCCAAGCAGCCACAGCAGTACCAAAGTCAGTGTAGGCTATATGGACAGCAGCATCCAAAACCTGGCTCAAATACATCTGCAAACACAGGCATTAGCCTATCCTTCTTAATGTTTTCAGAATGTTCAGAGATTTTGGGTGAAAGATGCTGCTTCAGCACAAAAGCATTCCCAGAGCAGTAAACATACTTGGCTGGACCACTGCCTTTGTTTGAGCTCTGATTTGCTTCAAGTAAATGCAGTCATTTATTGCCTGTTTCACCTTCTTGTGGAACAGCTGCTGTCTGCAAGGAGCCAAATAGCAGACAGACTCTCAGGCCTCCTGAGATACCTCTGGCTAACAGCATGCATAGCTTTCCTCAGAGGCCAGCATGTCACTGAACAGTTGGTTTACTCTAAAATACTGCATGCTGTAGGTGTTTCCAGCTGCCTCATGAGGTATTTGTGTCAAAACCCATGTTCCTGAGGAGCCTGTGCCATCTGAGCCATGTTTTATACCTACCCCAGAAGCAATATGTTCCTTTAAAAGCAGTTCTTTCCATATCACAAACCAGAAAATTCAGAGAGAAATGACCAGATTTTGAGGGAAGGCCTGAAGTAGGGTGGAAGCAGAGGCTCTGAGAGTTTATAACACTGCTTATCTTATGAGGAGAACATCTCTTTGGGAACAGGGAAGGATATGAAGAAAATTATAAATAGAGGAAGACCACAAGGAAGTCAAAGGGTGCTGGACAGTCAAGACATACACAATGAACAAAGTGCAAACACTGGCTGGAAAAGCACTGAGGAATTTACATTTCATTCAAAACACAGTAAGCCAATAAAAATATTCAAAGGCAAAAGTAGATATGGCAGGAGCCAAAGGAATTTTTGCTGTAGGACTGTCAGAGGACAGATTGGAAAGTACAGAAAGCAGGACTGCTGCAGGCTGTAGGAATTTGGCTGCAAGAAGTGCTGTGTGAATCATCACCACATAGGGGGCAGTGATAGAGATGAGGTCTGAGGGCATCGCAAAGCTGCAAAAGAGAGAGAAGCTGGAGCAACCTTTGAAACAGACAACACACATTGCTCCTCCAAGTATGGAATAGGTTAAAGTAATGCCCAGATTCTGAACAATGTATTTTTGGAGATGGTAAACCAGACTCTTGCTGGTTTAGACATCTGTTGAGTTTGGTTACTTTCATTGTCTGCAAAAGAGCTGCTCTCAGTTTACACCAGCTTAAGCCTTGTACCTCCCCTCTGCAGTCAGTACTATCCATCTTAGATTTTACCACATAACAGCTTCAAGAAAGAGGAGAAAGTCATGCCAATCCAGACAGGAATTCCTCTGTGCTCCATCCCACTCAGAGAAGTTTTGGATATCACAAACAGATAATGACAGATGGTGGCACACAGAGACCCCTGTGCTAAACTAAAGCCCAGCTGCTGAGGGTCTCCCTATATATCTGAGAAGGTGGGCTCACATCTATTCCTCCATTTCAGCTTTCGAAAGTTGAAGGAGAAAGAGCTGGGGGTTGATGACTGTTTGGTTTTTTAATCTTTAGCCAAACTGTTTTCTTTTATTTTAACATGCTGTATTTGCCTGGCCAGTTTAGTACAGATACAGGTTTCTTTACCCACCCCTGCCACTGAACAATCTCAGCCAGCTTTCCCCACTCTAAAACAAAACAGAATAGAAATATCACTGCCTTTTACTCAAGGCTGAACAGTGGGAGCTGCTTCCACAAGGGCAAGATACACTCAAATAGGCAAACCATAGCTGGTATATGTGACAAGCAGAAGCTTCCCATTGTTCCTGGGCTCTGCACCTGAGGAGTCACTTGCCTCAGTGGAATGCAGAAAACAGTTCTTGTACCTGCATCACACTGCCTGTAAGAACACAGCCTGCTCCAGGACTCACACTACCAAGCTGAGCTCCAAGAAGTTGGGACAAAGCAGAGCACACTTAAGGAACTAATGTGATGAACAAACAGAAGTATGATTGTGGCTAAAGGGAAACTGAGGCCTCTGTGTTCCTATGTGTACCTATGTGTTCAATAAAAAGCTCTTTTTTTAACAGGCAGTATTCAGTGACTGACTTGAGGATCACCCTCTCTTTAGATAAGTATGTAACATGAAGTTTTAACAGGAAGCAAGAATGGGCAAAGAGCAAATTTGGTCAGCAACCATGGCCACTCATGTAGTCTGTACAAGTCTGGTACACCAACAAATGTGTAAAAGTGTCAACAGCTTTAGCAGGAGAGGATTGATTACCCAAAGGCAAGTAAGGTGATCTTGCCATTGGTCCACTCTCCAGGCACGTGGAAGACTACCAGGGACTAAAACTTGGATCCTTTGCATCTCCATGAGTTGTAAACACCTCACAATTGGCTAGTTTTGGGGAGGGAACGCACATTTCCATTTTGCACAACAAAACCTTCAAAAGATTTGTTTTCATCCCTGTGTAAAGAAAGGAGCATAATTTTAAATCTCAGAATTTCAAGGAACAGAACGATTGTTTACGACACATGTTTGTAAAGAAAATAGTGCAGTTACGTCAAAGTTCGTCATTTACCCTTACAGTACAAAGGTAAAGAGCCTTCACACCAGATCGTTGAACTGAGAGCCAACGACAGCTACATTTTAACCCTGCATTCAAAGAAAAAAAAAATACCCCAAACAAAGTTAACCATAACTATAAGGAGGCCTACTTGCCCCATCTACTGGCCATTGGGAAGACAGGATTTACACGGCAATTAAAAGCATTAACACCGAGGCTGCAATTCAGTCAATTCTCAGGTTATCAGTCCTAAACTTAAACACATGCATAAGTGCTACTGAGGGTGCTAAGCACAGAACTGGAGCCTGAGGCCAATTATTTAGCATGGCAGAAGTAGAAATAACAAACATAGAGAAAAACATATTATTTTCAAAGGAAATACTAGGGCAGTATTTCTATTCAGTAACACTGGTTTGTAACCTCAAAAAATTAAGTTAATATGCCTTCTTTTTTTCTGAAGTGGGCCACGGTAAATTAATGTTATAAGATAGTAGCCTGCAGAACTTTTGTCACAAAGCAGCCATATATACTGCAGCTCATATAGGTCATCACAAGGTTACCATGCCATCTTATGGATTTTTAAAATAAGCATTTTTTAAACAAATAGTTAGATAGCAAGTTAGGTTCCCTAAAGGCCTGCTGATATATTTTTCTTCTCTGCATGCAGTGAATCCATCCTTCTGAAGTGGGTCTGTTCTTTTGAGGAACAGGCTGATGTCTAAAGGGAAAACATAAAGTTTGGGTTGACTTGATGAGACATTTTACACTACCCTAGGAGGACCACTTGCTGGATTTCTCTCTTTTAGCACAAGCCTCACCCTCATCATGCTCTTCAAGGGCAGTGCCTGTGCTAGAACCGTAGCATCCCTCTGCTCCATGACCTCCCATGCTGGTTGCAGGTTCAATCAGATGTACCTGGAGAAAAGCTGCAGCCAAGGGAAAGACCATCAAATACCCTGGCAGCAAGCTTCCACCAGGTAACCCAATATGCCTGCAAGCTGACTCACCATGAGATCTTACACACAGCCATCCTCTCTCCATGCGACCCCAGCAAGCCTCTGACAGTCTGCTTAGGCAGATACTCAGTAGGCAACTATAATTCCTGCAAGGCACACAAGCCTCCTGCTCCATGGATTTCTGGGCCTTGTAGATCCTAAGGAGAAACAGGACTATCAGCATGTCTATCTATCTAGGCCCAGGCATGAAGGCTCAGAGAGGAGTTATTGTCACACCACAACAGAGAATGATGAACCAACCTCTTCAGCAAGCAGAGCTCAACATTGTCTTCAGGAAGTACAGGTGCAACCTTCCCTTTTGAGGAGTTGTGACCCTACTTACCCAAGAAACTCTGTAAGAATAAACTGGCCACAGCAGGGAGCAGACTGTAAAGGAGGAGAGGGAACAGCATCCCATCCCCACTGAGGCTCATTCAACTCAGGGGATAAATCTGAGAAGAAATTATGACTACATTTAAATACATAATTTCTATACCAGACAGGGAAAGAAATCACTGGCAGTAGATCTAGACCTGCTGGTAAACCAAATGATGGGTTGTACATGAAATTTCATAAAGTACATGCACTACTCTGAGGATCTTCACAAAAGGTTTGCTTAGCCTCCTTCCAGAAGTATATTTCAGAATGAGTTAAGGGGATGGTAAAATGTTTCAGAAATCACTCAAGTCCAAACTCTATAACATAAAAAAAAATTGGACAACGGTGCCTTGGTGCAAATGCTTACACAACCTCACAATTACAGTGTAAGCTGGGATCCAGCATTTCTAGATGACATTCCTAGAGGTCACGAAAAGGGCCTAGAGATTTTTCAGCTGAAGCATGTATTTTCTAACATCCCAGTTATCTAGGGACCGAGGTAAAAGAAATACTGTCAGTGTCCAGAAGAATCTGCAAGGAAAACCCCCTGAGGACAGGTCCTGAGGGCTCTCTGAGCCTTTCTGAGCTCTCTGAGCATCACAAGCCTGCTGAGAGCTTCCTCACAGGCACACAGCCACTTGGCATACTTGCACTAGACATGAGGGGAAGCAAAGAGCTGACAGCTAAGGTGTCACCTGGGACAGTGCACAGAGATGAGGACTACAGGCAGTGCCCAGAACTGCCTGTAGTGCAAGCTGCTTTCCTCAAGAGCAGGTGTTTTGGGAGTCTGTATCTAAGCTCACCTGATTTCCTCAATAATTCCTCATCTGCAAGGGACAAGTAGCACCACCTAAGAGTATTTCAATTCTTCAGCCTATAAAACACTAAGTAGTAGAAGAAAGACCAGTACTTACACATGAGAAAACAGGTGCCAACTCTGCCTGGGCTTGTGAGTTCATGCACCCTCTCCATGCATGAAGACCCATTCAGAGAAATATAACTCTCAATAGCTCAGGATTCCTCTCTCCTGAGAGGATGCACAACATTTAGCTCCCTGAGCTTCAATCCTGTTGTGCTGGGAGAACCCCCTGAGGGCAGCTGGTCATGTGGAAGGTGCTAGAAAAGGAGCCATAGTAGACAGCTATGAAAGAGGCAACCCTGCTGAAGAAAGACACTGAAAGGATGCTGGCCCATTTTTAATGGCCACAGAGTAGTGCTGCTCTCAAAAACAACCTCCACAGACAAGAGTCAGACTTCATTAATTCTCTAATCCCTGATGGCAGACATCTTTGACAGACCAAGTTCTGGCTTATTAGGCTGGGAAAACCCACTCTGCTCCCAATGCAAAATCAGATTTAGACATCTGACTTACATCACGGGCCCCAAGCTTATTCTGTCAATCCAAGATGATAAATAATCCTGAAACTGGCAAAAGCAAATGTTTGGCAAGAGCTTTGAATATAAACCAGGCTCTAACTGAAAGCTACAACGATGACTGCAAATAAACCATTTATTCTCTCTTCTACTGTTGCCATCACTGGACATGAGACAATCCTTATCCCACAACTTCCCATCTCTGCTCTATTTTCAGAGCTCAGAAACAATCCTCAATTCTTATTTACATTGCACTTGACAGATTGAGGACCCTTTCTTTTTCTTTTTGCAAAATAAGGTGAATGAAATATACTTGTTCTTCATTGTGAATAACTGCATAATTAATTATGCTAGTTACACAGAATACCTTTGAGGGGCAAAACATAGCACTGTTCTCTAAAAGAATTTCCTTGGTTACTTAACAGAACTAAATACAATTTGTCTTTCCTTTTAACTTTTTCCTGGGAAGAAGAAAGTCTGCATTCTTCAGCTGTGAAATTATGTTACTGCTCTGTTTTGGGTTTTTGGGGTTTTTTTTTGGTTTTTTTTTTTTTGTTTGTTTGTTTAGTAATAAGAACAATGCACAAGAAGAAAACAAAAGACAGGGTTCTCTAGAAACTGAACAACATATTTATATCAAACGAAAATTTTTTTCACTGGAAAATAAGCAGTCCAGAAAATGCCACATGAGAGATTTCATTCTACATCCAGAGCAGGCAATTATCCAGCTGACCGGTCCCTATTTTGGGGGTTCTGCTGGAGTGCAGGGGTAACTATATCTTTAGCAGCATACATACTAAAATTCAAGACAAAAGAAACATGCAAAGCAACTCCTTGCTACTACCACAAGCATTAAAAATATTCTTTAAAATGTTACTCACTCACCAAGAAACAAACATCAGAAGGAACTGGAAATCACTGCTTTGCCACCACTCAGCTCTGACACTGCTGCTTTCCACCTCCTGGCAGAAGTCAGGCAGCACCTTTCCAAGCACCACCTGCATCAGGCCACACTGTAATGTCCCACAGGCTCAGCCAGCTCACTTTGACATAAAACTAGGCACGGGTGCTGGAATCAGCCCAGGGGCTGAGCACCAGCTGGCACATCTGAAATGATTTCCAGCCCAAGGGAAATGAGAGAGGAGTGTTTGGAAAGACCTTGTGTGTAGAGACTTTCCAAATGTTAGTAGCCCTCCTTTAGAGAACTAGAAATACTGACTAGGCTGAAGAACAATAGTGTGGACTGTTTGAGGTGTACTGGAGGGATGATTCTTTTCTTGTTGTGGATTGGGCTGGGCTGAGCAGCCCCTGTTCCTTTGCTGGTGAGCTTGCACAAATGTGACTGCAGATCTTGCTTTGCTGGGTGCAGAGAGATGTGACTACCACTCATCCCCACTGCATGGTTGCCTTCCCACTGCCAAAGCCCTTCTGTCAGTGAGACTTCAAAAGGGGGTATGGCTGACCAGTTCACACAGAAATAGCTCCTCACTTCCCCTCTTCAAACACCTCTTTGAAAGCCTATTCCATCCATACTTTCACTAGGAGCCCATTCCTTCATCTGCAGTGGGAAAAGCAAATAGAGCTCTCGAGATTTTCTTTGCTTTGAATGAGAATGGTCATTGAACAGGCCCTGCTCAGATGAACACTGAGATTTCACCATGACCTTCTACTTCCTTAAAAACACTGCAGGCTGAATAGAGCTCCCGGCAAGACAGGTGATCCAGCACTGGCATGCAGATCCCAGTGTTGGTGCCCTCAAGAGAGAATAGAGACTTACTCTAGCACTTTTTTATTATGTCATCTAAGTAATGCACAGAAAAGGAACAAAGGTGAATTATTGAATCACTGTAAGGATGTTTTTTCTCCACGGCAGGCATAGTCTCAGGTATATTCTAACAAGCTTTGCACCAACACACATGATGGTAGCTCCACCTACACTTCAGACAAGTAGGTACTGATTCTGCAGTTCTCCCAGAGATAATGATTTTGTGTACTGATTTACCTAAGCTTGAGGAACTAGCTAAAAGACAGCACATAATCCTGAGATACCTACACACCAAATAATCCTTAGCACCTTGATCTGCCTCTGGAGTTAGCCCTGCTTTGAGCAGGGAACTGGATTAGATGACCTCCAAGTGTCATTTCCAGTGTATAGTCTGTGATTTTGTGATGCAACTGCTTTTGAGACAGCACATCTGTGAAGAAACAATGGAAAGACCTCAGATTTAGGATTGGGGGTTCAATTAGAATTAACATAATCCTGGCAAAGGTTTTTGATGACTCTTGCGATCAATGCAATGCAAACACAGTGGAAAAACACTGGACAGATGCCTAACATTCAGAGAAGACTTGTGGGATTATGCTTTCACTTTGTTTGAGGCAAGGATATCCTTTCCTGTGCATAATTCCTTTCAGAAACTCCCTGTCATTTTCTACAACAGCAAATATACAGCAACTATTGTACTAAACATAATATTTCCCCAGATATCCAGAATCTGCAAATATAAGTGTATGTATTCCTTATTGTATATGAAGTATCACTGTGATGTTTTCTACAATGATACAAGATGGTAAAGGCATTAGAATGATGAGGAAGACTCAACATAACAGCTAGCATTCAACACAGAAATATTCATAAAAAGATGTCCATAAAGAATACACACTTGGAATATGCAGATTATTTTAAGGGCTATCCTCTGCTGTGTTTCAGGAAGAGAATGGTAACAGGATAATCTACACATTAATTAACACTAGAGAAGGTATGACTGCTATGTCCACCCAGGTAAAATTAGCAAAACAGACATAAATGTTATCATACCTCTTGTATACAGTAGAGGTACGATTTCACAAGTGTTTCTTTTCAAAGGAGGCTATTTACCCAGAACACAGTCCTGAAAATTCCAGAAGTTATTTTCAGATAGTTGGGATCTGGTAGCCCTGCTTAGGCTCTGTTTCAAGACAGAGTTAAGAAGATTGTTTAGTAGGAACTACAATTTTTTCCTTGATTTATCTCAAAAACTGCAGAGGAGACAAAATTGATGAATCCTGAAAGAATTAAGTGGTTGAAGCCTCCTATTTTTTGTAGATACTTGCCCTAAGAGCCATGTTCCTAAGCAAGGCAGTCCTAAATATCTCTTTGGAATGAAACTGGTTGTGTGGTTATGCATTTCTGTACTACCAGCAGACCACTTAACACGCACACTTCTGGTACTGGAACTGTCTGCCTGCAAACATAGGTAGAAAAATCATCTAGAAGATGAGAAAATTTCCATAGATTTGGGGCTAGAATTAGAACTTGGTTGTGAAGATTCATGGTAGTTTCAACAGCAAGTTGCATGCCAACTGATTTTATCTTGGAAGACAGAAAATACCACAAACAAAACATCTTTTGCTCTTCTGAAACTTAGAGATGATCAGAATTTTAGCTAGACCATGCCATCACAGGAATATTCCTGAAAAAGGATGGGCAGAGTGACTGATGGTATATAGGGCATGAAATGGAATAAAGACATCTCTAGAGTTTCTAGGATCCAACAGGGCATACAAATCATAATCCAAGTAGCTCCCAAAGGATGTGACACTTTACGAATGAATCACTAAGTGTCATCAGCATCACTCAACTAAAACTGGTGGCACAATTGAAAAATCACACTTTTACCTTTATCTGTGTCTCTTCTGTGATTCCAAAGAATTGAAGCAAAGGGAAACTTCTTATGTTCTTCAAAGCAGTTATTATCTGGTTGTCATGCCTGCCTTGTCAGAGCCTTTCTAAGCAACAGGCACCCAATGACCTGTGGAAACCAGAACTGGGTGTGAACACTTTTGCACCCCCCCTAAATAATTTTGCTAATGAATGCAGATGTGACAATTCACTTAATCACATTTTGTCAATTGGACTTGGTCACTGCCTTTCCTCTTCTTCAAGTCTGACGAGTGATGGTTTTTCTGACTAAAATCCATCCTTGAGTTCTTGTACTATTTACAGCAATTTTCTATTAGCCAAGCCTGGTTCTTATGAGTCAATAATCAGTGACAAAAGAGAGGATGATTATTAACTTCTGAGCTTTTGAAATAAACTGATAGCAGCAAACATCTCTCCTTCCTGCCTGGACTGGGGAGGCAGGTCACTCTATGATCTTTAGGTACTTCTAACAGAATGGTCAATTTTATGTGCATCACAATGCATTCAAACTGATGGAGTAGGAGAATGTCCAGGTACTTTCTTGGAAAACATCTGTCTATCTGTTCTTCTTTCCAGAAAAGTACACAAGAATCATAGCAAATCATGACATAAAGAAAAGTGGGGACAGTGAAAAATCCCACAGTAGATTATGTCAAAGTATTACTTGTATTACCTAATCGGGTAACCAGCTTGTCAATCTGACCAAAATTCAGGGGATATATTCCCTCTGGACTTTAGCAAAGCATTTGGAATAATGTCATGTGGGAAACAATTAGTAGCTGCAAGAACTGTAAGTCAAGCATGAAAGTAGCTAAAAGTGGAAATGACAAACCTAAGAAACAGGAAGTCATTGGCTTGGATGGATTTTATTGGTGGCGTTCCTCAAAAGACTGTCCCAGAACAAATTTAACATAACTGTTTGGCACAAAAATTGAAGTATACTAATGAAATTTTCTGATTAAACAACTTGAGAGGCAATGTCAGAGCAAAAGAATAGCTGGAATAGTAGCTATGGGACAAAATTTAACTGCTAAGTGCAATAAAGAATAACAAGGTTTTGCAATGAACCAGAAGCTTGCCAACTGAAAGCAATGAGGAGGAACTCTGAGACATATTGCTAGGATTGCCAGACTTCATGTGTCCCTCAGATCCTCCCAGTTCCTTACAGGGTCCTTCATTTAGTGGTGTTGCTGCCATTGTTGCTTTGATTCAGAAGCACAGAGAGGTAGGCAGGCAGGCAGCAAAATCACAGGGGCCACAAAAGGCCACAAAATCACACAACCCATGTTAAAAACATACAGAACATGCAAAGAGTAGAAATATCCCAAAGGTTCTTAGGTGGGACATGGGATTTTGGATTGAACCACAATAAATTCTTTGTTATATGGAACATCCAGCAAGCCCACATCAGCCATTCACAGGATAACTGCAAGAACAAGAGGAAGACAGAAGCAGACAGTGAAGATACTAAGATTAGCTGCTTCCAGGCTTCATAGGACTCCTAATGGTACTGTTCTTCCAGAAATGGCACAAGTTACAGTTCTTGTATGAACCCTCCTCGTATCTGTAGATGTGAGGAGTTATGGGGTCTAGAGCTGGCCTGACACAATCACTGGCACCTGAAAATTCATGTTGAATAGATAAGGGAGCAAATACTTCTGGTTATATCCATAGTGGTTTCTCTTCATTCAGAGTGGAAGAATACATTCCTAGACTGTGCCTGAGCCATTCATTTGTGGGTGGCTGAGAACTCCTCCCAGAGGAATTTCTAAAGCAAAGGGAAGACCTTCCTGGCATTGCTGATACTAACCCTTCTGAACTCTTCTGAATTATGGAAAGAAGCTGCTAGGAGGCACCTTCCCTGAGACCTGGGGCCCTGAAAGATACTTTCCAGCATGAGGTCCTTTCTAGCACAAATGATTCTGTGATGTTTGGCCTCTTAAGGTAGGCTAGAGCAAAGGACAGCTATACAATTCCTCCTCAGATGCTCTCTCCTCATGATAACCTTTGTCTTGCCTAGGAACTTTCTTTAGAAAGGTTTACTTCCAGTCTGCTGGGGAGGAAACAGAAAAGAGGTCAAGAGGGATCCCAATTTGCTCTGCGAGCTGCAGAGCCTACCATGGCTGTATATGCCAATGGATTTATGTCCTATGTTCCTCATGCTCCCACTCAACTGAATGCTGTCTCCTCTTCATATCCACCACTCCATTTCCAAGTATTCCCCTGGGGCTTCAGGAGGAACACTCTTCCCAGCAGTATCTCAAGTTCTTTCTCATCTCCTTTCATTGTGCCCCAATCTCCTCCACTTAGCACCTGTAACTCTTAGAAGTATTACAGCTGCTTTTTTGGCATGCCAAGGTCAGAAGGAAGGACCCATTGTTACAGGAAATAAGGGAAATAGCAACTCAAAATACTGAAAATTGCTGAATTTCAAAAAATTGCTGAGGCAGCTTGGCCACCAAAATAAGCTGACCAATTTTCTGCTTTTTTTGTACATCTGTACAAAACATTCATGTTGTGTTGAATTTCAACTCACTCATATTTGCAGTTCTTCCAAAAATATTAGTATTTAGAAAAACAGATGATTTTTCTGTTTACCTCCCAAAATAAAATTTCTATTCTCAGAACACAGTATTTCAGCAGTATGAAGATCTGGGAAATTTCATTGTTATTTTCTTTTGGAAAAGATTCTTCAAAACATATTGAATTTCTGGAACCAAAATATCTGATTCTCACACAAATTCAGACCAATTTTTCCTAACCTTGAAGAAAACTTCTCAGATAAGAAAACAAATGTTCTCTAGAGCATCCAAAAACCCCATACTCCTGTATTTACCTTCAATTGAAAGAAGGGGAGCACTACTAATGGCTATTTTACAGATGGAACTGAAGCTCAAAGGCTAAATTACTTACCTGCTGCCAGACAAAATCGTGGTGGAATATGGAACTGACTATCACAGTCCTATTTTCCAAGACAGTGTCCTAAACACTGCACCATTTTTCCTGCAAGGCCCACACAGTCTGCACGATGGAGAGAGAGACCTCGGATCACGGTCCGACCTAAGCTTTGACCTGAACTTTGTGTTTTGCTCTCACCTGTTGCAAATTGTCCACATAGAAACAGTGTATATTCCACAGCACTTTCTCAGAAGCTGGAGAATAATTTCCTTCCACTAGCAAACATACTTTTTGGGTTGTGTGGCACAACAGAAAAAGCCAATACAGCTTTTCATTTACTGCTGCATCTGCATGTTAACATGAAGGTCAGTAGGAATGTACACAACAGAAAGAAAATGAGTAGTTAATTATTGCTAGACTGCAAGAAGGGAAACCACATGCTTTAATTTGGTTTAGAAAAGAGCAAAACATGAGGACTGCTTCTTCTGGGCTGTTTTTTCATAGGAGGGCATACATAGAGTAAAATTCATAACTGGAAGCTATTTGATGTGCTTTGAGTATCACAGATAAAAAAATCCCCTCCCATCATTAGGAATAATCTCAAGTAATAATTACAATATTGAGCAAGAAAAATCCCACTTGATTTTTTCAAAATCATGTGGGATTTTTTTTTTGCTGAATATTGTACTCATTTATTGAGATAGTTCCTTCTCCCACATGTGTATAACCTGGCAATTTGCCCATATCTTTTGCCATATTTAATCCTTCACATGTGTTTGTACTTGAGGGTTTCATTGCATCATAAACAATCTGCAGTGCTTCAAAACTAAGCTGTGTTTAGACCAAAATTCTACATTGGCTCTTTTTGGAGCAAGTTTTAATAATTTCAAAACATCAGCATGCAATAGGCCAAAACCTAGTACAACCAGTTTCTCTTGGGATATTAAACCACTGTTTAAAACTTCAAGGGCTGCAGGTATATTTGCTGTTCACCATCCAGCTATAATAAATAAGCAAAATCCATTAATGTAACAGGGTAGAGGTAACTGCTTTAAAAATATTCTAAGAAGGCCTTTTTAATCAAAACAATCAGAACAACTTGACCAAAACTAGCAAATTTAGTTGCTCTGCAGAATGCAGGCCTAGTCCCTCCCAAACACCAAATTAATAATAGTTGGAGGTTATCAAAGTAGTGAAGAACTCTTACTTCCAGAGCAAGGTAAGAGTCCTGAAGAGCAGAGTTCAGTACATTGAACTTCACTTGTCACTGGGTACCTGGAAGAAGAGGCTGATGTCAAGCATCCATGAACAGAACAAAGCATTGTCTCAAAGCCAACTGCAGGACTAGAACCTAACACATGAGAATTGGGCAAGTCTCCAGGCAACTGGCACATGCCAGAGCAATCAGAACATTTCAGTGTAAATTCTGGATAATTATTGCAGTATGTACCTTCTTGGCTTCACAGTTTTATCCAGACAGAATAGCAAAAATGTGAAAAAGACATTCACTATCCCAATGCTTGAAAGCCATGGTCCATCAGCCCACTTCATTAGGTGGAACATGAGTGGGAAGTGATGCTCATTAATACCAATGTACACCATCTTTAGAGTTTAGATTCACTTCAGTAGTGCTCAACTGATATAAACTACTGTAGATTCTGTACAAATTGGCAATTACAAAACTTACTGAGCTTTTCTGCTCTGGAAGGAATTTGTGATCATGACCAACAGACACGTTTAGTTCTGTAAATGCTAAATAACTGAGTTCAGGTACTTAAATATTTTGCAACATTTAAGTATAGGAAGGCAAAAAGCTCAGCACCTGCCACCAGCAGGCACTGTTCAGAAGCCATGTAACATTTTTCTAGGCAAGATCCAGACTCAGCAAATTGCTCAACTTCACAAAGTAAACGAGTAGCAGAGATTGTCTTATCTCTTAACCCCAAACTAAGTAATTTCACATTCTCTTTCACATCATTTATACTGATGGCTCCCCACTACCATGGATATATGATTTTTAAGCATTTGTGTCAGCAAGTGACAGAAGTTGCATAATGGAGAAATTCCCACATTCTCTGAAAAATCTTTGGTTTGCAGCTTGTCAGTTATAGATGAAGTATCTGCATTTCAGCAATGTTTTATTTCACTGAGGAGGTATTTTAGATAAAAGAACTTTGCTGAAATAGTCTGATGCATGAATGTTTTGTTCAAGAAAACAAAAAACAAAGGCTCCCTCATTTCTGCAGTCTCACTGAAGAAAGGTTTAAATTGTAAAAACCTCTTTTTCAGTTTTATTCTTTTCACAGCAAACACTGAATTAGCTTTGTGACAATGTTGCACTTTTCTATATAATGAAACTTCAAACTGAAAGAGGGTGGGTTTAGATGAGATATGAGGAAGAAGTTCTTCACAGTGAGGGTGATGAGGCACTGGAACAGGTAGCTCTGAGAAGCTGTGGATGCCTGGAAGTGCTCTAAGCCAAGCTGGATGGGGCCCTGAACAGCCTGGTCTAGTGGAAGGTGTCCCAGCTCATGGCAGCAGAGTTGGAACCGATGCCCTAAACTTTACCTTTTATATTTTCCAGATTCTGTACTGCTTTAGTGTAACTCTGAACTTCATATAAAGTTTTAGCAAGTTCTCCTCACAGTTTAGTTAGACAAAACAATGCTTTTCCAGCCTGAGAACCAAGGACAGCGTTACAGCTTTGGGCCCAAAAAGTGTAAACGGTGAACTGAGGAGACCAGTCTGGGAGGATGGGACTTCATGACCCAAAGCTGTAATTGGACAATTAACCCTAATATGTAAATGGGCCAAAACTCATAAAAGTGTGAAAACTCAGACCAGGCATCCATCTTAGGTAGAGCCACAGCCAGGCTCTTGTATTGCCCACGGTGTATCCTCTGAAGGCCTTTTAATAAATACCTACTTTATTCCTTTAACACTGTCCAGCCTCTGTTCCAGGTAGCCTCTGTAGGCACCAGAACTAGATGAGCTTTAAGGTGCCTTCCAACCCAAATCAATCTATGATCCCTACACTGAATGGGTACACTCACTCTGACTCCCACCATCAAGCAAAATGACCTGAGAACCCAAAGGAATCAAACATGGCCACATTTCCCAGCGGGCAAACAGAAAATATTCTAATGCTTAGAGTGATAATAGAAGACTAAATAAAAACTAACTCACAGGAGGAGAGGTGTGTCTGAGTGGGAGAGTAATGACAAAGACAGGTAGAAATAGAATAGCAAGTAGCAGAATGGCAGTTTGGAAAGCAACACTGTAAACATGGAGCCTTTAATCTGTTGTCCCAATGACAAACAACTTTGTCCAGAAAGATGACAAACATCGTTAGGAATAACACTCTGCCTATACATTTTTCAAAGCATACAGCATCCTGCACTGACCTTTAAAATGCTGTGCGTCATAATTCTACTTACTTAACTACATTTTCTCCAAGTTGAGTCTGTTTTGCCTACAAAAGTAACTGGTAAGAAATCTCCTTGTGTTTATCAAGACCCACCAGCTCTGTTACTCTCTTTACTCCCCTTGTCCAGTGGTGGAGCAGGAGTAAGAATGGCCAGGGGGACACAACTGGCAGGCAGCCAAGGTACCTTCCATACACACTTGCGAAACAATAAAAAATAGCACAAATTGGTTTGAATTTTTTAATGTACAAATTTACATTCACCATGTTGTAACTTTCAAACTAGAGAGGAAATTGCAGCAGTCTGCATGATTTATTCTATCCATAATTTACAAGCATACAGATTAGAAGAAAATCCTTTTTCCTTTTCTCAAGGAAATAAATATTTCATTTCTACACTCAATAATCATTCAGCTTTCTAACAGTCTGTGAGCTACACACCAGCATTCTCTCAAAACTAGCATGTTTTTGTCTCTTGGGATTCCAACCAGTAGCCTTTGTTGCTCCTCATGTGCTCACACAGCATATTCAGAATTCTGCTCCAGCAACACCTAAAGACACACTTCAGTGAAAGAAGCAGCTGAAGACGTCCATCTTCAGTTCTGCAATACGCCCAGCTGCCAATTACTTTCTTCCAAATGGATCCGACCACACTTTTAACCCTACAAATCAAACATCAGAATAGCAGCTGTTGATAACTTAGACTGTTGGAGAAAAAAAACCAGGTTTGCTACTCCAGCTTTGTGTGTTATGAACAGTGGAAGAAGCCAACAATTTCTGCACTGAATTTGCAACTTGCAAAACTTGCAAAAATATACAGAAAAACAACCTCATCTTGATCTTAAACTTCAGATAATGAAAAAATCTATGACATTCATAGGTGAGGTGCTCTAAAATTGTTGGATCATTTAGAACTGCACCTTAAATTTGTGCTTAAAAACTACACTTAAATTTGTCTAGGCTTCCTTTTCAACTAATGGATTTTGTAACTTAGCAGCAGCTAAATTCAGATGAAGAGAAGTTACACTAAGAAGAACTGGTCATTAAGTACCTGCATCTTGGACAAATGAGCCAGTCCAGTCCTCTCAAATGTTTAGTAAAAAAAGACAGGTTTACAAGACCTCTATTTCACAATACCCTCCCTACTTCTCATCAGCACTTCCCCCAGTTCCCTGGAAAGAAAGTCCTGCAGTAATGATCTAACCAATGTGTGTAATAAGGTCATGGCTTTAATCCTGTTTGATTTTCACCTGCTGCTGATGATAGGCTTTTTCAAAAACAAAAATACCCTTTAACATATTCAGATATTACATGTTTTATCAAGACAGGCACTCTTACATCTTTAATCAAGAAATGCCAGCCTTGAGTAGACACTCCATTTAACATTATAAAAAAATGAACTATCAAGGCTAGTCTGCTAGACTTAAATTTTACTTCCCTCACATGCTTTTCTAAGCCTTCCACTGTCAACAGCAAGGACCCAAAAGCTATTAGCACTACATTCCAAATTTTCCTTCACATGTAGTGGATTTCTGCATGGCCCATCCATCCATGAAGCCAGAAAGCACTGCCAAAGCGCTGAAGAACTGTGTTTCAGCAGTATTCCACAAAACTAGGGTGCAACATTGTTCTTTATAGCCACAGCTCAGCCTATCCATGGCTTTTGCTTGCTCTGAGCTGGTTCAGAAGTGGAAACTGGCCTCTATTTAACAAAGTGGGAAGACAACAGAAACTATGCAACTTATTTGGCTAGTTAAGTCACTTTAAGATGAGTTTCATTAAAACCGTAATTTTTCAGTGAGGAATTAGCCTGAAAAAATAATTTAATGGCAAGTTTATTAAGTATGTTTTCACTGAATGTATTCCTCATTGTATTATTTAAATCCATATAAATATTGAAGCCTTACTTCAAGAGAGTCTTTAAAACAATCAATGCAAACACATAAATCAAGTGTACCTGCAGGCTGAATATCCTCTTGAACAATACCAGCTCGGTTAATTGACTGTTCATTCTCTGGAAAACAGAACAGAAAGGATACTACTAAAAAAAAAAAAGAAAATAGCAGATATCTTGATTGCACCCAATAAAATAATATTGAAAATTTTATTAACTTGAGATACTACACAATAAAATTCTGTTAAGTATCTACCTACAGAATGCAAATGTAGTATTCCTACTTCATTGAGAAACTAATAGCTAGTGTGTTTTGAGAGATTACAAACAATATGATAATCATCCTCAAACAATGCCTACTGTTTAATAAAGATGCCAAAACACCTGCCATGGTCCCAGCACTTAAGGAATGACTAGTACTTTTAGAAGCTCATTCATATGCTCAACATAAAACTAGTCAAAAGATTTTTTCTTCTTCTGGGCAACTCCCATTTTCAGGCCCTGAAAGATCTTGCAAACAGATTTCATGACAGTACCTACAAAATTACTGCCTGTAAACTTTGTGAAATTCAGCACCTGAGGGATATTTTCCCAGACACTGGGCCTGTCTCAGGCTTTGCTTTTTTCTTTGAAAGATTTAACCACTTCCACAAAGAGAAATGGAGAAAACTATACTATTTCCCTTACTAAATGCTCCCCCTTTTCTTCCATTTCCAGTTATGCACTTCACCACCGCAGCGCTACTCTGAAGCAGGAAGTCAAAGCTCAGGTGGATTCACCTTTTGCCCCCACCACTGAACTTCTGAGGCCTTTAAAAACCTGCAGGGTGCATATTCCCAAAGGAAGCTCAGAACTAAACTCACTTTAAAACTGAAATTTTTCATTATCCTGTCCCACTGGGAATGTACTGGCACTACATGTTATCAGGCTGTCTAGGTAGAACCCTAATGCTTCCTGAAACTAGCAGTGTATCACAGTAATTGATTCTCCTTGCAAGGGGACAGGCACAAGAGGCAAATCCAGGTTCTCCAGTTCTGTTCACTGAGCATGGTAATTCCATTTCATCCTTTTTAGCAGACAAAATCTCAGGGACCTGTCTAATTTCAAAGAAAAAGACACAAAACCCAGAAAGGGAGAACAGAATGGATTAGGGCAACAAAGGAGACTTCCTTCACAAAGAGCAGCTGTCAAGCCACTGTTTTAGTTAACCCATGTGGAAAAGGCCCGTGCTGACATCCTCAAAGTTTCATCATTGCCACTAAACTGCAGTCTTTTTTAAAGCTAGATACTGACAAGAAAATATTAGAAACAGCAAAGCCACAAACTGAGGTACTAAAACCCTACAAAATTTTAACATTTCTCTATTAAATTAGGTCAAACTCCTCTGTGCAAAATTTACAGTTCATATCAACAATTTGATTATATATAGTTTTTCCAAGTAGCTTTCATTTTACTTGTTAAATTACAAGGAACTTCTCTGAAGATGTTTGAGAATTGTGCAGTAAAGTCTTCTTCCAGAACGTTAAGGTACTTCACTTGTATAGAATTTGGGAGATACACAAGAAAAACAAGAGTGAAGAAAGAAAAGCTATCATTTCATGTTTACATAATGCAATGTCACTCCAGGTAACTAATATTCATTCTTGCCTTTTGCATGATTAATCTGCGATGCTAGTTAGAACACCCAAGTTTTGGGACACAGCATCCCCAAACTGAGAAATACTGAGCATTCTCTCACAGCTCAAGCCAACAGAGGGCAGGAGCTTCTACAGAAGCTGTCATCCAGCTTACTGTACTCAGAAAATCCTCTGTATTCCTAAGGTTAAACACTTGGGTTCAAACACCACAACCGTGATAGAACACAGTCTTGCCTCAAGTATTGTGATAACAAATGCTTGTGCCTCTCCTACTGCAGTGATGAGCATCAAGAAAAGCTCCTTGGAAATGAATAAAAATGATAGCAGATGGAGAATCAGCACCAGGCAATAAGTTTAGAATCAGCTATCAAATCACAAGTTTGTGCACTTGCTAACTGTGCATCAACTCAATCATTCTATGTCCTAAATAGAGATAAAAAATCTCTAAACTGATAGGGAACATCTACTCACATAATTTGCAAGTACAAAGGAACTACCATTGATCCACTAGTTCTGTCCTTTCCTGCCAAGACACATTTCTAATATAGTATTTGTGGGAAGTATAGCATAAGCAAAAAAGATTTAGTAATAATGTTTTCAAAGGGAACACAGAGAAGGAAACATAATCATAGGAAGTTTCACAAACATAGCATCCTTGAATAAAAACTTACTTGTAAGTTAAATTTTACTTGACCTCTGATGCAAAATTAAAGCCCCTCCAATAAGATCAGTAAGTTTAACCTTTTTTCTTTTTCCTTCCTAGAAATTTTCAGTTGTCTTGGCAGATTAACCACATATATCTTCATGTTATTGGCTTGCTTAGTCTCATAAAGATTAAAGTGGAGGGGGCAAGGCTGGTTGCACCAGAACTCTTCCCCCATTTCCTTCAGCACTATCTCACAGAAGCTGAGGAGGAGTAATGGGTGCTCCCCCTACGGAGCACCGGCCTGGAGCTGCTGAGGCTTCACACCTGGAGCTGCAGGTGCCTTTGGGGGCTTGGCAGGTTTTCCTAGCAGGAAAGTGGGATTTTCCTCAGGAGTCAGTTTCAGAGACTCTGCAGAAACTGGCTGCCAAGTTTTAAGTTAGATTTTCAATTGCAGCTGGAAAACAGAACTCGAACAGCTCACAGAGTCATTGAACAGTCTGGGCTGGAAGGGACTTTTAAAGATCATCTAGCCAGCCTCTCTGGCACTGAGCAGGGACATCTTCAGCTAGATGAAGTTGCTCAGAGCCCTGTCCAACCTGCACCAACACACCACTCCTCTGGGCAATCTGTTCTAGTGGTTCACCACCACCACCATAAAAAATGTATTCCTTCTATTTACTCTGTATTTACTCTGTTTCCTTTAAAACCATTATCTCTAGTCCTACTGCAACAAGGCCTACTAAAAAGCCCGCCCCAGCTATCTTACAAGCTCTCTTTAAGCGTTCTACAAGGTTTTTCTGAAGCCTTCTCTTCTCCAAGCTGAAGAACCCCAACTCTCTCAGCCTTTCTGCACAGAAGAGGTGCTCCATCTCTCTGATCTCAATTTCTGCAACTGTGTCTCAATCCTCTAAGGAGCAGCTGAAGGATGTTCTTAATCACGTGCTGGCCAATGACTTGAAATAAGAGTAACGGCGAGCTGTATTATTTTGTTTTCAGGTATCTCCTAGACGAGCAGGAAGCCCCTCGGGAGTCACTCACCGAGCAGCAGCCCCAGCATACCCCCAAGCCCAGGCACAGACCGGGCCATAGCCCAGCCAGCTTCCCCCCGCGCACAGACTCACTGTACTCCTCCGGCAGCAGCAGCGGCCGGAAATAAATGGGGTAAAAGGCGGCTCCCACCATGGCCACGAAGGCGCCGAAGATGCCGAGCGTGCGGGAGAGCGCGGCCATGGCCCGGCGGACGCGGCGCGGGGCCTGCGCGGGACCTTCCGGGGCACGGAGCAGCGGCGCGGCACCGCCCGGCCCGCCGGGATGGCGCCCCCGCGCGGCCGGCGGGGCGCAGCGCTGGCACAGGGCCGGTGTCACCGCGCTGTCAGCCCGGCCCGGGCAGCCCGAGATGGTGCGCCCCAGTCCCGCCGCCCCGCCCTAAAGCGCCTCGCCCGACAGCGGGAGGTGTCCCGGCCCGGCACTGCGCCGGTAGCGCAGCGCCGAGGCGGGAGGGCGGGGGCCACCGCGGAGCCGCCAAGGGAGTGGGCGGGCGCGGCCCTGCGCGGGGATCCGTCCCGGGCGCGCCGCTCCCAGGCCGCCGCCCGGCGCCTGCTGCACGGAGCTGCGAGGAGCCGTCAAGGAGCTGCGCGGCACGGCCGGGGCTCGGCTTCTTCTGGCCCAGCCCCTCCGCACCTGCGGCGGCGGAGCGGGGCCCTGCCCTGCCCTGCCCTGCCCTGCCCGGGCGGCGGCCCCTCCTCCAGGAAGCCGGATCTGCCGCATCCTTGTCGCCGGGCCGGCCGCGCAGTCCCCGCCGCGCTGGGCACCATCGCAGCAGCAGCAGCATGCGGCCTTCGGCTGAGCCCCGCCGCGCCCCTCCGCTGCTTGTCGTCCTCCTCACGGTGAGTGCCGCCGGCCCCGCACCTGCCCCCGCGTCCCGACCCGCCCGGGAGTCGCGGCAGGGGCCGGCCCGTGCGGGGCCGCGGGGTCGCGCCCGCAGGGCGGAGGGAGCCGAGCCGGTGTCCGGCGGGGCTCAGGGGGCTCGGGCCGGGGCCGCCCCTCGGGGGCCGCCCTCGGAGCCCGCCCCGGCTGTCCGGCCTGGCTCCGCGCCCCCTCCCAGTCCCCGGCGTTAGTGGGGCCTGTCTTGTTGAGCTGGGGGACGCCGAGTCGTCACATCCAACTGTTAAGCTTTCTGCCCTGGGTGACGATAAACTTCTAGAGTGGGAAAAATGGGGAGACCTTTGACATCTGCGTACAGATGAACGGCTGAACATAGTGCTGCACTGGCTTATGGAAACAACAGTGGTTTAGGGCCAGTTACTAAACTACTTCTTCATCTTTTTTGTTGCTAAGCATAAGCTCTGGTCAGAGTGTTTGTGTGCCTGTACCATGTCGGTGCTGATGGAAAGCAGCTGATCAACACCTTTTGTCATGTCGTCTTTTCGCAAATCGTAAAATGTAGCATGACGTGTTGGGCATTTGCAGGTGAAGGACTGCAGTTATCTTCAGGTTTTGTGCTAACAGGTGCAGGTTTTGTAGGGTTTTGTGGAATTTCTGCAGGGCTGAACTCATGGAGGGTCCTGTTGAGGCCTCCAGCAAATGAAAGAATACTTGCTCAATCATTTCTGTATTATTACACTACTGAAAATGTTCAGTTTCCTAACGCTTGCAGTGTTTGCCTCCCACATTGATTTTTATCCCAAGATCTGATGGGATGACTTGGGCTAATTCATTCAGATTCAGCAGGATTTAAGGAAAAAAAACAAAAAACATTTACAGCTTTCATGGTTAAGTTGCCCCACACAACAAAACCTTTGTGTCTCTTTTGTTGAACTTTGCCTAGTTCATGATAATATTTTGAATCACTGTAGCTGGCTTCTTTGGTGTACTGGAAAACTTTTCTATTTAAGTCTCCTAATCACACTCAATGTGTAATCTTTTCATCCTTCTTCTATCTCAGTGATGCACATTTAACTCTGCCTTGTCTGATATAACAGGAAGGGAATAGGCTCCCTCACCAAGTAGGAACATTTAGATGATGCACACTCTATGCACTCTGTAGTGGCAGCCAAGTGGTAGGAGAGACTCAGCCATGGTCTGGAGGTTTGTGGTGTGCAGTCTCTGCAGGTCCCCATCATTTTGGGGTTGCTCAGGGTTCCTTGCTCCATGCTGTTTACTGGATGAGCCTCCAGATGGGTTTGTTAGGTGGGATGTAACAGCAGACTCAAATATACTTCGTGCATTTTGGCAGCACAGGCTTCAAGTAATACCTAGGGACCAAAGAATACAAAGTAAAAGGGGGAGCCATTTAGCAGATCAGGCACTATGGGAAAGGCACTAGATCAGCAGAGCTGAAGCTAAACTTAGGCATCAGCAATTGTGTTGCATTGTGCTTAAGTGCTCTAGGAACATCATGGAAATTGTTCTGCAAAGACTTGGCTTTGGGTTTCAGAGCTTACTGCTTTGGGATCCCCCACCACCAAATTTCTGCCATTCACTGGAAATCAGATGGACATATTCATACACTGGAAATCAGATGGACATATTCACACCTCCTGCTGCATCTTTGTTAATGAACTGTGCCAGACCCAAGCTGTCCTTCCTGGAGTCTAGTTCCCATTGCTCAGTAGTGGATAACCACTGAGAAAATTGAGAGCTGGCTGCGTGTGTGTTTTGACAGTAAGTGTGTGTGGTAAGCACACATTAGTACCCCTATGCTTTTTAGTATCTACATGGTAGACTTTTGCACCTTGTGATAATGACATGGCATTGTGTTCATAGTATATTACCATCTTCCTCATGACACAGCCCCCTTATCACAAAGATTAAGCTACTTTATTGTAAGATCAAGAAATATTAATTATAACCATTCCCTCATTCAGTTATGTCTTCCAGTGTCTGACCTTAATAAAGTCAAGGTCTTGAAGTAAACAGCACCTCTATGCATAGTTGTGTTCCACTAACAAGCCTTGAGCTCTTTTGCACCTCTTAAGGAGCCAGGGAACTGGGGAAAAATATCATTTGATCACACAGGTGATAAGAAAATCCAAAAATCCTCATCTGTAGGAGCAAGGAGGTAGTATAGGACTTCACTCTGACTTTTTCTAATATTTACACCTTCACAGGTCATACTGGCTTGATATTTTTTCGGTGTAGCTCTCAAGGAGTGTCAACATATTATCAAGAAATAAAAGGCAAAATAGTTTATCATTAGTGACTTTTACTGATCCCCATGTTGGATTGGGGCCAGGTCTAGTCCTCCAGGTGCACAACACATAATTTCTATGATTAGAAATGTCCTAATGACTAGGCCAAACCCTTTAAATATTTTGAAATACACAGTGAAAAAGACATCAATCCAAGATAGGTATCCAAGATAATATTTATTTTAATTTGCTTAATCTTAGCAAAGTTAAAAGTTATCCAAGACAGATCTCAATTTGAGCAATCTTAATGACCATCTTCCCTGGTAATCCTAAGTGACAATTGTGAATATTTTAGACAGACCAGGGGACATGGTGGAACTGCTGTGCTGGTGGCTTGCCCTCAGAGCTGAGTAATCCCTAGTATTCTTGGCAGTGCATCAAGCTGGATGCTGACTGCAAGACAGAAAGAGAAGAAGCTGTTTGAAGCTTTAGAGACAAGAACTTCATCACAGGGGATAATCCTGTTGTATGTCCAGGCACTCACTCTCAAACTATATATAATGTACATAGCTGTGGAGAGCAAAAGCTGAGCAAATTCAGCCTGCTGGTCTTGCTGCTCAGATTTCCAAGTCCATCTTCACAATAGGAACATGTCAAAAATGAAACACTTCACGAATATTAATTCATTTTCAGGAAGCCTTTGTTGTTGTTTAGTCCATCAGGGACCTGCATGACAGGTAACAAAAGTAGCTAACTTTTTTAGAAGATGCAGAAACATCAGGCTGTGGCAATCCTAGCAAGCAATGATGCATAATGAATATATGCCTGTACATTTTTGTGCACACTCCTTAGGCCTGATCCTAGGAGCATGTTTAAATAGCGTGACGTGGAAGTCGCTATCTTAGACTGGATTCCACTTGCGTAAGGGCTGAAGGATACACCCTGTAAATACAGTTTGTTTGTAGAAGCATGTGTAAGTTTGAGACCTTAATATAGGGACATTGTTGCCATTAAAACCTTGATGGTGGCTTTCCAGTAATCTGTGTCTACTTGCTGGGTAAAAGAAACCTCATATTTTGAAGTAAAAGTATGGTATATGCGTGCTTGTGCAGTGTTCTGTTATTATCGTGAGTGCATGAATACTCACATAGATTCTCTGGTTGACATGTTTGTGTTTTGGGTTTTCTTCCAGAACTTTGTGCTGTCCTTTGGAAAGGAGACGTTTCAGACAACGGCAGTTACTCCACAGTTTCAGAAGAATATGGATTATGTAGATTTTATCTATTTAAACATTTTAGAAAAGAAAGTTCTTAACAATTCTGAGGTTTCAGTTCAGTATTTATGTTCTAAGCCTTGTATTGTCAGTTTAGAAGCAGTAGCTTCCTCCGAGTTCAGGACTGGTGTACCAGTGTATAGAAGGAGATGGAAGGATGAGAAGAACCTTTATGTTAGCAGAACTCGACAAGTACACTTGAAATTTCCAAGCATCATGGTTTACAGAGATGATTATATCATCAGAAACTCAATAATAGTGCACAGTGTGATACTGTATGCATGGATTAGCCACAAATCAGCTAACAGCTATGGTGATGAGCAGAATGAAGACTACCAGGCTGCAGTTGCCAAGAATTACACATTTTTAGAGGCAGTTCCACCCTTTGAACGGCCGTATAAGGACCACAAAGTTTGTCTTCAGTGGGGGGCTGACTATTTGTGGATGCTCCAGGCCAATAGGATACCTCAGTGCCCTCATGAAACTGGTAGGTGCAATGTCACTTTTTTCCCCCAAGGAAATATCTCTGGTAAGCTGTTAAAAAGTGCCTTCTGGTAGTAAATAATAAATATTACATACAGTGGTTTACTTGGGAAGCATTGTTGAACATGTAATCTCCACAACAGTGAGGTTAGAGTTGCAAGTTGCTGAAGCCATCCTGCTCTACGGATTGTTTCATCACAGCCAGCCTGGAGATTGGTAGCAGTCTGGCCCCCTACTTTCTAAGCATTTTCAAACAATTTTAGTCAGAACCCACCAGAGTTAGTGGACAACATTCCTTTATCTTCAAAGAGAGTTGTTCAGTCCCTTACTGCATTAATGCAGAATCAGTTCTGCAGTTTATGCACACATAATTTTCACACAAGTAGTTCCCTTCTGGTTAAAATGATGGCCTCACACTCAGAAACATATTTTTGAGTCTTTGTCGTGAGCTAAGCTTTACAGCACCTCTTTTTTTTCCCTAGAACCATTATGAACAAGCATTTTAGAAAAAAAAGTAGTAGTTTTAAATAAAAAATCGTGTATTGCAACAGTATAGATTACAGAAACTACTTTGCTTTCTAGACTTTTTGAGTTCTTTTTTTTCTGCCTGCCTATCTTTCGCTTTACACTTGCTGAGAATTCTTTTGCTCTCAATGTGTGCTCAAAGCAGCACCTAGAAGGAATAAGAACATTTGTTTCTAAATGGTTCTCTCCCAGAAAATCCCATAATGGTATGTGTGTCATTTATTTTCTCTTCGCTGGCATGTAAGTGTTCTGAAGAAGACAGTGAACATTTTGGTTCCTTTAAGGGCTTTCTAAAATATTTATTGGGGACAGCATGTGATATCTGACAACACTGTGAAACATCTTACTGTCTGTATTATCTATTTCTATTACAGATTAAATCAGTTTAATAGTCAATAGGAGGAAATAATATTCAAATTTTGTTTCTTAAAATAATATTGTAGCAAATGGTTCAGGGTTTGATTTATTTTATTGTTTTCTTGGTGGTTTTTTGTTTGGTTTTTGGGTTTCTCTAGGCAAGCTGATGATATATCATGGCCTTGAAGATTTTTCTCCTGTTTCTTAGGAGGGGCAACTTTATCAGTTTTATTACAGGATTATCCATATCAGTTAAGAACAGAATTGGTATCTATGCATACATATTATATAGAGAGGCACAAAGAGAGCAAGTCCAAGAGATTTGGTGAAACGTCACTTAGGCATAACCAAAGATAGAATGAGATTTAAGTGAATAACATAAAGTAGGACTTCTTGTTTGCTAACTGGTTCTTTAAGTATCTTAGATTTAAATAAGTCTGTTCTTTCCCTGCTTCTAATTCCATCTGTAAACAGACTCAATTTCACTTTTCATGGGTTATTTGGTCCAAGACTGTAATGCATTTAACAGCAGCAAGTGAACTTGTGTCTAAGGACTTATTGAGAGTTTGTATTAACTTTGAATCTGTTGAGTGATTTAAATGTTTGACTGTAAGAATGTGAGCTAATTAATTAGTTTCTATGCTTTCTGTCTGTCAGATTAAGAAAGACTGTATTTTGCAGATGGTGTCCAGATTCTCGAATTTATATATGCTTCCAGTGGGGAAAAAACAGGAATTGTGAAGAAATTTGAACAGTTTGAAAACAGAGAACTTGAGACAGTCAGACAACATCAGATTGATTATCCCATGTAAGTATAGGCAAGTAACTGAATGGGGCTGTATTTGGTTTTTGAAGGCTATAGAATGTACTTAAACTCTTGGGCTTTACCACAAATTAAAGGAATACTGCCTACTAATTTCAAAAAAGATGCAAAAGGAACCTAGTTAGCAGTTTCTTCTGCTTCCGGTTTTGGACAGGCTTAAGCTGAACCTCAGGAAGATGCTTACAGTCCGTGTTAGTGCAGTGCTGTGTAAGAGATGCCACTGAAGGTGTAACTGAATTAGGTGCAGTTAGGAGGGTGAGTTAGCTGTTACCTGCTGTCAGAATCAGACTGCTGTCTCATGACTAACTAGCCTGGGGTTTTCTGCATTACAAACAGGTCTGCATTTCTAGCACTGCAGACCAAGAGCAGAGCAGGATTTCTTGCAAGGGCAAGCAACACGAACCAGCTTTATCCCTGTAAATTCTCACTCTAGTTTATTTTGCACCTGACAAGCAACCTGATAGAATCCTGTGCCTAGATAAGTCTTCCAGCTTGAGCTCACTCCATTTCCTTCTACCATTGCTGTGTAAACTTTCCTGTTTTGACAGGAGTATAACTCCTTAGCCCCTGCACACTATTCAGTTACAGAGGAACCACTTTTGTAAGGTCATCTTGCTCTGCTCTGGTCCCCCTTCCCAAAACTGTCACAACTCTCCAGTTATATTTTGCAACTTCAGAGGAAAGAGATACATAAATCTACCTCCCTTCCACCAGATGCTCTCACCCTGGCAACATTATTACAGAAGTAGGAAATAATTACAGGAACTGGAACTTGCCTGCTGGTTTGCACTTGGCCTGTGGCCTCAAGAAGAGTGCCAAAATTACTTGCCAGAGAGTACAGGTTGCCTGCAAATTACTAGCTCTCAAACCATAACTGAAGCCATAAATACAGAGCAATTTTTAGTTCCTGGTCTCTTCTGGATGAGTGACAGCCTGCTGCTCTTTGCCCACCAACACAGTGCATTCTGCTTCTGGCACGGAGGCACTTAAGCTCTGGTGTAGAGTATATGGCATGAATTTATGCACCTTTTTGTCTGCTCCACATAGTTCTTGCCTTCAAGTGGTGTCTTCAGTGTGTTTTGTGTTGTGGTTGTGTGACAGACTGGGGTAGTTCTGTTAGGAAGAGAGTTCTTCAGTTCTTTTTCAGTTCTGTGTATGTGAGCAGTGGTTCCCCACTGTACAAAAGGTTAACAGAAGTAGATGACTAACTGAGATACTTGTTTGGCTTCAGTCAGGGATTTGTAAAGAGAGAGAGCCCGAGATACCTAACTGTTGTTTGAGCCTGCAGCAAGGGCAGGCTGGAACTGTAAGGGACTGCTCATGCTGTTTAGCATTCTGCAGCAATGGGGATATGAAATGAGTCAGCATTGTCCCAAACTCTGTCCCAAGAAATGTGTCCAGAACAAACACAGTCTCAGACTGGCAATCAAGGATTAAATGGAGACTGAGGCATTTGAGTTTGCTGTATTGGCAGAGATGGAAGTTGAAAAAATCAATATATAAGCATGAACACATGAGCAGTATTTCTAGAAGCACAGTGTTTGCCTGTAGGTCCTAGCAATCAATATACAAGTGATTGTCATTTACAAACCTTTCTGCCTCACCCATGTACCATCTCTGGAGAAAATGGTGCTATTAGCAGTTTAAAGCATAGTTTTCATTAGGGAAAACTTAATCACACTTGCATTTATTTTAAAGCAGGAGAGCAGGTTTTAGGCTTTAGTTTAGGAAAAGATACAAGGTACTTCTGTTAAGCAACGTTTTGAGAGAGTAGCAAGGCAAGCTGACCCAATCCTAAAGTATTATAAACAAATATTGACCAGTTTTTATTAATTACAGAAATGCAAAAAATTACTATCTCTTAGTAAAAGTCACTAAGAAAAGTGAACTATTTCATAGTAAAAGATATGGTAATAATTATAGTGCTTTGCTGAATTATACATTGGAGGTACAATTTTCAAAGTCATTCAGCATTGACCTAATGGCTCTGGCAATGTTACAGAAATAAGTGCGATCAAATTTCTGTTAAGAGCACAGAATCAGATTTAGTCTGGCACAGAGGAACCCCTTAAAATTAGATATTGTGATATATATTCTGCTTTAAGTGCCTCAGCCAGTTTTGAACAGAAGTTTCCAAGTACATAGTGCTGTTGGTGTTTGGTTTTTTATTTTGCACAGGTCCATAGTTTGCAGAGGCTCCATCTTTATTCATCCTGTGATACTTCTGTGACAGCTGTTCATACCTATCTGTACTGTCCAGAGGATGGACTCATCTTTAACTGCTTCTCCCAAGCATATTTTCACAGTTCACTTTTAGTACAGAAGACAAAGCCTATACGTTTTACTGGCTTTGACAATCAAGATGACAAGACCATGCATCTGGGGGTTTGGTACTGAAGACTGTGTCGGGGAGGTTGGCTCCAGTTTCTCTTGTTTGTGTTCTCAGTTCCTTGGTGGTATAGGATCTGCAAGTAGCTCTGACCTGGCTTTCTGGAGCTGATTCAGATAACACTTCCTTACTCTCCTCTTCTGTTTGTTACCACAAAAGTCTGTGGTTAGAGATCAAAGATCCAAGAGTCTTAAGTGTGGTTTTTCTGAAGAGGATTTTTTTACTGTAAAGGATTCTGCAGTGTTCTATTCTATTCTGAAGACTACATGTGTAACACAGGTTTGCTAAATCAAAGTGAAATGCATGCTTTTCAAATTATATAGAGAGCTTTCTCATCAGGAGTGGATTTTTTGTTTGGTTTTGCTCATACAGGTTCACCATTTCAATCTGGCTGTATCTACTCCATCACTGTGAAAAGGATCTATGTGGTATACTCTATTTTATTGATTCAAAAGAAATGTATGGCACTCCTGCTGTATTTCTAAATGAAGAAGGTAAGGGTTATTATTAATGGCTTTCAGAAGAGGCCTAATACAGTCTTTATTGATTTGTGCCTAGGAATAACATTTATAAAAATATATTATCAGACCTATTTTGTGAAATTGATCCCTTGCAAAATGCTTCTTTTTGACTTTAGTGTCTCAGTAGGAAAGTAGCCACAAAATTATCAGGAGAAAATGTAGTAGTTGCACAGCATCTAATCTTCACTAACTTCAGAAATGTCTTCTTTGTCAGGAGAATAGCCTGAATCTTACAGCCATGAGCATACACTGAGGTTAAACGGTCTTACCTCAATGAACAAGCTTTTTTATTATTCCTGAAGTGTTATTTTAAATTTATGTTAATTCCTATGTATATACAACATGAAATTTTTTTATAATTGGAAGTAGCTTCAGAAAAAGTCAAAGTCCTTCAAGGTCTTGCCTACATTGCACTTTTCAAGAACCAGTCTGTTTCCCCGATCCTGAAGAAAGTTAAGAGGTATCACTGTCTTAGTCTTGCAACACTTGCCGTGGGGGTCTGTTGTTGTCAGAAGAGGGCTGGGAGCTGGCTGGCAGGCTCACAGAGGAAATAAGCATGCAGAATTTAAAAGTGCACACCTGGCATTCTCATAATACATTTTTTTCAACCTTCTTTGTGAGTTTGACAACTGACCTCTGTTATTTTTGTCATTTTCATTTTCTCTGTCATGTAGCCAATTTCAATAATTAATATGTCCATTATAAACTGGATGCTTTTCTGTGAAGAACAAAAAAAATGGAAGTTACCAGCTTAATATGAGATTTGTCTGGCAAGGTTTTAGGGCCAGTTTTATTCTCAGTGTTAGACTAGATTATCATAGTAGCCTGTTCTGGTCTTAAAAGCTCAACCATGAGTGTAGCTTCTGCTGGTCCAAGAAGTGGAGGGTAGAGTCATCTTGTATTTGATCATTTCAGTCACGTGCCACCAGTTGAGTGCTGAGTGGATGCCTTCTGCTGTTTGCTGCAAGTCACAACTGCTCTCTGATATTTGACATCAACTGGGACTGTCTTAGGTTTAGTCTGTTTAGTCTGTTTAACCCAGGTTTTCAGACTGTGATTTCATGTGGGTGCCTGAGCATCAGCATCTGAGATGTGTAACTGAAATGTGGAGCACTGTCTGTGGGTCTCTCTGAGAGCTCATGTATGGCTTGGTGAGTGTCAGATTTCTGTTGTTGGTGCTGAAGAGGATGAAGAGGACAGAATCACTGTGAACAATGCATTACTAAACCCATTCTTGCTGGTAATGTTTCTGTGGTGTTTGTTTCCTTTTTCTTCCTTTTTTGCTCTCAGGTTATGTGCATATTCAGATGCATCTCATGAGAGGGGATGACCTTGCAGTGAAAACTAGCTTCAGCCTTCCTCTGAAGCAGTGGTTTCGACTGGATCTCTCCTTTAAGGGTGGACAGGTGTGCTTGCTACTGAGTTACAAACTGACAAACTCCTAAATGGCTGAGGTTGAGAGAAACACTGTAAATTGTATGTGCTCACATAGCAAAAGAATGAAAAATCTAAAACTAGAAGTTGTGAGGGGATGTTCAGACCATGCAGCTTTGGAAAATCAACATTGATTGATTGATTGATTGATTGATTGATTGATTGAGTTGGATTGTGTGCACCCTCAGCAAGTTTTTTAATGACACCGAGCTGTGGGTGTAGTTGAGATGCTGGATGGAATGGATTCCATCCAGATGGACATGGACAGGCTTGAGAGGTGGGCCCATGTGAACTTTGTGATGTTCCACAAGTCCAAGTGCAAGGTGTTGCACCTGGGTCAGGGGAATCCCAAGCACAAACATGGGCTGGGCAGAGAGTAGATTGAGAAGAGCCCTGGGGAGAAGGATTTTGGGCTGTGGATCAACAAGAATCATTGAATCATTAAGGCTGGAAAAGACCTCAAAGATTATCAAGTCCAACCTTTGACCAAACAGCACCACATCAGTTAAAACCACTGTGCTGAGTGCCACATTCACGTTTTTCCTGAACACTTCAGGGATGGTGACTCCACAATTAACATGGGCAGCCTGTTCCAGTGCTTGACAACCCTTTCAGTGAAGAAATATTTCCTAACATCCAATTTAAACCTCCCCTGGAGCAACCAGACAGTGTAATAAATGTACCCTATAACATTTCTTTTATTGTAATTAATGTTTTGTGGTCTTTTAGATCGAAGTAAGCAGTGTTGGGAAGAATTTGAGAAGACATCATCATCAATCTTTTACGTAAGCAGCATTTTCCCCTTTGTGGAGTAGTATGAGTGTGTATGTTCAGATACAGAGAATGGGAGAAGGATAGCACAAGTTTGTAACTGAGATTCTAATTGATTTTGAAAATGCCTGTGGTCTTTTTCTGCACTATGCTTTCAAAACCAGTTTGCTTTATTGTGCTTACATTAAGCATGAGCTGAATATTTTTGTTAATGCCATGAGTTAATGTGGTGTATGATCTAGTCTAGTACTAGATGATAACCCTCACTAAAAACTGATTGGCAGGTCAGTGGCATTAAGATCAGTCTTCAGATGAACTTGTGGCCTTACTGAAGTCTAGTTTTACTGTTGCTGTGAGAGATTGTATTTCACCAGGGAAATTCTTACTTGCTTTGCTTTGTTAGAGAGCAAAATTTCTACCCAAAATATTTGTACTCTGTCCTTTAGTCTATGCAAATGAATATTTTTTAAATGGATTTTTAATTGTTTTCTCTCACTATAGTTTAGAACGGGCTCTTTCTTGTGCAAATAATTAAAAATGCCACTGTTAATAAGGGAAATACGTAACAGTGAACTGCATGACAGACTTCGGGATTGTTCCTTCTCTGTTAGGCTTTAAATCCAGAAATTGATAAGTTGCAGATAACTCTAGGAGATAAATAACTTAAATTTTCATATGGTGATTTTAGAAAATCAGCAAAAAGGAAAGGTGGAACTGAAAAAAATGAGCTTAAGTAATGATGCATATAATATCAAAAGAAACTTACAGGTCAGAAAAATAAAACACCCATGCTGGTTTAATATGTTTGTAGGCAAGGAATTTGTTAAATTTACTCCATAATTTGTCACACTAAATTGCAGAGTAAGTTTTGAAAATAATCAAATTACAAAAGAAGGAGATACTTGGAATAAGCTTAAGACCATCAGTTGCAGAAATTCTGAGAAATACTAGTTTCTCTTTCTTCTTTCACAGTACCTCTAGATAGTCAGCTTACTTCTCTTTCATGTTCTCAAGTTTTAGGGAAGATTTCTATTATGATGACACTGCTGGATACTTCGTTCTTGGAGGCAGTGGGTACGTAAATGGCATTGAAGCGTTCTTTGGACCTGTGAAATACTATCGCCTCAATGTGCTGGAAACAGAACAGGTGAGCAAGAGCACTACTTGGAATGCTGAAATATTAGCAGCCAACTGTGACTATATTTTAGTTTTTCAGATGGAGTGCTCATCAAGTGATAAACTAGCTATGAAGCACAATAGTATCTGGGAACATATGTCATATATGATAATTTTCTGTTGAAATCTAGCAATATTAGTTACCCTTTCAAATGCTAAAAGATAATACTTTGGGAAGTGAGAGTGTAAAGCAGTGTTTGTAGATCTATATTTAATCATATTGATATAATAATATTAAATATATATTTAATATATTTAATATTTTCACTATTGCTTTGTTCCCAGATTTTCTGATGATACAGTGTTGGATATCTTTGATTAAGCTGTGGTTTTGATGAAACTGATGGTAAAAGTCACATGGGTTTGGTCAGTTTTGGAAATTCATCTGTGATTTTTGGATTATGCTGACCATTTAAATAGACAGTGGTCTCCTGGGGCCAGCATCAGGCTGTCTGACACACTAACATGGTGTGCCAGATAAGCTGATGGTAGCAAACAATCTGTTTCCTTTTGTTATTTGTGTACATTGCATCTTTCTAGTTGAGCGTACACAACAACAGATACTGGGGATTCCATTTATCCATCATTTGCCTTTTTACAGATTTCTAATCCTCTTCATGACAAAGACACAGTGGAACAAATTGAACTTTACTACGAGAGTTGTATGGACGTTCAAGAAATAGTTTATGATTACAGATATATTGTAAGGCAAGGTGAAAAAACACACAGAAGTTGTAAGTATTGATCTCTGACATGAATTTTGAACTGTCATCTTTGGAGATCTGTTTTCTTTCCTTTAGCAATCTGGATATTGATCATCAAAAGTAAAATTAAATTCAGCCATAACAAGAAAAAAATGCAATTTGAAGAGTTTAGTCTCGTTACTGGTAGCTAAAACTGGGGTTTTGTCCCTGCAAATACTTTTGTGTCATGGAATAAAAACTTACTTAAATCATCTTGATATGTCTTCTCGAATAAGACAGGTGCCTAAAGGGACAAAGAAATACTCTCAAGCTTTCATGTATGCTATGCAATTTCCTTTCCTCCATTTCATTTTCAAAATTACCCTAAAGGAAAATGAGTGGATTTTGCTAGAATGTTTCTGCCACAGTTGCCTAACATTATATAGTCAACAGGTTTCTATGAAAGTGTCCACTTGGGTGAAAGGAGAATGACATAGCTTAAATATTGTGCTGAAAGCTAGCTTATGTTTCTCATTTGAATTCAATTGAATGTGTTGTGACCAGAGTATGGAAGAAGAAATCTAAATGTATTTGTAAGTGGCCTGTGCTAGCTGGGTGAGTTTTTAGCTTTGTGTTAAGGGTGTGCTCATCCTGTCCATGAATGTTTAGTTTACTAAAAAAATTTTTTTTCTGTCACAAACTTCTTTTCAAGACCAAAAATTCAGCTTTCATGTCTTAAATATGTTGCTTTCCCTAGGTTACTATGAAAACTATTATTTTGAGCTGATTCACAAATATGGAGAAAAATCTAAATGTGATGCTTTCATGTGGGGAAAAGAGCTCAGGGAAAAGTACCACACTTTGTTCAAACTCTTACAAGAGATGGATTTCAGTAGTCCAGATGGTAATCATGTTTCTTTTTTTAAATTGTTCTTAAATAACTCAACAATAACAATAAATAACAATATTTGTTGTGTGTTTTAGTATAATTTGGCTTAATGTGTTATACTTTTTTTTTCATATTAGCTAACTTTATAAAGGAGTGTTAAGTGGCTTATATGTTGCAATATGCTGCAGATGGAAGGATGGCTTACTAGGTAGAAAGAATCATCGAAATATCCTTATGTTTTTAGTGGTTATTTACTTTGAGATGGCCATTTGGATTTTTTTTCACCCTTCAGTAATTATTCAGTTATTGTTCAGTAATACTTTATTTCTCTAGGAATTTTGTCTTCATTGAGAATACATTCAGCTTGAGAAATAACAGAATCTATTATTCTGTCTGTTACTCAGTTTCTGGGGAAATTGGTTCCTAATTTTAACTCTTACAACAACTGTGTGTTCTTTATTTTATTTTTGGTGTTAGAAGATGGAAGTGATACAGTTGTAGAAGTTGGCCGGAGGATATTTGAGAAGGTTGTGAAAGATCTGTCCAGTGCCAATGGCCTCAGCAATTTGGGCTCCTCTGTCCCTCTCCTGGTGGATTCCAGTTGTTGTGGATACCATAAGGCTTCCTATTTCCTTGCAGTTATATTTGAAACAGGTCTTGGTGTGCCTGTGGATCGTATAAAGGTACTATATTTATAGGTGCTGTTGTGTCTGTGACATGAATTACCTTTAAAGACAGTTAAGAAATGGGATGATCCATTGAATTAAAAGAAAGTGAAATGGCCCTCAGATCCAGGTGGTTGAAGGGATTCTCCAATAAAGCTACTAATAAATCCCTTGATGGCAGTGATATCTTGATGAAAGCCTGATGGTGGAAATCTTTATCCTGCTCAAGCAGAACAAGAACATCAGTGATACAGTAAAGATCTAAAAATGGCAGTAAAGTGAAGAGCATAGAAAGTACTGCTTTTCCTAGTCACTGTGGAGCCAGAATGAGGAAGAGCCCTTGAGTCACCCACAGGAATTTGAAGACAGGTAGGAAAAAAGTCCCAGATCAGGCAAATCTAAATTTGAAAAGTTGCATAGTACAGTCAGGAAAGAAGTCTGATTTTAGAGTGTGCAAAAATGTGACACTGTGTATATTGTGGTGAAATGAGCAAGGGTAACCATAGTAGAACAGTTTTCTTCTATAAAAAAAGTGACTGTACTTCAACTGAGCAACTGCAGAGTTTGAGAACTCATGAGACCTGAGCTTGCAAATGACTGAAATGTTTCAATGTGTTCTACGTCAAATAAAGGAAAGGTGTTTATATGTCAGGGGAAGGAAGAAGGCGACACTAAAATTGCCAGCAGATATTTAATTGTGGTACAATAATAATAGTAAAATATAAAACACTCATAAAGAATAGCAGATCTCTCTGTTGTGGTTAGAGGACACTAAATCAGAAGAACCTCTTACAGGCCAATCAGAGACAAAGCTCACCTGCAATTCTTCAAAACCAAGAAACCTTAGACAGGAACCTTTTTTGTACCCTAATTATAGAGCATACAGTGCTTATTATGGAGGCTAAGTAATTTCATCATTGGATCTGCTTCAGGTAGTGCAGGAAACAATTTAATATCCAGCACAGATGGGACACCATTGGTTTTCTTACTGTGCAGGTGAAAAATAATAGTAGTGCTGAAATTTTTTTTTGCAAATGTGTGGTGCATAGACCAATTAAGATGTATCTCAGGGGAGATTTGTGCTGAAACCTTATCAGCCATAGATTCCATCCGACTAGTCCTGTCAGATCCCTAGGGTAAGATTCTCAAATACTGTTTGTTAGCTTCCATATGTTTCCACAGAATTTAGTGTGAAAACTCCAGCTGGCATCGGTGGGACTGGTTAAGTCTCTGCTGAGTATAAAAAGTGTCAGAGTGTAAACAACACCATAGTAAAATGACATTAAAAAGCTGCTGCACATTTAGTGATGACAGAATAAATGCAATACTTGAAAAGTATTTAGAGCCTAGTTTTTCTTTCCAGTGTTTCTGTGCAAACATAAGACACTTTGACTACTTTATGGGCTGTGTTTGCTTCTGTAACTGTGTTTACATAATACAGCTAGTATATCAGCTACCAGAATGAACATTCCCTGTAAATTTCTTAGGAAGTGCTTAACTTGTGAGATGTGCAGTGAATTCACTCTTGTTTATGTCTGTTGATTTTTGCCCTATAGGGACTGTTATATAGTTTGGTTGGTGCTCAGGGGAATGAGAGACTTTCTGTGATGAATCTTGGCTATAAACATTACCAAGGGATTAATAACTATCCACTTGATTTGGAGCTGTCTTATGCTTATTACAGCAATATTGCAATAAAGACATCCCTGGATCAACACAATATAAAAGGGGAACAGGTAAAAAAATTATAAGTGTATCTGAATTTTTTTCTGTGCAAGTTATTTTTCATATTCTTATTATATGACCAGAAATTTTTGTCTTGATTTACAAATATTGGCTCATCTGATTTGTGTCCCTGTCTCTAGCAGGGGTGTTGGACTAAATGGTCTTTACAAGTCCCTTCCAGCCCAAATCATTCTATGATCCAATGATTGTTACAAAATCCCCCAAATTATATGTAGGTATCATTACTGTTTTTCTTAGGAAGGGGGAATCAAAATCAATATCAGACTCAAATCCTCAGAATTGTCCACAAGCCTGTCTTTTATTAAAGTCCAAGCTTTATTCTTGGCCCCTGAATCCTCACTCAGACTTTTAATTATTAATATAATTGTATGTGTTTATTTAGCAATTGATCTGCTGTTTCAATAGACAGACATCATGAAGTTCCTGCAAAAGATGAATTGTCCTCTCCATACTTTAACCTTTTCTATAATCAAAGTAATTACTTGGTTGTTAAATAGTTATCTGATAAAGTTACCATAAAATAATTTCAGAACAGGCTGCTAACAGGAGGTAAAACAACTTTAAGAATTGTCAAGGTAGGTTAGTGCTAGAATCCTGGTTTATCAGAAAGCATGATTATTATACAAAAATAGAGAGATTCTAATTGCTGAAGAACTAAAAGCTGGCAGACTTACCTAGAGACTTACCTAGATGAGAGTGCTGTGGGTCAGGTCTTCATCAAACTTTCTGCCAGTCTTTTTTTAATCTTTTGAAAGAGATTTCTATAGAAATATTAAAGCATTGAAAGACTTAAATACACTTTTTGTCATTTTTAAAACCAAAAGATGGTTTGGGTTTGGTTTTTTTTCAGTTGTTGGTGTCTTGGCATATTGTTCCGGTGTATATTGGACTTACAGTTTTTTACAGTGATGAGAATTTTAAAATCCAGAACTGATCATGAATTTTTAGGGATAAGCAGGACATGGACAACATTTTCATTTTGATAGCAGATGTAGAAATCCATTGTGAAATTCATGCAGATGTTAATTTTTTTCTGTTCACCTACTCTTCAGGCATTTGTTGAAACTATAAGACTGATGGATGATGAGCTGCTAAAAGCTCAAACAAAAGAAAATGGTGATGTCTTTATGTGGTTAAAACATGAAGCAACAAGAGGAAATGCAGCTGCACAGGTATAAAGCAATAAATTTCACCATTCTTGGTTTTAGACACATTTAGGAATGTACATCTATAGACCATGTAGGAAAGTTGCAGCTGAAAGCAGAGAGACTTTCCTCCTTCCACCCAGAATTGTTTCTTTATTCCAAGCCTGGACTACTTCTCATGTTCCTGTTCAATAATATCCAATAACCATGCAAAAGCCATAACAATGATGCAAGGCAGAAGGGAAGAGTCTTCAAGTCTTGGCAACCTCCTTCTCTGATCCTTTTCCTTGGCTTTGTATTTGATACATTGCAATTACTGCTGCTCATCTGAGACCAGTAGCAGTATATTTTAATACTGAGCCATTACAAACATCAAATTTGTCTGTCACTTACCTCTGCACTTAAATCAATCCAGACTCTATGATACTGACAGCGTTAAAAATAAGCCTGCTGGAGAGTTAGCATCAGTGCATTCCACCACTGAAAAGCTCTCTGAATATTTCTGTTAACCAGTTGTTTTCAAACTGTTGAGGGTGTATACTAGTTTCTTCTGATATTTGAAATGCATCTAAGCCTGCAAAAGTCTGTTTCTGCAATTTCAGTTTCAATACCAGCATTTATAGCATTACTACTTAAGTTGTTTTCTTTTAGCAACGTTTGGCTCAGATGCTGTTTTGGGGCCAACAAGGAGTGGCAAAAAATCCTGAAGCTGCAATAGAATGGTATGCAAAGGGTGCAATAGAAACAGAAGATCCAGTGTTAATATATGATTATGCCATTGTGTTGTTTAAGGTAAGTCGTATTTCATGTTTTCACTTCAAAACAGTCATTCCTTTAACATGATGTTTTAAGTTATCTGCAATGACACATGGTAAGAGTGTATACAAGTGCTTTAGATTTACTCTGAAAATCACTCAATAGGTATGAAGCTAATGTTGATTTTTACCAAAAAGAGGCACAAAAATTTTTAAAAGAGCAAGTTAAAAAGAATCTTACTTTATTCCTCTCCATATTCATGATCAAAATACCGCCCAAATTGTGAATCCTAATTTTTCCTAATGTCTTGTCACCTCAAGAATCCAACCAGCTAGTAGGCATAGGCTTTGGTGCAGAGGTGTAGGTAAAAGTTTGATCCTTTCTTAGAATGCCCTTTATTTGGATGGTTTTTTAGTTGGGATTAAATTATTGCTGCATGCATTTAGTTTTTCCCTGCTAGAAACAGTAGACAGAAGATGCTAATCTGAAGCAGGTCCTCACCTGAGTCAAATAAGGTGTATCAGCTAAGTGATGTCACCCATAAGACATTCAAGCACTAAAGCTTATGTGGTGAGGAACTGCTTGGTCTTCATCTTATTCCTTTGACAGTGGAGGGTTTTTCTCTAGAAAATGCTTGCTTAAGTTTTGCTTGTGTCAATTTTGAGCACACATAATTTTTTACCTGTGTCTGGAATTATTTTACGTGGACATCATAAGCATGACATCTGTGCATTTCCTCTAGAGACACTCTAACATCCTTTTTCAGGAGACCTGAGAGCTCTTACTCACTGCCAAACTGTGTACAACCTGTGCCCCTTTAAATGCTATTTATTCTTCCTTAGTTGCTCAAACTTGAAGATCTGTGATATTATTTACCCATAAAAATCACTTGAATATACTGGTGTAATAATATTTCCAGGCTGAATCACTGAGATTTTGTAAAGCTGTGGAGGAAGAATGAACACAAAGCTGCTTGTTTTGTTGTAATTAAAGCTGAATGACACTTAGTAGATAATAGTATCAATATTAAAAGGCATTTTGGATGCACTTAGGTGAATTTTTATCAGCCTGCATTTGTGAACAGTGATTGTTTCACATATCCGTTTCCTAGGGTCAGGGTGTGAAAAAGAATATAAAACTCGCATTGGAATTGATGAAGAAAGCAGCAGCCAAGGTAAAATGCAATAAATATTTTACTGTAGTAGTTCTGTACTAATGGCTAATAACTGTGAACTCTGCCTGTTACCATAATTCTGTGTCATACTGCTTGCTTCTTCCGGTATTATCACCATGAATGGTGAAAGCCTTATTTGCCCAAGTTGGGAGACTAGACCACTCAAAATCAGCCAAAATTTCTGTGAAAGAAAAAAAAATTCTCTCTACTTACATTTTTTGGAACGTGATGTTAGTTTAGCAATTATTGACTGAATATTTGATCCAAGAATATGTTTTTGCCTCATATTCCCAGGCATAAAGGGAGAGGACCTGGATGTTCCAAAGTCTCCTGATTTATTTCCATAGTAGAGAGAAACATTGAGCACCACAGAGCAGAGGAGCCTCACTCCATTTAATGATCTAGGAAAGCCAGGTTACCCAGGCCATGATCTGGTCCTTAGAATAAAAAGGAAAGAGTGCCTAGACCTTGAATACATTCCTAGTTCTTAGAACGAGAATTTGTTAAATTTCTGATTATGACAGTAGGACTTCTCTGCTGACCACCATCAGAAAAGATTTGTGCCAATTCTGGGATTCCTTTGAAACAAGAGAGGCTATCTGTTCTACTGCCTGTTTGGGAAAGGCTTAAATAAACTGAGAGGCTTTTATGATGTGATCAACATACCTTTGATTCAGGATCTGAGGAACAGCTTCCTGAAGATTCCTGGAGACATCAATTTCCTTACTGTCCTTGAACTCAAACACTTGGGTTCTTGTGCTCCAATGCACATTTTCTATACAGAAACAACATCATAATTATTGAAAAGTTTAATGGCTTTTGCATTTTAATGTGCAAGTTAGTAACATTGCTGGCATACTTACAGCCCCATATGATCCACCAGTTTATGCAAGGAAGTGGTGACTCATTGCAACTATAAAAACTGTCTCAAGATTTTCTCTTGAGCCAAGATGCAAAGATGCAACTTAGTAATAGCAAGTAGCAATATTATAAGCTGATCTGTATGATGTTGGTGATATGCATTTTGAAAGCAGCCTTACAAAGTTCTGTGTACTTTGCTTTCTATTTATTCTGAAGGAAATGTTCTAGTTTAAAAGAAGTGGGTTTTTTGATTGCTAATCTTGTCAACCCATTTCTGGGAGTTCACAAGAACAAGGGTCCTGTTTGGCTTTGAAGAGGAGATGGGGAAAACTAGTCACAGTTTGTTCTTGTCAACAAGTGAAAGTCATGGCAGAGACTGTAGAATAAGGTGACACTGGGGTCTTATTCCTCACTCTGTATACAAGGCCACAGAGAAAAGTAGTGGGGGACAAAAAGCTTTATAACCTCTAGTCCCAGAAGTGACAAAAAGCAGAGTCAAATGTGTGACCTGAGACTGCTCTTCTCCTTCCCTAAGGGCTTGCCCCAGGCAGTGAATGGATTAGGATGGTATTACCACAATTTTAAAAGAGACTACAGAAGAGCTGCCAAGCACTGGTTAATTGCTGAAGAATTGGGAAATCCAGATGCATCATACAACCTTGGTGTCCTATATTTAGATGGGATTTACCCTGGAGTACCTGGTAGAAATCAAGTGAGTAAATATTTAATGGTACTATTTCTTACATTAGGGCCCTATTTAGAAGATTCTGCCTCATTCTTGAGATTGCTCTGTTCACCCTAAGTTAGATTTTGATACTTTTTATCATAAAGAAGGATTTTAATGGGGATTCAGTCAGATTGCTGTGTTTCTCAAATATCTCAGTCAAAATTATATGCATGTGTTTGTATTCTTTTAATTTAGAAACAAAACAGGTGCAGGTTTTACTCCTTCCAGTGACAGCAGCCAGGAAGCATAGTGTGTGCTCTCACATCATGTGAGAGCACACACTATGCTTCCCAATCTAAAACTGAGACCTTTCGGGTTCTCAGTTTTAGATTGGGAAGTTTATAGGGAAGGCATTCCACAATAACTGAAAAAAGCACAATCTTGTCCCTGAACCCATGAACAGCTATGCTACATTCACATAGCTTCTGTGAGCCTCAGAGCTGCAGTGAGAGGCCTCCAATTCAGACTTGAAAATGTAGCTATTTCATACAGTCCTGGTAGATGGCAGTATTTTGTTTTTCTGTGACAGAACCCATTAACATAGGTGCAAAATTATTTTTCCCCTAATAGGAATGGTCTACTTTATTTATATTTCTTTTAATTAACTTGGAAGAAGTGTATGAACAGCAGCAAAAATGTAGTGAAGTAGATTGCAATAAATGCTGTCAGACCTCATATTAGAGCTAAAAAATGTTTCCAGTGTGGCCTTTGAGTCCTGAGATCTGGATATACTCCAGACAATGAGCATTTCTGCTGCCAACAGCAGCAATGCTCACCAACATGTGCATCTGGCAAACACATTTTCCTTCCCTGGGGATCCAAAAACACATTTCACAGTGGACTGATTATAAGAGTACACCTAAAAATGCCCAGGTTTCTTTACTCATCAAAGCCAATGGCAAGAAGGAGTGTGTAGTCCATGCTCACTAACAGCAAGCATATACTGATGGTTAAAAATTTCCTGAAATAAATTATTTTGGGTTGTATGCTGGTTTGGTTTACTTTACCAATTACTATTCCTGAGGGTAAAATGTGGAGCCACACAGCTTTCCCATTTCTGTAGCTTTGGTCCTGCTTACTCCATCTGTGTTATCTTTTATAAACCAGTTTCAAAGATTTGAGCACTGTAGTTGTGGTCTGCTGAACATACAGAGTTGCTGCTGCTCCACAGCCTTATTTGGCATCACTCATTCTGTTCTCCAGGATGCCTTAATAATCTTCCTACTAGTGAATAACCAATTTTACTTTTGTCAGTGCATGCAAGACTTTTGTGTCAGTGAGCGTTAGTTAAACATTTAGACACTTTTCTGTTTGTTGTTCCATATATTACCCAAATACATGTTTTTCAAAGCTTTCTCTAGCCTAAACTATTAAAAATTTAGAAGAATTAATTTCATCTAAGTACACTAACAGTAGTTAAACTATCTTACCCTCATTAACCAGCTACCTATTTTTATTCCTATGATGAACAGGGTCCTGAAGAAGAAATCTCAATAAAGGTTATTAATGCAGAGTTGCTAATTGTGTCTTGTTTCTTCACAGACAGTTGCTGCACGCTATTTCTATAAAGCTGCCCAAGGAGGGCACATAGAAGGGACTTTGCGATGCTCTCTCTATTACATCACAGGAAATATGGAAGACTTCCCTAGAGATCCAGAAAAAGCTGTCATGTAAGTAAGGAAACCATTTCTAAAAGGAGAATATATTTCTGATGTGATTATTTTGATTATTAGTGATTTTTAAGTCCGTGGCTTTATTCCTTGTACTTCACAGTGCAAGGAATAAAGCCATTACCCCCATGGCAAAAAGTTCTTCTGCAGTAATACTTGATTTGAATGAGTATGTGTATTATTTAGATGACCAGTAGATTTTAAGAGATGTTGAATACTTTTACTACTTCTTTTTTTCCAGAACAACTCAGAGAGATTGTATCAAACAACTCTGAAAGGTTGTATCTAACAAAGCCACACTATGTTTTTTATTTTCAAGAAATATTGGTGATGTGGTAGAATTGGCATTTTGCATCAAAACTAGGCAGATAATTTTTGGTAGCACCTATTAACTTATGTTTGTTTTCTTAAAAAACATTGCTGAGATAAAAACATAGGATGTCTCTAATACACTTATAGAGATGAATGGACTTCATGTTCTCAGTCAATTGTCACAGGATTGATGCAGTGACTACTGTTAAATTCCATAGTTTGTCTTACAGAAGAAGTTAGGTGGTGATCCCATATCCTTTTGTGTTCTTAGAGTCTATGTCAGTTGGGATAACATTACTGGACCATGACCATTCATTTTTCGTTTTTTCTATTCCACAGCTGGGCAAAACACATTGCAGAGAAGAATGGCTACTTAGGTCATGTAATCAGAAAAGCTCTCAATGCTTATCTGGAGCTTTCATGGTACGTTTCTTCTCTTCTCTATATTTTCTATTTTTCACTTACTTTATAGCAAAATAAAATAATTAATAATGGGCCATCACTGCAAAGAAAAAAAAAGCAGTAGCACTACAAAAATCAGGTGCAAATCATCCATTGACATAAAGGGAAGGAGGAGCTGACCCAAAATGTAAGTCAACAGTTCTGACAGAATCAAGTGAAAAACAAGGAGTTTGTAGTGTGAAATAGTTGTATCAACTGTGGTTCTCATCCCATAATATTTGTGTAATGTGCACTGGATTAACCAGAGGAACACCTTTCACTTTTACTATTCTCTCTGTAACAAATCTTGTATTTTACCTTCTCTCTTCTGTATATTTCTGTGTCATGAAAAGTCCAGGTGCTGGATTAGATTTGTTGGGTTTTCTGTGTATAGTTAATAATGTCTTTTGTGTAAGTATAATAGGGGGCTATAATATCCAATGAGCCAGTCAAGAGATTTCAAAATATTGTCGAGGTTAATGCTCCATCCCAGCAGCCTCTGTAGGCATGACCATCAGATATTGTGTGTGCAAACATCAGACTGTCATATATGATTAAAACAAGGGCTCATTTAGTCCTGCAGCTTCCCCCTGTAAGTACTGAATTAGTGCTTCAGGCTAGGGAGATCTACAAGAAACTGTCAATGGACTGTTCTGGAATAACCCATTCCTAGAAGAAGTGTCATTTCACTCAGTCCATCACAGACATTTCTTCTTAGACTTGAATCCACTTCTGAACACTGCAAACCTCTGTTGATATTTTTGTAGTGTATTCTGTTGTGCAAGCCTGTGACTCTGCCCAGCTCACTTTGCAGTCCACAAGTAGATGACAGGTAGAGCATAAATATTCCAGAAAGTCTGGGCTCAACAGCTAGTAGGGAAAATCTGGAGTCCTACTTGAGATGCCAGGGTGTAAATTGCATATGTATAAATTGTTGCACTGCCAGTCCATCCAAGTAATGTGTGTTCTTCAGTCATTGTTTGCAGACACATATTTTACACATCTGTCTGTCAGGGTAGTTTGATCTTCAAAGACTGATGCAAAGGCTGTAAATGTAATTTCTTCTCTTACTTGCCCTTTGAGACTAAAGGATCAACCAATTTCCTAGCTTTCCCTTGAATACCTTCTGTAGTCTCAGGTCACTCTTGTACTAGATGTTTTTACAGGGCAAGTACAAGGAATAATTTGTAATCATGCAGAAATATCTGGATAACAGGAGATTACACTTGCTAGTTCTGTAAGAGCAACTGCTTTCACAATTTGATTTGAAGTGGTTTTGCTTAGGCAGCTACTCTTGAAGTCAAATTTGTATTTGACCATATCTTCCAGTTAGCTTCCAGTTAAACAAGCCTTTGAACCCTGAAACTTGCCATGGTTTTTACCTTTGTGTTTTGGAGAAAATCATTGGCAGCCCTACTCTTTAACAGGAAACTTCAGAAGGAAAAAAGTACACCAAGTGGGGTTTTTTATTGTTTTGGGTTTTTAAAACTGCACACTTGATTTTAAAGACTTCTTCTTAATTTTAAATGCGTAGTCTTCATAGTATGGAGTAGATGAGTGGCAGAGAATATGAGAGATGCTCTCATCTAGTCAGAATACTGAATTGCTATACTACAAATGCAATATAAAGTTTTACTACTTGCTTTACAGTCAGTTAGACGCATAAAGTCCTTAGAGGGACAGAGACTGTTTTTCTATTCATACATTCAAATATAAAGAGAGACAAATTCTTTTTCAAAAAGCTCTGTCTAAAAAGACAAGAATAAGACAAGTCACATAAGTGAAAGGTAAAGCATACCAAAGAAATACTCAGATGAATGTTAGACAGATACATACACAGCCAAGTTAATTATAGATTTTCTTTAAGTAGAGTCTTTTAAGAACATTTTATCTGAAGCATTTAAATAGAGAATTGAGCTTAGTATCAATTCTTCTTTCCCATCAGTCTGGCACTTAGAGTAAACACACACTGGAGCCAGTAGCTTCAATGCAAGAGGAAAAGGGCTGCAAATTCTTGAGATGCAGCATGGCAGGTTACACCAAGCATTGCCTGTATATGTCGCTGTTGCATGCATTTCCCAGCCTCTTGCTTTTAAACTTTGTACCAAAATTTTGCTCGTAGGCAATTTTATGCATTTGTTTAGTGCTTTTGGTTTTTGTTTTTTTAACTGTAAGTAAAATGCATGTTATTTTTGTAAGGTTTTTCATTAATTTATTTTATCCAACATTAGGCATGAAGCTCTGCTGCATTACATTTTAGCAGCTGAAACTGGGATTGAAGTGTCACAGTCAAATTTAGCACACATCTGTGAAGAAAGACCAGTGAGTAAATGAATTCACAACTCATTATCCTGAAAGGACCCTTGTTAATGATAATGTGTGCCATTAGTCTCTTACCTGGGATATGAATGAATCAATTATTTTCTTTATAGGACCTAGCAAGAAAATACCTAGCAACTGATTGTGTCTGGAGATACTACAATTTCTCAGTTTCTCAAGTCAATGCTCCATCATTTGGTATGGATAAAGTATTCTTTCTAAATTTTAATGTTACTTTTTTTTTTTAATTTCACAGACTGCATTTGTCACAACTTCTATGTGAGTAAGCAGGTTGAGGGAGGGAAGATTAATTCCTGCTAATCATACATTGCTTTTTCATGTTTTGATAGGAATATCAGGGTAATTAAAAGTAATTAAAGTGTTTTATTTCAGCACAGGTTTTTTGAAAATTTCCTTTTTATTGCATTAAATGGCTAAAATTTTAATAAAATAAAAAAGCTAGGCCCTGAGGAAGGGCTAGATATTTAGGAGTCTGAGCAATCTTGACTCAAAGTTTAAGGAAAAAAAAAGCAGTAGACTTTAGGAGCTCGTGCCCTTTGGTTTATCTAAGGGAAAATCCAAAAGCAAATATACTTCCATATCATAATTGAGTCATGAGAAACTAATAAAGTCTAAGAGATTCCTTATCTAATTTAATATTAGTTTTCCTCTTAGGGTACAGAGTTTATCAACATTAGTAGAGCTTACCTTGGAGAGCTAAAGGATTCTCTAAGGTCTATTTGCAAATAAGTTACATTCCTCAGGCCTTAAATTTTACTACACCTAGGGCTTCAATAGCTAAGTCATTTTGGTGTATCTGGAAGCTTTACTGAATATTTGAAAACATTGATCTGATTGTCTCACAGGAGCACTTCAGTCATTTGTAACAAGTGTGGGGAAAAGTGGAGTGTAAAAATAATTCATGCTATTCATTTAAATACACAGTGTGGGAAATTTAAAAGTTGGAAACTGAATACCACGTGGATATAGCCTGAAGCCAGAGAAGCTGACAAACACTGTCAGCTTTCCTGAGGAGTTTGTAGACACCTTAGCATGGTGTAGTTTGGTTGATCCTTTAGTAGATCCACTGGTACAAACTCACATTAGAAAAACTTCTGAAGGTCTCCTAGGATGGAACTGTCATTCCATTTCAGCCTGCTGTAAAAACACGTAGGATTTCTTGGTAGGTGGTGTAGACACACAAGCCAAAGTGTAGAAGAGTTTCAAGTTATTTGAGGAAAGCTTAGGTCAGGTGAGTGTAGACACAGTCATAGGAGTTTTTAAATTCAGTAGCACATGATCATCATGCTTGCTCCTGTCTGGGTCAGTGCCCTCTCTGTTGATGCATTTCATTATGGTGCAATGTCACAGAAAGATGTTTGTAAAATGTTTGCTAGGCGTTGCTGCCTTCTAGACCAGGAGAATCCTATCCTTACTGTTGTCCTGGGTTGAATTGGGTTTGAAACTAAAGAAATTATCAGCAGCGACATTCTCTTAACTTTTGGGAAAGGTTCAGCCACCATAGTGTCAGGTGCAGAGCGAACACATAGATGGCATGATTTTAAGTGTCACCAATTTAGTAGGGCTAATCTGACTAAATAAGCCTTCAGGTTGTCCAAAGACAGATTCAGCAAGTGAAGAAGGAATGAAATAAATGGAATATAAAGACTCTCAAGCCTCAGATTTTGTAAAAGCAATGCCATTCATTAAATTTATTAAAGAGAAACAATGAGAGATTTCATCAAGAATAATTATTTTCAGTGGAAGGCTGATATAAAGTAGCCACAGACAACCAGAGAGAAAGAGTACATTTGTCTTTTAGTATTGTGCTTTAAACAGAATTACTGTTAATTTTTCCATCAATTCAACAGTTGGTTAATTCTATTGCTACAAATAGTCTAAATGATCTTCTGCTGATTTCTTCCACAGCTTATTTGAAGATGGGAGATTTCTACTACTATGGCTACCAGAACCAGTCTAAAGACCTGGAGCTGTCCATGCGGATGTATGCCCAGGCTGCCTTGGAGGGGGATTCACAGGTGGGTCTGCAGTCATGGCAAAACTCCAGAGGGTAGAACATTTGGAGAATTTAGCTGTGACTGGTTCTTCTGCTTGGCCTCATCTGCACCGAAGAAACCTGCTAGAATAAGTTACAATTATTTCAAAACACCTTCTGAGTCAGTAGTTGCTGTTTCATAATAGAAGATAAACTTAGCATAGATTAATGGTCTTAGAATTAGGCTGCTTTGTAAGCTAAAGGTAAATGGCTTAATTTGGTGCTACCTTACCTTGACACAATTGACTTAGTTGTGACCTCAGTATTTTTGATATCGCAACAGGAAAAATTAATAGATTGCTGGGTTGTATTCTAGTCCTATCCTCTGCCATTTTATGATTAAAAAAAAGAAGAATGGCCCATTTCCCTTGGTATATTATACCAAGTGAATCCCAGGGCGAATTTTGTTCACTAACAAAGGTTTCATCTTAAAATGCTTTATAATTAAAGAAAACACCTTGTCACATCACCAAAGACATGCAGTGTTTCACCACTGAGTGTCCTGTTCTCAGGCCCTCCTGAAATATCCTGGGTGCAATATTCTGTTCTCCCTGTCCCTATGGCAATGTCCCCAGATGGTGTCTTGTATGTGAACTTATCAAAGATAGCATGGGTGGGTTTTGTTTTGAGGTTATTGGGACAAAACATTACTGCTAAACTAGCTAAAGGAAAGAAGAGATGCATAAAAAGTTACTTTAAAGTGTGAAAGTCAAAGTGATGGGGAATCCTGTAAAATGTCTCATGTGTGTTCATCTTCGTGACTCTGAAGAGACACAGGGTTGCCTAAGACTTGTCCAAATAAGCAAAACCATAAGATTAAATTGTCTGGAGGAAATTTCTGCTCTCAATTTCACTATTCAGATTCTGCTGATCTTTGGAGCTATATGAAGGGGGATTGAACAGTAACAGAATAGAAATCCATTTCTGCTTTCTCTCTGTATTTCCCTAGGAGAAAAAATGACAGTTTGATATGGTGACTGGACTTAAAGAGCAATTCAAAATAAGAAAGAAACCATCTGTAAAAAGATGTAAGAAAACAGTGTTACAACATCTGAATGCTTCTTTTGCATTTTCAGTATTTGCCTGAGAATATGGTTAGGAGAAAAGGCTCTCATAATTATTCAGTGAATATCACATTATACTAAACAAATTTAAGGAAGACAGTTATAATTATTTAGATACTTGGTACTTAAATGCAGATATTTAGTGTTTAAAAAGTGTTCATTTGTTTTTACTGTTAGGGTTTCTTCAATTTAGCCCTTGTCATGGAAGAGGGCAACTCCATACCTTCCTACATTCTGGATCACTTGGAAATTGATCAAGCATTGCATTCTAGTAATACATCACTTCTTCAGGAGCTGTATTACAGGTGAGTCTTTTTTACCCTTAATCAGCATCTTCTAATTTCCCATGTGAGTAACATTTACTCTTCAGGACAGCAACTCCTGTAATTATTAACTTTGTTCACTTTTGTGATTTAAAGCAGGTTAAGATCAACATACTTGATATTCTTAAATTCCCTAATTATATTTTAGTTTATGCCTGATTATATGTGGTTACCTGAAATAGCAGGGCCTGGATTCAATAATCCAGGAGGTCTTTTCCAGTTCAATATATATTTAAGTTCCTAAGTTAGACACTGGTGATTTGTATGCAGTCTAAACCAGTAGTTGAATTCTAAATGTAGCATAATTTAATACAGAACTTAAAAATGTGTAACTGGAATAATATCAATCCTCCCTATTGATTCTGCAAATATGTCCAGGCTGGCACAGATATTGTGGCACAGAATATTAGATAGCTGAGAATGTTACAGGTCTGCTACCTGAATGACCTGTGCCAGCACTATTCATGGACAAACCACCTAGTGTCCTCTGGTTCCAATACAGAACTTGGGTTTCCTTTACCCAGGTAAAGCAACAGGTGTTGGAAGGCACAGTGGGAATGTAAAGCTTACACAGTATTTAGTGAATTTGTGGAATTGCCTTTCAAATATTTGAAGAAGCAGGAGCTAATGGTCAATATATGAGGCTGTGAATGATGAGTGTGTGGTTTATCATCTGATTTGCTACTCAGTGAATCCAGAAAGGTGGAGATGACACCAACATTGAAACCTCATTTGTCTCTTCACCAGCAATCTGCTGAAATTGTTGTTCACTGCAGTTAGACTGAACTTGTACCCTAAATTGCTTCCAATGGACATGAAACTGCTAGTCAGATACATAGGGGTTCTGGACCATCTGGGATTGCAAGCTTGAGTCTGAATTCTGCCTTTACTTGGGCTGAATCCACCTGCTTTGTTGTAAGAGTAATTCCAGAGTTGACAGTGCTGCAGGGTTTTGCCATCATCATAACAATTTTGTCCAAAAGGATATATATATATATATATATATATATATATATATCTATATTATATACACAGTCTATGACTTTACATCTAAATTAGATGGATATTTATAACAAAATTTATGTAGAAAAGGTATATATCTGTATATACACGTCATTGCTCCCTCCTTAGCTTTCTAGAAAAGAATCAATCAAAGCTTAAAATAGAGGCCTGTGATTTAGCTGTCTAAACTCCCCTGGTAGGTGAAGTCCTATTTGATAGAAATAAGAAAGCTGCTCAGCTCACCCCACAGGAGGTGGGTACCTTGTGCTAGTCATCTAAAATCCTCTTCAGGCTCTGACTTCATTCTATTAGACAGCATTGTCTCTAAAAGAGTTTTGGCACCAGTGTTCTGTGCAGGCAACTAAATTTTGTACATCTAATTTTAAATCAACTCCTTCTGCTGTTGACTCACATTAGTCAGAACTTGTTCTGTGGCTGTTTTGAAAGTAAGGCCTGGATGCTTAGACCCATGGTTGACCATGGTACACTTCTAGGGTAAGTTATTCTGTGCTTAATAAGTTTAAGATGGCATCTTTCTGAATTTTTATTTCACCATCTGTGAGACAGTGATGATGATATTCATTTGTTTTTCTGGATTACTGGTTCTGCAAACCCATTTGAGAGTCCCAGATGATTGATGCCACAAAATTGTGGAGGAGGCCTAATTAGTTGTTTTTATCTTCTTGTTGTAGGTGCTGGAATAATAGTAACCAAGAATCAATTAGCCCGTGTTCATTAGCATTGCTTTATTTCTACATAAGAGTTCTCTGGAACAATGTTTTACACTCTACTCTGGTATGTATTGCTCCTTTATTACATGTACAGTTCATTTGGAACTCTAGCTTGGCTTTGCACTGCTCTAACAACGGTTTTAAAATTATTGTCACAGATCTACTTCATGGGAACCTTTCTTTTATCGATTCTTGTTGCATTTGCAGTGCAGTCTTTTCAGTCTTTATCTGGTAAGTATGTGTCACAGTAAAATTGAAGAAAGATTAGTGATCTTTTTGGTCAGTAAAACCTTCAAAACTGAAAGTAGAATTCTAGATTTGATAGAGGTACCTCTGAGCAGTAACTTCTTTTACACATAAGTCATTTTTTTATCATTAAAAAGGAGTAGATGAAGCAAAGCATAACTTTAAACTTGTTGGTTTCTGAAGAACTTCTCTTGCTAAAGGAGATTCTTAATAAAAACCTTAACTGCATGTGATTATCCCCCATCTCTCAACATGCAGTACTGTTACAGTAATTATATGACACTGATTCCCTATGTAGTCTCTGCAATATGTAGTCAAAGTGTGTTTCCTGTTTCAGAGGATTGGATCTCTTCAGATGCAAGGTGGGAGAAAAAGTGAGGTTCCAAGAGCTGGTACATTTGAGTAACTTAGTAAGAGCCAGTTCAGACTCTTAACACCAGTAACAGAATCAGCAAATACATTCAGTCAGGAATTACAGAACCTGTCGTAATAATCCTGAAATCCTGCTTTCTTTTCTTACTAGCTATTAATTTACATAACTTGGGAATAATCCAACAAATTTATAAAGTATATAGTTATATTCTTCTTTCAGTATTTCCAAACCTTTGAATATTATCTTTATATGTAATTTTACATCCACGTAATACTTAAGTATTGATTAATAGATTTCCTAGACACAGTGGGGTTTTCTTAAATAATTTTTTTTTACATTCTTCTGAAGCTCGTTATTCTCCTGGACGAAGAGCAGAACCATTGTCACATGATGTCCCTTCTTCCTTAGGGAATGACAGTGAGGATGCTACCAGAGCAGTACAGCAAGATGAACCTACTCTTTCAAATGATTTATCACAGCAGGAGTCAAACCCTCAGAGTCCTCTTGTCACCAGCTGAAGTGTAGTTTTCTTAAGGTTGACACCCATTGGGAAGACAGGATATGAGCAACTACAAATCTAAGAACTGGCAGCCAACCCTGTACATGGCATTAATAATGCAGCCCAACAGCTGAAGTTGTTGGGAAGTTCAGTAATCTGACTTCTCCACTATAGAGGAAAACCATCCCTATAATTTATTTAACTCCAAACAGATGGTGCAGATTATCTCACTATACCCAACACACGATCATACTGTATGTCATGGAAGGACCTGGAAAGAAACCTGCCAAGTCTGTGCCTAATTGAAAAATAAGCAAACATCCCACAGGTTTTAATGAAGTTTTACTTACACGTCTAATCTCTTATTAAATTGCTTTTACTGCATTTGAGCTTATTTATTGGTGAAATTAGCAAAGTTGTCCGAGTCTGAATCATTGAAATTACATAAAAGTGAAACCCAGTCACCCATACTTTCCAAGTTCCATGGAAACCAGTCAGGACTTCAGTACATGCAATGTAAAAATGAGTTTTTTGGCATTTTATATTCCATGCCGATTTTTCAATGTGAAAAGTGTTTTGTTTTGAAAGAAAACACACCAGGAATATTTGCAATATGGTCATAGCATATTAGTTATGATTGCTAAGTTTTAGTGAAAGTTTTACAAGCATCCACATTTCCTGGTGGACACAACAAAATGTTTCTCTTCCTGCCAAGAGCCACTAATTAGAGAGAGGAGATCCCCAATGAATAAATAATATTTAAGTGTGATCAGGTGCCACAAAGTGAATAAAAAATTATTTTTGTATTCTTCTGTAAATAACACTGGCAAGGATTTATTTCCTGATCTCTAATGACTCTAAAAGACACATATTTAAGTGACAATTTATTTGATAAATGTTGGATGGGACATATGGATAACATGTATGGAGTGCAAATACCTTCTATCTGATTTAAAGTTGTCTGTAAAGCGGCTGTAGGAAGGGTGTAACCTTTACAGCTGTTGTGCAGTCACCTCTGCAGAATGATGTAGATCCCAGACTATAAATTGCATCAATCTATGCATTATTGAGGGTTAAATCCACTTGCCTTGCACTACATTATTTACTCTTGTAAATAAAAATATTTTTTTAATTCAGCCTGTATGTGGAGGAATTTCTTTTAAAGCACCTCTTGGATGAAATACTGTCTTGCTGTTGCAATCTCTCAAGATCATTATTTACATGTCTGTTTTCTTAGCTTCAAATGAGACAATCAACTTTCATTTTCTTTGAGGAATACAGTCTTCTCACAGAGCAAACCTGGAATAATTTGTTTTGTTTTTCAAAACAAAAGAGTAAGGTGTAGGAAGTTTCAGTAAGAAAAGAATGATTTAAAAGGAAAAAATCTTTGACCTTCAAAATAGATTTTTTTATTTCTATATAAATGTCTATACATACATATCACCAAGGCATGTTTCACTTACGGAAAACTGAAAATTCAAAAGTGTTGAGAGAAGAGTTGATGCTTTGAGGCAGCAGCTCCCTTGACAAGTCATGGGATAAAAATGAAGATGTTGAAGCTCCTCCCCCTCCCGCTGAGAAAGTAAATTGTGTTTCACATTACCAAGTTACTGAGTTTTTCATTTATTTGATCAAGAACTGCGCAAAGAATACTTTTTGTTCTTAGTACAGTTGTAGATAGATATTTTGTTCTTCCTATGTATAGGTAGGTATTTTAATGTGTTAGAAAGGAGCTTGACTTTTACATACTAAACTGTTGTACTCACTGGGGTTAGATTATGTGTATTTGATATCCATTGCAAATGGTCCCCTTTATTTTTGAGTCTGTTTTGAGTTGCTGTTTTGTGCAGCTAAATTTGATCAAATTCCTTAACGCAAAGATTTGGCTCAGGATCTCAGGATCCCTCTCGACTGTATTTTTGTCACCTAATAAATGAAGACTGTGCATCTGTATTAAGACTGGAGCAGGTTATATGGTAAACCCAGAAGCATTGCAGAAAGTCAAGTGTAGCCCTTGAAGACAAGCAGACAAATGTCACAACATAGGCACAGTGTTAGGTTAGGTAGCAAATGGCACGCATAGGTAGATGTTCACAAAATAATATTTGGGCCTACATAAGACAAATCTTGCTTATAGTTAGCTACACATTAAAGGTGTATTTTGCTACAAATGTCACATGTAGCAAAACTGAAGCCCCTGGTGAAGTACTAATCCCATAGGCATTTGTCAGTGGTGGTGTGATTGCAGCCCATGTGTTGCAATCTGGGAGTTCTCCAAGCAGCAGTGGAGTAGATTGAGTAAACCAGTAAATACTGGTCAGAGTTAAGTGTTAGCACTCCAGCACACTCTGTTTTCCTCACTAAAGCCCATGTTCTGAACTCTAGTAATTAACTAATTTGAAGAGTTCTGCCAAAACACAATTTAACATCTATATTTCAAAAGGCAATTGCTGAAGCTGCAATATATTTCATGACGCCAGCAGTTAATAGTTCCATCTTTGTTTATCGTTACCTATTACATCAGAAGCTCTACCAAAGTATTTTAAGATAAGCAGCTCTTCACAATAAACTGGCAATCCTGAAGGCTAAAATAATATTAGTTACATTATTGTCCTTCACATCTTATACAAGCCAGGGGGCTATTGACAATGTAGAGAATCAACCAATTCCCAGTAAGAAAGAGAATGGTTGTTTACACAAAGCAGCTACATAGTTTGCTACATCCACAAGGAAAGCAGGGAGAGAAGGGAAAAAGAGTTACTGCATCAAGAATTATTTTTCATAAATTGAAACATGATCACTGAAGATCATTTCTGCAGCCCAAGTTGAATATTCAGGGTGGGAATGAGGAAATAATAAATCACAGTTGTAGAGCTGAAGTGCTCTATATAGTTTGTTTATAAACATCAGATGGAAGTCCAGCCATCTGAACAATGCAGGTCATGCATAAAGCAGGGTAAGTGCTGACCATTTTTCTTTCTTCCTCGGTTCTGCTCAGAAACATCTCTAGCAAATAAATTATGGACAAGAAAGAATTTCAGAAGGGTTATTTACAAAATAGTTGCCAAATTATCTAAAATGAATGCAGTTTACACCAAATAAATGGATTTGTGTTTTACAGAAAGTGACAGGGGAGAGAGGTTGGACATGCAATGTATCAAAGTGCTGTGGGAAGAAGGGAGAATCAGGTGGGTGAAGATAAGCTAAGAAAAAGAAGTCAATGTTGAGCAGTTCAGAGTAGTTACCAACTACAGCTTTATGAAGAAAACAATTCAGACCAGTTATGAAAGATTTACATCTATGCTGAGAAGTTTGTTCAGCTCTGAATTACAGAGGGTAGGGTAGTAGCAGGACAGCACCAAATGTGAGGGGCATCCATATGGGAGTGACTGACCACTGGCTGCATGGTTGCTTCCCAGAACATACAGTGAAGAGCTTTGCATCCCAATAAATAAGCATGGGGATGGACCTAAAGCTCTCTATTAATACCTTCCATATCAATGTCAATACTTAGTGATAGAGGGGACACTTGTGAATTAATCCTGGTATACTGATTACATATTATAAACATACCCTTTGCTGGTATTTTTATATTCCCATTTGAAACACTGGAAAAGCATAGATGATGTTTAAAAACCACATGAGAAACCTGGATTATCTGTGAAGAGAATTGATTTATAGCAGATTCTTGTCTGTGTAAGCTGCCCCATTGACTAATGGACTGTGACGTTTAACACTGGCTGTTGACCCTTATCCTGAATGAAAGATAGCACAAAGGCATGAAACAAGTTGAATAAGCTTTGGCAGAGGAATTCCATCCATAGACTCTCGCCTTCCTCTATAAATGTGTGAACTCTATTAAAAGACAGGGATGTAGGAGAACAAAAATAAATGTATGTTGAAGAACAAAATTATTGGATGTAGGAGAACAAAAATAAAAGGCTGGGTTTTTTAAAGAAAAAGCCCAAGGATAAGAAAATTAAAGAATGCCAAAGGGAATCTGAGCATGGATCAATTTCTTATGCTGTCTTCTAAGATGTAGGAGACAAGAACATTTACTGGATAATCAACAGAAAATTGTAAATAAAGAAAACACAGCATCTGGAATATAGATGTCTTGGAAATGCATCACAGCATCACAGCCTCATTATTTATCTAAATACCTAATTCCTGTGCCAGGAGACTTCATGATATTCGCAATAAGGAAAGTGAGTCTATAGCTAATTAGAAAATCAGACCAGATAAGGAGAAATGAGTAACCCAAATGGAAAGGGAAAGATACTTGCATTATTGCAGTATCTCCTTATGTAACTGTCTAAGCAAGGAAAAAAAACCAAACCCCACAACCAAACCAAAGAAGCCAAATCACCTGCAGCAGATTAGATATTCTGAGGCTCTGATGTTCCAAACTGAAATTGCACCAACAGTGCTGAGTGCCTGTTGACTTAAGGGACTTGAGTTATTTGACAAGTGCTATCAGATACCCATCCACCTTTGGGCATCTAAATAACCTCTTAGAAGAAAACTGGCTACAACAGCTTTGTTTATAACTGTTCAGGGACCTTTCTGTTAACATATTCCTTGACCTTGCTTCCCTCCCCAGTCTACATTTTTTGATTTCTGTTGTTTCTTTTGTTTGTCCGCACTGACCTCTCCTTAATCACTCATGAACTGTCTAGATAGCTCCTAATGCTTAGCATTGCTATCTGCTCTTATTGGTTGTGCCAGGTGAGCAGGGAAAGGCCCAAGCCCATTAGCAAACCTAGCACCCTTTTTTGATAGTCTGCCAAGGCATGAACTGAGATACCTGCTTGGCATTATCTGTCCATTACAGCATGTGCTGAGAAATTGATTTATGCAGCAATAGAGCAAATTACAAGCAAATCTCCCTAGGTAGACTAGTAATGATAAACTAACCAAGGCCAGGCTCTGCTGTCTGGTTGTGATGAGTTAAACTTTTCCTGTGAACCCGTTTATCTCATCTGTTGCTTCTTGGACCAGTCTTGGTCCATAAAGCCCCCAAATGGTGCCCAGCCATTGTCTAGGAGGATTCCTCCCAAGTGGGCTTGAACTAGGTCAAGCAGCACACGCCCAAATAGCTAAGATAGTCATAACCCAGTGCCCAAGCATATCCTTCAGACCTGGTTCAGTTCAGTTGTGCAGATAAACCAAGACTCTTTGCCTCTCTTACAGGCCATGCAAGGCTCCATTCCACCCCCGAGCAATGACTGAGGTTAGTCTTTCCAATTTCACCAGCCTGTTTATCCGTGTGAGCCTTCCAGCAGCCCTAGCATGGTCAGAGCTGTTTTGAAGGCTTGCTTTCTTGATAGAAGTGTGCTCAGCCTGTGTTTGTAGAACTCAGGACAATCTTTCTGAATAACACCAGTACTGGCTAACAGGAATGAGAAATTAGCGTCTCCACTCATGTTTGTCCTGTTTCATGAAGACCAAATTTTAGTTTTCTCCTTCTCCTCTGCAGAGTTAGAAATGGCAATAACACTGACCCTATTTCCTTGTCCCATATCTGCTCTGTCTCTGTCATACCCAGCTGACAAGGTTTAGAAGCTCTTATCTCTCATCAGTCCTGCATTGCTCTTCCAAGACAGCTGCAGTTGGACATGGATAGCCTTTCCAGTTTAATTTTTGAGTTAAACACAGTATGCTAGTCCCAGAAAACAAGTTAACCTTTGCAGTTCAGTTGTGTACAATACCAGCAGGGGAAACCCAGATACACCTGCTTCAAAGTAGAAAACTCTAGGCTGGTTCATTAAACAAATATTAGAAGTCACAGAGGATCAGCTAGCCTGATCAGGAGAAGGAAGTGGGTGAAGCATTCTACTGGCAGCTGTAAGTAGTCTCAAAATCACAGACACTAGTTCCTGTGAGTGAGTTTAACTACACTGACATCAGGTGGAGAAGCAACAGAGCAAAACACAAACGTCCATCCAGGAGTTTCCTGGAAAGCACTGATAACAGCTTCCTGACACAGGTAGTGGAGCTCCCACAAGGAATCGTGTGCTTCTCAGCCTCATGCTAACAGGGAAGGCCTCCAAGGCTGGAGATGGAAGTCTGGGGGCAGCCTTGGCTGCAGTGACCATGAGCATTGAGTTCAGTACCAGGCAAGGAGGAAACAGGACAGGAAGCAAGATTGAAACTATGGGCTTCAGGAGAGCTGACTTTAGCCTCCTCAGGGATGTTCTTGGAAGAATCCCATGGAATCAGGCACTGTAGGAAAAAGGGGTTCAAGAGAGCTGGTTGATAGCCAAGGATGACTTCCTCCAAACTCAAGAACTTCCTCCAAACTCAAGGATGACTTCCTCCAAACTCAAGTGCCTCTCAACGAGCAAGAAGTCAGGTGAAGGTGTGAAGGGACCTGTGTTTAGAGAACTCCTGTCCTTACTCAAGTGTAAGCAGGAAACACACTTGAGATGGACGCAGGGTTGGGCCACTCTGAATAAATATAGGGATATTTTCAGAGTACATAGGACTGAGACCAGGATGGTCAAGGCCCATCTGATATTAAATCTGACCTAGGATGTGATTGACAAGAAAGGTTTCTTCAAATACATCAATAATGAAAAGAAAACAAAGGATAATGTGGGCCTGTAACTAAATGGAGGGGGACTCTGGTAAGGGAGGATGCAGAGAAGGCAGAGCTACCAAACATCATCTTTGCATAGCCTTCACTGACAAGACGAGCCCTCAGGAATCTTTGGCCCAGGAGACCAAGGTAAGGGAATGATGGAAAGAACACTTTCCTTTCCAGGAGAATTAGGTTAGAGAACAGCCAGGTAAACTTGGTATCCACAAGTCCATGGGCTCTGACTGGATGCATCCATGAGTGCTGGGAGAGCTGGCAGACATAGCAACGCCTCCCATGATCATCTTTGAATGGTCATGGAGATCAGGAGAGGTGCCGAGGACTGCAAGAAAACAAATGTCACCCCAGTCTTCAAAAATGGCAAGGAGGAGGACCCAGGGAACTACCAGCCAGTTAGCTTCTCACCTCAATCCCTGGAGAAATGATGGAGCACCTCTGTTTTGGAGGATCTCTATCCACATGGATGACACAGAGGTGATCAGGAATAGTCAGCATGGATTCAGTAAAGATAAATCATGCTTGGCTAACCCACTTGCCTCCTACGATGAGACAACTACCTGGATGGATATGGGGAAAGCAGTGGATGTTTTCTACTTTAGCTTCAGCAAGGCTTTTGATGCTGTCTCTCACCTCAACAGGTTGGAGAGTTGAGCAAAGAACCATCTAAAATTCAACATGACAAATACAGGGTCCTGCACTTGGGGGAAGAGTAACCCCAGGCAGCAGCACAGGCTGGGGGCTGAACTGCTGGGAAGAACTCTGTAGGAAGGACCTGGGGTGCCTGGTGGACACCTGGTGTCCATGAGCCAGCAGTGCCCTTGTGGCCAGGAGGGCCAGTGGTACCCAGGGGTGCATTAGGGAGAGCAGTGACAGCAGGCTGAGGGAGCTGATCCTGCCCCTCTACTCAGCCCCAGTGAAGCTCATCTGGAGTTCTGTGTCCAGTTCTGGGCTCCTCAGTAGCAGAGAGACATGGAGCTCCTGGAACAGGCCCAGAGGAGGGGGACAAAGGTGATGAAGGGACTGGAACAAGCACAGGCTGAGGGAGCTGAGCCTGTTCAGCTTTGAGAAGGCACAACTGGGAGGGGAGCTCATCAATGTCTGTCAGTGTCTGAAGGGAGGGTGGCAGGAGGATGGAGCCAGGCTCTGCTCAGTGGTGCCAAGCAACAGGACAAGAGGCATTGGGTGGAAACTGATGCCCAGGAAGTTCCACCTGAACATGAGGAAAAACTCCACTGTGTGAGTGACAGAGCACTGGAACAGGTTGCTCAGAGAGGTCTTAGAGTCTCTGTCACTGGAAATATTCAAGAACTGTCTACATGCAATCCTTTGCCATGTGCTCTAGAGTAATCCTGCCTGAGCAGGGAGGTTGGACCAGATAAGCAAGCAACTCTGGTCTCTTCCAACTCTACCCATTCTGTGATCAGAAATTTTTCCTCAACATCTTTTTAAGTCTTTACTGCTCAGCTGTGTCTGACCCCCACCAGTAAGTTTTTATAATATCACCATCAGGCTTCAGAAGCACTAGTAGGCCAATATTAAAGAGTTGATTTTCTGACCTGAAAACCTGCCATAGGTTAGAGACATGAATCCAAATATTCCAAGGCCTAGAGTAATTGCCACATTCTTTAGATAATCAATTTAAATTAAGAGGATTAAAAGTGGTTATCTACACTGATTAAAAGCATGTCCTTACAGAGGCCAAAACCCACCAGAGGAGTGGCAGCCACGCAGAGATAACCAAGGCAAGTGCATGTGTGAGCCCTTGGTGCCAGGAGCCAGAGGCTGTCAGGCAGCAGCCTTGATATTCAGCCTGGTTTTAGATCTCTCCCAGAGCAAATTCTTCTACCTTGAATGACACTGCATTAGTGTGCTCTGCAAACATACCCTCTGTGCTTTTACAGTGTTAAAAGGAGATAAAAAGCTTCATTTTCATATCTCAAATATCCGGTGCCAATGCACAGGATATCCTTGGCACTTGGATACTATCAGCCCCACAGAGGGATAGTGCAAGACAGAATTGGTTACACTCTGTTGCTGATACCAAAGATAGAAACCGCCTTGTTCAGCATTTCAATCTAAAATATACCTATGCACTGTTCCAGGAAAGCTTTGCTACCCCATGTGGTAGTTTGGTTCTTTTATTCTTTCTGGCTGAATTATCTCACAAACCCCTGCCTTTTCCCCTGCTTATTTACCTTGTGCCCCCCTGCCATTCCAGGAATATTTAGATTCTTTTGTGATGCAGTAAATAATCTTTATGGCCATAAGTCTGCCTATAAAAACCGTAACATTTGAATTCCCCAGGCACCCACCTACCTGACCACCACTTGCAGATGAAAGCAGAAATCTAGATATCTATGCTGTGCCTTGTAGATTTAGATTTCTACCCGTGATGATGGGAGTTTAATGAAGACCTCTTCTGCAAATATAGAATATACCTGCAATTGATTCTTTTTCTCCAAGAAAACTCCAAGTGTTTTCTTTGAAACATTTAAATAGTTGCACTGGCGCTAACAAATACATGCCTAGAAGAATGGAGTTCAAGATGCAGTTTTTGAAGATACACAAATTAATGTAACTTCAGTAAAGAATAATTGATCTAAACTATCTTAGATATTCATCTCACCCTTGATCTCCTTGACACATGACGTGGCTAAACCCCAGCACCTGACTAAGCCACTCATTCATATGCACTCCTCTAGGATGGGAGGAGGAAATTGGAAGAATAAAACTGAGGATATTTGTGCATTGAAATGAAGACAGTTTACCAGGTAAAGCAAAAGCCCTGCATACAGGCAAAGCAAAACAAGGAATGCTTTCAATGCTCCCATGGGCAGGGAGGTGCTCAGACACCCCCAGGACAACAGAGCTGTATCACACATAGCAGTGACTTGGAAAGGCAAACATCATCACTCCAAATGTCTCCCTTTCCCAGCTTCATGTGCTCAGTATGATGGGCTCTCACTTGAGTCAGCTGTCCCAGCTGTGTCACCTCTCAACTCATTGTGCACCCCCAGGTTCCTCAGTGGTGGGATGGGGTGAGGGGCAGAAAAGGCTTTTATGCCATCTAGGCACTGCTTGGCAATAATGCAAACATTTTCATATTGTCAACACTGTTTTCTGCAAAAGTCCAAAACATGACCCCATACTAGCAACTATAGTGAAAATTAACTCAGCCAGAACCAGTACAACAAACAAAACCAGAGTTTTGTGCTTTAAGTTGAGGGTAGCTGTAAAAGAAAGCAATTTTTGTTTGACTGTGAATAATAAATAAATGAAAGCAATTGAAAAACAAAAGGAAAAAGGACACCTAAAAAAACCCAAACCCCACAGTCACTGGAGTCCTGAGAGTATTCTTTTACAGTCTCCATCACTCTTCTACACAGAAAGAGATCAGTTCTCTTGGTCTTCATTGCATTTCTCTGATAATTACAGTGACTTAGTTTATAACAGCACAGAAGAGCTTAGAATATTCTCCACGAAACATCTGTGCAGCAGAAGACAAAGTTGTCCAAGAGTGATTCATCCTTGTATGGACTATCCCAGATGCTATTAGAAATATGACCTCTACTCTTTAGTGAGGAGATAATGGTCCCCTTCCAGCCAACAATAATGGGTGAAGTCCAGACTGTAACAGCTCTTGAACCCAGCTTGAGTTCACAAGCCATGTTAGATTGCTGACGTTGTGCAGCAATCTCAGACTTTGAACATCCATAACTGGTCCAGGACATGGCTGGGCTGGGGTCTGCTGCTTGTACCCTGTAAATTTTCCATATTTTTACCATATGGTTTTTTACCACATATACCAGCATATATCTCAACTGCTGAAGGGTAGTCCACCCCAATATACATTTATTGGCACAGGTGGCATAAGTTCATGAGGTGTATAATCTACATCCCAATACAAATTTATTTTACCTCCATTAGATTAATAGAATCATTCTCTCAGTATCCTCCTTCAAGAGCTCTGTTTGCTAGAAGCAAACAGTATTCTCAGGATTTGTGTGCCACCACCAAAAAAAAGTGAAGAATTAGATTGTTCCTTTGACATCAGATGAAATATCATACAAACCCAGCAGGACAGTTTCTGATAGAAATAGGATATTTTTGCAGAAAGACTTGATTTTTTTCTCTCCTACAGACATAATAAATAATCAACAAGTATTTTCCCATCACACCTACCACACAGCCAACAGAGCAAGTTTTGACTGCACCTAAAACCACCACACAAGTTAACATGACTGGGGAGGAAAAAGGAAAGAATAACACTACTGTAATAAGAATCAACAAAAAGATCCTCAATGAGTAAATCCTTCACAATATTTCTGACATCCCCAAGAAAAAAATTCCTTCCCCCACATCTCCTCTGGTTCCAGAAAGTACTCTGAATAGAAACCTTTTTCCTTCCTGTCATAATACTGTGGATTCAAACCAAGAAATGGGTGCCAAATTATAAAAAAATTGAACACTTACCTGCTCATTAAACAGCCACAGTTTTAGACCATGTGTGTCCAGGACCAACCCTGCCCACCAGGAGCAAAACTTCAGACACACAAATACAGAGCTGTTCCTGACTCATACCAGCAAGCCTAAATCTGACTGCCCCTAGCAAGAGCTGTTTTTCCTCAGTCACTTTTCAGCTTTTTTCAATCCCTAAATTTTTCTTTTAAGCTTCCCCAGCTGTGCCTCAGGAACTTTGATTAAGCTATTTCAGATATTTTATTTTTCTAGAGCAATTTTTCTCATCCTTTTTGAGCTGAAAATCTGCTTGAAACTTTCAGCAGGAAAGGTTTTCCAGCCCATCTTGAACAGCATTTGTTTGTAATCCAACAGATGTAAAGTAACATTTTGGGGGCTACTTAATTATTTTTCATTTCTACTTAATTTTCTAATTTCCATGTATAGAACTACATGGAAATAAGAAAATTAAAAATTTTCACTAAAAAATAAACAACAATTTTGACTGCTTGTGATATCTCACACAGCACCAGTTATCCTACTTGTCCTTTGCAGGCCTGTGACTAAGAGCTGCCCATCATACAGCATGCACATTCAGGCATAGGCAGGCCTTGAAAACTGTGCCCTACAGAGGCTGAGGTCAATGCCTCCTCCTGAGGTGAGCAAGGCACCTGGCCCAGGTGAGGAAATTTTAAATTCCTCTGGGATTTGCAAGGAGGAGAATTGCCAGGATGTGTCAACAGATGGTGCTGGAATGGCCCTTTCTACTGGTGAGGTGTGAAATCTATTCTCAGCTCTGTGATAGTCTCCATTAACCAGAGTTTGCTTCATTGAAAATGCTCCATGTGTGCTACAGGAATTCTGCCATCCAGTCTCCCTTACCATTTTTTAAAGGTTGCTAAGCCTTTTAAATGCTAAGTTTGATGTGAAAGCAATAAGTGAGGAACAGAGCATTTTGTAAAACTCATGTATTTGACATTTTGGCTTAGATCTATGACAGAACAAAAGAGGGAGGAGCCCCTACTTATCTCTGTCTACATTCTGCCCTGTGTCTGAGCCAGCCCCAAGTCCTGGTGTCCAAACCCCAAGCACCAGGGTGTCCTCAAGACCCAACAGCTCCACCATGTTGACGGGGCGAGTATGGGGACAACCCCAGAAAATCAGACCTGGCTACTGTATCCTGCTGCATCATTTGAGTCTTCACTGCCCTACAAACACCCTAATGCACCCCGGGGTTTTGTCTTTGTGGATGCTCTGGCTAAGTGGTCCTTCCAGCTCCTACCAGCTTGAGATTTTGACCCCCAAAACACCTTCCGTGACAACATCAACAATGTCTCTGTGGAAACATTTTCATTGACCAAAAATCTTGCTAATTACTCTTGCCCAAAAGTTACCCAAGGGCTGTCCTGAAACTGGGTTTTAATTAAAAGTGACAAAGGCTGAGTAAATGTAGTTTCAAACATTCCTGCCAGTATGGTGTGACAAGCCTTCCCTGGCAAGTTACTTCTGCACATGATGTAAGAAAGCCCAAAAGCTTTACTCTAAGCTGTGCCTCAATGTAATTTATTCAAATCACCTGTTACACGTAGTCAAGACATCTTAAAAGCTTTAAAAGTTGCCTGTCAGATATTATCCCTCTGACTCACATCCAAGAGGGGCAGCTGAATATGACTTGGTAAGAAGTTCGTTTTACTAATAGGGGAAGACTCTTTGTGGTGCTCTCAGGCAATATTCATGTCCTCCACAGGACAGCTCATTGCAGCAGGGGAAGACCACTTAATCAGAATCTCCAAATTCACCAAGAACCAGAGCTCTCATTCTCTGAAGGGACTAATGATGACCTTGAATGAGCCACAGATTAATCTCTCAGACTCTTTTCCAGTTACTGGTCTCAACAGCATTGTTTTCCTAGCTGTAATATCTCAGTTTTATAGCTACTGGTTATAGTCTGGTTACTTTCCCTCATGGGTCATTCTTCCAGCTGCCAACATCTGTTCTAAGTGTACCCACCTGAATCTCTTGCACACAACTCCACGTGTGTGCACACCAGAGGTGAAGTTGCCTGTCTGCTGTGCTGCAGAGGGAGGGAGAGCTCCTCCACCCCTCCCCTGGCAGTGTCCAAGATGAACCCCCTGGGATGGGGTGCCTCTCAACACTGAGCTGCTTTCTCACAGCACCCCAGCAAATGCTTTGAGCCCATCTCATTCAGGGCTTTGCTGAGATTGTGAATCCATGGCTGGTGGTAACCTGACTAGGAGGGGTGGACTGGAGCTGCTCCATCACATCCATAACCATGAGGTTCTTAGAGGACTGCCAGCTCCAAGCATCTGAGCTTAGGATGCCTTGCTTGGCTCACCAGGCATTTTGTTTTACTTCAAGGGAAGTAAATCTCATTCCTTTCCCCGTGTCTCAAGATAGTGCTGAAGTTGCTGCTGATAAATGCAAATTGCTCTCTGCCTGCTGCCATGCAGTCATTTAACCATCAGGTCCAGCCAGCCACCCAGCCCCAGTATCAATTCCACAACATCCCACCCCTGGAAGTCCGGGCCTGTTTTGGAGCTCTGTGCCTCCAGCCCTGCTCCTGCTCTGTCTGAGATTCCTCAATCCCCAGCAACCCAAGCTTGCAATTTGATGGAGGGAGGAGACAAAACAAAACATCATTCCCTGCCCCTCCTTTTCCCCAGCTGGGTAAACATCAGCTAGTGGATTCCTTGGTTTAGCAGCTTTGCTAAACCAAGGAAGAAGGGGAAGGAAGAAGAGCTGTCACAGGCACAAAGGACTGAAGGCAGAGATGGGGTACCCACCAATGAGCTGCTTGGGATTTCTTCTTTCCCCTGTCCATGAATAGAAGTGTCAGCTCTGAGGGCAGTGAGGCCATGCCCAGCCTGGCCAAAGGCAGCTAAGTAGATTTCCCCAGGATACACTCAGACTCAGCTTCTTTCCAGTTCCAGCACACAAGCCTGTGATTTGAGCCATCCTGCTGTCATTTTCTTCAGAAACGCTCCTTGTGTCACACCTGTCCTCAAGCACAGGCCAAAGGACGCTCTGCACCTTGGGGGTGGGAGCAGCCATATGCCTCCCACTCTGCTGGGATGTGTTTGAAACTGTTCTAGCACGCTTTTTGAGGAAGACAGGGAAATTGCACTAAGTATCTTTAAAAATATCTTTTTGGAGATATAACAGCAGGAAGCAAGAAACAAGAGTCAATATCATTAGTTTGTAATATGCAGAGCCAGCCTTCAAGCTGGCAAGCATTTGAGATCCAGTGCCGGAGGCCATTGCATTAGTCAGTTAAAATAGTGCTTAATGTTCTCCTCACTCACATGAGCACCAATTTTCTTAATGTCAATTATGGCCATGTATTGCCTCACCAAGGGCAGCATTTAGTCCACAAATTATCAGCATGTCCTATAATTTATGCATTTTGCATTGTGTAAAAAACCCCCGGTCTATCAGCTCTGGTGTTGGTTGCAAAATATCTGCTCCTGTAATTACCCTGATTGTTTATGTCATGGACTGTGTCCTTAGATCTTGAGCCATGTAAAAAGGTTGATACACCAAAAGTGTAAATGGCAATTAGGGAATTTCATCAGGTGCTGAGTAAGATACAATGCTTGTGACAGTTTAATTCTAACCTTTGCTCTGTTTCTCGATGTCTTCTTGAAACACTCAGATCTTAGTTGTTAGGGGAGACCTGCTTAGGGACAACTCCATTAAATCAGTGGGATTACTAACCAATGTGCAAAGTGAACACTCGGGTCTCTCATATGGAGCACGTGTTTTCTTTGTAGTAGAATTGTCACAAAGGTAGCAAAATCTAAAGAATATTCTGTAAAAATATATCACAAGTGGGTTTACACTTCCAGTGTCATGCCCCTGGCATGTGGCAACACCAGGAGTGGCCATTAGATAGGGAAAAACTTCCGAGTGCAGATAGAGCGCTTGCATGGAAGCACAGCCCACTGAGATGATGCAACAGAAACGTGGCCTGGCATTCCTTGGTACTTGTGTGGTATCCTTGCTTATGCAGTTCTTGGAACAGTGGATTTGTGCTTCACACTGCTCACTATTTATTTTGAAAAGACCTGATGAGATCCTGTGCTATTGATTGTGTGTTGGTTCAGCTGCTGCCAGTGGTACCACACCCGCCTGCACCCCCAAATAATTTGCTGTAAATCAGAGAACAGCCTCTCCCAATGGCACAGCAAGGGCTGTCCAAAGGGCCTCACCACCACATGGTGAGGTGAAGGAAGAGATGATGGAGCATTCAAGCAGCATTTCAGACTGACCAGAACTGTGGTACATCTGGTGCAGTTCAATGCAGTGTCATAGAGTTTGAAATTGGGGGAAGCAAATGTGGCCCTTCAGCAGAGACTGAAAAAGCACGGGAGCACCAAAAGGAGCTGTGGACAACATGGTTAAGTTGCAAGCAGAGGGGAAGAGGACAGAGAACAGGCAATGAGCTGAAGCATTGTTTGCACATTTTGAAAGCTTCTGATGAGTGCAGAGCTCCATAACTTAACTGGTATTGGTTAAATAGTGATAGTCATTGCTGAACTTTGTCCCAGGCAGTTTGGAAACAGGGAGGTGGGTGGCACAACATGTGCCTGTGTCCAGGGTGTGCTTTGATTCCCAACAGACAGAGTCATGGAAGGTGATAAATTACAGTATTTATGCATGGGTGTAAGAAGCTCTAAGTTTTAAACCATGGGCCTAGGGTGATTACTGCACTTTCAGAAGAAGCCAGTTTATACTTTAGTGCATTAATATCAGTGTTATAAGAAATACTTCTGCTACCTTCATTTCAATAAAGCGTGTTGTAATTGAGAATGAGGGGTGCTTTTGGGGCAGGTTCCTCAGCTATTATTGAGTTCATAATTAGGAAGTCTAATAACATTTTTAATACTCTTTAACACACTTAAAGAACACTTTTTATTTTTCTCTGTCTGGCTAATTTTAAGCTCCATAGGTCATGTGTGATTAAAAAAAAAAAAAAGAGTTAGATGGATATTTTTGCCAGTTATAAGCCAGACATCACTCAGGCCACAGAGTATAAGGAGCATTGCAGAGACTCTGTTTGCCAGAGAATACAGGAAGAGTCTGAGCCTGGTACAGTGACACAGATAATTTGTGGTTACTCGTCATGCATCCTGTTGTCACAATAGCATTGGCTTTGCTCTCACATGCTTGCCTTCACTAAGGACAGTCTGTAGCACTCTGCCAGAAAACATCTTGACCCACACAGTTGCACTGAGCAATTCTTTTTATTTTTCTCCATATGAAAATCTCTCTTTCATATGAAAATACTGGACACACAGGTGCTTTTCTTTAGTGCTCAGTGTTAAAAAAACCTTCTCATTCTTGCACATGGCATCAGCTCAGGCTGGAATTTGTCTGAATACTTATTTTTCTGCAAGATTCCATGATAAATATTACAAAAATAATTTTTTTAAACTTCTCTTTATTTTTACATTCAATGCATGAGGACAGACAAGATGAACATTCATGACAAAATATAAAGACATATACTGTCCTTGAAACAGATAAAAGATGAAGTGTTCAAGAGTTTAAAAAAGTATTTTAGAAACATTGTATTTCCAAAATTTCTCATTACAGAAAATTCAAATCTTTTAGAAACATAGTGTTTCATATCCTTGTGCATTAAGCCATATTATGAAAGTCTATAGTTGTTTTCACCTTTAAGAAATCTGTCTCTGCATTACTAACAATCTTTAAGTAACCTATGGATGGAGCCAACAGTCTCCATAATACACAGTATACACAGTTACAAACAATTGAAAAGTTATATTACAAAATATACAGTAGTGCCTTTTTACATTTTTATAGATAAACATTGCATAGTTTTCAAATATGTAATATATAACACAATCACGAGCCTTTTTCTCTATAAGTTATGAAAAATTCTGTACACTCAAACAATTATAAATAAAGAGTAAATATCTCTTAGTAAGAGTGTGAGGGTGAGTGTACCAGGATATATCGTGCTGTATTAAACAGAAATATTCCTTGGAATCTGCTTAACACAATGGCACGGTATGACCTGGAGCAAGGAGAGGAGATGGCAGGGGAGACGTTACAGAGAGGAGCCATAAAGTACTGATATGCCTGACAATTATTACCCTGACTCGTTTGCAAGCATTGCTTTCCCACAGTTATTATCACTGTTCTTGAAGGCTTTACTCCAAGAAGCAAAATAAGGTGCATGTTGTTTAAGAAATGAGTAAAAGTAGACTAAAATGTTTCCTCTTTCAATGGGTGGTCAATGGAAACGTAAGATAACTTGAAAACAATTCTGGATATTTTTCTCATATTTTCCCAAGGAAACAGGGCATGGGAAATGCACACTGGGATTTCAAGAAACAGATTCAAAAAGTATCCAAAATTGTGAGAATAAAATGAAGAAGAATTCCTGAAAATATAAAAATTCCACTTTAAAAATGAGATGCTGACAAAATTGTTTCAACTGTATGAAGCATAAGGAAAATAACTTTAAAAAGAACATTTGACATATTTCTGCTGTTTGGTACTGCACTCCAAAAGAGCAGAACTATACCAAAAGTAGATGTTTCTGGAATTTGAATCTGATTCTAAGCATTTTGTCACTGGCTCACAATTACAGAAAGTTAGAATCTCAGTTTGAATGCAATTTGCAAACACATAGTTTGCCAATTTTAGTGTTAGCTTAAAAAAGGAAATGAAAACAATTTTCACTTCTAAAATATATGTATTTACTTGATTGCTGAATTTAACCTATTGAATTCCAAGCTCTGCAGAAAACAACAATTCAGAAGTAATTGTGTTCTAGCAGCACTGAGTAGCTTTGTTGCTCTAAGGGTCTTCTCAGCATTTTCATTACAGATTTAATTTAAAATTCAGCCACATAAATGACCTTTAAATGACACTTGGTTTACACTCAGCCATCTAATTTTTTTTTTGGAACATTTGTGCTTGGACTTCAGATATTGTCCCATACTCAGTAATACCTAAGCTGTTGAAAACCAGCAGAAGTACTGAGTCAGTCTTTGAAATGTTCTTCTTCTGACTCTGAAATTATGCCTTCTGTCAGCCCATGATTCAGAGCAGTCTCACAAGCATTTATTAAAACATCACTAAGGTAAAATTTGACCACAAGCAGCTTCCTATCAAGTATTGCACTACCCATGGATTTGCTAGGCATTGTAGTGACTACACTCCTTATGGATTTTATTTGGGATTTGGATTGCTACATACAATTGCCAGTAAAATTCACATTATTTCCAAGTAGAGTGGTTCAGAGCAAAAAGGGGTGGTGAAAACCCCTTTCTCTCCAGTAAATGTTACCAGATGCCCTATGCTAGCCACAATCTGCCCTACAGGCTGCCTCTGTTGTAGGTCTAAAGCCATTCTCCACTGCTATGCTGAAAACTCCTTTTGTGGCTCAGGAAAATGGAGCCACAGCTGCACATACATCTCCTGGCATCAGCCCAGGCTGGCACAGCTCTCTCCTCTCCTACTTGTCCTCCTTCCTGCACCAGTCCACAGCCGTGGGATTACATGGTGAACAGGACTGAAGAGGACCATCTAGAGAGAGGCATGGCCACGCAATCACATCCTCAGTCAGTCAAGACCTTTGGTAGCAGCCCAATATCTCCATACACAGTTCTTAACATTCAGCAGGCAGAGAGAGCAGCAATTGCCTTTATGGTCTTTAGCCCGGGATAACAAAAGATTATAGCTCCTGTCCCCACTGTTAGAGGAGACAGAGAGGGCTCCAAATGGGCTTATCTACGCTCATATGCCAGAGTAGGACTCCAAGAGCTTCTGAAGGATGTCCCAGCATTTAATTTTCCTTCACATACATAGAATAGATTTTGTCTATTCTAGGAAAGCTACTGTTTTCCATTTTGACCACTGCAGACAGGCCAATGAAAACATTAGGATTCCCCTTTTTTAGTTTTTCCCTTTTTTTCTTCCCCCTCTCCTTTTTTTTTTTAATTTCAAGGGTTTCTTAGGTATTATGAAGTAATTTCTGCTAGTCAGTAGGTCAGAAAGGCTGTTCTACAAGTGCATTATTTATTGGTTTTTTTAAAGTTTTAATTGATTGCCACTTCTTTCATCCCTCTCTTCATGGGACTACATCAGGATTTCTTTTGTTTGCTACTGATAACATTGGAGGAAGGTACCACATAGTAGATCCTCTGTGAGCAAATCTGTCATTAGCTTTGCAACTTAGCATAGATTTTTTAGGGACTCTGTCAAGCTTGTTTGACTCCCTTCCTTGATGAGTGATGTATCACTGGCTTCAGAAACCTAACAAAATGTTCACTTTGTCCTCAGTGCAAGGTCCAAGGTGGTTTTGATGAGCCTGGCTGTCCTGTGCTGTATCTCTGCTAGTATGCATGGATCCAATACTATAAGGCTGTGTTGTTTGTGCCTGTTTTGTCAACACAAGCTACAGCTGGTGCCCTTCTTCCACCTCTTTCTTCATCAGCCATTGCCATGGTGTTTTCATAAACTTCCATAGATTTTGGCTGCTTGTCTTTGGCACCCTCCTGTTCAGCATTGACTTTGCAACACTTGCAGAAGCCACAGCAGTGTTTCCCACAAAAAGCAAGTGAAGACATAATTATATTGTCCCAGGGCTCTAGGGAGTGCATCCAGACAGGTAGGAAATCCCAGTTTTGGAGCTTCTCAGGCAGTGAATGAGGTCGCCTTTTCTGCATAACATTAATTACAACCACAGCAATAAAAAGAAGAAACAGGGGAAGGCAAACACCCAAAAGGACTCCCCAGCCTGCCAGTGACAGAGCAAATACAAACAAAGGCAACAGAAAGAAACAGAGGAGAAGATAAAATATAGCAAACCATCTGTACTGGGCTGTTATATTTCCCAAGGTCTTGCTCATGCGGATTGGCAGGCGGGTATAAGGTATCGGATAAAACAGAATAATCCCAGAGACATTGAAGAAAAAGTGGCACAAGGCAATCTGAAAGCAAAAACATTTGAGAAGTTCATTAATTAAAACACCATGAAACACTCCTACCCACATCACAATGACTCTCAGCTTTCAGGAAACAGTACTGTTGTCAATAAGGTGTGGAAACCATTGGGTTCTGCATCCATAAATTTTCAATGAAAACGTGGGAAGCATAAATTTGATATTGCACACAGGCTACAGAGAAATTTAATAGTACAAACTTGGATTTTACAAAAAATTAGCTATAAGTTTATAGGGCACTGAGGAGATCGTGGAAGGGGACTTTGGGTCTTTATAATCCTTTGATTCGCATACTTCACAATTTTTTAAACAAAAATTAGCATTAAAAGGTACATGCTTGCTAAAACGTACAGGAGTCACATAGACAGAATAAGCATATATAGAACAAAACAGTACATTCCCTGCTCACCTTATCCTACTTTTATTTTGTAACAGTTTCAGAAGAAAGTAAATATGAAAGTACAGGTGTTTATTTATAAAGGGCATTATAAAACCAGTAGGTAATCATGAAATCTGAGCTTTATCAAGATAGCATCTTCTCATGATTACATCTGTTGCCTGAGGACAATAAAATGACTACTGTAATTTTCTTGATTTATTTTAGCTAGTAAAGACATTCATCCTATTCATCAAGGTAACGTCATTATCTTTTCATTCTTAATTGTAAAGCATTCATTCAAATGTTATCTGCTGCCAGGTTCTTGACTGGGTGGAAAATGGGAGGTCAAAGCCAGGCTTCCCACTTTTTAAATAGTTTGAGGCAAAAAGGAATTCAATAAAACCCAATCAAAGTACATTTACAAGGAGAAAAACAGATGCCATGATGCTCACTGCAACGTCAGGTAGATAGAGAGCTTGCCAGCTCAAGGAGTGTGCAACCTTCACTCAGGTTACAGGAATCCCTGTACAATTCATGAACTGACTTAGGATCCTGAGAAGAGAGCTTACAGAAATCAGTAACCCTCAGAGGGTTCTCAGTATGTGGCACTGAACTCCAAGCAGAAAAGACCCCATGCTCAGGGGTCAAGTGGCCTCCCCTGTCTCAGTTCTGAATCAATTCATGCAGATCAAGACAATTTATAAAAGCTAGATTAGCTATATATTGACATTCTGGGAATTTTTAATGCAACCTTTCTGCTCTAGCTGTTGAAGTGAATGCACTGTTATTAATAGCACAGACAAAATCAGGCACAACATGAAGAGCACAATTGCATCACTTTTGTCAGGTTTTTCTTCAGAAAACTTACAACTCCTAAATGAAGTCAAGAAAGCATTGTTTTATACTGACCTGTAATGAATATTTTAATGTACTCCCAGGACTTGCCAAAGCTGCAAGAATAGCTGTTGTAGTTGTGCCAATGTTGGCTCCCAAGGTGAGGGGGTAAGAGCGCTCAATGCTTATAACGCCAATGCCTACGAGAAAACAAACATGACTGAGTTGCCTTCAGGATGATGGAGAAGATAAAACATGGGGATAAAGAGCACAGTATTTACAACTTACCAACAAGGGGTGTAATAGCAGAGGTGAAAACAGAACTGCTTTGGACAACAAAGGTCATACCAGCCCCTGCGAGCATGGCCAGGTATCCAGCGAGCCAAGTAAAAGGAAATGGAAAATCTAAAAAATAGAGGGAGAACACTGCTGTTAGCCTAACAGTGATCTATGTAACAATAACACAGCAGTGAAGACTGTTAAGCACTTAAAATGCAGATACATTGTTTGCACATTGGGTCTCAAATGATGATTTGGGGTCAGTTCTACTACTTTCATTTATCCTGTTTGCTGTGTGCTTTCTACAGCCTTGCACCACTGGATACACTTTGAGATGGATACCAGACTAGGTAGACATTTGTCCTCACCCAGGGTAGCATGTGTGTTGTGATACAGTTAGGTACCAGAAATGTTTCCTTAGAGGTCAACCCAAAACCTTCTGGGTGTTTTGAGAGCCTTGGTTTCAGCAACCAGGTACCCACTGCATGGAACAGATCTTCACACAGCTCTGAAGACCATCCTGAGAGAACCAAGTTGTTTGCTCTAACTAGTTCCAAGCAGATTATCTCCTTAAAATGCACTTGTTAACTCTTGTAGAGAACAGCAAATAACACTAATCAGAGAAACCAGGCATAAATGTCCCCCGTAGTCTGCAGATTTATGGAGAGAGCTGAGAAGTGAGGACTTAATCAGCTGGGAAGGCACAGAGGAGCACAGAGCAGATCCCAAATTAAATCAGCAGTAGCTGTCAGCTGTTTACTTTCTACCCCTTGTTTTTAATTTGGGCAGTGTTCTTTGCCCAGGAGAAGACAGCGTGGGGACCACTTTGTTGCCTTCTGTATTTCTGTGTACCCTCACTTCAACCACAGCCTGAGATCTGTGCCAGGACTGCTTTTCTCTGCTACAGCTTCTTATCTCTCCATTAAAGAGAGTATGAAGGAAAAGCAGCCTGGGGAAAAAAAAACTATAACATTTGCACTCAATGGATCCAGACTGAAAAAAACAGCTGGACAACACAGGGAAAGACAGAAAAACACCACCATTCAAGGCTGCCTTATCCTGCTGAAGAGAGGGCTAGGCAGCAGAACAGGATAAGATCATTAATTACTACAAACTTTCCAACTTACTTTAGAAGGAACATGCAGGCCCTGTGCCAGAGTAGGCAATCACAATCTCAGCACTTTGGTGCTATCTTTTGAGGATGGAAACTCTACATTTCTAACAGCTAATGATTATACATCTAGAAACCAAACCTGGACTTTGGTCTCTAATGCTGTTAATCTGCTGCATTTCTCAGTCAAGCTGTTCACTAATAAATTTTTAAATGAAAGAAAAAAAAAAAGATTGGGAGAAAAAATGTTGGGCAGTGTGCATGATTTTCATTCAATAGTATTTTCTCTAAAATATTCTATAATGTCTTCCAGAACAGGAGACATCAATAAACATGCTCAGTGTCCTTGTCATTCCTAAAAAACAATCCTCAGGAAAAGCAGATAGTTACCAGTGTTGATTGTCTTCTTGATAACACTGGCCACTTGTCCTTTAAGCACAGAGTTTAATAGCTTAACAATCATTATCAAACAGGAGCAGAGAACAAGCAGGGACAAAGCCAGAAGGATGAGCCCGATGGCAAGATCAGGCAGGTCTGAGTTTACAAAGATGTGTTGGCCTGAAAAAGAAAAGGAAAATTAATTAGCCTACCCACATTTTTGCCTGGGATCCTAAGCCCAGCTCTGGTTTTCATTCCCTCCCCTAAGAAAATTGGACCAAAGCAAACACAGCTGGAGGGGTTGATGCAAAGAGGGGAAATGCCACCTTCCCTCCTCCACAAAAGCCATGTCTGAGGGAGGCAGGAGAGGTGCTTCTACAGATGTGCTTACAAAATGCACAGCGGGCACCCCATGGGGCAGGCAGGAACCAGGTGACTGGGTGCAAGGGAGAGGAGTACAAAGGCAGGAGAAAACTTTGGGGTGCTCCAAGCTGCATGGTGGGCCAGCTTTTCCCGAGGTGGCTGCATACCTGAGCAGGGCTGTTGAAAGCCCTGCAGGGCATGCATAGGGATGGGATATCCTAGCAACCATTACAGCAAAGTAACAGTAGCTCCAAGCCATCTGAACATCGAGGGTGACATGATACTGAAGACCTCAATTACTGGTATCAGGCAGCATGGAAAGAGATCCACCTGCAGCCAGATACCATGGTGCTGCTGTAACTCCAGCTGTGCAGCCATAGCAGAGCACAGGCTCCTCAAGCAGCATCTGCAGCAGTGCCATGTGTCCCTACACTGGCAAGGGCTTCTGGATACCTCAGAAGAGGGCTGTTAGCACCATCAGAGAGCTACATACTTTGGTAAATATGTTGCAGAGGAGTAGTTCCACTACTTACATTTAGTGATATAGTCTGTTTCAGTTATATTCTTGAGGGTCCATGTCACATTTTCTGCAGTCCAGCAAAAGTCAGGAGATGTGCAGTTTTCGGAAAGTGGAATTGTGACATTCTGCAGCGTCTAAAGATTGCCAGACAAAGCAGACAGTTCAGTCATCTACAATCCTGTCTTAAGAGCTCATGAAGAATGTTCAAATTTTACTACAACCAAGATTGATCAGCTAAAAAGTCAGAATTGTAAGCTGGCACCACATTAATGACATGGTAACCTTTTGCATTCTTAAAATAAATGATTATGCTGTTACCCAAGTCAATCAGTACAACATGTAAAGATTAAAATATTCCCAAAATCTTCTACATTTTAATAACCACAGCACCACTCCACTAATAGCTAAGGAACTTAATTACTGATGACAGTTTTTGTGGAGTGAGGTTCATCTTTGGCTGCAGTTGTGGGACAGTGGCATTCCTTTTCCAGCCACTGCCACAGCTTTCTTGAGGAAAGAAAAACCTCTTTCCTGACATCTCAATGCAGTTCATGATCTGATGAGTACTACAGGACTGTGAGTCAGAATGCTACAAGACTAGTGCAGCCTCTCTTGCTGGATGAGCACAAAGTGCTCCAGCTGATTTCTTGTGCCTCAGTTTCCATGTCAGTAGAAACACAAGTGCTGCTACTACTTTAATTTTCATGTTCAAGGGCTGTCTAAGAGGTCATTACAAGCACTATGATTAGCATCACTAAATTACTGAATTTCTGTGTACACCACAATAAAAGCTTCCTTATAAGCCCTCCTAGGCCAGACATACTGCATTCTGACACCAGGTCCATAAATCATTGTGCAGATTAAAGAAGAGCCTGCTGACTGAGCTGTACTTCCACACAAGAGCAGCTAACAGCCAAATGGACTCTGAACCCTGCTCCTGAACACGAGGTGTCTTTCCAAAGTGCTTGAGTGATTTTCTTTTGCAGAAATGGGGAAAGAGAAATCATATTTCTTTGCTGGGTACTACCTACGAACACCTGCATTTGTACCTCTCTCCAGATTATGCAGGTGGGCAAAACTGGGAGTGGATCTAGTGCCCCCACATCTCCAGGGAGCACCTGGTAAAATACCCATACCTGGTAAACCTTTACAAATGCAACACAGCCTTGTTTCTCACCTTCTTGATTTTTTTTCAAAAGCCTTAGTTTCAAAGCAGCTTCACTAGATCAAAATGTTTGTTTCGCTTTAAGCAAATGGGGTCTGCATGGATTTATCCTTGCCATGAGTCGGTTTAATAATTTTTTCTAGAAATTAGTTCCACCCAGTAGGAATGCAGATAATTTAAATTATTTCCCTTTTCCCCCTCACCAAGTTCAAGTCAAAATTCTGGGGGTTTCACGTGCTTTTGCAATTTGACTGTAAGTTTGAGCAGCGGGCACACAGCCAAAATACAGGCAACACAGACAAAAGCGTGTCTAGAAATAATCATTTCCCTTGGCCTGCACTTTCCGTGGAGTTTCTTGTCTCGTGTAGGACTCGGGGGCTCGGGGCTCTGCAGCTGAGGCTCGGGCTGTGCCCGCCGGGGCAGCGAGGGGCGGCGGGCTGGGCTCTGCCCCGGCTCAGGCGGAGCCCGCACCGACGCCCGGCGGCTGCAGCGAAACCCGAGCGGGGCTGGGGTGAGCAGCCCTGCTCCGGCACCATCTCCGCAGGTCGCGTTTCAGTGCCCAGCCACACCGTCATTCAATAGCAGCCCAGCGCTGAATTTCAGCCCCCACGGCCTGTGCAGGCTGAAAGACTTAAGGACTCCTTAAGTATCTTCTGCCTCAGGACTTCGGGAATTACTTTTCTATACGTGCCAACAGGTAGAATAGTCTAATTAGAGAATCAAAGGATATTTAATGCTGTAATTGCTAATTAGCTGAATGATGCAAACCAGACACTCAGCTCCATAGTTTACCAAAATACTCATCGGTGTTGGTCTGGGAAGAGATTCCTCCGAGCTGTGGGGCTGCCTGGGTGGAGAGGAACAGGACCCAGCCCCACGGAGGCTTTCTCCAAGGGCAGTTTTCCAAGAAAGCTGCAAACAGCCAGCTGCCACCAGATCACCCCACGCACGTAAAACTAAAGCTGATTAGATCGGCAGATAAAGGGCTGTTGAAATGATCTTTTCTCTGGCCTGTGGTGCAGACTTTTTCCACTTTCAGGGAGTTGGAAGGACTATCAGTTTAAAGGCATTTGGGTTTGAAAGGAGTAAAAGGCTTGGTGCCAATCCACCAGTTCTGGTAGGCAAGGTTCTGCACAGTGCTGAAAGCAGCCAGGTCAAGGTCACCACTGGTGACCATGCTTGGTTTAAATGGAGCAAAAACTGCATTAAATTATTTTCATTCTTTTTCTGCTGATAAAAACCCCACCCTCATTAAAAAAAAAAAAAAATATTTCACAATCCTATGATAAGGAGCATCAGCTACAGATCAGTAATATATTTCCTGAGGTACCTGACAATTAATTTAACATGATACTCACCACATTGGTTTCAGTGACACACCAGATCTTTACCAGGCTTTTGTTTTTTGCTGATTCATCATTAGTGGCAATTGCATTTATTACTGATTTATCGAGCTTAAAAGGAAGAATAAAAAGAATTTTAAAAATGCTTTATTTCCAGCTCGTATCACATAATTCTGTTCAGCCCTACTCAAATAACCCCCTTTGGAAGCTCAACCATATAAAATCTGCATGACTCTAATGCTGGAGCTCCTGCCCAACAGGACAGGAGTTCCAGCATTCCAGGTAGGAGGGGGGTTACTCCCAGAAAAAAAAGGTACACTCTACATGAACAAATGCTTTGTCTCATTCTCCCCACACCATCCACTACCTCATCTGACCCTTTCTGTTTAATCAGCTGCTCTGACACAACTGCCTGACTGTATTTACTGTCACTTCAGAAGCTGTGTGTATCCCCTGGGCTCTAGATGCACATGATTATGTCCCATAATTTCAGTGTCATCATCAGGTCCTGTGCTGATCCTCTGGCTGTGTCTCAGCTAGTGCTATCTGCCAATGCCCAGGCAACAGGCTGCCTTCCCATCCATCCCACAGGGCTGAATTTGTCCTTACCTGCCTTCCCAGCCCTCCTAGCTAGGTGTGCCATTGATGCAGTGAAACAGGGGGGAAATAGAAACAGGAAACATAGAGCTGGGGCTTTATGAGATGTGAATAAAGAGAAGAATTCATCTGCTAATGAACTTTACCCCGAGGACACAGAGATAGGAGTGGGAGGCCTTCCCATACTCAGAGCATTTTGATTCAGCTGTGACTGAATCACTTCCTTGAAGTCAGAAAGAGCTTACCTCAATGATGAGCTTTGTAAAGGGGTCTGTGATAACTTTTAGTAGCTCTGGAGCATCCTCACCACTTTCAAGGTGAAAGGACTCAACTATAACATTGGTGAGATGGAAGAGATAGCCAGTAATGACTTCAACAGGTAGCAGAGCAAACACAGCCAGCCAGTTAAAGAAATCATGGATTGTTGCCCCAGCAAAGGCCCTGCAAGAAGAAATTAAAAACCAGAGCTGCTTTTAATTAAACAAAATGTGTATAACATCAATTAGATATAAAATCATAAAAGCAGAGATGAAGGGCATTTCAAGGTGGGAATCATTTAATTTCGGGGGTCAAATGCAATAGCCACTTTGTTATGGAGTGCTAGGTTGGCTCCACACTGTTGACCAATTAAAGAGCCAGACAGGTGAGTAAAACAAGAAAAACTAGAAAAGACAAAAGTGATCCATAGCATGAGGCTGCCAAGAGTACTCTTTTGAAGAAAGAAGTGGCTGTACAGCCTGTGTTTGTTTTGCCTCTCACCTGTTTTTAGTTCATTTTCAATCCTCAACCAGTCATTGCCTCCAGGACCTGTTCTCCCTGACTCCTGGGGCAAGAAGTCTTTGCAGCTCTCCCACATGTTTCTGCAAAGGGACCTATACACTCTTGGTTTCTGCAAAGGGACCTATATACTCTTGGTGTATAGGTCCCTTCAATCTTCTCCTCCAAAGCCTGAGGAGCCACAGCTCATCCCTCAGAGGCTTTGGCTAAGAGTATTTCAATATGCCCAGTGCATAAATGACAAGGTACCAAAGTCTCCTATCACTCCCAAGTTTACTGGGAGTAATCCCAGTAAGCCTCCAAGTGCTCCATGAGCTCTCTCAGTGGCACTGTCAAGGGTCAGTCTAAAAGATGTCACAGTATATATCTGACAGCCAGAAACCTTCACATCTCTACAGTTACCAGCTCTGGCTTTCTGCAGACTTCAACATTGAAATCTCTTTTAAAGAAACCAGACCAAACTTAGGTAATATTAACTTGTACAGCCCTCCCATAACTAGCACTTGTTAAAAGGTGGGTGGTATAGTGGGAGCACTTGAAAATTTATCCCTGTGCAAGATCATTAAAAATGGTGAATTCTTACAAACCCACAAAACTCTTACAGGAACATGATGTTTTTTTCAAGCATATGAGGCCATGCACATAGGCAGCATTATACCTTTGCCATGGCCATGCTTGTGACTTTCCTATCTAGAAAGGTTGAATGGCTGTAGTAGTGATGGGGAATATAGAAGAAGACCTACAAAACCGAAAAACCCAATATTTTTCAGATCTAGATTTTAAGTACAATACCTTCTAAATTCATTCCTGTCTCCAGCTTGCATAAGTGCCACAATTGTGTTTGTAACTGAGGTGCCAATGTTTGCTCCCATGATGATAGGAATAGCTGCTCTAACAGTCAGCACTGGAGAACAGAAAAGGAAACACTGAATGAAAAAACCATATTATCAGCAAGCTCTATGCTTCAATGAAAATTTCTGTTACTATCAGTGAAATCCTGACTTCCCTCGATGTCAGTGTGATGAGCTGCTTCAATCCAAACAGCTTTGCTTTAATCAAGCCCCCTGGGAACATGGCACTCCCACAGTCCCATGATCCCCACTGACACTATGGCACAAGGTTTTCCATTTTCATCACATGTTAGAGGGTCAGATGAAAATAAAATCCCTTTTTTCCCAGGCAATTTCCTACTTACTGCAGAATTTTGAAATGATGCCACAGAAACAATGAAGTTCAGTAACTGCCTAACATGAGAAAATGATGCAGATAATTCCAAAATTAAGTCGTTCAGTTCCAAGGCTTCCAATTATTTTCATTGCAGTTCTGGTTTTATTATTATTACTAGTACTACTACTGCTATTGCTACTACTAATATTAATACCATGATGATTCCTTTTCAAAATTTGACTTTATATCAGGGAAACAGCTGTGAAAAACGTTTCCTACAGTCTCTGTTCTTTTACCCAAAGCTTCTACAATTTGAACACAAGTGGGAATGTTTGCACCTGAGACAAGGTTTATGAGTGATCTCTAGGAAGAGTCTGTAAGCAGACTTACACGTGGAGGATACCATGCTGACTATAATGGATGAAGAGGTGCTGGAACTCTGGACCATCACAGTCACCAGCACTCCAATCACCAGTCCCGCAACAGGATTCGAGAGCACTGAATCATCTTTAAATATGTCCCCTGCTGCCTTACCTATAAAAAAAACCCATATTCTCAGAGTGGGGGAAGTACAAGGTAAAGTCCATAGAAATTATCAGTGTTTAATTCAAGATCATTCAGCCATTTAATTGATACATATATAATCATGCTTGTTGTCCCAAAAAAGTATGATGTAGCCCAGGGATCCAGATTCATGTCCTGAACTCTTAGCTTCTCAGTTTATGGAGAATACTTTATATTGTCTCATTTCAGTGACTATAAACCCTGCAGAACTCTGCAGAGATGCATAAAATGCCACAGCCATCAGCAGAAAGACTGCAGGGCAAAAAAACACCTACACCTTGATTTAAGTGTTATTACTTGGTATTTTTGGATACTGAATTAAGGGAAATGCTTTTAATAATACTGATTAATTCAGTTCATGTACCTTTCTGTGTTTGCAAAATACTTCAACAGAAGTGCACATGTTTCTCTGATAACCACTCCTGAGTCCATCACATGAATTCAACACTTCGAGGTAAATGTAAAAAATATATTTCAATAGTTTTCATCTTTGAAGGATTTGGGGGACATTTCAGGGTTAGATGCTTTTGTCAAAAGCACAATTTTCATATTTCACCTTTTTGAAATGTCTTTTACATGGGACAGATTTATGCGCAGATGTATTTTTTTAAAACTGTCACTGAAGTAACAGGAAGCTACTGGGAAATTTGGGCCAACATCCCCTACATCAACTCTCTGGAATTTGAGACAGAAAGACCCTTTCAAACCAATGAAGGTCAGGGTTTAATCAGAGCTGCTTCCTTCTGAATCTATGTCTCATCACATATGAAGAATGTTCTTGAAGAGTGGTAGTTGTAATTAAGTGTTTCAGACAAAATTATTGCCATATGAATTTATTCTTGATATTTTAGGTATTTTCATACCTCCTACCAGTTGAAAAGCAGAGCTCAGTACATCCAGAGAACACACAAACATGTAGAGTAATCCAAGTAGCATATGGAACTTCCCTATCCCATAGAGCACACGAATGACTTTTCCTTTTGTATCCAGTTCTGCAAAACAAATACATTATGTATAAAAGAATCATCTCAATTTTTCTATGGGATACTCTAGTGCACAAGCAGAGACAGTGGAGACAAAGACAGGGACATGGCTCCAGTGTGTGATTAAACCCAAAAGAATGTTCTTAATCACATTTTAACTGCAGAAGCAGGTATTTTGTTTGCCTACTTTTACCACAAAAAACCTTTTTGGTATGTGACAAAAGACTTATGAAATCTGACATTGACCCTTGGTTTTATAGTCACCCTACTGAGTAAAAAAAGACCAACAGTTGCCTGGATATAAAACTGTATTAGTGCTGGACTGTTTTACATATATCTTCTCATGTTTTAAGGAGGGTAAAAAGCATGATTTTGGGATTTTTTCCCAGCTGACTGAATATTATACACCCATTAACTCTTGAAAAACATGAGAGATGTGATGGGAAAACAATGTAGGTAACTTATTTACAGAGGAATGGTTACCTGACCACTTGACCCCAGTGTCCTGCAGTTCTGGCAGAGCCCACGGGTCTTCTTCTTCTGGTCTTGTCTCATCTATCAAAGCTACTGTGGAAAATGCAGGTTGAATTTCCCCTTTATTTCCAAGTGAAGCCACATTGCCTGATGAAATAGAACATTTAAGAAATTGTTTAATTACTTTCCATCCTCTCCAAGGATCCCCAAATCCTATATATTTTTTTAAAACTCAGAGTGAGCACATTACCTTTGTGATTTTCTCCTTCTTTCCCAGCCATGTTCTGGTTTTGTTTGGAAGAGTCCCCAATATAGTTATTGGTTTCAGGCTTTTCTACCTCTGGCCAGGGAGCCATGATCTGTGACTAACAAAGTAGTGTTGATTGAAATGCAAGTGCAGTCAAAATATTCACCTTATAAGAGTGTATGTGAGAAATATGATAAGGATAAAGAGCACAGGAGATGAAAATTAAATATCAGCAATTTTCCCTTGAACACAATTTTCACTAAACTTTATGAGTTATTTTTCTATTTGGGAAATTGATTTCTCAATTATTTTTAATCACAGTTTGTTTATTTGTGTACACAATAAAAACATTATTTCCATCTCACATCTATATTTTCATACACTTTTAACTGTCATTAAAGCAAATATTCCTCTGCTTTCCAAAAGGTAGGCATTTCTTCTCTTTAATTAATTTTAACTCCTTTCAACAAGAAATCAGAGAATTACTTTATTTTCTTCCACCTTCTGGATTTAAGCAACTGCCTGGTAATTCAATACACAGACCTTCACCTTGTAATTCAATACACAGAAATAGAAATATTTTAGCAAAAAAATTCTTCCCTAAAGCACTGCTTAGTTTGGGTCGTGAATGCTAAACACAATGCCTTGTTGCCTTGACTGGTTCATTCCCATGGAAACATGAAGAGGAGAATCCTGGACAAGGTGGAAGAGGAGCCCAGGGTTTTGAGCTTGCTGAGTGCCAGAGAAGAGGACAATTAGAGAGCAGTGGCCATTTGCAGGTCTGTATTTGCCTGTAAGTCACAGCTGGTGCTGCAAATGAAACTGAGCTGATGGGTCCAGCTCACCCATCTCACATAGGCTCTCCCTCTGAACCTCTTCCTTCCTGACCCCTTTCTGGGCACATTTGCCATGAACTGTATTATTAATGAATAATAACTTCAAAAGTAAGACATCACATGTCCAAATCCTGCCAGCATGGGCGCAAGCACACATAACAGACCTGGTGCAGGAACAAGAGGTGGCCAAGCTTGGAAGAGTCCTCCCTATTTGCTTCACCAGTATTGGAAGCCAGAGGGAGAGACATGAAAGAGGGGAGAAGTGACTATGGAAATAGGAGCCAGTATGTGGCACAATGCTTCTGCCTTTACAGACTTGGTGACATCAGCCAGCACATCCAAAAGCTCCGTGGAAAGGATGGGAGAAGTGAACCCTGCCCAGGAAAGCCCCACCTTCAGATCTGTCTCTTCCACCCTCTCTGCCACACAAGTCAGTCAGAGCTGCTCCATCACCAGCACATCTGGCACCCACATGGCTGAAACACTGGTCAGCAAATTTGCCTCCAATGCTCCTCATACAGAGAGCCCCTGTGCCCAGCCTCCAAAAGTCAGAGCTGGCTCCATGCTCCCATAAACAAAAGGTTCACCAGCAGTTAGCAGTCACTCTCAGGGAGTATAATTAGTCATTCATTTAATCATAATCCTCTATGTAGCTGATGGTGAAAATGTTTTGTCCCTGCCCACATCAGTAAGCCACACATCCTCCTCCTTTAGCTGGGAAGGAAAAGTCACAGACAAAATCACTTGTGTCTTACTGTAACACAGGTGGGTATTGTTTTCTGGCACTCCACAAAGAAAGGAGTATCTCCTCTTCTACATTACCAGGAAAAGTTATTCTACAGTTCCATTAGCAAAAACTACACGTTTCACATTCTTTATCTGTGGTGTAAGACCCAGAGCAGCTCCCAAGATACACAAAGATCTTCAAACAGATGAAAGAAAGTCATTCTTGCTTGTTTCAACAAGGATTCCCATTTGCTTGGAGCAAATTCTCGCATTTCCATCCATGCCAAAACAACCTCCAGCCCCACCCAGACAAAAACACCTCCATCTCGTTAAACTAGTTTCATTTATATATGTTCAGCATTTAAAGAGCTACTAAAAAAATAACTGCTCTGCACAAGGGAGTCTTAAGTGAAATGTAATCATGAAAACATATTGGAAAGTCAGATGTGAAGCTGCAACTCATTCCAGCCATGGAGACACAGAATATGCTGGACACCACCATCCCCAGAGATGCCATCAGTACTACAGCTCTTCTGTTACGCTTAGTATGGAAATGAAGGATTCAGCCTGCATTATTCCTGTATGGAAACTGAGCTGATACATTCAGTGAAGAAACTGGAGCTTGAAAACTTCAGCAGACAAACAGCCTCTACATCTCCCAAATAAAGTCTCTCCAAACAAGAATTTGACAGAGCATTTTTCCATAATAAGCATCTCCCATGTTCCTGAGGTTCTCAGGAGCCCACAGGTATGTCATGTATTATTATTGTTTTTGCTTTATGTGATTAAACATCATAGAATGAGAGTCAATACTTCTGCAGAGGAAGTTTTTATATGTATGTATCCAAAGTCATTCATATGAGCCCGAGCCAACCTCTGATTTGAGAAGGTAGAATTGATTACTGGAGGCCTTTACAGCATTTGTCTTGAGCATTTGGGTTTGCAGGGGCATTACTAGAACAGCCCATGCTGTGTGAGTGGTATTAATGACTGATGGCAGCAGAACTTCTGTAGTCTTGAAGTCCTCCCACAGTTGTCAGCTTTCCCAGATCCCAGCTCTTGTTAAGAGGAATAGCTGAGAAGATAGCGGAGAGACACCTGATACTCTCTGCTGGAGTCCTAGCCACAGTTACTTACTGTTAATTAATCACTGTGCTACAAAGATAATCTACGTTCTATAGTTTTCCTTTTAAAGAATTTTTCCTTGGCCCAAATACAGACATTACCACCTTGAGAAAATATTCAGAGGACAATCAGTGTGCTGTGGAGGAGCAGAGCAGTGGGGTGGCCAAGTGACCTCATCGCTCCCTGGCTGCTCACACACGCCTTTGGAAAGGCTGACGTCAGGTGTGGTAGAAAAGACCAACACTGCTGACGCAAGATATCAGTGACAATGAAAACCCTAATAGTGGTTTGCTTTTGAGCACCAAAGACAACTACGTGCAAAGGAACATATTAGAGAACAGCCAATGGCAACGCACACTGCAACAACTTGCTGCCCTCGGCTGGACGCCCGGTCCAGGTCCAAAGGCAGGAGAGCCACAATTGCTGGATGAGGTACTGGAGTGATGGGCTCTGCCCACCCCTGTGCCAGCCCAGGTGCCTCAGTGCCACGCATCTGGTTCCTGCCTTGCCTGGCAGGACACCAGCCAGGGTGCCTGCACGCGGGGTGAAGTCATGGAGCTCACGTCAGGACACACGTTGGTGCTTTGGATATCCACCTGTGGGGAGCGGTACCGAAACAGGAGCTAATTTCCTCCTGCAAGTGGCAGGTCACAATATGCTATGCATATTGCAAAGGTCTGAAAACCAATGCCCGTGCAAGATGTAATCCAGCCCGTTTCAGTGAACCTCGTGGCAAATCCTCTCACACCATCGTGTGTGCTTCTTTCATTGTGAGTATAATCTTTCCTTGCCTTTGGAAAATGCTAACCATGTGTGACATCCTTTCTAACTTCAAAAGAAACTGAACCCTCCCCCTTCTAAGAGGGAGATAGATGGAAAAAATCAATGGCATTCAAATTCTGAAAATGTGAGAGAGAAAAACTCAGACCCAAAGTGGGTTCCTGTGGTTTTTATGTCCATACTCTCTCACTACAGCATTTCAAAGAGTTAAAGTCTCTGGGGAATTATCTGAGCAACACTAGGTGTCATGCAGTTGCCCTATATTGCATTCCTCAGTGACTCACGGGCTGTAACAGCTCTGCCTGTGTTGCAGAGCTGCACTCTCCATGCTTTGCAGTTCTAAATCAGAAACAGCTGTCAATCTGTTTGTTCTGCTGGACTTAACACAGCTAAATGAGCTACCACCTGTGTGTGCCAGCCAGTATTGTTCCTGCCTCTCCACCCATGACAGCTCACCCAAAGGCCACATTGTGCTTGACATAAGAACTATGGAGCAGCAGCAAGCCTTAAAGAAATCTCACTCCTGGGGAAGAGACCCAGTCAAAACATGATAAAATAAAAAGTACTGAAGAAAAGGGCAGTATTTTCAAGACTAACTGATAGTAACTACAACCACCAACGTGACCATACATGCACCTACAGGCTGCTTAAGCAGCTCCATATCAGATTTTGGGTTCAGCCAGGCTTCCCCCTTTCTTTCTCCCTCTTGCTCCCTCCTTCTGTCTCAGCTTTACTACAAAAGTACCTCATTTCCTTATCATTTACCACACCATTAAAGTTTTAATCTTTACAAGGTATTTATTAGCTAATCTGATATCCAAATATATGACTTAGTAAATATGAATATTTATCACACATACTTCATAGAAATAAATACCAACCTACATATCAGCCTTTCTTGCACAAAGTTTGAAGAAACATTGTCTTTTTCCTCTCAAAATGTACCCCTTGCAACACAGAAGCACATTATGTAGAGACAGGAAAAGAAAGCTTCTCCCAGCACAAATTCATTCAGTAGCTTTACATCAGCTGATAGTTTTGCCCCAGAACCAGTTCCATGGAAGCCACAAAGCCCCAGGTGCAACAGAGGCAGTAACAACTTAAATAAACACCAGCAATGATTCAGCCTTGCTAGGAGCAAGTCTTGTCTTTGCTCTGGCACCAGCAGCTTCCTTGGGGCTTTTTCTTTGGATAAGTCAGCAGGCTTATCCAGGATGTAAACTTTCAACTCATGCAGTAGTAAAGGCAAGAAGAGATATGCAAAAGCTACAAAAACACTGAGCTCAGTTTTATTCTTACAGATCTGTGAGACTCATCGCTCACAAGCCTGAATCTAACACATAGCAAAACTAAAAAACACACAAAACAAACTAGAAAAGAGAACTAATATCTAGGTATGCGCAGGGAGAGGATAAATCCCAAAGATTAATTTTTGAATTCACAACCAAGCAAAGCACTGGAGACTGCCCCCGAGGAGCCAGAGCCAGGAAATACCAGTGAACTGCTTGAAATGCCTAGCAGGTATTTAAATAAAACAATTACTTTTTCAGAATAAAATGCCAAGAAAATTAATAACTCCACCAACAAAGAAATAGTACAGATCTACCCCATCCCATAGACAAAATACACAGTAAAGAATAAAGAAAGAAAAAGACATTAAAAAGACTTACTGATCTAATGGAAGAGCTGATAATAAAAGTTACTGAGAAACCAGTTGATTTCTGCCTGCTGCCACATTAGTTGAGCAAACGACATCAGACTCTAATGTATTCCTTTTACCTCCGTGTATCAAACCAAATTAGCATAAGAAAATGTTTCCATCGAGAACAGCCTGACACGGCCGTGGAGAGGCACACAGCCCTTACAGAAGATCTATGCTAACACATGAACTGACCCTATTTCCTTCCAATGTTTCATTAATCATATCCTACACATTTTCCAGTATCCAATACTACTGATTACTATGACTTAAAATCTCACTTCTTTTCAAATAATAGTTAAAAATATATTTTCTCTTGGTATAGGCATATTTTTCGGGGGGGTGTTGGTTTTTTTGGCAGCTGCTAACAAAATACTTTATTTCTTTATGATATTTAAGAAGAATAAACCTAGATAACTGCAGAAAAAAAGCACAGTTTATTTTCAGAACTATGTTTTTTATCACTTCCTTAAAATATAGATACAGTTAAAGGAAAACAAGGTAAAAATGTTAACAAGAGGATGACATTTCACATGCCACTCCAGTACCCCCCATTACCTCTGTCTTGCCATTTCTTGAACTGCAAAAGCAGAGCTTTAGATTTGCAAGCTAAAAAAGTTCAAAAGAGAAGAAAAGAAAACTCAGTCTTAGTTGCTTTTACTTACCACGACTTAATTCCGAGACAATAGAGTGAACGGATCAACTGGGCAGCCACTGAAACCTGCAATATATATAGACAGGTGTTGAGCAAAGTTTGCTTTCATCACTGCACACTAACATTCCTATTTTACAGTCCAGAGGCACTGCCTACCTGCAACTTAATGATCACAATAAAACTTTTTTCGCAGGAGTGGGCAGCAACCAACTCTGATAAAACTATGCCTTATTTCACACTTATCACATTCTAAAAAACGTCCCATCAGCATTTAAGTACAAGTTACAAATGTGTTCATGTGAGTGCTGGAGAACTAATTGTTCCAGCCTGAAAAATTGCCGTCCGCCTGATCATTCAGGAATCTTTTTTCCAATAATAATTTTCCAAAAATATTTTGCAGTCTCAAAAGTCTGTCAAAAGAGTGTGAAGGAGATGTAGTACTGTTATTTGTCTGTTCAGGTGCCTATTAATCTGCCTAGGAACAGAAGTGAAGGAGAATCAGATAAAAACGGTGTAAGTAGGAAACACGTAAGAACTCCTTAGAACAGAGGATGGAGTTTCATTCTTATCAGTGCTCAATGTTTACAATTAAGGCAAGCTCATTAGCATTGTGGCTGTGGCTCTACTTCCAAAGTAGATTTAAAGGTGTAAGGACACCTTTGATAATCACATTCAGAACGCTAGAGATGAAGACAAATAGATGATAAAGAGATAGGTTATTCAATAAAACAGTGTGGTACCATAGATTAGACAAAGCAGCCACCAGCATTGCTGTCTGTTCTAGTGCTGATCATCTTTACAGGGAGCTGGCTGGGTGGGCTGCAGTAGGCACTGCACCTTCATTATATTTGAATTTTTTTCTGTTTCAGTAGGCAACTTACACTGAGAAAATACGCTGTAAACTAGCCATCTAAGCAGCAGATCTGCTTTGTCTGCTTGTATGCAGCCATATCTCCCAGCAGCTTAGTGACTTAGTAACTCAGTAAAGTAAAACTCTTGCTTTTTGCACCTTCTAGTCCCCTGGAGATGCCCAGCCTTTGGAGCAGTGAGTCACAACTTCCCCTTCTCCGGAGCCGGCGTCAGAAATGTTTAATAAGCTGTGGCCAGGAGAGCCTCTGCAGCCCCGTGTGCAGCATCACATCCTGGCAGAGAAGCACCGAGCACCTCCCCTGCCTGCAAGGGCTCTGCTGGTGTCGACCCCACTGCCCACACTGCACTGGGCAGGGCTGATGGTGTAGCCCAAGGATGGGAGCACCAGCCCTGCCTCACCCTCCCCACTCGCAGGTTGCACTGAGGTGGAAAGGATGAAAAGGAAACCAATTTCTCTTCTGTGTGAAGTGGAGACCTCTGCAGAAGTGGAAAGAAGTACTGGAAAAAGGATCCAAGGTCTCCTTGGTGGTTCACAGGCTCAGTTTTCTCAACAGAAATGGACTTTAACATTACATCTAAAAATAGTACATTTTAAGTCATGCCCAATATGCAGGAAATCAGGTGAATCTTTTAATTGGGAATACTTGTATTTCTTTGAGTTATGGCTTATTCTCTTCTGAGCCACTGGTTGTGAAACCCAGCTCTTCTGAGTGGGAGGTTATAAGATGTGCACATTTCAAGTACCCAAGTGCCCTGCCATGGCTTACCCAGAATGTGGTCATGTCCTCTGCACTGTTTTTATTCCAATGTTGCTAATTCCATTTGCTAAACAGTTTGCTAAGGGCTGACCAAGTTAACAGTTTAGAAAGACAAAAATTCTATATCAGACCTATTGTAGTAAAAAAAAAAACAACAACTTTAGGAAAGAAAAAACTGTCATTTACACAAAGGCAGACAGTCTACAGTCTGTCTTTGGAAGTCCAGGGTGAATCTTCTGCAGAGCCACTCTGAAAGAGCCTTCATAACAAGTTTGTCACAAGGGATGAAGGTGGGTGTTACTTGTTCCAGAAGCCTTCCCTTCATTCAAAATCAGAGGAGAAGAAGCCAATGTTCTTCCCAGAACACCAGGGCAGTCAGAGTGATAGTTCAGAGTGCTTGTCTGGCACACACTCAAAAGATGCTGCTGCTGCTCAGGAAGTGTGAGGCACTATCTTCCCACTTCAGGGCTTACTTTGAAACAACTGAACTAATTAAAAAAAAAAAAAAAAAAAAAAAAGGATAGGAAACACTTAATAAAGTAAAGCAAGCCAGCAAACTTACAGGGTCCTGGTTGCCTCTAACAAAGGTGCTGGATTGGTCTGCAGCTGTTTGGAATAATACCTGTGAAAGTCTAGCATTTAGCAGGAAGTGCAAACACAGAAAATGTCTTAAACACAGAATCAGAAAAAATTCCTAGCATGTGCAAATTCTGTGAGAGGTGAACTCTGTCCAGTCACTGTTATATGTTGCAAGAAGTTATGACACAGAAAAGAAGCATGTCCACATAAGATCTGTGCTACAAGCTCCTTCACAGATCTCCCCCACAAAAGGGGTACCTGCTGTGCAAGTGTCAACCCCACCCATCTTAAGGACCCAAGCCCTAGTACAGTAAACCAAGTGCACCTAATTCACAACTAAAACAAAAATAATTACAAGGAAGTAAAAGAAATGGCCATTTATCCTGCAAAGGTGTGTCAGTGCAGTCCAAGACACATATTCACTAACAGTAATACTAACGTGATGAGGTTTGCTCTTTGAGTAGACACAGCTTCAAAAGACAGCAAGCATGAACATGGCTCAGCTAACACCAGGAGAAAAACACTCTCTCTCTCTCTCTCTTAAATTTTAATTTAATTTTTAATAATCCACAAATCCAGAGAATCCACACCTAAACATTGTACATTCAAAAGGGTGGGAATCTAGAAAACAGCAATATGGCTCTTTACTGAAGAGAACAGGTATTGTTTCCATCATTTGGAAACAGAAGTGTCTCTTTTCTCCTGTTCAGAAACCTTGACCAAATCTAGTTGTCTACATTTGGGAACAACATGAGTGTAAATCCCTCTTCCAGATATGTAAAACACAAAGCCCTGATCATAAAAGAGAGAGGCCAGCGCTGATTTCAATATGAATTATAGCCAGAAGAGTTGTTTGATTAAGGACCTACACCCATTCAGCTGAAAAAGATTTTCCTTCTTTGTGTAGTTACCTGGAAGAATTTAGGTCCTGGCTTTACCTATTGTCTGAAAGGTATTCTTCCTATAAACATTTCAGCAGTGAACCTTATTAATGAAAACACCCAGTAAGATGTGTATTTTGAGCGTGAACTTCCATAGTGATACCCAGCTGGGTGTTTGTTTGGAAACAATATTTGTAGCAGACTTTGACCCTGACATTATATAGGATGCTTTGATTTTGTAACAGAGGGTAAGTGCTACAAACTCTGTTGTTCACTAATTAATTCATTTTCCATTAAGAAGGGTAAATTTGTCTTTGAAGGAAATCATTGGCTTTTAGCTACCCTGCACTCTTCTGCCTATTACTGCAATATATACTCAGAACTTTTATTTCCTAATATTTCTGCTATAGCTGGAAATAGTAAAGAAAAACTCCTAAGTCTACTTTGACAGGAATAAGAAAACCTCTAATTTCATGTATAAAGAAACTGGATCCTATCTCAGGGCTCTCTATTATGATACTGTGCATTCCATCTAACACAAATGATATGCTAAAAATTAATGGAGTTACAGTAGTTAACATATTTCCAGAACTGAGTAATGAATAAAGTCATAAAGAGACAGCATTCAACAGAACCAATGCCAGGAATGGAAGGGGGAAATAAAATGTGAACCAAAGGAGTCACAAAGAGAAAAAGTACAGGAAGGGCTTTGAGACATACAAAGGAAAATAAATATTTCAACACCAGGGAAATAGTTTTTATAAAGCAATTATAAGGCAAACAATTTTAGACAGATTGAAGTGTTTGCAAGGAAAAAGAAAATCTCTTTTGGTCTTACAACAACTGAGCAGTTCTTTCAGTGTAAAATGAGTTCATTCTTATTACCACCACGTCTCAAATTTTTTTGTCAGTACAAATGCATCCTCGGACATGAGTTAAGGGAGTTATTTTGTTGACATTTTCCATGATAGCTATGTTTTCATTAAAGTAGCTTATTACAGTTATTTTTATTGTTCCTGAAGTATCTTATTTTACTGTCCTATTTAGGTGATGTTTTGCTACAAGATGCACTGTTCTCGACATTTGCTGACGTGTCAGGGACTGCTCATCTGGAGGCTGCAGTCAGGCATTGTGGAGGAAGATTTCAGGGCAGGGGCAGTTCTGCTCAGCCCAGAAGCCCACAGCTTCTGACTCTCTCCCAGGGGAGGCATGGCCAGAGGCAACAAGGCACGGGCTAAAACAGGGCATGAAAAAATAGTACCACCAGTAGCCTGCACTTGATTTCAGCAAGAATGCTAAAAATTTGGATCATGTAATTTGCTTTTACTACTAAATCCCAGATAAATTTTTAAACTTTGCTTATCATAGCTGTTTTAAACTTTCGCTTCTTGCCTGGAGTGTATAACTAAAAGGTTTAACTAAAGGTTAAGGTAATTCATTAAAAAATAATCTCCAAAACAAAGACCTGGTGATGCTTTGGCATCAGAAATTTTTAATCACAAAAGAAACCCAATATTATTCCCCTCCTGCTAACCTTTCCTTACACTTTTTATAGTCTCTCCCCTAACCTTACCCCGACACCACAGCCCTCTTTCCCCACTCCAGTTCACTCTCTCAACCAATCTTATATTCCACAGCCTCTGGTTGCCTCCCACTTTGGTCACACATGAATGCAAGTAGCACCTTCCCAACAAACAAGTGACAGGGAAGAGGAAGAGAAGTGAAAGGAAATGTGAGAGCTCTTAAATAAATAATAATATTCACACTCTTAGGCAAACCTTAATTTAGATTCAAGTGCTTTGGGAAAGTAAGCGATGTTGGCTCCTTTATCATTCACAGACAGTTTAAATACATGTTTAATTTTAAGAAATCCATTTTTTTCCTCCTACGTGATTAGTTAACTCTTGGCTGACACTGGTCATGGTGTTGCTGGTAGCAGGACAAGGCAGTATAATTACTGTCAGCCAGCTGAGCATGGCTGCAGAGACAGAGGCTCCATCTCACCTTGCCCAGCCGTGCGCCTGCGCCGTGCAGCTTCCAGCCTCCATGGGCTGCCTACAGGGCAGCTCCACTCACACACTTATTATCTTCTCCCCAGATTAAGTCTGCCAAAAAGGCAGATTTCAGGGAGGCATAAAATGAGGATTTTTGACAAAATAAATAGTCTTTCAAGAACACACTACTTATTCAAAGGCCATATGTACCAATTCTGTACAAAAATGTATATTCCAAATAAAGTATGAAGCACTTCAAACTCCAGGTGAAAAATTACAACCTATTTCATCAACGACACTGTTCTGCACTTATTGTTGCAAAATGTTTGACAATATCTCCTTCCTGAGCCTTTATACATGAAACAGCTTTTGGACAGCTCTAGGCCACTTCCCTGAAGATGATCTGATTCCATAAGGTGAGGGAATAAGTCTCTTTTCTTTGAAATTAGTTGCCATACAACTGATTGTCCAACTCCCTAATTCTGTACAAGTCATTAAACTAGATCTGCAAAATTAACAGCAAAATCAAACTATCTGGTATTCAATAAATATCAAACACAGTAACTTTTCTTAATGTATAGTTTATAAGCAATTACCCGTGATTATCATCTAATAAAAAGGTCTTTGAATGGATCTGGAGAAGGGCAAAAAGGATAATGAAAGACTGGAAGGAATATCCTGTGAGGAGCTGCTGAGGGCTCTGGGTTTGTCCATGTAGGAGAAAAGGAGGCTAAGGAGTGACTTTATTGCTCTCTGTAGCTTCCTGAGGAGGGGAAGTAAAGAGAGAGCCAATCCCTTCTCCTCCGTTCTCCAGGGACAGGACTCATGGGAATGGTTCAAAGCTGCACCAGGAAAGGTTTAGACATTAGGAGGCATTTCTTTAACAAAAGGGAGGTCAAACCCCAGATCAGACTTCCTAGAGAGGTGGTCAATGCCCCAGGCATGTCAGCATTTAAGAGACATGTGGACAATGCCATAAACAACATGCTTTAACTTTTGGTCAGCCCTGAATTTGTCAGGCAGCTGGACTAGATGATAATTGTAGGTCTCCTCCAACTGAGTCTATTCTATTCTATTCTATTCTATTCTATTCTATTCTATTCTATTCTATTCTATTCTATTCTATTCTATTCCATTCCATTCCATTCCATTCCTGCCAGGATAACCAGGAAAGGAATCCAAGACAAGCCATATGTGAGGACAGTCCTCTCCTGTGTGAGCACTGCAGTAATTTTCTTACTGCATTAGGCAAACTAGTCTTGCTGCATAGTTGAGAGATCTTGCAATTAGGAGTGTGCCAAACATCAGAAAATTTGTCTCCTTCTTCCACAGCAACATCTCTCTGTGATGCCTGTGCCACAAAACCAGTTTCAATCCAGTCCTGCTGTCAGCCACTGAAACTGTGGGTTCTTTTAGAGGATTTTATTCTTGCAAACATGACTCTGTACATGGTGCAAGAACCATTCCCACTCTCCTTGCAGTATAAATTGGATATAAGTCTCAGCCTTAAGTCACACATGAAGAAATGCAAAGCTTTTTTTCCTTAAATACTATCCCCAGGACTTTCTATAGACTTCAGGTGCCCATCTTCAAGATACATGCAATGAGTGACTTCACTAGAATAACAAGACATAGCTTCTTATAAACTTTTGAAAGATTAAATCTCCCATTCACACACAATTACAGTTCCTATTGACTCAGAAGTGTAAATGTGTGTGTGTAAGGCATTCTATTGACCAAGGCATGCAGGCAGTAGCTGCTTTTTAATTGTTTACAGTTCATCCTTTTACACAAATATTTTTAGCTTTGTAAGGGGTAATTAAGGGAGTAACAAGACCAATACTAGCTTTTACAAAGGAAGGCTGTAATAGACACAAGGCAAACCTGAAGAGGAACCCAAGACAGAGAGTATTTACTCTTCTGCAGGGATTTTGCTGTTTCCTTCCCTTAAAAGACAGAAAGTGGGGGGCTTTTATAGCATTGTGTCTCTTTATGTGAAAAATCATAGAATCATAGAATGGCTTGAGTTGGAAGGGACCTTAGGCTGCCTAATTCCCACCTCTCTGCCCTGGGCAGGGACACATTTCATTAGACCAGGTTTCTCAAAGCCCCATCCAACCCGACCTTGAACACCTCCAGGGATGAGGCATCCACAGCTTCTCTGGGCAACCTGTTCCAGTGCCTCACCACCCTCATGGGGGAGAATTTCTTCTGAACATCTGATGTAGACCTGCCCTGCTACAGTTCAAAGCATTGCTCCTTGTTCTGTCACTCTGCTTATGAAAAAGGTTTCTCCCTCCTTTTACAAGGCCTGGAATCTATAACAGCTTTTCCTACTGAGTGCACTAAGCAGAACTCAAAGGTGTTAAATAAATATCCAAAACTTTGGGCTCAGTGATGGCAGAAAAATGCCAAAAAAATCTCACAACAAAATATTCTCTGTCATGTTCTTAAGCTGAATTAATGAAAGAGGAACTTGAACATTTCTTGGAAATACAGAGTGATACTTTAAGGATATCTGAATACATAATTAGCTATTTTTCCTAAAGGAAACAGATCTCAGCTTTGGCTGGTTGCTCAAGCGCAAAGAGGAAATACTACAGCAAAGACCTTCCTTTTTTCTTTAAAGAGTGGATCATGTTAACTTTTAAAAGCATTATAAACAATTCCTCTGCTCAGGAAAATATAATTTTATCTCTTTAAAAAAATTATATCTAAAAAATTAAAATTAAAATCACTGGCTATATAGTTTGGCTGTTCTGTAAAATCTCTTCAAACTTAGGCCCAAATATTATGCTTCTTGATAAGCTGTAATTTTCTGGCATAATGTGACCTAATTAACCCCTTGTTTTTAAGTCTTGCAAAGTATCTCTAATAATTAGCAGAAACACAGTCTTAATAATAATTTAGTGCATTTTCCTTGAAGTTTCTGCACTTTCAATAAAAATTATACTATTGCAAACCTATGACTTCCATTACTTTCAAATTAAGTGTTTCTTTGTTAAAGTAACAAGCATAAATTATTTCAGTGAGAAGACAAGAATTGCTTCTTAATTGTCCTGGAAGAACTTTTTTTTTAACCTGAAGGTAACAAGTGTCATTTTGCATACATTAAAATTTAAAGAGGTGCTTTTGTTACAGCTGATGTGTAACTCAAGACTTTCAGAGTTGTAAAACTGTAACTTTATGCTAATTTATATAAATAATGTATAGCCCACTTACAATACCTTACGTGCTGTCCTTGATCCTCACACCATGCTTGGATTGGTCTGCTATTTTTTAATCATCTCTGTCTCCACAGGTCTTGCAAACTGTTCCTGGTTCCAGGAAATAAGATTTGACCTACCAGCCTTCACCCCTGTCAGTCACAGCAAGGCTTGGCACGTGTCTTATGCCACAGAGCACAGTCTTTCATTGTTAGGTGACTTTGGTTCTTTATACTCTTGAATGAAATAAAAAAGTACGAAGTACAGAGCTTGTGATATTCAGAGATGGTCAAGGCAGACAGTTCAGAATAATTATTATGTATGGCTTTTCCACAGTCTGCAGCCCTTGATCAGATGTAATTGTTCCATGCTTGCGGCTGTTCTTTTCGCTGAAACTTAGCAGCAGGAATAACAACCAGGATCCTTTTTCAGCCCAGGTGCATAAAGGGCAACAGGGAAGGCTGTGCCTGGAATGAAAGCCTGTCTGAGGCACCCACTGGGAACCTCAGTGTGCAGAGACAAGCAGTGGTGGGGGTGCAGATGGGTCAAAGCTGCCCTCTGGCTCTCAGGGACATGGACATGGCCGTGCTCCTGCAAGGATGAGGAGCACACCCTCCAGCAGGTGCACAGCAGGGTCCTGGCAGCACCTGAGCATCAGTTTCTAGATGTGGTGCCTTGGGAAACACATGGCTGTTTCTCAGGAGTGAATAAATAGTCTCATGAAATACAAGCCCTGGAAAATTGGAAAATGGGAGCACAGCACACTGCCAAGGTTTCTGATAGGGTTCACAGTATGATTGCACACACCACACAAGTGCACAAGGCTCTGCCCAGCTCCCCTTTTAGACACAGAAGCACTCCCCATAAGTGTTGTTCCCAGCTGCAGTGTGTCTTTCTCGTGTGAGATATGTCATGCCCTTGCCTGCAAAGCTGCAAGTGCTCTTCTGTAGCTGGATATTACAGAGATTAAGACCGCAAACCATGACAGCAAAGGGTAGCATGAAGAAGGAGAAATAGCTTTTACAAGCCATTTATTTGTAATATCAAGCATGCCACTGTTTGCCTTTTACTGACTTACTGATATTTCCTCTGGAAAGTCACTGACTGTTTTTCTTAGTCCCATTGTTTCTGAATGGTGTCGTATTTACTATGTGGCAGATTCAACGACTGGTCTTGCATTTTGAAAGTTAAAGCAGACATAAAATGGCATTAATCAGCATGATCTGTTCAGGAGGCATATAGAACAGTTTCCAGCACATTTTGTGCAATCTCTAAACAAAATACATAAGGTTAATTATGCCTGACAACAGTATAATAATACCTGATTTTTGCATAGTGCATTTCACATTAAAGGGAATCAGTCTGTTGAAAATGTAAGATGCATGTTGAAGATACAAGATTAAAAAAGCTATAAATGGTTAAGAGCAATTTCTGGTGAAGGACAAGATAATGCAGCCTGAGACAGGTGTCATACCCAGATGCTGGCACATCTCTGCAATCCTTGTTTTAAAGTTTCCTGTTTCAGCTGGTCCTGAGCTTAAGATTGTTCTTTTAAAGTGAAGACAAGGATTGCCCATTTGAACAACCATTTCTGAGAATTTTCTGTCTTTTAACTACTTTCTAAAAAGAAGTGGTTCAGTGGCATCCTTATCCAGGCCAGCAAGCACAGGCACATTGGAGTAGCCAGCTTGAGGTGGCTGACAAACTTCCTGCTGAATTCTTCAAAATGTGCCACCTTTCAGTCAGGTGACAGCATCATATCTTCTCCACTGGTGGAACAGCTTCCTTTGACTCCCAGTGGCCCCTTGGCCTCCAGGTCAGGCTGCCTGCAGCACCTCAGCTCCTGCTGCCACAATTTGAAACAACATTTGGGTTTACACAAGCTTCAAGGTAACGGTGGGAACCTTCCTGCTCTAGCCACAGTCCTTGCTGGGATGCTTTGCCTTGAACTGGACCCCCCAGAGCACCTTCAGTGCAGAGAACTCCACCATCAATCCCCTTTTTCCCCCTGCCCATGCCTCACCCCCTCCCAGGGCAGCCTGAGCACAGCAGCTGCATGTCCTGGCACTGCCAAGAGAAGGGAATTCATTGTGGGTGGGAGCAGCCCTGGGACTCACAGTGCTCCAGGTGCAGAGGTGGCTGCGGCTCCAAAGGATGCAGGAGCAGCCCAGGACATCACTGCTGCTCACTCATGCAGCTGCCCCAGCACAATGTGCCAGCACCCACCAAGGGACACCATCCTTGGGGAACAAACTGGGGTTCACAGCTTGGGGATGAGGAGGAGCTGGCAGAGCTGGGGAATGGCACAGCAGGGGCACCAAGCCCCAAAAATGCACTTCTGACAGAGAGCTGTGTCTGCAAGGACACGTGTGCAAACTGTGCTCAGCAAGGACAGGCTTGCAGAGGGGTGGAGGAGAAGGAGGCTGAGGTGCTCTCTGCTCTTAGTGTAGGAGCTGGTCCTCACCCCCAGCCAGTGGCAAATCCAGCTGTGCTGTGATCTGCTGCCACACAGAAACGTGCTCCAGCTCTGATGAGCAGGGTGAGATGTGCAGCTCTCATCCTCCTCAAAGGGTTTACAACTTGCCAGTAGGAATGAAAGCTCACAGGCCTGGAGGTTCAGGGTGTAACTTGCACATGCTTAATCTAGTCCACAGATCCTGGTGATACAGTAAATTCTTCACAGATAAGAAAATGCACAGAGTTTTTTGTGGGCTTTGGCTTGCAGGAATTGCAAGATGTGTTTTGTGAGATAACCTCTATCTTATCTTTATTTTTTCTGTTCTAAAGTAGAACAGAATATCCCAGAACAGTCTGGATACTAAAGCCATTTCTGCCACAGTATTAACCCCATCAGGTAAAACAAGCTTCACTAAAAGAATTTTAGCCTTGGCCTGGGATTCAAGGAGTTAAAATGTGGCATTAGTGCTACAACAGAGTTTCTAGCCCTGGAAGGTGTCTCCTTCCACACTACAGAAAGCAGAGAGGCAGAAATAGCTAGCTAAACTACTCTCTCTGCTACTCTCCCTACTTCTCTCCTTCTAAACTCTTCTCCTTTCTCTGCCTAAACCAAACAATGGTTGACTGCTAATACTCTTGCCATCCACTCATTTTGTATATATATGTATATATGACTGATTCCCAGTATTGCAGTCCTCATGTGCTTTTTTGGCATGATATTCAGGACCAGTACCAAGTGACTGATACATGTCTGTCAGATACCTCTTCACCAGCATCACACTTCTCACACTAATACTTCTCCAGATTTAGGTATTGCTTTTTTCTGAGTATATATTCAGTTTCACAGGAACACAGATAGGGAATTCAGCAGGGCTAGACAACAGATGTTTTTATTCCAAACATTAGTAGGTTAACACATCCCACCTGCACCCAATTTTCTGTTTTGGCAACCTCCATATGTTCATAATTTTTGTCTCAATTTGTTTTTCTGAGGCCTTGCACACTACAACATACCTGCATTGTTTTGGTCACCATTTTCTCCCTTGTTTCATGGATAACATGCTACACTTGCTATTTCCAGTCTGGTTATCTCCCTCCTGGGCTGGCAGCCATTTAAGCCATCTGACCCACATTCCCTCTGACCTTTATTACAGAATTTCTTTTCCCAAATGACCAGCCTCCCCAGTGCACTATAGCCATTCTAGGTATGGTCTATATATTCCCACATTCCTGGCCCTCATTGCTTCCTTGTGTTTTTACCCCTTTTTTTCTGTTTCCCTTCAAAGATGCACCTTCAAAGATTAACCTGGTGATCAACAGGACACAGATACCCTCATCCCTGCATTTCTTTTAGTGGTAAAGAAAGGAAGAGACCATTTGAGGCATGTTTAACAAATCCAATTACTCAAAGCACATCATGGAGTAGATCTTCTCTGCCTAGGGGTACAAGCAAAGACAAACTATCTGCTATTTAAAGACAAAATACACACCTATTGAGGTTCTAGGCTTTTGAACACAGTAATACTTTATAGAAAAATCCATTCTTAAATCCCCTTTAAGTAGGTCTCAAAGGTAAGAACTGCCTTACAGAGCATGGCATCACGTCAGCTGTCATTATGTCACACAACGGCATGTAAGAGCACACTGTATTTGGGATTGCATGTGCAGCATGGAACTCACCAGTATTCACTCAATGCAATTCCATAAAAACCAGAGTTTCCTGAGAAAAAATGCCTGAGAAGCAAAATGGGGCTGACTTTTAGTCATTGCAGTAAATAATACTTTCCTACCTGACAGCAGAGAAATGTTATTGAAGTGTGTCACACAGAGCAGCTGGCGTAGCCTTCACCTGGTGCAGCCTTCTTCTTGTGCCAAGTCACACAGTCACACCTCTGGAAGGTGCATGCTCACACCAGTGCTCACAGCCAAAGTCACAGCAAGCAGAGCCAGCTCAGGATGGCTGCTAAGCCTGCAGCCACGGGTCTTCTACCCACGCTGAAATGCAAAGGCCAGGGCAGAGGCCTTTCCTCCTCCAAGGAGGAGGAACCACTCTATAGACCTGGAATATAAAACCAGAAAGTGAAAAGGCTTTTAGGAAAGTCCTCTTGCCTTTTGTGGAAACTTGGTCAGGCTTGCCAGCACAATTTGATCCTTGTCCCACACAGAAATCACTGGGTAGGAAAAGCAGGTTGTCAGCTCTCAGAAATTCTGAGAAGGAAACAACTCTAAATCCCTCTACCTTTAAGCCCTGACAATTACCTTTGGGGTTTTTACATTTGATTAAAAACATCTTGTGCAATTTATTACTTATCTTTTGTAGAAGGCCTGCACAGTAACCATGGACTTGTATTCAGCAGCAGTGTACATAAGGGTAATCAGGAAATTGGAATGGAAATTAGGTACATCAAGATGGTCATCACAGCTTCATGGAAGAACATAATAATTCAGTGTCTTATTGGCCATATATTCAGGGGTTTGTCATTTGAGCACTTCAAGAGAAATGAGAGAACATCACTCAAGCTGCCTTCCTGAGTTATTCTGTAAAACCCAAGGAGCCAGGAAAGGAGGTTAGAGGTGGAGGAAGGTGTTTGGGATCTTCAACTTATTAGAGAATGCTGATTCATCACAACTTTCTGTGATTCATACATTTTATGGCAATAAAACTTCAGAAGGAAAGGTTCTTGGATGGAAAAATGCTGTTCAAAAAAGAGGCAAGATTTGTGGGATGTGAGCCCAGAAAGTTTAGGTCATGAGTACCTCCCAGTAAGGCTTGACTGTACATTCTCTTCTAACCACGGCTGTCCATGCAAACACTTATGGACGGGGTCACTGGAAGAGCAGCTACTGGGGACAAGAGCTACTTGAGATAATTTTCCCTTGAAAAGATCAGGAGTTGATAACCCAAGCAACTGTGAGTAGAACTGACTTTGGAGCAGAGGCAGCCATCTGTCAGGGGCCTGAAGATGCCCCTCGTTTAGCTAACCCAGTTGCCCTTCATGCAATGAGAAGTGACCAAAAATTTCAATAGTAACAGCATATAGAAATTTTATGTTTGACACCAAATACCAATTGCCTGGTCAGTAAGACTAAAAAGAAACATAATAAACTAGAAATATATATTTTTTATTAACCCTGTGGTCAGAAAATGGTTGCCTATATCAGATGTGTACCATTCTTTGAGGATACTGAGGACCCATGTGTAAAATTCTGCATCCTAATAAGAGCAATTTGCAGAAAATATTTTAATTTTTGTTTTTTAACCCAAGCATTTATAGGGAAACAAAATAAAAGTCATAATAAATGAAAGTTTAAAAGTTAAAAGCTCAAAGAAGGCAAGGAAGAAAGAAAAAAAAAAGTATGGGTATAGCCAACAATTACAGTACCATGTGAAGAATGTAGTTAAATGCAAAGCTTACTGTGCTTTTAAATAGCCCAAAATAAACAGATGTACAAAGCCACTTCCAATTTTGATAATTTCCTTAAACATGTCTCTTTTACTGACTCACAGGAGTAATTTGAGGACAACACTTTTAAGAGATGCTCCTGAGGAAACACCTCCCTCATGCTATTGCTTGCCATATATTTCAGATATAAAAGCAAAGCTACATGACAATTACACCTTCTTTGAGCATTAGTTTACATTAAAATTCCCTTTCCTTGAGACTACTGCTCTTACAATTTTATGATTTAGATGTTTTAAACTAGATTAGATCTAGCAGTGACTGCTTGCAACAACAAGCAAATGCCAAGAAAAGGCAAGAAGTACTTATAGCTGTGATGGGTATCATCAAACACCTCAAAGATCTATAGAATTTAATGGCATTATTAAAGGCTGGTATTTGTAGTGGAACACCAACAAGAAAGTACATTGTGTTTCTAGTGCTGATCTTAACTTTCCCTCTTTAGAAAAATACAGCTTCCCTGTAAAACCTTTGTTTTTAGTTTCTGGTCCTTCACAATCAACGGAGAGAGACCGGCTTTTCCAGAAGGTGTTCAGAAGGCATCCACATACCACAGTACTCCTGCAAAAACAGCCCTTTTTTTCTCTGCTAATTGAAGAGGCAGCACACAAAAGTGCTTATTTGGATTCTTTCCCCAAACTCATTTTCTGAACTTAACCAGCACCCTGTGACCCCTGCTGACAGATGGGTTATGTCAGGACAAGAACTCCGGTATCTTGAGCTCCCAGAAGGCAGTGATAGGTATCTTTCCTGACCACTGGATTAGCTAAGGACTCAATGATTTTAGACACAGCAGTGGTGAGCCTTCTCCTTGGCAAGATGGGGCTTCCTGAGCAAAGGCAGTGGGGTAAGGCCAGAACACAGGAAAAGAAAAGCACTATGAAGGTTAGGAGATGATCTCTCAAAAGGAAGAAAAGGGGGGGGGGGGTGGAAACACATGCCATGCTTCCAGTTAGGGTGCAGGCTGGACCACAATCTGAGCTCAGTGTCTACAAATGACCTTCACAGAGGTCTAAGGTATATTTACATGTTCAGTGCAGTCAATATTTAGGTTTTTTAATCTACTGCCAAACCAGCTCCAGAACTGAAACAGTGCAGCAGCATCTCCCAGGTAGTGCTGCAGAGAGGACACTGTAATTAGTCTGGACACAACCCCATCCTGCAGCAGCAGTGCTCTCCAGGTGCCCCTGCACCATGGCCATATTAGGGCATTGAACCACATTGATTTCTCTAGGAGCCTTCAGCCAGGGTGATGCAGAGTGCTTGGCAAACAGCAGCAGCTTTCAGCAGGGTGAAGAAATATTGGATGTTGACTTTTCATTTACACAGTTCAGGAAAAAAATGTCATGGGATATTTAAATAGGCTGAATACTCAGGAGCTCTCATGTGTTGATTGTGCATACTACAGAAACCTCAGCTTTGCCTCTGATGACAAACAGCATGCAAGGAATGGGGAGGTTACAAGCCAGCTTCCCATGATTGCAAGAGGAAAAAAAAGGAGAAATTAGATGTTACTTTTCAAAATAATCTTTCCCTTTTAATCAGAGAATTACAGTTCTGTACAGTTAAGATACAAACCCAAGGCAAACCTAACCAATATCTCCTCAGCTCAAGGAAGTAAGAGGAAGACTAGATTTAAAATAAAGACACCATAAAATATGAGTTTCTGTTCTAACTCCACTGTGTTCATCTTTCTGCAGTAGCAGAACTTTTTAGGTTAAAAAAAATAAAAAGGCATAACAGGTTCCTGGTCAATGTCAAGGGTAGTCCAGTTTCACTGTTTGCTCTAGCTCAGGTTTCTAGGTTGAATTTTCTGTAGTTCATTTCTGGTATTTCTAAAAGAATCTGAAAGAGGTTGCATCAGCTTTTAAGGAGCTGTACCTGTTGCTCTGGATCTATGTGTATGTTGCAAAATTCTTTGATGTTTATTTTAACAACTCTCAAAATTCAACTTGCCTTCTACAGCAGTTTTCTTCATTCCAGAAGTAACATTAAGTCTTTAAATAGATACTTTTACCAACTTCTGAACAGCAGCATGTCTCAGGCTCCTCACTTGCTTTCATTAGTCTCCACAAACTGCTGGAACAGAGCACAGACACCTCTGAGGGAGCACCAATTCAGAGTGGTGGGTGATGCCACCACACCAGTGCTAAGCAGTGTCTGAACTACCAGGTGATGTCTGAACTACTACATGATGGGGTGCAGCGTTTCTGTGCTACAAATGCTTGATTTTGGCTCCAAACACAGCTCTGGGCAAAGGCACTGTTTATGAACAGAGGAGTTTGAGTTGGCACTATTCAAATCTCTCCCGTGCCATCACTCAGTGTCTGCTGCAGGCCCATCCTCTGTGACTTAGAAGCTCAAATTCCACAGACATCTAATGAGACTGTTTCTGACATTACTAAAGGCTTCATTTTGCTATGACAAACACTCATCTTCTGCCCAGAACAGACAAGTTACAGGCACACATGAGGAACCACAACAGCACATTTCAGGGTACTTCTTCCGTGTCCCTTCTTCTCTTAGCTGCTCGTGTGGTTAGTCACCAACAGTCTTCATGTCTCTGAATATAATAAAGCAGTATAATAACAATAATATGCAATAATACAAAATAGTTCCATTTTTAAAAAACTAGCAATTGAAAATAGAGGCTAGCCTTATAAGAAAATAGGCAAGGGTGGGACTGCAGGCAGGGAGAGACAGATCTCCAGACCTCTGCAGCATGGGCAGCAGGGCTCCAGATTTACACCTGGCAGCTGTGCAATTTCCAGAGCAACAGAGGATGCTCATAAGTAGCTGACAAGAGGCTTAACCTCTGAGGCATTGATCGTGTTAAATACTGTAATGTGGGCTCCCTACACTTGTACTTCAGCACAAAACTCCTGCAGAACTATCTCTCTCCTTTTCTGTGCCTCTATGCTCTGCTGTTCACTTGTTAAGATTTTCACCAAACACAGGTAGTAAATTTTCACCATCATTCATAACGCTCATGCCTGGAGGGCTTTGCTAAGAGCAACTTGTTTTATTCTTGTGTCTTCTCCTCTGTGCTAATAACCTCATAGTTACAGCACAGCTGTATTAGCTGAAACACAGCTCCAGCAGAAGAGTGATATTAATGGACTCCCCCCATTTCACACAATGGGAAAAGAATATTAAAAAAATGAATATAATGTCAGAATATAATTTTTCACATCAGCTCTACTTCTACTTTCCAGTATCAGAATGACCAAATGCCAGATGTCACTGAACCACAGATAAAGGCAAAAGCTGAGAACCCTCAGGTTTTTCTGGCCTCTGAAAATGTCAGATTCTGCACATTAAGCCTTGAACATCTAACCTTGCTTCATTCCTGAGGAGACAGCTTTATGATCTCATTAAAAGAATTGTTTTGTTTGGAAACCTTGTTAGCCTTCCAGATAGAGTCAGCTTAGCTGAAACGCTATCTATCAAAGTTTTATTTGATTTCACAAAAGATAGACCAAATAAAAAGGCTAGGCAAACACCAGCCAAATAAGAAGACTTACATACTCAGGGTTCCCAGGTACTCTCTTTGTTTTCTTTGGATTTAAAGTCATGATTATTCATTACTATTTTTAGCACCAGCCATATGTTTCTCTGAATATTAAAGAAACTAGCAGCATCACATTCCTACAAGGAAAGGAAAGTCATACAATACAGCACCTCAGCCTAGTTCCTAGTATGGAAAGAGTGAGTCCAAGTCAGTGAATAATACCCCCTGTGAAGTTTGCAGGTACTGTGCCTTGACCAGACCTGTTCAGGTACAAGCTGGCATAGAATTGGCCCCAAGTATCTTCATTCCTGGGCCACTGATCAAAAGGCACAGTTTTGGGTCACCAGCACCAGCTCCCCACCCACTGATTTCTCAGGGAAGAGCTGCAGCTTCCTCCTTCATAAAAAGAAAATTTTAAGAGAGATAGCTCTGGATAAAACAGCCTTTGCAAGAAACAACTTTGAAAACAACAACAGGTTGTTTAAAACAGCAGGTTTTAAATCTGTATAACACCCAGCACTGCAGGTATTTGCAATTCTGACCAGTTAAGCACTGCATGTTCAGGATGTCTAAAGTAGAGGTCTTATTTTGGAAAATTGAGAAAGTTGAGGGAGTACAAACCAGCAAGCATTGGTTTGCATAGCAGACATTGCAGGAAAGAGGGGCAAGTGAAAGGCTGCAGTTCCACTTCCTCACTCATAGTAAACAGCCCATTTCTCACTACAGTAGGAGTTAAATCAGCTGGCCTAGAGAAAAGCTATCTCAACACAAATATTTGAATATAATAGATGTATTTTCCATTTGTAGACCTGGACCTGCTCCAGACAGACAAGATGAAACAGTCCCTTAAAAACTTAGGAAAGGAGAACCAGCAAAACACTTGGGTGATTTGTCCCTGGTGGAGAAAGAAGCAATGGCAGTGGCACTTGTTTATTAATAAGTTAGAGACTGCCCTCCACTCTGCTTTCTCCTCCAAAGCAGAGACTGCAGCTGCCATACCTCATTGCTTAATTGTGATGATAGTTCTAGTTGTTTAGGTGCCTGAGAACACCTCTAACCTTGAAATACATTTAAGAAAGTGTGGAGCTCCCTAAAAGCAACAATTTATGAAAAATTTAGTAAAGATGTAAGAGAAAATTTTTATTTATTATCTCTTCTGATTTGTACAGCTGCAGTTTCTGAAACTGACCAAATAACTTATCATCAAACCCAGAATTTTAGATTAAGTTGAAGCATCTAGGATATAGAAAATATTTAATCCTGGACAAAGAGACCGGAAGACCAAAAAGGCAATAAGTGAATTGGCTGTTTCCAGGTAAATGACCCTTAGTTAAAACCATGAATGGCACACCAAGCCTCTCTGTCCATCATTAAGAACTCAAATATTTTTCCTCATACAGTGAAATTAAGTATCTGGTAGTAATCAAATTCTGGTTTGAGCATACTTATAACTGTCTGACAACCTGCCAAACTGAAAAGAAATTGAGAAAAATGGAATTTAAGGGCAGAGCAAGTAATTTTTCCGAGATAATTTTTTACTTCAGAACTGAATGCTGTGGTCAAATCCACATACAAAGCCATTTTTCATTTTCTGTATTCATTCTACTATGATTATCATTAGAAGATGGCTTTAATGGCTTTTAAATTGTAAATAGATATTCACATTCACAGGTAAGAAATACAAATCTTTTTATAATGTGGAAGGAAAAGCATTGCAAAAATTAAAGAATGGTTTCCATGTCTATTTGTTTTGTCCTGTGGTTTCTCCTCCATTATTTATCTTACACATTCCTACTTACCAGACCTTTCCCACGTCAAGCAAATGTGTTTACATTAAAGAATATGACAGCAGTGGCTGACAATAGCTGTGTGTACCAACACCCATTTCCCATAGCTGGTAAAGTTTTAGTTCATCTCCACCATGTATTTACATTTGAAACTGCATCACCTGTGACCATCTGATATCACCTATGCTGGCTGATAGTCAAAGATTTACTTCCCCACAGGCAAACCACTGGATCACACAAGCCTTGTTCACACTCAGCTCTGTTCACCATACCTGGGTTATAACATCACCAGGGATGCACTGAAACACTACATATTCCTACCAAAAGGAGCAAATCAATTGTGTTGCCAGAGAAATAATGCAATCCCTTTGCCTAACCATGAATTTCTGTATAACAATAAATAACAGCCAAGCACCTTTTCTTTTATTGTGTTTGCTTTTTTGCTTTGCTCTTTCAGAAAGTGTTTCCATACATAAATCCAAAGGGTTCTCAGTAATAAGGAGAGCCAAGTTATGCCCAGGTTCCCCAGAGGAGACCAAGGGTGTGGAAGGTGCCCCTGCCCCATGCAGGAGAGGGGCTGGAGCCATGGGTGCTGCAGTTCTGCACCCACCAGCACAGCTGGCAGCAGGCACCCAGCCTGCCCTGCACAGCACCTGCCAAGCACCCTGCACCTCCAGAAACTGCAGAGGGAGAGACCAAAAGGCCCCACCACCTGCAGCAAAGCAGCCATCCACATTAATTCCTGTCATGGGTGAGCAGGGAAAGGATTTGTAAGGGGTGGTCCCACACCAGTGGCAGGGCTGCAGCCCCAGGTTTGTGGAAGGCTGGCTATTCCAGAAACAGGATTCCTCAAACTTGTTTCTGCTATGTCTACACTCACTCAACAAAAGCTACTGGGCCACACCCTACCTCATACTGGGTGACACTCAGATGTAATGCAACATCTAATTTCATGAAACCTGTCCTGCCAAAATTTGTAATGACCTCAGTCAAGGTGCTGCATTCCCACCTTCCTTTGACATAGACACTGGCTCTTCTGCTGAGTAATGTTGCCTTCCCTTCCCTTCACTGCCAGCCTTCTGCTTTTTCTTCAACTCTCCTACAGTTCTCATAGAAGGGGCTTGCCTTTTCAGGTCCTCTGCAACTCTCCTCCGCTCTCTACTAGCATCCTACAGATCTCTGACCTTCATTTCTTTCTCTTCACCTTCAATAATTTCTCCCAGAATCCCAAGTGCAAACAAATTATAGCTACAATGTTCATAGCACTGAAGTGTTAGAGGTAGAGAAAGTCTTGCTTTTTTTTTAAAGTTAGACTCATTCACAAAATAACAATAGCATCTTGTATTAGAGAGCATCTCCCATGTTTTGATGACAGGTTTTGTATATGAATTCCCTAAAATTCTATACACAGTATAAAAAATAAACCAAGCCAGAGCTACTGCTGAGCTGAACTGTGTTCATAAAATATGCACTTCAATTTCCTAGAATCAAAGAATATCTGAAGTTGGGAGGGATCCATAAGGATCATTGAGTCCAGCTTCAAAAAGCTGGGGAACAAAACATGACCTGGTAGCATCTTATTTAAGAAATTATCTGGTATATAACAAAGACTTCCAAGTAAACAAGAAGCAGCATAACTTCTACACATGCAGGCTTAACATGGCTGTACTTTGGCTTATGAAGCTTTTCATGTTTCCAGGTATTTCCTTGAGAAGCACATCCACATGTTGCCTACTGAGGTAGCTGTCAAGTGCCCTGCTCTGGGCATTATGAGCATGGAAATGAGAAGCTACACCCATCATGAGACAACTCTTGGCCCTTCTGAAATAAGTGTCAAAATCTCTGCTGACAACTCCAGCTGGCCTTGCATCATCATGTTTAAACCAAGTGGAGCCTATTTTTGAAGCTTGATAGCCTTTGTACAGTCTGCACTAGATGGGATTATTTCTGTGCTTAGAGTAACCACAAGCACTTCCAAAAAGAGCAGAACAACATAAGAGCTCTTAAAAAGATCAGCAATAAAAAGCAATGGTTGATTTTACACATGAAGTCATCTGAGCTGGCTTTATTTCAGCACTGCTGTTAGACTGTGCTCCATCATTGCAAAGTCTGCATCAGCCCACAGCAGCAGGGGCAGCAGCAGGTGGAAACAGCACAGGAGACAGGAATGGGGGAGCCTTGTCTCCTGTATTTGTGATGGTCTCAGTGACACTGCCCTCCACCAGGAGTGCCATTCCACCTGAAAAAACATCTGTAGACACAAAAGACTGGGAGAGGAAACAGATTCAGAATCTGGCATGAATTAATCATCTAAGACTGAGGAGTTGCTGCCATAGCTGCTCATCAGGGCTGGCTAGATAAGGAGATTAGGGTTTAGAAATTGATGAATTGTCTGGAATGACAAAGGAGGGAGACAAACGTGAAGAGGAGTATTGGTAAGGTTGGTAAAGAGTGTGAGGCAGAAAACATGAAAGCTTTGATTGGAAGGGTAGATTGTGGTAAGAAATTACAATTGAGAGGGAGGGAAAGATCAGGGGAAAAGGCATTTTATTTCACAGTTGCTATCCAGACTGCAAATGGTACCACCTAAACAAACAAAATGATAAAAAGGTATTGGGGCACTGATGGGAAACAGAACAAGGAGGCCCAGAAAGGAGAGTGGTATGTAAGGAGCAGGGAGACTTACAGGTAGGAATCTCAAAGAGATATCTCAAAGGTTGTGATTTCCATAGTGAGCTCAGGGTGACATCTGGGCTTGTCTGAAGGAGACTGGTGGAAGATTCCTAAAGAGAGCAGAAGAGATGGCAAATCCATCAGGTGCACAAGGGACAGGGCTGGGTCCAGCTCATATGGCAGAGAGAACATGAGCAGCTTGGGGAGAGGGAGGAAATGAAGGAATAATTGAGTCTGTGCCACCAAGTACAGAGTTTTCTTCATCCCCTGGGGTACAATCCAGCACTCAGGACCTTTTCAGCCTTTTCCCATGTCCAAACCACAGCACTACTTTCTACTTCAAAGCAGCACACTTGCTTTAGGGGGAGTGCCTGCAGGAATGAGAGTTACTACCATGTTATCAACCCCCTTCTAGCCCAGAAGCAGCTACAGTCTGTTACAAGAAAGTTGTATCTTTTTGCACATCTCTTTCTGATCTTTGAGTTCGAGCAGTGGGGTATAATGTATAATGTTGTTTATTATACTAACACTCATTACAGGAAACAAGAACACAGAGCTTGAGAAACTGTAAACAAGGACCATCAATATTATCTAATGATTCACCTAACCTGGTTTAGGAAGTTGTAAAACTCATTAAGTATATTTCAGCAGTCAATAGGTTGGCCATGACAGATAATTCCAGACAGTTGACTTGTGCAAGGAAACTTTTTCACATAATTTCAAGCTTAGGCAAATATTAAATTACAGAAAAGCATAATTAATCAAATGTGATTACTAATTTCATTTGTAGAGTAACAAATACTGCTATCAGAGTAGGATAGCACTTTTAAATCACTGCTTTTTAACAAAGATGAAGCTGAGCTCAGAAGAGGCCATCTGAAACTGGACAATTAGCCATTAGCTTGATGAATTTGTTGATTGTCTTTTTTTGGTCTGGCCATTATGCTACCAGCACCTAGCTACAGGGTAAGAACACACAGCCAGTGCAGGGGGAAGAGGACAGGGCAGCACTGCAGTGATAACATATTCTCAGATCAGTGTCCATTAGAAGTGAAGACTGAGCCCATTGAACACAAGGATCATCTTCCTGAATTTAACAATCACTTTCTTCAGCAGCTGTAGACCTGCATCCCTGCATTCCAATCACTCCTGTTTATGCTTGAGAGGGTGGGTATTACATTGAATTGTTTCATTTGCAGAACAAAATCCCCAATATTTCATTGGCATTTAGGAAAGAAAAATTAGTAATTTTCAAGACTACAAAATTACAATTTGAGGACCCAGTTTCCCTGTTATTCTTGGGATATACAACTTTTATCTGCTAAGCAAATAGAAACAATGCTCACAACAAAATAATTGGGTGTTTCGGACATGAATAAATTTTTTTTTACGACACGAATTCTTATATACACATGCACAAGTATCCTTTGGAAAAGGCTGCTTGATAGCTGCCTGTCCAGATTGTTATATTTCAGGAAAGAAAAAAACCAAACTAAACAGCAACCATAAAAAATTATTTCCTTACTAAGCTGTACTGATATGTTTTTGCCAAAACCAGATGAGGATCATGCAGTCCCCTCAAGGAAGAGTTGCTTTTGCCTCCCCTACCTGAGAGTTCCCAGCCAGCTCATTAGCTGGAGCTGGGAACACAAGTTTTACAGCACCAATGTGTCAGCCAGGTGTGGGCCGAGTTCTGAAATTTTGTAAGGCAAGTTGGAGGAGGAGAGAAGGTTGGGTCCTATCTTCTCCCTCCATCAATTTTACAATCAGCATTAGAATTGCAATTCCCACTTAGTGCCACTTTCTCAGTACAAATGGAATTAATATTGATAAAGCTTCTTGGCAATTATTTCTATGTCAGCTTTCAGAGTTCCCTTACTGTGTTTGAAGTTAGCATCTTAAAAATAAGATGAAGAAGTTGCTAGTTTTGCTTTGGGAGCAGGAAGAAACTCACTAGAAGATTCCTTGTCTGTCTCTGCTTTATGACTGTTAAGTAGGGCCTGTACCTTACTGTCATCTTGAATCATCTGAAAACTGAACCCTGACCTCATATACAGATATTCTTGGACTTAGCTTTGTTTCTGAGGTCTTCATTTAATAGCAACAGATCTGATATCCTAGACATAGGCCTTCATCCTACACCATTTGTTCATTTCACAATAGTTACAGGTTCAAAATTTGAGTAAAATTAGCTGTGACTTTTTTCCATGTTTAACCATCTTCTTTCCACAATGAAGTGTTTGAGCCTTTATTTATTTACGGCAGGTAGGAGCTTGCCATCATCCCTCCTACACACTTGGAGCTCCTTCTCCTTCTCTAGTACCAGGGCTGCTAACATCACATCAGGTGTATGAAGACCACCATGAAGGGCTGGCCCAGGCACAGGACTCCAGACCAAGTTTTGTGCCTGGGCTCTCTGACTGTTGCCAAAATAGCCCGTGTAGAATATAGGGAATAGCCTACAGAATATAGGGAACCAAGGCCATGACTCTGTATTTTGGGTCTGCTCTATATTTAACAGCACTTCTTTTCAAGATGCACTGGCACCTGCACATAGGTAGATTGCAATCCAAAGTCAGACTTGAAGAACACTGTTAGCTTCAATCATGAATTCAACATTGGATCAACAGTGGTTAGTAGCTCTGGAAAATACCCTCCTGGAATAAATAATTCACAAAACTTGTGGTGTTTGGAGCTCCATATACAAAAAGTACACAGATTATTTTTGTCAGCCACAGGAGGGACTGATAGTTTACCCTCTCTGAAACAACTGTACAAAACAGGTGGAAGGGATGCAAGTGCTTCACCACCTGGCCTGCCAAAGATTTTGGTTTTACCTCTATAAAAAGTACTAATTTTGGACTATTCACCAACAGAGGTAGCATTATTTTCACTCACATGCTGTGTTTCTGCTCACACCCCTACCTTTTACTTCACATCTGCACTCCAGGGATGTTGTAGAGCTCAAGAACTTAAATATTAACAGCTCCATATTCTGAGGAAGCATCAGGAACTGAGGATACATTATACATCTGACTCTCTTCAGCCTCCTTTGGAGAATGACTGTCCTCCACCTCTTCCTCTGGGACCACTTAAAGAAGATGAATCAACTCCTAACTTGACACACCTAATTATTACATGCTGCTAATATTCAAGGATGCTGCCAGATAAAGCAGAGGGTGTAGCCTTCATTCAAACGTGTTTTCCAGATCTCAAATCAAAGGCCTTCCTTTAATTAGTCATCTAATTAATTTAGGTCCAAATGAGGCTTCAGAGGAAAAAGCAAATTCAGGTGAGACATCATAAATGTGCAATTAGAAGTTGTTCACTAATCTTATAATTATTAGATATTTTCAAAGCAAGCCTTACACCAAGGCTGAGATCCCCTACTGTTTCTATCAGAAAGGGAAAAAAAGGCTTCCCTAATCATCTTATTTTGAAATGAATTTATATTGAACTTGACTAAATTAATAAACATGGTAACCTAAAAAGTTTAGAAAGCAATTAAGAGAGATTTTAAAATTATTTACACCAGCCAAAGTTTTTACAGTTATGGGTAATCAAATGCCTTGCTTTGAAACAATTCTAGCAACTGTCCTGTATTTCCTGGTTTCCTGATTACTGAAAGGCTGCTCATATTTTTAATTTAGGAACTTCTAACAGAGGGAATCATTAATCCACCCCAAACATCATATTCAGCAGAGATTTGTATTGGATGGCTTTCAGTAATAAGTTCAATATTCAGCTGTATTCTGGTACCAAGTGATGAGTATTTAACTAATATTTAGGTTTTTATGCAAGTTTCTCCTTCACTTTGGTCCAAACTCTCTTTCAGCACATGCTGCCCACTAATCTTGGCAGAAAGGATGGCAGAATGAGTACAGCACTATTTTCTCAATCTTTCTTTTTTGGAGGCAGCAAAGAGATGCAGCTGGAGGGTGTTTTATTCTGCCAGCTACAGCAACAAAAGGTGAATGAGATGAGAAGAAAGTGTGAGCTGCAGCCTAGTAGGATTTCTGCAACAGGAAAACTGGCTTGTTTCTCTTCCTTTGCACCTGTCTGGTGCTCATCTCCAAGGCAGCACTGCTTACACAGACTATAGAAATACAGCAAAGACTAAGAAAAGGAGTGGCCTTCGTGCCATGGCTTAGAAGGTAAATCCCTGTGCAAGTGAAAGAAAGGGAGTATGGTCTGTGTTCCCATCTCTGTTCTCATCTCTGGACCCCCAAGTCCACCACCTGGGCTAGCAGGCAGCACACTGGCCAAGTTCTTTAAGGCTTCTTCTGAAAATCACTGTGAGACAGCAACTAAACCACTGAATCAGACACAAATTTAGGGAGCCTGATGCTAATGAAACATTCACAACAATTCTGCTATTTCACCTGAATCCTTATAGCAGTAAACTCATTTCCCCTCTTGATCCAGGAAATTCAGACAAGCCTCACTTTCAGTTGGAGTTATTATTCTGTGGAGTAGCAGGTTATAATATTCTCAGGTCATTAGCCAGAAGCAGGTCACTAACCTTTTTCAAAGTAAAAGCTAAATGAATTTAAAGAGAGAAAGAATATTTTGGGTCTTTTCAACTAATCTGTTGCAACAACAAACTTTTGAAGGCTGAAGAAGCAACTCTGTTACTTAGTGCAATTCTGGGTTTTTTTTCCAGCTAATTGTGTTGATCTGATAAACTATAATAATCTCTTTCTATAAATATTGCCTTTCAGAACACCAATATATCAAAACTACCACTACAACAAATGAATAATTTGATACCAAGAAATCATTTTAGGTTGAGCTCTGAGGGAGCATTAAACTTGTAGTTCTGAAGTGCCAATAATACAGCCACAGCATTTCAGACTGCACAAACAAAGCACAAATTTTAACAGGCCAAATCAAGTTCTAAGTGAGCAAAGCACAGTTCCCCAAAGCACTTTGGGGATGAACCCCAAATGGTCAAAGCAAGATTCCTGACACTGGCTGACCTGCACAGCCTGGTATCAGAAGATTCCCCAACATGATGATTAGGACAATAGAGAAAGTGTAACGAGGCCTCTGGCAGGTCATTAAACAGAAGACATTGGCATTTGAAGTGTGCACCTGATATAAAGCAAAACATTGCTTGAAGGCTCCAGGAATAAGTGTTTACTTAAGACAAACAGGAATTCAATAGCAGCTTTTACAGTTGGAGAACAATGAATCCTGTAAATATTTTCCACTCATTTAATTTAAAAACAAATCCACTTAATCTGGGTTCTCATTTTCTGCATTTGCTCTCTGTTCTCACTATTGAAAACAATTTAAATAGGTGGAATATTCTTAGAAACTGACTTCTGAACAGTTACTATAAAGAGATCACTTCATATGTAGAGTAGGATATACACAAACTGAAGGCAGGCTGAACAGGGGTAACCTAAAAAACAAAGGGTAGAAAAAAAGGAAAAGCCATTCTGTGTAGTCAAAATGTATAAGTAATAAGACTAATGGGTAAAGCTGCCTTCTGAAAGGTCCATATTCACTTCAATCACATGCTCCACTGACTCCTAGTCTCCCCAGAAAGTACAGGAAACCCACAGAAAATTTCTGAAATCAGGCTTCACAACATAATTCCTCCTTTCCCCACCTCTCCTGTTTAAAAACAGATAGTGGATCTCTGGCTTCTTCTTAAACAACTTCAATTACTCAAAGAGAAAAATTCTGTATTTCTTCTCCAGCTGAGCTCTAACACTCTTGACCATCCCAGATCTAACCACTCCTAGGTGGGTCTAATGACTGGAGGATCAGTCAAGAAGGCATGGTAATAGTCCTGTGTTGACACATCACAGACATGGAAATGGGAAAGCATAGATCTAATCAGAAATTTTAAGTCATAGATATTGTTTTCATCTGAAACAGAAAGGACATAAAGGAAAAAGAACAGCATCAAAAACCTTCCATGATTTCTGCCCCCTGGTACAGGGTTAAAGTTTTGCTTTGAGAAAGAAATGAATAGGCCAGCCACCCTGACCTTTAAAATAATTACAATGCTCTATGTACTAAAATGGGCAAATCATACAGCAGTCAGGAAGAAGTCACCAAACTTTGAGGCTTTCTGCCCACACACCCCCTTTTTTCCCCCTTTAGGCCCATTTCTCCCTGTTTTCTGGCTGTGATGTAGCTGCTGCTCCAGTGGGGCTGTCGGGTACCTAAGCGCCCTTGACAAATTGCCACGCTGCCTTTCCAGGCCAGCCTTCAATGTGTCACTGCAAGCAGGCTGAGGGCCAGAAAATTCTTTATCCAGAGGCACCAAACACCAACATCAAGCCTCTCACCAACCTGTTGTGAGGATGCATCAGGTCCATATTTCAGATTTGCTCATAACAACAGCAGCATACACTCAGATGCTTCAGTCCTATCCTCAGGAAACTTTTCCTGAGTGAAGCCCAGATTTTTCCAGAGGTAGCTCCCTGGTGTGCAGAACCTCTCACAATCACATGAACCATCCACTTAGTCCTGGATGTTTTTTTCTGCACATATTCTCACTGTGCTCATCACAATTATATTGAAAAAGAAGGTTCAGGTTGCTCTTTCACCAAAACCAATTCCACTTGATAGAAAGATATGAAGCCATGACACTAAATGAGTTGCTGTAGCTGAGGCAGGGTGTGTGCTGATTTTCAGCTCACACCCAGCATTTCACAGCAGCTGCCCTTGAATGTGCCCTCCTTACATGGTGCTGTGGTGCTCTCACTGCAGGGTGGCTGCTGCTCCAGTGCTGTGAATCCCGTGGGAAGGCACTCAGGAGCTCATTTTTATAAATCCAAACACTTACACCATTATGCCATATTTTGTTTGTGGGTCCATGTCTTCATCCATCCATGCCTCTAAAGGAACTTAGGCCTCTAGCTTAGCTGATGAACATTGAATGGATTGAGACAAGGCAAAATTATGTCAAGGCACTGCTTATATCACAAGGATGACTGTCTAGATTTTCTTTTTTAATTAAGTGATACAGTACAGGACTTCTAAAGCACAGCTCCAACTGCCTATGTGAAACTTTTGAGCTATGCTAAGAACAGATGGCCTTATTAGCATGTAGAACCAGTACTGGGCAGGTATTGGGATTAACCAACAAGGTGTGCTTTATTTTAATTCACTTTTTTTTCAGACAGATAAAAAACTTCAGGCACTTTTTTTTTCAAAGGCAGTACATACTTGGCACTGCATTAGTATTACCAGCATTTGCCTTCAACAGTTTGAAAATAAACCTTTCATTATGTCCAGACATGATTTACAGATACAGTCCTTCAAATAGGAACCCTGTGTTATTTTTAAGACAAATCATTCTTATGCCCATATCTGATTTACAGTTAGTTTTGTTCAAATAAAAATGTATGACGCAGATTGCCATTTGCATTCTGCCAGGTACTTCTATTTTTAGATGCAGGTCAGTTTTATACTCCTTTAATGTGCCTACAGCTCCAGCACAGCAAAGGATCCACCTTAGCAAGTTTATCTAACATTCTGTTAGATAAAAAACCTGCAAAATTGCTGACACAATTGTATCAACATTGACAAGAACAGCAAGATGTTTGGACTTCCTACTTGATGGAAGCCTGCTAAAGGAAATTACTAGGGTTTTTTTCCTTGTCTTTTATTTTATTGTAGTTTATTAATGTGGAAAAAAACCAGAAAGCAGAAGTAGTCCCTGGCTACACTCCATACTGGAACCACATTGCTCTGACACAAAATGTCTTCCTGAATCCTTCAAGCTGGGGCTGCTCCAGAAGTCTTCACTGGCTCACACTGCCAAGGCACAAGATCTCATCTCATCAGCTTTGCCCAACCTTGTCTCCACCTGTCTCTCCATTTCCTCTCACACTCACCTCCCAATCTCCACTCTCTGCCCAAATTACTGATGACTGGCCCTGTGGGATTTTTTTATCCACTCCCAAATGTCAACTTTCTTACATCCCACCTACACTAAGAGAAACAACCTCTTAGCCAAATATTTCCCCTTCATTAAGGGCACTCAGATAACTTCTGTTCTGAAAAACACTCCACTGTTAAAAATTATGGAAATATGTAGAAAACAGAAAGTGATAGGTACCTTACTTTGTGTGGCATGTGTTTGGTTACATACTATACAGAAAAATACTTTGTTAGCTAAAGGAAAAACAAAAACTATTTCAGTACATTCTTTTCCCCAAGTAACAAAACTGGGGTTTGTTTTTCAACAGAAGTGAAAACTTGGTACAAATTTGATACATACATGTTTCTTTTTTCTTCCCTTCCCTATCAAAATATCAAGTCAAACAGAAATTCCTTGATTAGAAAAGCAGATTTTTTTCTATTTATCTTGTCTTTGTGATGGTCTGTAGTTTATACTTTATGAAAAAATGACAACTTCAAATAAATGGATACATAATGAGAGGAATGTGCATTTACTACTCCTCTTAAAACGAAAAAAAACTTACAATCCAAAGGGTGGAAACCCAGACAAAAAGGACTTAATTTACAAATTCCAGTCTCCATAAGGCCTCTGCAGCACGAGTGATGATCGTGCAACTCAAATGTGTGTTTCAGGAATCTGTAACATTCCTTGCTGCAAGCTTCTGGGAAATAATCAACTTTTTCTGGTAAGAAGTTCTTCTTTTATTAGCTAAATGAATCTGAGTTATTTGAAACTATAAATATTTGTCCAAATGTTTACACGACTGAGAAATTTTAGGTAAATTCCATCCAAACAATGAAGCAACTTCCAGCAATGTGTAACAAAAATAGTGCCTCCCTTACATTTTTACTTCAGTAAATGTCTAAAAGTGATCCCATAATCAGGAATCACAAGGAAAAATGAAAGACACTGGGAGGATGGCAACATTTGGAACAAAAACTCTTTTACTGTAATGTAGATAACATATGTGTAGGAAGATAGACTGTAACCAGTTTCTTTTCTCAAGGATGTTTTCCCTTATCCATTCTTTTTAAAGCTTCCAAATTATTTCTTGCTTTAGATAAACAAAACTATTTTTAGAGAATTTCTGAATGCTGGATAAATATTTTTAAATAACACTTGGAAAGCCTACTAGAATGAAAATATCTTTGTGTCCCCCACTGCTTAGTCTAACTAACACTATCAAATATTTCCCATTTTATTGAAAATACTTACATAAACTGAGAAAACAAGATCCTGCAAATGATTATACCTAAAGTAAGCTACAATTCTGATCTAATAGGATGTTCTTTGAAAACAAAAATGTAGTCTTGATCACAGAAACGACCAGCTCTTTCAAAATTACCTATTGTAGAACAGCAAGGATTTAAAATTAAACATCAGTTTAAGAGCTTTGTCGATGATGCAATTATACAAGCATGTCCTTACTATAACATGGGTTAAAACTGTAGAACATGAATATGTAGTATGCAGAAAAAAAAATCAGAACTGAGTTTTGCCTGTAACCAAAAGTTTAATTTAACTAAGGAACCTATTAGATTAAAAAAATACTGTACAGTTTTTGTCATATAATATTTTTGTCATATAATATTTTTGTCATTTTCTAAAGAATTTGTGAACAGTATTGAAAGAAGAGTGTTACCATGCAGCTTACAAGCCATCTGCAAGAGTACTTTTTGAAGTCAGAGCCTGAAATTTTTGCTGGCTACCTATGACTAATACATTCCCTGACATCTCAGAAGAGATCTCTGGCTATGATGAAGCTACAGCCCCTTGCATCAGCCCCACATTTTCCGTGGGCTTTTAAATACGTAGGAGGAGTCTGAGAATTTAAACGAAAAACAAACAAAAAAATCACAGTCCATGATGTAACACATTAACAGTCATGATATGAGGTACTTGGAAATATTGCTAAGTTCTTTACTGTGCGGGTGGTGAGGCACTGGCACAGGCTGCCCAGAGAAGCTGTGGATGCCCCATCCCTGGCACAGTTCAAGGCCAGGTTGAATGGAGCTCTGAGCAACCTGCTCTAGTGGAGGGTGTCCCTGCTTATGAGGGATTGGAACTAGATGATTTTTAAGGTTCCTTCCAACCCAAACCATCCTGAGACTCTATGGCTGTTGTAAATAACTATGAAGTTTGACATAGGCCAAAATAAGATTAAGATCTACACAGTGGAAGCAGTCTCCAAAGATTTGATGGACAACAGCAATCCAGCACTCTGATTGCAGAAACCAGTACAGGATTTCCACCACTGCTGTTTCCCTATGGGCAAGTTCCCAGGACGTTAGAGAAGGCAAATTCCCACCTCATATTAAGGGCTGGTTTGAGAAGCAGTCTTTCACTGTAGAAAATCTGCTATATTAAATCAGCAGCTGGAAGAATAAAAGACAAGGAGGGTAATGTGTGGCAGGAGCCACAGCCTGCCAGTTGTTTCTCATCCTGCAAAACTTATCACCATACTTTCTGACCTCACCCTGTTGCAGAGTTGTTGCGGTGCGCGGTCAATTCCCAGTTGAGTTTTCCCCTATTTTGTACTGTTTCCCCCCATTTTGTGATGTTCTCCCCAGTTTCAACCCCATATTTCCCCAGATAGTACCCTCCCTGTCTGGGCACGCTGCCAACCCCTTGTCTCCACCCCCGTTTCCCTGGCAACTACCTCATTCGTTACATTCTCCTCCCCTCCTGGGCCCTGTCCATCTCCCGGGGCCCTGCCCATCCTTCCAGAAACTTCTCCCTTCTCCAGGGAGTGATTGGGCAGGTGCTCTGGGCCCCTCCCTGGCTTGGGTATCATTCGTTACTTTACATGTCTATTATGTGCAATACCCCTCCTCAGTTTTCCCTCATTGGTTCTTGTAATGTATCCCTGTCTATGTTCCACCCCCTTTATAAGTTGCTGTAACTGCCCCTGTTGGCCTTTGCTCCCTGGACTCCCCCTGGAGACAAATAAACCTTCTCTGGACTGCATCCACGGAGTAGAGGTCCTCTTTTCTTCCTGCTTCCTTCAACTCTAGCTGCTCCTCTGACGCTGCTCCAGCCTGCCGAAGGTGCTGCCTGGACGCCCCTGGCTCGCCTAGGTAGTGCCCCCCGCTGCTAGCCGCTGCTTGTGCTCCACAGCTAGCCGGCGCTCCCTCCCCCCCACCGTGTGGGGAGTAGAGGGTCTTCGAAGCAGCAGCGCAGCACAGAGTGATGGGATTTTCCAACGTTGTTGAAGTGCTACACAAGGCTAGTAACTCAAAGAGATTGATCAAAGAGATTGATCAAAGAAAACACTCATTAAAGATAGAGCTTCAGGAAACCACCACAACAGGCACCACTTCCCAGTGCTGACATCTTAGTGACAGGATACTGTGCTGAAGCTTTACTTTACTGCCTAGTCTGGCACCTTCTTGAGACTCTAAATTGAGCAATTGTTTATTACTACTTTTAGAGAAAAGGCAACAGAAAGGTTTTGGTGAGCAGAGATACCTGGAGCAACTTATGCTGGATAGAAAGCAATATAAGCAATACTGACTTGGCAAAAAATCAGCTAAGGAACAGTAAGAAAAATCATTCCAGAAGAGATGGTAACAAAAAAGGAGGCAATAATGAAGGACTAAGAAAAATAATGTAATCCCCAAACCAAAGTGAGGAGTTTTCAGTGAGGACTCAGGGAAAAATGCTATCCCCTTAGAACACCAGTGCTGTTCTATGTAGCACCTAGAAGTCTCTGGTTCAACTCCCTCAGTCCAATCATACTTGATTCACAAGATCACAGCAGTTTGCTATAAAATTCCCCCCTTAAAGTATCTTTTAAGGGTTGTTAAGCTATCACTTCCTTTACAGCACATTTGAAAAATGAAAACAAAACTACCTTTTTTACCTACCATAAAACACATATGCTATAAATCCATAAAACTAGATCACAACTAAAACTATAACGGCCAATAAAAAGTCATTTGGATTTAAAACAAGAAACCAAACCAGTAAACCACAAATTACACACTAAAAATACCCCTCCCAGAAAGCCTCCATAAAGTTAAGTTGCTCTGGTCTAGTGGAAGGTGTCCTTGCCCATGGCACGGGGCTGGAACTAAATGATCTTTGAGGTCCCTTCCAACCCAACCCTTCCATGAGTCTATGATCCTGGACTTCAAGCATCCTAAGATGTTCAAAACAACATGACATCAAAATGTAAGAAAACATACTGTCTTATCAGGTAATACTCAAAATAGGATACAAATTTGGACCTTGCTGAACACCCATCAAGTGCTGATTTTGCAAAAATCAAGCTGATTTGGTCTGAATTTACATTTTTTTCCTTGGAGCCCTTTGGAAGGGAAGCAAGGAAAAAAACCTTAAACCTTTCTCTGATGTAAACTCAATAGTTTGTTTTAAAATATTGTCACTTTATAATAAACTTTGGTTATCTCCCCAAGGCACAAAGTGTGTAGAGAGTCCAGTCCAGTCTCATGCTGTTGAAGGATCCCAGTCTGAGAGAGAATTGGGAACACTGGAGACAGGTTTCTGTTTAAAACATTTGCAGATGTGTGCAGGTGGGCTACTTTGTTCACTGAGTCACCTGCAGCTTTTCACTTGAACAAATTACACTCTGAAATAGCCTGAGGATATAGGAGCACCCTTGTGAGTTCAGCCTGTCACTAGCACAGCTTTGGAGCTGCGGGGCAGAGCACAGCTCTTTGCCCCCAGGCACAGCAAAGTCCCACCCATGAACCTGAACAACAGATGAACAGGAGAAACATTGAAGGATGCTGCTCAATTAAAACAGACTTCACCTTGCCCAACTTGAATATGACTTGGCAAGCCAGCAATGTCACTTCCAGCCAGATCTGACTGCACTCAGAACCATTCTTCCCCTCTGCAATACTCCCTGTACATACTTTGTGCAGCAGAACGGAGAAGCAGCCACAACAAATTGAATTAGTGCCACCAGTTGTTTCAGTGTTTTACTGAAAGTGGCTCACTAAAGATTGGACAATCCCAATCTAGGAAGCCAAATTCAACTCAGACTATAAAGTCAAGACAGCAACAGCTGTGCTGCAGGTGCTGTTGCCATGAGTACATGCATTTAGCACGTCTGAGAGATATTATGGGAAAAAAAAGCAATGCAATCTCTAATGCAAGCTGAGAAACTGAAAGGAAAGTTTGGGTCAATTACAAGACCTTAAATCCGAAAGTCTCTAGTTGTGACACAGGAAAAGAAAAACACAGTCAACAAACACTGAGGGAAAATGGAAAGTGTAAATTTTTCTTACTTTTTTGGGGACACCTATAACTAGCAGGCATACACTTGCTGTCATGTTCTGCCTTGGTTCTCTTTGAGGCAACCCAATTCCAACACGGCCACGGAGATTTTGGCAAAACTTTAAGAGACAGCCTTTGCAATTAAGAGTTCCTGCTGGATTTGTTCTGCAAAGTATGTAATTGGCACTTCTGCTGATGCACTTCATTTCAACAAATTGTAAACATTTTCCTTTATTTTGTTTACCACTCCTCTTAATGCTATGAAGAGAATCAGGTGAGCATTTTTACTGACATCTTCCAAGCTGCTTTTATTAGTAGCTCAGTATTAAGCTAGGAGGAAGGAAAGGAGGGAAGCAGACTCACTTCCTGAGGGAACTGCTTCAACCAGGACTTTAGAACCAAAGGCTAACCCCAATTGGCTTTGCTGAGTTAAGGACAGGGTGGCACAGGACTTTGGCTGGAGCTGAGATTGTGCCCATCAAATGTCAATATACTCAATCACGACAGATAAGGCTGCTCCTTCACTCAGTACTGACCAATCATGGTTCAGGTCACGGAAATATCAGTAATCTACAAAGATAAATTGCACTGGAGAGACAGGAAAGTGAGGACAGAATGTCTCTTCATTCTCTTCTGGCTGCAATTTCTACTACAATTTCCTTCTGGTTTGCAATTTTAAGCCAAACTCACTTTCAGTGGGTTTGCTCTTGCTCCTGAGCAAGTCATCAGATCCCTCAATTTAAATTATGCATAAAAATCCTTAATAGAGACCACAGATAAATCAACATGACCCTAAAACCTGGACTAGTATTTTGAGTCTTCCAGAATCATAGAATCATCAAATGGTCTGGGTTGGAAGGGACTTTAGGGATCATTTAGCTCCAACACCCCTGCTGTGGGCAGAGATGCCACTCCCTAAATGAGGTTGCTTAGGGTACCATCCAACTTGGTCTTGAACAGCTCCTGGGAGAAGGCATTAGATGCATTGCTAAAAATATTTGCATCTAGTTCTTTCTCTCCACCTTAACACTCCTAATAAGAGAGTTCTTAATACTGGGTCCATCCCTTCAAATTTTAAAAGGCACTGGCTCTCTCTTTGCCTCTGTTTCTTACATAATCAACAACAGCAACATAGCAAACTATAAATTCAGGCAGCGTAAGGGAAGCCAGTTTCATTTTAATATAAAATCAATTTCATCCACTCACACCCTCATACCCCCATACTCATAAGCACCTCAATGTGCATGCCCAAGCAGTCTGCACAAAATTCAGGTGGTAGACTCCTGAATCCAGGATGTCTGTCTGGGAGGACTCCTTGTGACAGCACAGAGAAAAAGGGACACCAGCTATAGTGTTGTCAGCAAGAACATGCTTGCTCTGGGAGGCAGGGCTCCTAGGGGAGCTGTCAGAATTAAACCTGAAAAGATTCTTTACTTCACCCTGTAGGGTAAGTGTGAGAACTACATAAAAGTAGAAGCAGACACAATTACATCACAATCACACAAAGCTGGGATGCTGCCAGCTGGGAGCAGAAGCCATAATACCCCCTGTAGGCAGAAGGCTGAACACCACAGGACACTTACAGCCCATTGTAACCCCCTTCAACCCTGGACTTCACTGGCACCAATGGTCTACAGCTGCTCATTTCCTTGCACCAACATTACTTAACCTAAAGGAACAGATAAATGTATTTTATTCACCTACAAGTAGCATTTCTTCTCTTCAGCTTACAGAGGTGATATGTAGTTTAAGCTTTTTTATTGGAACTCCTCAATGGGGCATTCTCCCTAGACATCCCTATGGCATTCTGCCTCTCTCTTGTTTATCTTACTGCTTTATAATGTGACCAATGGTGAAGTCTTACTTCCCCTCTCCCATATGGGCTTCTTAGACTGCTACCATTGCTCCATGGCACAAACTAAGACAGTTCTTCTCCTAAAATGGCTTGTGAAGCAAGAAATTCAGATTATAGCCCCAACTCCAAGAGCAACAGCTAGTTCCAGGTAGCATGAGATCTCAGATGTTACTGCTGCAGTAACAAGACACATGAACCAACTCTCTTTAATATCTGACTACAGATATTAAATACAGGCCACATACTAAGGAATTTACATGCTTAAAGAGATGGCTTTCCCATTTTGTCAAGGTTTACAAATGGGATCTAAGGCATTTTTTAGGTAGCTTTTTCAAAGTCAAGGAGCATTAGGACCAGCTATAGCCTTTGTTATAAAGCTACACATCCCTTTTCCCCTCTGCAAATGTAAACCTGTAATAAAGCAAGCTTTTGTTCACTATTGCTCTACAGCCATCTCCTGTCTTTTTGAGCAGCTCAACTGGCTGTTTATGAAGGAAGGGGCAAATGTGCCACAAAATCCATGTAAGTGGAAGGCAATGGTACCACAGCACATTCAGGTTGTGGAGCAAAACAGAACCAGCTGGTGAGAGACCAAAGCACACACTTGGCAATGGGGCAAACTTTGAAGAGCTCAGGAAGAACAGGCATGGGCAAAAGGTCTGGAAAAGGGATTACACAGGTAAAGAGAAAAAAATAAAAGTTGTGTTAAGATCTTTTTTAAAAAAATAGTAATGCCAAATGCAAAACAAACAGATATTAAAAAAAAAGAGGCAGCAGTAAATGTTCCTTAAGAGAGATAAAGATTTGTATTACAGAGTGGATTGTGTGCATGCTTGCTGAGAATGTAATTTTTTTTTTGTCTACAAAACTATCAGTAAATTATAACTCCCCAAAGAAAAGGGCTGACTGAGCCTTCAGTTAGCATGAGTTAAGAGATCAAAATGGTAAATGAGAAATCACCACACCCAGACACCACCAAAATCCTAAAATACTTCTAGATCAAATGCTTCTTAACACCCTTTTGAAAACAGTTGCATAAACACATTACTGACATATTTATTACTACAAAAATCTGTCAGCAAATCAAATTTTTAAAAAGCTTGCCAGAAGGAATCAGCAATGCATTCAGCAGCACTGACCACTGGTGTGTCTGTACTGTGTCACTGTGAAATGTACAATGTGCACATGGATTTACCCAAGCCAGACACAAAGCTCCCACTGACTCAAGTTTATCCAAGACTGGACTAGAAAAGTGCACAGAATAACCTGAGGGAGATGTCTGAAAGACATGGCCCTGTGACATGGGGCATCTGCTATTAACAACTATTGGGGCAGGATAGATCAGATTTCCATATGCACACGGACTAAAACTATATAGCACAAAATACAGCAGAACAATTACTTCTAAGCCCTTGATGTGACAACTCTAAGTTAGATCAGAAGCAAAAGTTTCCTGAAAGAACAAAAGACCAGTTTTAAGTTGAGTGGGCTCTGTTGGAACACCAATTTTTTAGTAAGAATTACCTGCTCTACAGAAAATCACCGCACTTCTGGATGGGCATTTCTGCCCCTCCTGTCCTACAGCTTCACTGAGCCCTGAAACATGACTATCTGTTGGATGAGAATGATGAACAACAAGCAGCTTTCAAGGAGGTTGTTAGGAAAGGGAAAAACTTAGTCTCTTTCAAAACTGAAAGCCTGTTTTACCAGGGTCTCCCCCAAAGAGATCAAAACCTTCACAAGTCCACTTTTTAAAAGTTAGTTAAAAATAATATATTTCAAAATCAGAGGGTAAGTTTAGTATTTGAATTTTGCAATGCCAAATAGCAATTTCAAAAGATTTATTTTTAAAGCACAGAATGGAAACTAGGTCCTCTTCACAAATACAAGGTACACTCACTATTCTGAAGGAAGATCATGCATTAAGCAGCATTGTTCATTCAAAGAGCTGAGTTTTATGTCAGTTCAGATTGGCAGCTAGTAGGGAAGAAGAAAACATTTTAGATTTCTAAATGCTCTTTCTAGTTTCTACTGCTTAGCACTACATCATGCCTACAGTAATATATAAACTGCAAGTAACATGATTATGCTGAGTGCTATGCACCACTCCCAGTGCTAAATCAGAATAAAAGAATACATTCTCTGTTGAAATTTTTCATTACAAAAAGTTCCAAACTGAGAAAACAGGCTTTCAGGAACAAATTCACAGAAACTAGACAGGCTGAGACATGCAAACATTTGACAAATCATGCACTGCACACACACATTGCACTGAGGACTAAAGAACTGCATAGATTGAAATGCTGTGTTACTAAGGACAGATGTTATCCAAAGAGCTTTTAAAACTATGCATTTCATTAACAGTTGCTAAATTTTGTTGTGTAACTAGCCCTACACTGATTTGCAATCTTACATTTTGGTTCTACAGGAAACTTTCAAACCCATTACTAGAAGACAAAGTCTGAGAAGCAACAAATTAGGCCCCAAGTTTTGTTGGTTTTATATACAACTTTATTTTATCTTAATAACTGCATCCAGGACTAACAGACTAGCTACAAAAACTTCAGCTGTTATTTCTTTTTCTCTTCACCTTTTAAAAATGGCAAATAGAAAAGCTTTCAAAGCTTTAGCTGGTACCAAACCATGTGCCAGACAGAAAAGAGTCAATAAAGGTACTCTAGAACACACCCTTAGCTGAGAAGCAATACAGAATTCCAGCTTGATTCAGTTTGCTTGAGGAAGTATGGGATCCATCATCTCAGCAGCCTGAAATCAGATTACTTTTTAACTAGTCAGATGACCTTTCAAATGTATCACTCCACATCACTCTCATTCCCAGGGACAGTACTGATAGTGTCCCTGCTTACTGTAGCAGCCAGGATGAGTTTGAACTTGCTTTTAGTATTTTCTGTTCATTCTTCAAAACACAATTTCTTTGTGCCATTAAAAACAGAATTTACAGTTCAGTCCTGTCCCTTTACTATTACCAAAGCCCATTTCAAGGATCCAGACTTGTCCCATGTTCTTCAGTTTCATCAGGTAGTTCTTCAGCAGATGCATCACACACATTGTCCTGGCCATCTGCAGGCTGATTTGGCTCATCAGATTCCCCAGCTGCAATCTGAGTTGTTTCTTCTTCCTCTTCTTCCTCAACTTCCCCATCATCCTCTACATCCATCTCAAACACCCTGATGTGGCGGAGGTTTGAACTTAGCTATAGAGAAAGTAAGAACTTCCTGTTAATGACCAAATAAGTAAAAACACCACCAGCATTTTAATTGTCAGCCAACAGCTTTGAAAATAACCTTAATCTTTGAAATGGAGGTTTCAAGGGAATTGGCAACTTTTTTATTGCTCTACAGGTTGAGAAGTAAAGCAAGCAAATCTAGTACATTCTATTAAAGTTTTTCCATCCTGTGCTATTATGGTATGACTCTATCCTGACACACTAATAGCAGATTATGAAAAAAAAGGATCTGTTTGTTAAAAAAAATAAAAACTGGTAACTCTTAGGTTACCACTTTGGTCAGTACACTTCCTTTAACAGACAGGCTTTTCCAGAGATACTGCACTTACCACGCAAGAAACTTTTCTGATGCCATTTACAGAAACATACTGAGCTTTCATGTTCTCCAGCACTCTCCACTGACTCTCCAAGAAGACAGTACGTGTGGGTATCTCACTGCTTCGCTCATCCAGCCTGCACACAGCAAGGAAAAAAGCACAAAGCTGCTTCACAAGAAACAACTGCAGTTCTAAGAAAAAACCTCCAGTTTCTTATGTCTAAATCTCATCATATGCAACAAACAGATAAGCCTCTGAAACCATCATAATGGTGCTATGATACTCTAGAGCAGGAGATCCAACTGCAGAGACACAGCACATTCCAACCGAGTTAAAAATATTACAGCAGGTGAGAAGGGAGTTGTAAAGTCTGATCTTCCCACTAGAAACAGCTGTAGCAGGATGTGGGTGGCTTTCTTCAAACTTCTCCTCTGCACAAAGAGGAGTTTCCAAACACAGTCCTGGATGCAGTGCCTCCCCTTACACAGAAGTCTGGCCTCCATAGCCTTTCAAATATGCATCACTACCCCACTCACAGAGATTGCATGAAGACACTCCCTACCTATTACAGCAGCCAGGATTAGTTTCAACTTGCTCTTAATATTTTCTGTTCATTCTTCAATACACAATATCTTTGTAGCATTAAAAGTTAATTTACAGTTCAGTGTGGCTCTTTATTTTGAAATAAATTTTGAAATAAAAATGCATCTTAAGCAAATCACCAGAGAAGAATGGGAGAAAAGTAAAAGCAAGGAACACACAGCAACTAGAGGATTGGATTCACTAATTGAACTACGTTGGCCTTTGTGTGTGCATTCACTTTCACCTGATGCTCTCCTTCACCTGTGCCAATGCAGGTGCCACAGCGGTACCAGTTCTGATGTTTTAAGGTCAAGCTGACAATATTTGTAAGGGTGGCTACCAGGGAAAGATCAAGAAATACCTGTGTATTCTTATTCCAAGGCAGAGGTATATGAGCACATATGCTGAAAACATCCTAAATTGAAGTGTCTGACTAGCAAAGTTAGCATCTTCTAAGGAAGATTTCTGATTCTGCAGTGTGTCTTCAGCTGATCCTTCCATTTCATGACAGGCAGGTACAGAAGTAGTATCAGTATAAAAAAACTCAAAAACCACAAAACAAACTGTTTAGGAAGCTTCCATCTCCCCCATCCTACTCTCCTGGCACAAAAAGAGTTTCTGTCTTCAAAACATTTATACATGCTCAAAGCATGAGTAACTGTACACAATCACAATATTTGCTTCATTTGCTTTTCAGTTCTACATTTTCAGATTTGCTCAAGGTTTCTCAATACCTTTCCACAGAATCCCAAATGAATTTCCTATCTTGGTCCTCATCCGTATACACTGAAGATAAAGGCAGCTGAGCCAAGACTCTCTCCTTCCCCTCTTGTTGTACACTCTCTTTCAGAACTACAGTCACAGTTTCATCATCATAGAAGTGAGCATCCAAACAACTGTAGCATCTATAGGAAAATAATTTAGAAAGCATCAAGTAATATAAGAGAATGCAGAACTAAAATATTTTAAAAGTTGACCAGTACTCATGTTAACAAGTATTCAGTACTTAGCAACGAGCTTCATTGTAAATAATAATAAAATAATAAAAGAGGTCAGTTGTGCAGCTATGACTGAATGATAGCCAAAACCTGGCAGACTCCTGCATCATGCAGGAAAAATTATTCTGAAGGGGGAAAAAAGCAAAAAACCCTTACTAGCAACCTTCACATTTCAGGTGAAACATAAGAAATAGCAAACATAAATACCAAAGAAAATTTAAAAATATAGCTGAAGGTTCTGAGGGCAAATCACATCTGGCTTTTCTACATGAAAAGGATGAGTTTACCATATGCCTTGTAAGATGGCTACATTCAGGCATACCAGGTTTTATTTACTTAAAGAACATCACAGAGGTAAACAATACTTGTTTCCAGCTAGATTTGTTTCTTACACATGTTAAAGATTTAGTTTTCAACTGGAAAACTAAAATTTACTTGACCTTGAGATGAAGTGCAAAGTAAGATTTGCACTATTCTGCAGCTTCATGCACCTGTGTCATTTCTTACACCCTGATTCACCCAGATGAGTTAACTTCAAAGGTAACAATGCAAGAAAACCAACAGGAAATACGATTTTTAATTTAACAATCTGCAAGAAAAATCAAATATACTGACCTGGAGTCTGAGCTCTCATTTATACTGTTGTTCAAGAAGTTTCCAAACTCTACTGCAAGAACCCCATTACTGACAGACCTAGAACAACAGAGCTAATTGTCTCAGTGACAAAAACCCTCTCTTCACTGAGAATGCAAAATCTCTAATGGCAATGTGGTACAAGATGGTGTAAAAGCCTAAGCTTAGCACAATACATGGCTACATGCCAAATTATATAGTTAGTGGATGGGAACCTTTTAAATTCTTCTGCTCCTTAGAAAAACATAACTAATGGAGTCAAATGGAAAACTACATCTGGCTTATGCAGAGAAGAGAAAGCCATCATTAAATTACAGAGTGCAAGACATTAATCAAAGAATGCTATTTACAGTAAGACAAAGCAACAGAAGAAACAGGATTCTTTGTAATTTTTCAGAAGTTTGCACAAATAAGTAATTCTGTTAGCAGAATTCTAATGGAGTCATATTTTTTCCTTATCCCAGAACCATCTTGGGTCTTGAGATGAGATTTTCTGAGTCTAATACAACAAAAACTTCTGCTGCAGTTTCCTGCTGCACTTAATGTACTCCTCATTTTCTCTAGTAATCAAGAGAGATTGAGAGAGATTGTATTCATGGTGCTCATTCCTTATTTTTACAAATAGATTTAAATTTTAAGTGTTTCTGTACAAATGTGGCAAAATTCACCCACTACTTTTTTTCCTCTTTTGTCTTACCTTGAAGTATCAGTATGTCTCCTCAAAATGTGTATTTTAGAAATAGAATTTTCTAACATGGTGAAGAGAACATAATGTAAGTTAGATGCTTTGTCATTCCACCTGCAATGTGGGGGAAGAAATGAAAATTTAGATCAAGTTTTAATAACCTGTAAACAACATGGAACAAGGAATAGCAGCACACTTACAGAAATGGTAACTTAAATAACTCAGGTGTGGAATCTTCACTGCAAAGGAAAGACAAAAGAGTTTATAAAATGCTACTCATGGATGAGTTCTAGTTGCACATTTCTTTAGCTGCTTTTAGTAAAGAAATACCTTTGAGAAACTTTGTAGAGAGACATGCAGACTGCTTGACGCACTGACTTTCCAATTACATCCTAATAAATATAACAAAAATAGGCCATAAAATAGGGGCAGTTATTCATAATAATACATGCTTTTAAGAAAAAAAAAAAAAAACTAACCCCAACCAACCAACCTACCAACAACCCCTGCGTACATCTGAAAGAAAACTCCACCAATATTTATCCCGGAATAAACATCCCTAATGCAAACACTACATACACTATGTCACTTCATACATTTGTTTCATGTTTCTCCATATTAGACTAATGTATTGCCAACTAACACAGTTACCTGGTACACAGCACACACACACACATAACTAACATTAAAACCAGGTCCCAAAATTGTGTGAACAAAATATGCTAAATAAAAAAATCCTCCACTGTACTTTCCCTGGGCAAAGGCTTGAAATATCCCAGCAGTGAAGCTGGACTCTACCCAAGTCACAGGCACTCAAAGGCAAAGATTAAAGCTTCAGGCCTTGCTGAGCATGACTGCTTCCTTCAGCTGACCACTATCCCTAAAAGAAAGTTATCATCTGTAGAAACAGAACTTACTGCTGGCTTTTGTAAACACTGATCAATGACCCCTTCCATTTGCCTTTTGACAAAATGCAACGATTTCTCAGGATAGTACGGAAACAGAAGTGGGCTTTCTGTAAACAGACAAAGTTAATTTTAAAAATGCTTTTATCTCTATAAAAACATATTACACCATTATTAGCTCTAAAACCAAATTTTCTAAAGACTATTTTCCCAACAAAAATGCTACAATTTTCCCCCTTTTTATCAAATTAAATAGACAGAAAAAGCAACTGCAGCAAATTCTATTATACGCAGCTTATGCTGTCAAGGTTTTACAGTCTTTAGTTTCTAAAGTAAAACTAGAATAATTGTCACCATCTGCTCATTATAGTCTCTTACTTCCTTTTCACCACTAACTAACAAAATAGTCTCAGACTCCAGTGAAAGAGAACAAGTTAAGACACTTCCCATAGGTACAACCTAAGCATAACTATTACTTTCTTGAACTGGAATTAAGATATCCTAAAATAGACCTCTTCTGAGATTCCTTCCAAGCCAACACTTCTGAGACTGGTACAGAAAAGATGAGGAACTCCCAATATACAGAAAATGGTAGTTGACTAGGCAAGCAGCTAGATAAACCCTGTGCAAAATAAGAAGGCCCATTTATTTTCTTCCACTCAGATGAAGACCAATGAGTAATACTACAGAAGTAACTCACAAGCATGAAAAAAGTTAACTCTTCTACATTGGTTACATTCTGCATATATCTTGCATTCATTTCTTTTTTATGAAAGCACATTACCTTTAAGATGAGTACTATCTTTAAGAAAGTTAAACCACTGGTTTCCCTCTGTATTAGGGGGTGATACAAGGTCATCATCTTCATCTTTCAAGTACTAGAAAACAAACACATTTTTAAGACTGTAATTTAAGAATAGGGAACATTAGAATTCACCTTCACTATTGCCCCTAGTGAGGGTAGCAAACATTTTTGGTAAATAAACATGCCACAGTCTTAAAACTAAATATTCCACCCCATCTAGAAACAATAAGAAAAATCACTATTGTTTAACATCACGTGATGATATTTCCCTAGGAAACTGATTTGCAAATCAAGTCTGAATACAAATGTTTTGAAATGCAGTAATTAATGCCATACAGATAACCAACATATCGGTTTTACTGAAGCTGGCTTTTAGAGTTTTACTACTGCTGCAAAATATTTTTGTCTTTTCCTAAAAATACAGCATGTGTAAAGTGAAACTACAAAGTTTTAAACTCTCATTTTTCTAATAATAAGGTGAAACAATTTACTCTTTTTTATCATTACTGGTATGTGCAACACAGAGCAAGAAGGCTAGGGAAGCAAAGTGGACACAATTTTAAAAGCTTCTCTATGTAAGGATTTTCTCATTTATTCTTTTTGCATTTATTCCTTAGTCCTTTACCTGGCCAACTCTCTCCACATTGAAGTATTTTCCTTTACGATTGTAAAGTTCTGGTGCCTAAAAAAATAATACAAACAAACCCATTATTTTAACACAAAAATAATGAGAAGTAGTGAGCAAAAAGATCATGAAATTATTTCACTCTAGGATTTTTCAGACTCGGCTATTGTCAGCAAAAAAACAGTCAAATCATGTACTTGGAAAATGAGTTTCACTGACCTCATTGAAGTGCTCAGTAAGAAAATCAGCAACAAATGTGATATCTTTTTGAGTCATCTAAAAGGGAAAAAAACAGTGAGAAAAGCAAATGGTAAGAAACACATTTCAATGAGCACAGAACACACAATCTATAGGCTGCATAAGCACAGTTCCTTCAGCCCGTGCTCACAGGGCAAATGTTCCAAGCTCCAACCTGCTTGGGAGGGCTCTGCTGAACTCATCCCAGACCAGTCTTATCTCAAACTTGAGATACAGTATGGTCTCAAACTTGAGATACAATCAGTAAGGACAATAACTGCTTCCCCTGACCTCCTGGCCATGCTCTCATTTACTACAGTCCTGGTCACCCCTGCCCACCTTTGCCAGGGCACACTGCTGGCTCATGCCCAGTGTGCATCCAGTGATTCCCACATCATCTCGGCAGAGCTGACATCTTCCCAGCCACATGGGCTCTAGTGGTGCACTCACAGGTGGTTAACCCACCCCACAACAGAACCCTGCATTTTGTCCTTCATGAACTGCAGGGGGCCCCTACCTGTCTATTCCTCCAGCCTATCTATTTCTGGAAGGCACCTCTGCCCTCACATGAGGGCTGTATGATGGTGGCTGCAAATTCAATGCAGGTGATATGGTATTATTATATCACTGTGTTGTTATATATTCCCTCTCCTCTATGGGGGCATTGATAAAGATATCAGGATCTCATTCTGGTTAACTCCAGCATTTAACATGCATAAAGAGCTGCTATACAGAGGCCTTGCATACCCAATGTACTAAATACAGCAGTGTTAACAAAAAAAACAGAAATTCAAGCACAAGAGCATATTAGTGTCAATGTGCAGGCATCAACTTCCTCAAAACAATGACACAGACACTACCCTTTAAGTTCTGGAACAAAAAGGAACCTTTAATTCTGCTTTTGAGATGAGCAGAATATCAAGGATATCACCATTTATCAGAAAATGTTACTATTACCTTGTTCAGCTCTGGAAGCACGTGATCTTCTGACATCCTCAACATGGCTGAGGGAAAAATTATATTCTTATTGCATTAATACTGTTTTCCTACTACCCTAATTTTTCACCTGTATATAATAAGACATTGCTGTTAAAAAGGATTAATTCATTAGAAACAAAAGAGCCTGGGGTGAAGAATTACAAAACATGACTGAAATTAGGTCTCTCTAATCTCACTGGCTTACATTACAAATCTTCAAGAATTTTTATCTTTAATCTTCTCCAACTGCATTCTACTCTGTATGAGACTGAAACAAAATTATTAGGAAAGAGCTCATAAGAATTTGTTCATGTCCAGACTAAGAGTACTAAAATAGATATATGTAAAATACATGAAAACTGTCATGCTCAGAAAAATGTGTTTTAAGAGAATGGCATGGGATTAATTTTAAATCTGCAAGGTTTGGATAAAGTTCTCTGTTTAGTCTGAAATGAAACAAGCAGTGAACATAACATTATGACAGAGAACTTAGGTAGTTCTGCTTTCTGCAATTTTTAAATTAGTACTATTATATTCCTAGTGCTAACACTGCATATCTGCTGCTTTTACAATATCTGATAATAACACTTAGTTTTTGTAAAGTAGTTCTAAAAAGACCAAATAGAAGTTATAAACTTTTTCATAAACACTTTATAAAAACAAGCAGGCTAAAATACAAAGCGCTTCACTTTCTTCTACCATTTTCTCTGCAGCTACCCAGACACAACTGAAGGTGGCTACTAAGTGCAAGTGGACATTCAGAAACTGTTTACATCTATGCAGAACCTTACAAGTAACTAGCTTTCATAGGAGAAAACAGCAAGTAACAGAGTAAAAGAAAATAAGGTAACAATTCAAATTTTGTCTAGACTAAAAAAAGGCCTTTATTTTTCTCCAAATGAAGACCAGCAAATTGCTCATGAAGCAGAAAACAGTTTGGAGCAGTATTACAGGTCAAGTATATGCAATACCCACCCTGCATATACTAAATGTAATTGAGAACAGCCAAATTTATAATCTGGGTTTAATATTATAATTACTCTTGCCTCATCAACTATATCCCTTTATATATCCAGAAATAGATAGTTATAACTAAGACTGGCCTAGTTACTTGTCTGCATTTCAATGCTTACAATATAAAACAGATACTGGATGATTACTGTGTGACCAATCTTACCAACATAGAGCCATCGAAAAAATGCCTTGAAGTTTTTCATGCTACTGTCGATCACTCTAAACAAGAAACAAAAAAAGAAATTACAAAATCTGTCACAAGCTGCTTCATGCTGAAGTCCCATCTTTACTACAGAAAGGCCTGCAAGCTCTGTCAGTTTTTTTCAAAATCCCCAATGCAATATTTCAAGTAAGACTATTCTTGTGGTATGAGTGTAACATGCAGTGAGACAAGAAGAAAGCTCACCACCAACAGAGGCGTCTTGCTCTCCCAACCTCCTCTATTCCCAGCCCATCAATCTCCTCCAATACAACAACAAATAGGAATGCTTTTTGAACTCTCCAGATTTTATACTTACTGAAGCAGCTCATTTGCCTTCAGGATGAAAGAACCAACAGCAGTAATAGCCTCTGGAAAAAAAAAAAAAGCTAACTATTATTATTAAGCTTTCAAAAGTGAAATCAGAGCAGGGAGGCAGCACACACACTACTGTACCATCAATTCCAGATGCATCTAATCCCAGAGACTCATATTTTTGTTTCCATAAAGCCATTCCTTTCAATTCACTCAAGTGGTATAAAAGTGCCTCAGAGCCACTAGGAAGGCAGAGGAAAGAAGCATAATTTTTTATTCACACTCTGGAAATTCAGTGCTGTGCTGCATGCTACATTTGTATTATTTGATGCACAAAGTGCAAGCTTTATAAGGTGGTCTGACATGAACAAAAGGCATGGTATCACTTCAGAGAAAGGCAGATATTGTCTCAATGACACAAAAAGTTAGTGTGAATATTTTGCACAGATCCTATAAAACACACCTAATTAAGGCAGCAATTTACAGATTATGCACCATGAAGATTGTTCAAAATACTTCACTAGTTCTCTACTACACAAAAGTAAAATGTTTTGCCACGATCACAGTTTCCATACCAGCCCACCTACATAGAAAGCACCAAGACAGCATATTGTCTTCTATCAAAGCATATAATATGCCATTTAATCTAAAATTCATTGGAAATTCTGTGACTCACCTCTGCAAATGACTTATAACCAACTTTTGTATACTAGAATAGGAAGACTCTATGGACTGACCAAGTTTTTTTAAACCCTGTTAGCAAAGAAAAACAATAATGATCTGTTAACATAAAAATGATTAAAAGATATTGAAACAGATTAATTTGGTATGTTTAAAAAAATGTTAACATACCTTTACTGTCAGTTGGTTCATTAGTAATGCCTGAAGTTCCAGACTGAAGAGGGTAGGGAGAGAACCAAAAAGCCATTTCATTTTATGTTTCATTTCATGTTTCAACATCAAGTGCAAAGGCATACTCAGATAAAACAACTGTAACTACCTTGCTTTGCCCCATAACAACAGCTGCATAAACTCATCCTGAACAGAAGTGGTTGTATTCTTTTCCTGTCAGTCAAAATGATTGAAATAGATTGGTGAAGAGATTAAATCCAGCTTACCAAATTATCTCACAAACACTCTATACAAAGTATTTCAAAGAACCCACCCATATCTTTGAATGTTGATATCAGACTACTGATCACTGGAAATTTTCTGATCATTGAAATTTCTCTAGTATTTCAAGTTATTTTCAACTGCATTAGCCAATAAAAATTATAAGCAGCTTGCCACCAAGAATCTATTCTAAAAAATAAGCAAATTACAAGATTCATTAACTTCTGACCATGGTCAATGAATACAAAATTTAAGCAAATCCAATAGCATCTTAAACACAGATAATTACATGTGCTCTATTGAACTAGGCTGTGTTGTTACTGAACATTTACAGTGATCAGTTTATCGATGACTTAAGTACAAAGAGCACAGCCTTAAATAGAAAGCAACTGATCAACAGCCGGACAAGCTGAAAAGTATTATTTTTAGAAAATTCAGAATAAATAAAAGTATCACAATACAATTATGCTTGATTTTACACAGGTACCTTCAGCATCAGAGCACTTGACACACCATAGCCTCCAGGCTGTCTCTGAACTTAGACACTCTTATCTGGAGGCATTATACTCAAACATTAAGATATGCAATAGACTAACAAGAACAACAGAACTACTGCAAAAAGTGTTTTTCCAAAAGAATGGTTAATCCTACAGTACCTGTACAAACTTTGTTAGCCGTGAGTCCATCTGCATCAGTATTTCTTCCCATGCTTCACACATGCATGTTAATGACAGCTTTATATACTGCAATACAGAAACTGGCATTAGTATTATTTCCTTTCTCCCTTTCAACAACATGTCCAACAAATGGATGTTACAATATAAAGGAAATATAACCTGGAGATCTTATATAAAATTTATTATCAAATTCCAAGTTGGAACTCTATATTTACTTAACACCAACTGAAGCTTCTTACAAGAAAGCATTTATTTCACTTGCATTAGAATGTCAAAGCCTACAAATTCACAAGACTAAAAGGATGGTGTAACACAACTGTACCTGTAACAGAGTTGAAATGTGAGTAAACTTCCGGGCCATTCGAGTTACCTCAGGTAAGTAACTTGATAATAGACTAGTGTCCAACTATAACAAATGAAAAAAGCAACAGTTAACAGATAATTTATCTTTTAACAACATACAGATTACAGAAATTAAAAGACAGATTAGAAGGACCCACAGAAAATCTCTTCGTTCTCAACTCCTTAAGGTTGATTTTAAAAGGAAAATACATTTAATTCGAAGAAGCAATAACTATTTTTAATACATCTATAGAAACCCCTGATAAGGTTCCACATTTTGGAGCTCTAACATTAATAATTTTAAGGATGACTATTCTGGAAAGATAGGATAATCAAAAGCATTGCTGTTATGCCCTTGTGTGCAGAATGGAGAAAACCTGAATAATTGTAACTGTAGTTGAATAAATTCACATTATTCTAAAGGAAGTATTTAGCAAGAATGGCTCAGATCACCATTGTCAGTCTCATCAGTGAAACTGCAAGGTTAACATCACAAATTCAAAAGCTAAACTGGGGTTAATTTCAGAATGGCTGGAACTGGTAGTTTTTGTTATCATGGGAAAGCAATAAAGCTACCAGAATGCAATTTAAAAACCAGTTTTACTTTTAAAAAAGTTTTTAAATTGGTTTACTTACCTGAAAATACGTTATCTCTGCTTCGCTGTCTGGAGAGATTTGTAACTCTGTAATAACTGACAGTGATTTCAAATCACTAGACAAACATAGTCCACGACAAGAACCTGCCACCTGAAGGATTCCAGTTTACAAGTTACTAAAACATTTCATTTCCTCTAAGACATATTTACTGCTCTAACACACTGACATACAAAGATGACTGTGTTCAATGGCAGGTAAAAACAAAGTGTAATTTTAGCTACTGCTCAGGAACAAACTCACTTTTTATCATGTATTAACAGTGAATTTTGAAACAAGAGTTCAATTTCCCAGTTACAAGGTCTTTCCATCAATAATCAACAACCTAATCAATTAGTTTCTTCAAATTCAGCAGCCCAGATTCACTTATGTGTAAGCACATGTATATTTTCACTCAATTCAGCTGCAGTTTGGTATATCATGAAGAAAAAAATATGGAAAGGAATGAAACATACCCCATTTACTGTAGCAATCTTGAACATTCCATAAGCATATATCTCAATAAATCCTGAGCTGCCACCAAGGACAAGAGCATTAAGTCTATAAAAATAGAAGAAGGTGTTGATAAGCATACTGAAAAAAATTTGAATGCACACAGATTTAATTCTAAGTACTTAAATTCCATCTCTTTAATAATGTTCCTCTAAAGAATCACTGCACAAAAGGAAACATTGTGTTACCTTCCACGAGCCAAGAAATTTAAAAACAAACTTAACAAATTAGCTTGGATTTTATTGATAAAACCAGCCTCTAACATTTATATTAAGAATATTAATTACTACATGAACTGAGAGAATAGGGAAAAAATAGCACAGTTTAGTCACAGAGTCCTTTTCCACTAAAAGTAACAAGTTTCTAGCAACCTTCCCCTTACCAATGCAGGCTGCAAAGCATTATTACAAAGCTACTTTGAATTACCCTGATTATATATAGAGTGAGTTTGTCACACTTACTCAGTGGCATCCCTCAGTACCTCAAAGGCAATGAACATTTGAAATAGGATGCAGCAGCAATAGCAGCCACAGGAGTAACACTAGCATCAGAAACTGAAACCCAGTTCAAAGAATGCAGTCTGGGACAGACAGATCTATGTTCTGCTCACTTATTAACACCAATGTGCTACACTGGCTTGGGAGAAAGCCTATAAATACAAGAAAATTAACTGCAACTTCTGCCTGTTACATATCTTAATAAATATACATTGAAACAGAATATTTCTGTTAAAGCCAACACAGAACTTAGGAAAACAGTATCTTAAAAACTTTTGGCTTGATTAATTGAGCAGATGAAGAGAGCAGAGAGAATTCACAAAGCTCCTACACCACAGACAGCTCACTCTCTCTCAAATAAGGAAATCCTACTGTAAGAAGAGTTATTGAGTTTTAAAAAGGAGTAACTGGTGATAGACAGAGATGCAGATTTTAACTAAGGAGGGTGGTTCTGTTTGGTGAGACTGCAAGGAACAGTGAAATGGAATATATAAGGCACAGACATTAAGTGCCCCCTCAAAAAAGCAGCACAAGGCACTGCACAAAGCCAGCCTCAGTCTGCTAAACTACACTTCCACCAGCTGCCCTTCGTGTGTTCCCTAATAATAGATGTTTATTTTAAAGTAACACTGACACAGCTAGTTTCAGAGCTACTTTTAAAGTTTAGATTTGTCACACTCATACAAACCCTCAGGAATTCTCTGTATAGAACAAGCATTCAAAAATGTCTCCAAGACCAGCTTAAGTAACACATAAATCAGCCTTCAAATGGACCCCAAGAAATCTGCTAAGATACAACACCGGCAGCAGTTACAGAACAGCTGCCTTATAATCTCTCTAAACTAAGGAGAAAAGGTGACTGATGGAAACTTTAATACAATCTTTGAATTTTATCTTTGTACATAAAAAAAGATATTCCACATAATTCCTCTGAGACTTTAGAAACAATTATGAATGACCTAACAGTAAACTCAATTATCCATTATTTTATCCCTTTAAAAAAGCAACTACACAAAAAACCTCAACCAACAACCCACAGCCAGAATTTACCTGACATCACCCAGAAGCTTCATAATCTCATCTGATTTTTCTTCACTGAAAATACAAAACACGTGATTAGGGCTTATGTAGTTTGTCTCAATACCAGAAAACAAAATAAATCTAAAAAATAGCAAGGTATAATACGACAATTTCTTACCTGAAAATTTTTGCAGTGGTACTGTAACTGAAAACAAAATAATTACTCTCAGTAACAATGATCAGACATCTGCAGAGCATTAGAGATGAATAACCAAAATAATGACAACAAATGACAAACGGTATTTCCTCAAGCTTACTAGTGTAACACTTACTTTTTTGGAAGTGCTGGTAATTTAGGCAAAAGGAGGTTTGATTCATCTTCAGCATTGTAAAAGGAAGTGAGGACACTGAAAAAGACATAATACTGTCATTATTACCCAAGCTGTAAAAATGAGAAGACACTTTCTTTTCAACTCCAGAGTTAAGAGTATATAGTCAATGCATTATGTATATCAAAATTACAAATGTCAGAGGATAATCCTTTATGGGACCCTTATTAATTTATCAAGTGATCAAATTATTAAAAGAACTGAAAACCTTTTTTTTATTTCCAGTGAATAAAATTTGTATCTGCTGGGTCAGAGGCTTGTCACCAAATCCTTCTTTACCTGTAGAGCAGTTACTGTCAGAGGCTGTTTAAACTCTCTACAAACCTGCAGTACAACCTACCCACACCTCAAAACATCAAAAGACACATTGCAGTGAGAGGAAGATCTAAGCACAATACTTAAGATCACCTCTTAGATATGTCAGAAGGATGAGATGCCCCATAAGAAGCCTAAGCCTATCCCCACCAGGAGAAGAAAGTTACCGTGGTTTAAGACACAGCTATTTTCTTGCTGTTTTTAAGACTGATGCTTCCTGGAGGTGAGAGGGGAAATTCTCAAGTTAGGAGCTTACACCACCTGCCTCCTTTAAATAAATGTTTTATTTAACCATGTTCTTGCACTGCTATAAGGTGCATATCAAAGGTTTCCTTAAGACAACAGAAACAGGGACCATGATGTCCTCCAGGTCACAAGTCTCACTGAGAATTGTTCAGCCACACAGAGTTCATGGTCACTAGGGATAATCTGACTTCCTGAGCAGGATTGCCAATGAAATTGGATGAAACACCAAAGACAAAATATGAATAATGTAAACACCAAAATAAAGATCTTGAAAACACAGAAGAAAGATTTAAATCTAATACTTATTCTGACTAACAAAATAGATGAACATTCTTAGAATTAGTTTAATAAATTGATTGGTATTGAAGCAAACTGTATCAGAAGACAGGCTGTACAGGCTAACACTAGATTAAGCAGCTCTTAAGAAGGAGAAGCACAAGATCATGCTGAAATGTAACATATTATCCAAAGAACCACAAGACTAAGGTATCAGCACTAAAAATAAGCATACGAAAAATGTCTGTTCTAAAAAAAAGGAAAATTTTAGCCAAGTGGTGAAAAAACCCCACAGCTGTGGAATACTGTATGACTTTATGTGACTGCTTGTAACATTCCAAGTACAAATTATCAGTAAAGTGGCATTACACGGCTGATGATTTATTTTTTTTCAGACTCACCTGCTTTCCTCAGTTACTTCCATCCAATGCATGTATGTAATAGATAACTCCACAGAGAAGGAGTGCAAGCTTTCAGGCTTTTCTACATCACACAGAATAATCCGCTTGGTATCAGCAAGGCCAAAAGCCAAAACTAGAGAAAGACAAGTAAAATGTATAAATAACCAATATGCAAAATGTGTATCTTACATTGACTAGAACTGAACATGCTTCTAACAATAATTCTGATAAAGCAGAAGCTTCCAATTTTGCAAACTTTAGTCCAATATTATATAAAACATTATCCACCAGAAAGGTTTGGTGGACAAAAACCACAAATTAGGAGCTGCCAAACAACTTTTGCACCATTTTCTTCCCAACTTTCTTCATCCATAATAGCAAATAGCAAGCAGACGTTTCTGTATTTACTTTCTTATAAACACAGGTAACCAGCTTAAAAAGAAGTTTCTTAAACTCTTTAGATGCCATCATAAAACAATATAGGTAGTTTTTATCCACATCATGGAAGAAGATTGTTTCCATTCTCCCACCTCCAATGAAGTAAAAATTAACTGATTTCTTGCATAAGTTGATTTAGCTACTAATTTCAACATTATTTCTGTTAATAAGGAAAAGGCTACTTTTTTCTTCTCTGGTCTATAATTAGAGTAATTTTAGCCTATGAAGTTTTGCCTATGCTAAGTAAGCTAAGCTCTTCAATCAATCCTGATCAGACAGCTTCTTTCTCCCCCAGTAAACTTTGTAGTTCATACAAAATATCCTGCATAGTTAAGAGGTTGAAATTTTGCTATACCCTGAAAAACAGCATTTGGCACATAAATCTGACTTACAAATCTTTCTGGCAATTGCATTCAACAGCACTAATCTCTCTATTGCTGTGGATGAATCTACATAAAATTAGCCACCCTTCTCTTCAAACACAATTTACTTGAAAATTTCCTTCACAGATGAGAGGCATCATCATTCATGATTTCCCATGGGGTTTTATCACACCATATCATCTCATATACTTGACATTACTTTTGCCATCTGGTCTCCAAGCAAGAGCAGTCACTTCTTTTCCTGTATTTTCATTTGGAGGTAAACTCCACACACGTTGAAAGTTTGCAAGCCGATGAAGTAAAACCTACAAAGCAAATGCATTAAAGACAAACTTAAATCACATTCTCCCATTAATAAAAGTCTGCAAATCAGTTAAAGATGCACAGAGTTTTTTTTTATCAGTTTTTAACTCCTGTGTTTTTAAACACCTGCTCCTCTGGCCAATAATTCAGTCCTATGCTCTTTTAGAGGGCAGCACACAGTTTACAGCAGTACATAGAAATAAGCTCAGCCGTCCATAAGGATACAAGCTCTTAACCAACAGGGGCTACCCATCAGCTCTCTAGCAGACAGCCCAAAAGCACCAGTCTTGTCTTCATGCACGATCACATACTACAGTTTCAGGGGGAAAAGTACTTAAAATTAGATTGGATTTAAATAGGAACTTCCATGCACTTTAAAATCCCACAAACAAACGAGGAGTGCATCATACGTGAATTTGTTCAGAAATCAGAATGCAAAAAACGGAGGAGCATTATTAAAACGTTTGATTTACAAAATTGCTATCCCTAAATGCCTGGCCAGGCTTACGAGAAACATGCCCCAAGTAATAGCAAAGGCATCGGGGCCTGCAGGGAGAGGCAGCGCCCGTTCCTCCCGTGCTCCTCACCCGGCACCCGCACTCACCTCCCCCGCCCGGTTGGCCAGGGCGATAAGGTCCCTTTTGGGGGACCAGGACATGAACACGACCTCCTGCGGCAGCTGCTTCTCGCCCACCTGCCTGAAGGCGGGCATGGCTGTGGGGCTCCGCCGGGGCCCGCCGGGCCTCTGCTCCCGCTTCCGGGGGCGGCGCTTCCCGCCGCGGCAAGAGCGGGGCGGAGCGGGGCGGGCCTCGGCGGCGGGCGGGCCTCGGGAGCCGTGCGGGAGATCCCGGCAGCGGGGCGGACCTCGGGAGCCGTGCGAGATATCCCGACAGCAGTACGGGGGATTCTGGCGGCGGGGCGGGCTTCGGGAGCCGTGTGGATACCCCGGCAGCGGGGGTAGGGGCGGCCTCGCCGCAGGGCCGAGCCAGGGCGGGCGCGGGGGGGCGGGTCAGGCTCTTCCCTCTCAGCTCACTTAGTACTAAATGGGTTTTTTTTAAGCCCCTTTTCCATTTGGAGAGAAATTTTTGAAAATTCACAAGCCTTCCTGTGAGACGACTATAATTAAGAGAGACTGAATTCCTAGAACTCGTGCCTTCCCATCACCTACCCTCACTTCCTCCCTCCCCCCACGTCCTCCAATACCAACATAAAATCAGAGCATCCGCTAGTACCTCACCTCTCAGCAGTAAGACCCTTAACATTCAACACCCACCAAATTAGACAAATAGCTAATCCTAACTACAGAATTATCACATTACACAAATACATGGTAAGGGCTGTGGTAGTTCACTTAGTTGTTTTGGGGTGGCTTTTTTTTTTTTTTTTTTTTTTTTTTTTTTTTTTTTTTTTTTTTTGGTACCAGTAATGATGCATAATAAAGAAACTGTCACTTAATTCAATCAGGTTTTATTCTGGATGTTAGCACTTACATTTTTAGAAAATGGAACAAAAGGCTGACAATAAAAAAATAAATTAGCAACTATATAGCAGCAAGAACGGTCATGTCCTTTTTTTTTTATTCTTTACTTTCCTCTTGGAGAATATGGCATGTTTCATAGCTAATCTTTTACAGATCCCCATTTTTATTCGCTTTCGAATTTTCTGCCCTTTCTTTTTGTCAGGTCTGTAAAGCAAAAAAAGTAACATAGAGATTAGAATAAAATGAAAAATACACTTCTCTGTACAAATACATTTGCTGGTACTCTAAATAAGTATATGAATTATGTGACAGTATGTGAAGTACTGTCACAAAAAGTGCAATGAACATTACATCTCAAAATGTTATGGTCTTTCAACTTCACAAAACTGTCCACTTTATTGCCATTATACATTCATTTTATGCATTTATTCAGCACTTAAATTTACACAGATTAAAAACAAGAAACTCACTCACTGAGTACAATAAAAAGCACACACAGAGTTTCATGCTGAATATAAAATGCATGAATATATAATAGAAGGACTTAGAAGAAAGTATGTTAAGTTTAACACCATTAGGAAACATCCTGCAATTAGTACAGGACCTAAATACAGCTAGCAAGTGGATTGTTTTCTGCCTGTGACAAAAGATGTCATAATGCAAAACACTGAGTAATTATAACAAAACATACAAAATTTTTGTTAGAAAAAGAGATCTAAGGTATCTTCTGCAATGAATCAGCAAAAGAACTAACTGATGGCCTGAAAGTACTAAAACCACTCGGGCACAACTGACAGAACAGTATATTCCTGGACAGAAAAAACAGATGAGGTTTCATGAAATTCTTTTAGCATCCTTTTAATTTTTTTTTTTTGGTCAAGGAAAAAGAAACATTAAGAGATGAATTTTTTATGAGAGCTATATAAAATGAAACACTGCTGCCTTTTGTGTCTAATACTCCCTAAGCAAAACCTGGTTTAGTATCAGTAGGACATGAAGCAATACACCTGTACCCATCTGCCATCCAGCAGGCATCTGATGAGTCTCTGCATACTGATCCAAGAGGGTAATGGTCTGAATCTCACTGTGTAACATAGGTACAGCTTTTGTGAGGGAAAATTTGCCTTCCACTGCTACAGCCATTCAAGTCCAAAATCACAGAAAAACCCATTTCTCTGGAGAGGAATTAATAGAAGTGCAATCAATTATCCTGAGTTAGAAAGACTGAGCCATCTGCAGGACCATCTCTTGGAACTTCCTCTTTTCAGTTAGTTCCATCTGAAGAAAACCACACACCATTTACTTGGCTCTCTGATACATACAGGTATATGTACAGTGTTCTTCTGTATGTAACAAAAGGAAAACCATGGAAGAATTAAAGTACTCAATGTGATCCTCATTAATGGTGGAGATCAGATCATACTACAAAAAGCAGCTGAAATACGAGAAAGAAAAAAAGCAAAATATGCTACAACGAAGCAAAAGAGACCAGAAGCAATAGTGACTCTTAGTGTCTCTGATTATAGTGACTCTTCTCTCTGCCCTTTCATGAGGAATTCAAAGGGGATAAAAGTGTTTCATTACTTCAATTTTCAGTCATCTTGACTGAGTTCCATGCACCAGTCACCAAGTTTGCAATCCGTATAAATCAGTTTTGAAAGAAAACCCACAGAGAAGGAATTGGGAGCCCCAGTAAGTGACCTGCCTTTATCCCACCCTCCCTTCAGTATGTACTCCCCAGCAATGCAGCAAGTGGGCAATAGGGAAAGCTGACATCAGCACCTAAAGTGGAAAATCATCTCTTTCTGCACTGATTCCATGCCATAAGATCTCATCTCATCTGAATGCTGTATTTTACTGTATTAATGCAATATCACACTTACTGACAAGCTGCTCTGCTGCGGGAGAGACTGGGACAGGCACTGCGCTTGTGACCTGCCTTGCCACAAACGAAACAGCCAGTGTCAGTCTTCTCACAGCTGTGCTTCTGAAGAGTGCAGCAGTTGCAATTGTTACAGTGAAACCAAGCTGCAAAATACATAACATGATTTATGATCTTGGAAAAGTTTAAAACGAACATTCTGAATCTAAGCTTTAAATATAGGCCACATTGCCCGGTTTTTAATTCTGGATTAGCTTTACAAAGATAGATGTAGTCACTTTCTGGTCCCTTATCACATCACTAGACATACTGTTGAATTAAGTGGGAACTATTTTGCCATTAGAACTTTTATCCTGTGCGTCATCTTCAAAACAAAAATAGTGTCGATGTTACAATGTACTTACAGATTTTGATTGTTGTAACAGTAACAAAGATAACATCTACAGCAATTTATACAGAGGTACAACTCAATTTGTGTATGAAACATAATTTTGTCATGATCTCTCAAACATTTTAGTACTTGTCTACTTTTTTAGGAAATTCAAGGTTTAGAAAATTAGGAAATACTTATATGACAAATAGAAATATTTCTGTTTTGCCATGATAAATATAAATGGGATGCAGTGGGCCCTGGCAAGAATTTATTCCACTTCCACACAGTGCAAGTACAGCTAAACTAAAGAATAGTAACTTGAAATTGAGACTTTGTTTATTCTATGTCTTCTGAATTACATTTTACTTCTTTCACAGAGTATTTTCTCTTCTGGTTTGGAATTTCAGTTTCTTTGGACTAAATGCACTTTTATTTAGAAAATATTTTTCTGTACTTACAGGGCTTTACACATTTTTTGCAAAGAGCACAATGTTTCCATCGTCTGCCATCCTACAAAAGGAAAATAAAGTTTTGTTTATTGAACCCCCCACTGATTCTCTCTTAAAACAGAACTACTCATGTAGTCCTGTTTTACAGGCCCCCACTGTTTAGAGGAAGAACTCCTCTGTAGGAAGGACTGTAACTCAGAAACAGCAGTCCTGAGAATCTGTGAAAACCTCAGGCGAAATTTTGAAATTAGCAAGTTCTACGACTTTAAAGCATAAGCAAAAATGCATGTGTCAACAGACCACAGCTGGGTAAGTTCTGGTCTAAGTGGCAAGCAGCAAACTTGTCTTGTCCTCCTTGCAACACAAAGGAATTAGGGAAAGAGAAATTAATTCCCAGTGGGTTATGGAAGATGTACTGTGAAGGTAATAAGTCTATGAAACTGAACTGCTGTGGGTTTCCCATGGAACTCAATATCAGAACAGGTTTTTACCAGCAAGTTTTACAGAAGTTGTTTTTTGACTACGGCTAAAACTTCATTTAGAAAGAAGTCAAAAACTTACTTTTGATGTACATGAATTGCATATCTCACAGTGCTGGTTACCAGAACTAACATATCGCTGACATACAGTGCAAAACCTGGGGAAAAAGATGTACTGGTCCACTATTTGCTCACAAAACAATTAATTTTATATAACCCTAACTAATGTAAGGACTGCAAAATCATTTTGTTGAATTGAAAATTCTGTCTTTGCTGCATAAATGACCACTTAGGCCATTTACACACAGTACATCCACACAGTAAAGTTTAGGTCAAATTATCAACAGTATCAGTAGTAAATGAAACTAAATGCCTCTCTCCTTGATGCTTCTCATACAAGTTCATTTTTTTAGTACTGTATAAACAGCTGATTATCAGACATAGCTATAAAATTGTCTTGTAGATGTAAAACAGTATTTCCTACAGACAAAATAAGGAATCTCATAATTCCACACTGAAAAATTTAAATGTCTTTTTAGACATTTCAGCTCTCCTACACATTATTTATATAATATGCAACTTTAGAATGAGACAGAAAAATATGGTCTTAAGCCTGGCATCTGTGTTAGGCAAGACACTATAGAACAGCATCATTCCAAACTCCTTTGGAGACTTTATGCCCTAGTTAAGAACAAAGACACTCTTTCAAAAGTCACCTGAGCATTAATACATCTTACCTATATCCCTCTTCTTCAGGAAGCACAATCATACTTGGGGTAAGGTTCGTGAAAATACGGACAGGAGACTGTCTACGACCTGTCTTGCCATGTTTATAAAGTGCATGATTATCATAGTCTACCTAGAAAAATAAAACCATAAAAAAGATTCATAAAATGAATGCCAAGCACAGGCAGAGCTATTTACATATTTATTATCTTTATAAGTGCCTTATGAAATGTTTCTAACCCCAAATCAGATTACAAATTCTACATCAAGTTTTTTGTCTCATTTACCCGTAAATTTGTGCAAACATAGTATCAGGCTAGACTCACTACACTTCAATAATCATATTGTACTTATTCCTTTTTGCTTGTTTGCATGGGATATCTAAGATAACATTGCAGTTGACTACAGAGCAGCCTGCTATAAAAAAAAGGATCTATACAGCTTGGTTTGTCAGTACAAGAGATGACATCTTAACCCATCTGAGAAAAATTACAAAGTTGCAAATCTAATCAGCCTGCTTTTTCCAGCACTGCCTTCAGAGAGTTGTCACAAAAACTCTCGCTCTGAACACTGCCAGAAATGCAGAGTCTAGCCTAGCATGAGTTTTCCATTTTCTTCAACAATTTTCATTCCACAAGATACACTGTTCAGAACATTAATGCCAAAATTCATGAAGCGTTGTTACATGAAAAAACCTTTAGTATCGTGAATACCCATGACTGAGCTCTCAAAACACACTGAAGTAGGTGTGCCTAAACTATATACAGAATGGATACAATACTGAAGAAGCTGATGCCAGATTATTGCTTTATCACTGACAAGTTTACTTATTAAGTAATTCCAAACATTTCCATCATTGTAATTGTACTCTGATCCCAGTAGTTTTGGAGATGAAAGACCTTAATTTTGTAATATATATGTATTTTTTTTTCTAAGGCTGGGCACTACCCACTGACATTTAACATCAGTGAAGAATGAAATACTCTTCATCAAGTTACCTCTCATCTCTGCAACAAGCACCTGTCAGAATTAGTGCAAATCTGTTATACTGAAAGCCTGCCAGAAGAAATGAGTCCAGGGATAAATGACAGATGAGTTAAAGATACATAACAGGAACATGATCAAGTTATCACAGATACAACTAATAAAAATACAGAATCCAGTCTTCACATGAACAAGGCCACGCTACAGAGAAGCACTGCCACTGCACCTGCTTTCACCCATTTTCCTCTTCACATTGCACACAACTGGTAATTAGCAGATTCACTGGGTTCAGCCATACCTGGTAATCCATCATACTGAAGCTCGGGAAAAAGTCAAGAATGCGAGACTCAAAGAAGTATGGAAATATCCAGAACATGGGCATCTCTCTGTTGTCATGACCTAGTAATGAAAAAACTTTGGTGTACATAGGAGAAAAACATAGTACATGTAGCATGAGAAATTTACATTGAACATTCCAAACACATAAACATGGATATGTACATCATGTTGGGCAGAAGAACTAGTTCTCTTAGGCAACAGAAAGTTTTGGCATATTGTACATGTGGAGATGTAAGTGCCATGTAACTAAACTCTTGACATCCACTTAGGTTGCTAAGAAAATGTACTGGTTTGAAAGCTTATTTTTCTCTACCTTTAAGTCCATTTTAATTGCAAAGTAGATTTGAAAAAAAAAGGGAAAAGTTTTTAAGACAGACTTTCAGAATTGGGCATTACTGAACTAAAAATATCAGGAGAAGAAATCAGGTACATGATAGTTCATCTTTAGAAATTATAACATGAGGGTGCTCACATTCACCTGGGTAACAAGAATCACACATTTATAAATAGATACTTTTTCCTTAAAGTGATGTTACAGCACAAGCCACCCCTCTGGCTGTAATACATACCTTCTTTTTCTGTCTCCCTCCACATTGCCATCAGTTTTTTAAAACTAGAAGCCAGTGCTTCCACTAAACCTCCAAATGGGGGATCAGTCACCATAATGACTCTTTCACCATTCTCTTCACACAAAAATTTCCTGCAAGTTTCACGTGCAGCCTGTAAGAAGCAGAGGTTAATTTCCAGAAATCATGATTCATGAACTGTAAACATATTGTCTCTGGTAATAAACCAATCACTGCAGAAGTTTCAACTTTGAAGACTGAACATTGCTTCCCTCTTGTGGAGGTGAATTTCCTCTCGGGTAGCATTAAAAAAAAAAAAAACCCACAAAAAATGCACCTAGATTTGAAGGACTGAAAACAAGTCCCCCATTCAGCTAACATATAAAAACATTACTGAAAATCAAAGAATGAAACTGCCTCCTTTTCAGTAGTTCTCTTCCATTCAATTCAAAGTTGACTACTAAATTTATGCTAACTAATTTTGCTTACACACCTTAATTGCTGTGTCTATTAAAATGTTCTTAATTCATGTTTTTCCATGATGTTTTCTACTAGAGTAGTCATGAGTTTCTTACAAAATTCTGCATCAATAACATGCACTTTTTTACCAAAGCACTCAATAAATACTTGGCCTTACCTCTCCACCAAAAAAATGATGATTGAACATGTTGTAGTGGCAAAACTCATCCTCTGTGTAAAATTGTGAATACCTGCAAAATAAGTTTTGATAGGGGTAGAAAAATATAAATAAATTTTTGTCTATCCTAAGATAGGATATTTAGAGTGAAAACAGGCCTCAGGAAAAACATCATCTTTGGGTTCTGATTACTGACAACACATACCAATACTGAGAAATTATTAAGTATACTTACTCTTCTCATCAATTGGATGTCATTTGTGTATGCATACAGGAACAGAGATGCAGAGACAAGAAAGGGAAAACAACCACCAATTTATCTCTTAAAGCAGTAAGAACACCGATCTTTGTATATGTTCTTCAGATACATAAACATTTATTAAAACCTACCTGAAATCAATATCTAGCAGAAGGCTTCTAACATTGAATTTTTCTTCTTGTGATGCTTTTGACTGGATCATTTCATGAAGCCTGAAGTATAATTGGAAGAAATTTAACACATAATGACTGACTTCAGAAATGATCTTGCAAGACAAGAATGCCAGGTACTTTACTAATCATAAACCAAACAGATAGAGAAAACAGAGTCTAAAGTTAGGGGATTCCATTTGGCCTGTACTCCCAGTTAGAAAAAGATGTTAGCCTTGAAAGATAACTAATCAGTGGAGTCTCCTGGATCACTGCACACAAAAAAGCACAAGGTAAGAAACTCCATGTCACTTCCATAACTACCATAGAGATCTGAAGTGCGTATGTGTGTTTTTGGCAGCACTGCCACAGTCTTCTCTGGTATCTTATAAGTTCACAGCTAGACCCCACTAGATGCTTGGATAAGTTCACCAGTAGTGAACCTCTTATTATGGGAGAATCATTGACTATAATCATTAGTAAGCTGTACAGCTTTGAGAGAGAAATATTATTTGAAAGTGTAACAATTCTCAGTGATGTACCTGGGTGTTCCAACAGAGAGGACTCGTCTGAATCCTAAATCTATAAGGAGATTCAGCAGGAACTGGCAACTTCTGTCTGCAAATAAATACTGTGCATTTGTTTTTTTATTCTCCAGTGGATATAGAAGTTGACTGGGACTTTTCAGCTGAGCAGTGGTGATATCACACAGGAACTGGTGATCTGAGTGTTTTTTCCATTCTGCTGGCAATAGCAATTGCTGGCATTCCTGGCAAAACCTCCTCTTTGATAATGGCAACAGCACAAAATTTTTGTACCTTTAAATACAAAAGACAATAGGGAACAAAGTTTGGCAAAAGCCTCTACCAAAAATAGGAAGGGGAGCTATGGAGGGTTTTTTTTATATTTTAGGAGTTCAGACATTTAAATAGACAATGCAGTTTACATTGCTCTCACAAAACTCCACAAGAATGAAGTATTATTTATAAAAATAAAATATTCAAAGGACACTTTGAAATGCAGAAAACATTGCCAACAAATATACTGGGAATCTCCATAAAATAACTGGAGATTCCCAGTAAAATAACGGGAGAGAATAATTTACAGAGTGAAGACTCCATCAACTATCAGCAAAGTCCTGTATGTTTATACATGAAGTTTCAGACATCCCTCGTTACTATGTTACCTTTGCTTCTTTTCATAATGTTAAGCCTGTTACTTTTACTTTTGCAGACTAAAGTCAGGAATAAATCTTTTTTTAACAGAAATTGCTACTGACCTCTAGTAAACACACTATGAGCACTAACACAGGAATGACTATATATACCCCAAAAAACCCCACCCCCAGTTCCTGGGGTGAAAACACCATGCTCTAGTTTAATGTTTCATGCTATTTCCTTTCCATTACCATACAACAATTCTTATTTTCCCAAATTAATCTTTTCATATTTTAAAGAATCGTGAAATGTTATCTCTACTTTCAGAGTACCTAAACCTGTATTACTACATCTTTACTGCAGAAAATATACATTAACAATACCTGTCCACGTTCTGTCTGTGTGTAAAAAAAGGCTGATGACTTCTATTATATTCTTCACGTGCTGCAAGCCTAGTTTCTGACACCTGTAAAATTTGCATACATGAAAAGTTACAAAACTAACAGCTACTGCTGTGTGTGGTATATCAAGTCTCAACATGAAAAAAGTGTGCATCAAAGGTCTCATGCTTTAGCTACTTAGCAAGGAAAAATGATTACATTTGTTATTTCAGAAGAACAAGTATGTCTGCAGCACAGGGGCATGCTGCAAAACAACAGAAGCCTCTCACTGGGAATTTAAACTATGCATTTCATTCTCCTATCACATGTAATACTCAGAGAAAAACTCAAAAGGTGATTATGAGGAAGATAGAAAGAGCCATCCTTTCTATTAATGTGTGCCAGCAGTTGTGGTCCCTCTGAAGAACTATGATCTGACCCTGACAAACTGATGACAGTAGAAATGTTGCCCAAGTCTTTTGTGTGAAATCATTGTAAAAGCACGACAGCTCCTTGTCACGATCTGCACCCCAGCCTTTAACATTTCAGTCTCTCACTCTTCTCTGAGTCTTCTACCCTGTCCCCACAAGGCATACTCATGGTTTCACAAGACAGTTTCAAAACATTTGGTCAAAACTTATGGAACTGTTTTGCTTAAAGGAGGAGACAGTAAAATTCAATACAAGACAAGACATCATAATACAAATGATATTCAAAATGAATGACAAAGAGAAATTGCTGCAGATATTCTGAGTACTGAGCACCAGGCCAAGCCCCACCTTCTCAGTATTTTGTATATCCTACTGTTGTTTGTATCCAATAGATTTTCTCTATCTTAATTAGGGGAAACAAGGGCATCTTGGGATCAGAAGTACCCAATTTTTTTCAACATTGCAAAGCATTGGCAAACTTCCTATATGTTTTGGCAACAGAATAACAAATGCCAGGTTTGCTTAAAATGTACACAGCCTTTCTTGAAAGCTGTATTTGAAACATGTTCTCCTGACAGAAATAAGTGCTCAGCTAAATATCAGCTATTACACAAAGTTTAGAAAATAGCACTTGTGAGAGATTTCCACAATAAAATATACTTTTCAAATTGCTAAATAGAGAAAAAAAATCGCCAATGTTTTATAAAACCATAGAATGACTTAGATTGGAAGGGACATAAAGATTATCTAGTTCCAACCCTCCTGCCATGGGTAGGGGCACCTCCCACTACACCAAGTTACTCAAAACCCCTCCCAGCTTGGCCTTCAACACTTCCTGGGATGGGGCATCCACAGCTTCTCTGGGCAAGTTTTCCAGTCCCTCGCCACCCTCACAGTAAAGAATTTCTTCCTAATATCTCTTCTAAACCTCTCCTCTTAATGCTCAAAGCCATCACCCCTTGTCCTTCCACTACAGGCCCTTGCAAAAAGTCCCTCTCCAGATTTCCTGGAGGCCCCCTTCAGGTAGTGGGAGGCTGCTGTAAGCTCTCCCGGAGCCTTCTCTACTCCACGCTGAACAATCCAAACTCTCTCGGCCTTTTTTCCCAGGGGAGTTGCTCCAGACCTCTGATCACCTTCGCAGCCCTGAGTCTTCAGCATAGCCTTAAGAAGTGCTCTCTTACCTTCTCATCTTCCCACTGAAAAAAGTTACAATCCTTTCTATCCCTACAAGCCGAACAAGCATAGAATCTTCTTCCATCCTCTTTGCCTTGGCTGGTCTTCACAAACAGAAGTGCAGGACCTAGGGACAAACGCGAGGATAGGATAACACAGGGAACACCTGCAGACCGGTTTCACTGCTCCGCTGCAAGAGCCGAGCTTCCAGAACACGGCCTTCGCAAGGGCTGCTGCAAATCAGCCCGAGCCGGGAGCGCAGCGGGAGCCGAGCACAGGGACGCTCGGGAGGTGAGCCCCGGGCCCGGCTCACCGTGAGGGCAGCAGGGCGCGCCGGGCGCCGGCCCGAGCAGGGCGAGCGCCGCGGACCCCGGCAGCTCCGAGCGCGCCTCCGCCATGGCACCGCCTCCTTCCCGGCGGGCACCGCGCGGGCGGGCGGGCGGTTGGCGCCCCCCAGCGGCACGGCGGCCCCGCCGAGAGCCCCGAGCAGGCGCCGGGGGCAGCCCCAGACACAGCCCCGCTCCTGTCTGCATAAACTGCTCGGACAGAAACAACCGCGGCGAGCTTATACAGCCTTTTCCCTCCCTTTTCAACTGCCCTGTACCGTGTTTTACATTTAGGGTTTACACATTTCAGGTTGTTGAAGTTGCTGACATACTACATTAACATTCACATCCACTCAAAATTATATAAAATACAAGCATTTTATTATTTCTGAGTTCAACAATATTGCTTAGAATTACAAAATACAGCAATGTCTGAAATACTGAAAGTTTCATAAAAGCAGCAATCTTTCTCCCCTTCCCAGTCTTAAATGTCCAGAAAATTATTAAAATAAAAATATTTCCTACATTACATAAGTCACAGACCTAGAAACATGACTGTCAAGTCTTAAACCAGGTAACTTAAACATAAATGCAAACGGCAATTGGCAGGTGAGCACAACATTATTCAGGGCACAAAAGTAATTCTCTGTGCTGGAGGTATTCCAGGTTTTTTCTTTTTTTTTTTTTTTTCCCCAGTCAAAAAAACCCAAAGAAACTGTGTTCAGTTAGAAATTTAGAAGGCAGACTGGGTTTGTGATGAACACATTAGTGCCTTTGTCATTAGCAGAAGAACCACTCTGGTGACAAGAGATGAACACATTTTTACACAAATGGCAAAACAAACCTGTAACAACATGGTGCAATTCAATTCCTTCATGGTGATACATCTCCAAAGAAATGTCACAGATCTCCATACATGTGCTTAAATATACAAGTGCCAAACACTACAGTCAATTTTCAGCCTCTGAAACATACACTTAGTGTATTTTGTCACAGTAGAAACTGTGTACTTACATGGGTTGAATTTTGCTGTAATTCAACTATTTAACTATTTTTGGTCCCTGCGTGCAAAAAAAGCCTACTTGGAGCATTTTTCTCCCTTCTCCATTTCTTTAACTTGTGTCTCAAGGACAGATTAATTTTTTTTTAAGTGCATGACTTTTCAAGTAACTAGTCTACAAAAAATCTATAACCAGTTCAAAATACCAGGAAGAAATTCCAAGAAAAAGCATTTTCACAATCAAAGATAACATTCTAAACGTTTTTTTAAAAGGCCATATAAAAAGAAATTTATAGTGTATGGATTCTCACATTTATAATAAACAAAAAATTCCTATTGTACTCAAAGTTAGTTTCTCAGCATATGCAAATTGTCTTCCCTTATCCAGAATATTATTCAGAATACATTAATTTAGCCTATAAAAATACAGTATGGACAAATTATTTTCATTCCCTGACATAAGAATTCACAATTTTGACACAAAAATTGTAAACTTTTATTACATTCAAAATACATTTCTTAAGTCTTTAGAATTTAAGTTCTGAGGTGTTGGCAGTCAGAGCTCTTGGTATACAGCAGAAGTACATTATTGCAGAGCCTTTACACAGAAGTAGCTTTCTAAAGTTAAGAGAAACTTACTCTTCCCACGTATTTTTGTTGCTACCAGGAGGAAAAGAAAGGCTTCCTGCTATGAAAGGTCTGTGTGAAAGCATTACTCAGATGAACAATTCGGCCCTGACTTCCAGTGCTACTTCGCTCTACAATCACACGTGGCATCTGAACAAGCTGAATGGGACTCTTTTCATCCTTTAATGCCTGAGTAAGGTTTAGTATCTAAAAAGAGTAAAAGCAGGTGAGGTTAGGGTGCAGAAATAAAACCGTGGCTATCAGGCTTATCATTTTAGATGCCACTCTTCATTCAATTCTGTAGAGGACTGTACTGCTGAATAAATTCATTTCAAAAGATAGCTATTGCAAGTAGAAATATTTTATTGATTTGGTAACATGAATACACCCTACTGCTGTCTACCCTTCCATTCTTTTCCTATTTCATGCAGTCCTCTTCAAAATTTCAGAAAATTCCAAGACTATTTTAAATTTAGCACATCTCTTGAAAGCACTGCACCTTTAGTGAAAAAAATACCTCTGAGAAAGCCATCAACATGATTTAACATAGGATGTACCAGCAGTTTAGCTACAAATTATTTTCATTTCAGAAGATATGAAGCCATATAATTAGCTCCTACCAAACTCAGTGCTAAGACCCAAATTCAGCCCTCAGCTCCCAGGAGTCTGTTATCTTTCTTCCAAAACTTCAGTGCTCATGGACTGCCCTCATAACTTACTCCATGTTCAATGTTATCCTGCTGAAAACTGAGGCAAGCATTCAATTTAGCTCTAGTGACACATTTGCATTATCCTTAATATCAAGCCTTTTTCCCCATGCACAATGCCCCTTTCTTCCTTGTAACACTGATCCTTTGCTTCTTCTGCTCTTCCATGGCCACAGAACCCTGACAAAGTCTTTTGCATGATTTACTACAATTTGGTTCTGCCAGCACCTCCACTTGACATTTACATTCTCAAAGTTCTAAGGCAACCTTTTGTAGATGTGTTACCCGTTGCTTAGACTCTACATTCTTGAGAGAACTGCTTCTTTTGGGTTTGAAACCCTTCCCAAAATTTTTCCTACACTTCACAGAAACAGGCTTTTAACTATGTTTGATAGCTTAAAGACTCTTGACTCTTCCATACAAGGTATGTTTCCCTACAGTTTCTCTATCTAGATTACTCATTTTCTAATTCTTAAATTCTCATTTTTAAGGATGTATTTGGATGCTTTGGATATACTGCAAATTCATCCCAAGTGAATGAATCTCTTAGTATGTGATCTAGACAGCCAACTCTTCTATAATGCCCTCATAACATAACTTGGTTTTACACCAAAACCAAGTTTTAAATCACTGCTAAAAGGCATCGTCTGTCAAAGTATTTCCAATAGCATCCAAGGATTACTCGTTATCTGCATTTCTTCCATGCCTGAAAACCTGACATTTCCCACAGTGAAACACACTTCTATATAGTTAGAGAGAGGTAAACAAAACCCCAAAACTAAAACAAATATCTGCTAAAATCCACCTGAGGGACAGTGTGTGAAGAAAGGGTCCAGATGCAGCCTTTCTAGTGGAAAATTAATTTTGACAACCTCAGCTATATCACTCTCAATTATATTAATCATGTTTTTCCTCAAGTGTTTTCTTAAATAACAGATTCCTTGAAGCCTACTGTCTCATCAGAAAAACGCTACTTAATACAGTTTAGGATGCATGAGTACCCACCTTCCAGTAACTACACAAACTTCTCAGAAGAGTTTTTTCAGAAACAATCCCTATAATTCAATTTAGTAAGGTTTGCTGTCATTTAGCTACCACACAAAAGATGTTAACTGGGATTATGTTTGACTAAGCAGAGCTGCAGTCTCATGCAAGGTACATCTTGATATAGGAAATTCTACAGAGAAAACATTGAGTTAAGACACTCTAGGAACTGTCTTAAAACTATCCATGCTGAATTCATGAACACAAGGACTAAGTTTCAATAAATTAAGGGCAAATGGGACTATTAATTTGCCTAGTTCAATTGCCTTACTCTTGCAGAAATCACTCTTTTGTACCTACAATGAACTAAATTTGTTCTTAGCTAAAACTTTTTCTCTAGTATTTCACATCAGTAAATTTCTAAAATAGGAGGAAATGGAGAAACCCCCTCCTCACTTACTTGAGGGTTTAAAAAAAAAATACAACCCAGAACACAGAACAAAACAAGCTCAGCACTTATATATGATCAAATTTCTAAACTGAAAATGGCTGGACTGTTTTGAAGTATAGTTTCAACATTTGATAAGATGAAGAAATTTCATTACCTAATATTGCTTCTAATAATCATGTCGACCCTCTAAAACAAAGTCACATTTATTTTAATAGCATAATGAAATCAGACATCAAATTTTCCTTCCAAATGTATGACTCTTTTTAATTTTTAAAATACCTAATAAGAATATACAGTTATGTCCTCCCATCCCCCACAAAAACAATAAAACAGAATTAGAATAAAAGCATTTTCTGTAAAAATTAAAAAAAATAAAACCAGCATACACCTTCTGCTGTTTTATCTATCCACAAATAAGAACAACTCTAGAAAGAAATATAGTCTTCTCAGATGAAAATACCTTCAAATGTCATTCACAGGAGTTAGTTTTTGCAGCTCTAAAGAAAGCAGCTGAGGAGTGATGACAAATTAAATACATAAATAAAAATGCAAAAAAGCAGTCTTACCTGCCCCCTCATAACAGACATCTGGTTTTCAAAAGTAGCCTTGTCAAATCCTTTGTCAGTCTTTATTTAGAAAACAAACAGTTTATAGTAAATAACCCATTTATTTTTAGCTATATATTTAGCATGCAAATTCATCAATATCATAATATACATATTCATATTTACCCACACAAACTAATTTTTGAAAGCTTCAAATTGAATGCCAATATGAACCACAGAAAGGTCGTAAAATACATCAGTGGGTACCACTTTTGGGCATTGGTAAATACCAGCAGGTGGTAGATACCAGGCTTAATATTATCACACGTTACAGTGCTCTTTCATGATGACTCCAGCAGAAAAATACTTCCTCCTTCACATTTAATAATACTTTACTAACAGGCCCAGAGGCATTTTGAAGACAAATGAGCCAAAGATGCAAATATAGCAAAAATGTGTTAGAGGATCTAGTTTTGACATTACAGCTGCATTTTCACTCAAAGTTTAAAATTTCCAATTCTTTCAATCCTTAATTGGATTATTTCACTTGAATATCTGACACAAAAGTTTACAAAATGTTTTAGAGAAGAACACTCTTTACATGTCAATACTGTAGACAGTCTCAGTATCTTTAAAGTGAGTTTGACTTTCAATATGATCAGGATTTCAGCAGCAGCTTAGCACAATACACACATATAAAATTAAATTTATGAAAGGTATGGAGGTACTTTAAGTTATGTTAAATACATGACTTTCCTCACGCTAGCCTTAATGTGTATACACACCACATAGGTATGTTAAATGCTGCTTTTACACAGATCTGTGATGTAAGAGTAAACTAGCTTTAATTAATCATGTGAAACTTAGATATAGAATAATTAATTTATGTTTTCAGATGAGCTAATTACTATCAATTAACCATATTGGTGACAGTTTCCTTATAATTACATAAACCCTTTCTACCATGCCAATGTTAAAGGTAAATTAGCATAGTATCTTGGCATTCAGCAGTTAGATGGGTATTCCTTTTGTGAATGTAACTGTCCCATGACAAATATCAGCTACTTCCGTAACAGTCAATTCAAAGAAGCACTTGATTCACCTTAAATAGCTCATAAAGGTCTTCACAAAGGTCCTGTACAAAGTTCATATCAGAAAGGCGAGGAAGAACCAGGTCTCTGGTCTCCTGAGAGAAAGGAACTTTTGCTTGAGGAAGCCAAGCCCAGTGAAAGGGATCTAATACAGAAAAACAATGCACTTAAACAAGCAAAAATGAAATTTTGAGTGCAGTACTACCTACTGCAAGTTCTCACCTTGGGTAACACCGCATTTTCCCAACATTGTTACCCCACACATTGCTATTGGCTACAGTTACCAGAGCAGCTTTACAACTGCTAAGCCATTTTTTCAAACAGTGAAATATATTAAGCAGTAAATATTTAGTTAAAGCAAAAGGAAATAAAAGGTATATAAATTAAACATGGTAAGCAACAGTCGAGGCCTCCCCCTAGTTTAGTAAGGCAGTTTCCTTTGGACTAAAATCAGTGTTCACTGCCCTCCCCTCAGCCACTGAAGCAGTCATCATTAAAAGCTGCCTAGTTATCAAGCATAGGCTGTCCTTGGTAAATCCATGCTAGCTTCCCCATCACCACCTTGTTCTTCATGTGCCTGAACATGGCTTCCAGGATGATTCATTCCACAATTTTCAGACAGACTGAAGCAACCTCTCACATTACTAGAGTCTTTCAAGAGGGATGAGGAAACTGCATTACAAACAGCATCAGCCAGCTGCCACTGTCTCCAGTGCATTCCATCTACTCCTATGAACTTCTGTATGACCACCTTAAGAGCTCCCTTTCTTCTGCCTTGGGGATTCATTCCAAGGGCTCTACTTCTGAGCTTTGAGATCCAAGAGACAGAGAGCAAATCTTACAAGTGAAAACTGAGGTTAAGTCAGCATTGAGTAACTTGTTCTTTCTTATGCCTTTATATCTTTGCTGCATTTTTCTTCAGTGCCACTCTCACTTCTAATTTACCCAGCCCTTTCTTGTTGGTCTTTATGTCTTCTGTACTCCAGCCAACCTTCAACATTTCAAACTCCATTCTTGCACTTTTGGAAAAATTCTCTATTTTCTCAGGGAAGTCTCTATATCTTTCCTTTCTTTAAAAAATGTACTTAAATTTTGAATGCCAATTCAGTCAGGATTTCCCTGTTCATCCCTGCTGGACCAACTTCATGCCCTTTGCAAATTCTGCTCTCTCACTTGAAGAAGGTTATCCTCAGTGACCCAGTAGCTCTAGTCATCAAGACCATGCTCTAGGGGGTAAGAGACTGCAATTTGTAAAAATAATGCTACAAGTTTACTTTGACAAAACTATCACACACCTGTCCATCTGCAAAAGAATTCTAAAGGATCATGCAAGTTTATTATTCTTGATGCTGAAGTTAAGATGGTACAAAATAAGTAGTAAGTGCTGTGTCTTTAGAACAGCAACAGAAGTGACTGTAGCCAAGAGATATATAGGACAGCATCTATTTAGTATCAAGACAGAGACTGCACAGAGCTCTGGGTGGAGTACTTAACCAGGCTTTTGACAGCATAACTAGCCCACACCTAACTGCCAGAATTACCTGACTGGATAATAGTCCACAGATAATAGCTCACTGCAAGCCCTGTTGGGTGCTTCCCCCCTAGTGATAAGTAGTCAGAGATGTGGTCAAAAGCAATCTCATTTTAACAGTATTTTCAAGCAGATGGAAAATTGAATAAGTATTAACTTCTACAAAGTAAGCTAAAGCTGAAAACAAGAAAAAACAACCTGCCCACTGTCCACGTACAACAGTATCCTTTCATTTTGAAACAGAAATTTGGCCAATAGAGGGACAACTTGCAAATCTTTGCAATGAAGTTATTTTCGACTGTTTTTCAAGAAAACCTGCGTGAGAAACATGATGCTAAATTCTTCCAATTTCACCAGTACATACAGTACTATGTTTAAGAGTGTCCATGTATTAATATTGTTTAGAGGTAAAAAATATGAACAAGAACCAAATCACATATACCATTGCAAAAATGGCATTTGTTGCTAACTTTCTGAAGAAGAATACATTATTTGAAAATTCAATAGATAGCTACAGTGATGATTTATTAGCTCCTTACTACAACAACACAAATAAAAATTACTTCCTTGGAAGTTACACTCCCAAAAGGAAAATGATTGAAGAATGCAGTACGTACATGCCCTCCACTCATCAGGATGCTTAAAAGGAAATGCTAAACCGTTGTCAATTGCAGCAATTTTAATAGATTCTTTAGTTATAGTCCATTGGCTATCCTGCAGAAGGAATATTCAAAAAGTAAGCTATACTCACATGCTTACAAAAACAGCAAACTCATTAAAAACACTAAATAAAATACTTTGTAGCTTCACTGGTTAAATTCAACTTAAACAATATAAACAGTATCCAAATAAACTCCACCATGTATAATTTCTTACTCTACCACCATTAAAGAGAAGCCCTTCCTCAAACACAAGATAAGCAGAACACAAAGGGATGAAAAGATGTACCTGAGCAACAGTGGATTTAGTTACTGTTATTATAGCCCAAGCTAGTACAGCAAAAATACAGAACAAAAAAAATAATTTCTAGCACTGTTCTACCTAGTCTAATCATAACAGCTTTTTCACTCATTTTGCCTAAAATAATTTTTACTTATCATATTTCTTGAGACCATGCACCAGGATTAAGGATATGCCCTTAATCTCTAGAAAGACCAAGTTACAAAACTAAAGAATTTAAAGAATAGAAGTTTCAAAGTACAATTTTCTTACCTTATCTGACAGATCAAGTCCATCATCTTGTTTTTCGTACCTGACTAACCAGTTGTCGTTACCTCTGTCTTTAACAGGAAAATGCATGTCACAACATGTCATTTATAAAAAAAAATCATCATCTAAAGTGACATACAACATGACACTTCACCCATGGAGTTAGGCAAACCTGTTCAAAAAGGGGTTTCCCCATCACATGTGATTTAATTTTACTGAAATGTACAGACAACGAATTCAGAGGAAAGACCAAATTTACCATGTGTTCCTAGGTATGGGTTACTTCTTTAGGTTCCCCAACTGGCTGAATATGCAGCAAAATATCAAGAAGGCAAAATGAAACTATCTTCATACATTTTATGCAGAAAGATTGGTTCTGGTGTGCATTTTTCCTGAGGAAAACACTATTAATTTTTAAGCTTGTTTTAAAGCAAATGGAGAAGGCCTCCAAAATTGTAGATAATGTGACCTTTGACTACATGGAGAAAACAGACTCTACAGAGATGGAGAAGGGGCAAAACTGAACAGAAGGGCAAGAAGCTGAAAATGCCTGCACTGTTCAGACAAAATTGTGAGATTAAACACTCTGAAAAGGTCTTTCAGACAGAGGATGACTGCACGGATTTGTAGGACCTTCTGTCATTTTAAGGTGCTCCTTTCAGTTTAATCATCAGATTTTCATGTTCTATTATGATTAGATATATTAGATGAAGGTAAAATCATCCATGTAATGCGGTTTTGCCTTTTGAGTATTTTCCTCACAACTTTAAGAATGTCAAAAAACACTGTTTGGAAACACTGAGGCTTATTTGATATAGCTGACAGACCATGGCAACAGCTAGCAAGTATTATGTTCTTATGAAACCTTCTTCTAGTTTGCTTCCAAAAAGAGATTTTTGAGAAAAGGAAAATGAGTTAGACCTGGTATGTCTGAAGAAAAGCAAAGATGCCCATCTCTGCCAAAACAGCAAAGTAAATATTTTAAACATAAAATTCCCTTTGAATTTCTCAAGAAGTAATTCACCTATATAGGTAACAGAAGAATCCCAGCTCCTAAGTGATAAAAACCAGAGTTCAGGAGAAAAGACAGAAAAGACCACATTGCAGTGGTACCTCAGTGCCTACACAACGAATATGAACTATTGTGAGCTGGTGTGAAACTGCTATTATCAGCTCCAGTTTAGAAAAGCAATCGTAGTCACAGGTTTTCTTATGGGTCCTGAAACCTCACCATCCTTTATCCTAGTTGGGGGAAACAGTTAATAGACTATGCACAGAATTAAAGCCCAACGAAAGCATTTGTTTTTGACTTCTCACATTGCTCAAAAATAGCGATCAACAATCAAAGAGTTGTTTGGACGGTTTTTGTACTGCAATATTTAATGTATTAATCCAAAGTAATTATTTTAAAATTTAAATTACAGCTTTATGGCCTTCAATCATGACAGAAGCATTTGAAATGCATTAAAAGCCTTAAGCACCAGCTTTTAGGCAGCATTGCTTTCTGCCTCACAAGAACAGATAGATGCCAAGAGATACTAACAAATACCTGTATTTCTGATTACATAATCCAAGATAACCAATCTTTCAAACTGCGACTGAAATTCTTTCCTTGTGTTCTCAGGTAAAGGATCAGCTTCAAACTTCCTGAGCCAGTAGTCAGCTTCCTTATATCCTTCAACAAACAGCTGGAAGGAGCCAACCTGAGATATTAAGAAACTGTGTTTGGAAAATGCACATGGGTAGGTCACATAAGTAATCTCAACATTAACAGAAAAATTCATTATATACTTTCAAAGTTCAGAGCTAAAAATAATTAAATAATAAATAAATTTCTTTTTCATTCCTATATTCTTAAAAAAAAAGCTAAGTGTCAAATCATGTGAGGGCGGCCTTCTGGTGGTTCTGGTGGTGGTTTTTTTAAAATATTTGTTTAAATACTCAGTGAGTTTACCAGGAATAAAATATAGCCAGGCAGCTCAGCGTAAATGAATAGTTAGTACTACAAGCAAGAAGTATTTGAAACAGAGAGAAAGAAGTAACACCTGACCTCTTCTTCATTGGAAAACTTGTTTCAATAGTTCAGAGAACACTCACGAAAAATTACAAGAGAAAAATCTTCCTCTCTGAATAGCCTTAAAACTTCATTTTAAGAACAGCAGCATTATTCACTTTCTTCAAGACAGAATTTTTGCAAAAAATTACTGAAAGACATTTCCCAAAAGAGCCCAAGGAAGAACATGAGCGCTGGCATAGGCTCCATACCTATGCGAAAGGCACTCAAGATTGAAATTCAAGAACTTATGTTTGAGAACTAAAATGCAGAGAGATAAACACACAGCATGTGGAATAACCATGCTCATACAAGCTTGCACAACCCATGTCACATGGATCTAAACTGCTGGGAACTGCCACAAGTGGATTACACAACTGTATGTAACCTGTGTTTTAAAAGCTTAGGATTAGAACACTGTAATGATATTCTGGGGAAACAATAAGGCTCATTAGGCAAGAAAGATGTGAGGTTTTTAGTCAGTGTGATCTTCACATAAGACAAAAGGAAGGCAGGAAGAATACAACAGCAGGGTACCCAAAAGGATAAAAACAAAAGCAGGCAAAAAAAAAAAATTAAAAATTTAAAATTATATAAGCTGCAGGGAAAAAAACCAGACTGACATAATCAAAACATGACACTGAAAGGACAGGTAGTAAGCAATCAATAGAGCAAAAGTGAGATATATAACAATTAATATGTTACTACTCCAGCAGAAAACTGGACTGCTAACTGAAACAAAAAGTGAAAAGATTATTAAAACAGTTCAGAAGAAGGAATGATGTAAGAATGGATACATGTTGCATGGAAACAATTGTATCAAATTTCAGACAGTTTTCAACAAGCAGCAAGTTTTTTTCTTCTATCGTAGAAGTTACTTATAAATACTCATTTTTAAAAAAAAAAGTTTTATGTAAGAATCAGGACATGCACAAATGACTTATTTTTGCTCTTACCTTAGGAGGTAGTCCAATTCTATTAAATTTTTTAGCAACTTTTGGCACTTTCTCTAAAGCATATCTTTTTCCCCTTGACTTTGCACGATCTATTGCACTGTAATTAAAGGTCTCGCTGACAAGCCAGACAACCTTAAAATTAAACAAAGTTAAACACAGCTCAGAACTCCTCATTATTTCAATTGTAAATTTACAGTTCATGTTATGTTCAATTGTAAAAAAAAATTAAAAATAAGAAGCAAGCATTAGGCATTTTCAACAGATAAATTTTATATGAAAAGGTGAATGTTTTCTATTTTACATATCCCAAACAAAAATGGGAATTTTATATGCTGGTTTTTGCAATTTGAATCTTATCAAAACATGAGGCATAAAAGGTATTGGAAAATGCTAGACAGTGGTTCCAAAGAAGAGATTCAATTCAGATCTCAAAATTATCCATTAAATCCAAAATCCCAGTCACTTTTTCTACATCAAACCACTGTGCCTTTGTACCTGCTATAGTTTATAAATGACTTATAAATAACACGTGATATACAAGGCTATCTATACAACCACAGTTCACAGACTGACAAATATGTCGGCACTCTTTTTTTCTAATTCAGTCATTTATGTGTTTTAACTTTTACCTTAGTTTTAGGTACAACTCCAAGCCCCAGCTTCTCATCCACAAGATAGGCACCAGCTTCAGAGAGATATCCCTGATTTGGAACGAGGCAGCCTCTGCCAAAGCAGCAAGGACAACATATTTTGTGAAAATATTTGGTCCATTTTGGATTTAGATGTCCATAAGGCTCTTCAGATTTTGGTTTGAACACTCCAATAATTTTCTAAGGTAAATAATATAAAAGTAAAATATGAACACTTTGAGTTGCAAAATATTAAAATTAGTTTTAAAAGTAGTTATTTGAAAATATTGGTTAAATCTTATCCAGTGTGTTTTACAGTTGTTCTTTTTAGATTATGAAACTTACAAAACTGAATTTCAAATAAATTTATTACTAAGTGCTTCTTTAGGATTAGTACAAATTCAAAATAAGCTCTTTATAAGAGAAAATCCAAATCAACATTTACTTTTTCAAAACATTCTGTCAAAATTCAAAAGAATTGCATTTTAAAAATATTTATCTTAAGTTCTTAAAAAAAGTGGTTTTAAAAATACCTTTAAAAACAATTTTCAGCCCACCAACAACACACCAACCAGTTATTTCAGAGACGCAACGGCGCCAGGAAAGTGACAAACATATAGGATACTAAAAATCAAGTGATTTATTTTCTTTTAAATCTACTTTTCTTATTACCCTGAGTTTGAATAGATCAAAATGACCATCAGCCATCATTTACATTAGAGACATACAGTAAATCATAAAATGAGTCAGAGCCCTGTGTCCAATTTTTGAGACTATGCTTCAAGAATTTTGTTAACAAACTGGAGAAAGCTGGGGGGAAAAAAAGGAATAAGCACAAAATATGTGAATAACGAAGGACAGTAGGAACAGTGAATGCTTAAGCTAAGAGCAAACTGAGGCAGATGAACTACAGAATGGGTTGCTATAGAAAAAAAAAGGAACAACACATTTACTGTTAACAAGCCAAAAAATGACAGGGTTAAAACCCAGCAGATAAGCTGCAAAAAAAGAAATCCTTTAGAAACTTAAGTGCAGCTCAAGACTGGAACAGACAGCCAGGTTCTGCAGTCTCTTAAACAGGGTGAAACTAACAAAGACATGCCTCAAGAGTTATGTTAAAACAATGCTGCTCCACAGCACAAGCATTAAATTGGCAATTTCTCAAGGTGCTTTCTACATAGGGTTCTATATTTGTTAACCTCAGTCCACAGGGTTGTTACCACATTATAATATACAACCTTTCAATTTTCTGTGATAAACTTTGGCCTAGTACATAAAGTTCTCATAATGACTCTTCAGTAGCTTAAGTGGAATGCCATAGAAATTCTGCATATTCATCCCTTCTCACTGGACAATAGCAAGTAAATAAAATTATTTCTGATAAATACCTAAGGACAACTGTTTAAGAAGTATTTTCACATATTAGTACTTTATTAAATCCATATGAAAAAAGTGAGTATCTCAATAAGCTAAACACTACCTGTTGTTGCACCAACACTCAAAGCTGATTCACACTCAGGTCATGAACATGTTTGCTGGCAGTCAGAAACCAGCAGTATTCCCCAGTAGTTGGTGATTCAGCTGTATTTGGGAGAGGATCTGACCAGCTGGTTTAGCTTCTAGAGATTTTTCAACCAATACAATCTTGCTTTGTCTAATATTGCCCAAGACTAAGTAACTACAGAAAATTTAATTCATTCAGTTTGTAAACAAATACACAAGACACCAGGCATTAGTAGCATCATATGTTTCATCCATCTATTTTGATTAATCTCCATTAACTAAAGGAAAACTAAGTTACAAAATTCTATTATTTGCATTCATACTATAAAATTAGCGTCCAATCAACAGAATCAAGCAACTAATTGACAAAAATTCTCTTGGGTTCAGTATGCTATTATCAGTAATTCTAAAGTTGCATTCAAAACCTTGAATACAACTGCACACACAAAATTTGACTTAGGCTTATACAAAAAATATTCTATGCAATGTGAGAGGCCAGCATGTTTTTTGAATACTTACATTTTTTTGTTGTTGTTCTTTTACTTTTAAATCACAGCATTTGGAATACTACTTTAGTCAAAATCCTACTGTTAGGTTTAGAATTGTTTAAAAGTTATTTAATTTTTTCCTATTGAATCACATGTATCTACCCAGTTAAAACAAAGCAAGCAGCTTTGCTTTTCTTGGAATCATTGTGGTGTATTTAGAAGTACATTCCAAACCTTTAATTATCTCTTCTGAATCTCTCTCTGGCTAATACTTCCTAGTAAGTGCCCATTTAAAAAAAGAGCTTAGCTCATTCTGTTACCAGCCTGGACTGTACTGTGCTATACAGTCAAATATAGATATGGTTTTTAAGATTTTGCTGAAGTTAGAACTTTTGCTAAACTTTGCAGAGCCACTGCTGTTGAAGACCAGAATAGAACAAAAATGTTCAATCTATAGAACAAGCTACACCAAGGCCAGTCTTAATTTTGCCAGTCAAAATGCATTTATAGACTGACTCTATTAACACTAGCAATTAGTTAAAACTGTCAGGAACATGTTGCAGAACAATTTGTAACAGACACAATGTCTTTTATTTATTGCTTACACAATGAACAACAAACATAGACATATTCAAGCATTCTGTAATAGTGCTGCTTAAGTACTGAACTCCATTTCAGTATGCAAATACATAACTTTGGCCAAGAAATGCAAAAAGACAATTTTAATTGTGCAATTTGAAGTTTATCTTGTTGATAGAACCAAATAAGCATATAAGGTGTCCTAATGGAAATAGCTTATTTTATCTGTAATTTAGTATTCATTTTGGGCACTGCAGAAGGTGACCAGTAAAAAGGCTTAGCACATCTTTAATGAGCTCCTTCCCAGAATAAGGAAGAGATTACTCAAGAGGAATGGGAGAAAGCAAGTGACAGAACCGGTCTGAAGTGGAATGATGCAATAGTCAAACAGGATCTGAAATCCATTCTACACATGAAAGTTGCACTATTGACAAAATGAAGTTTTATCAGACCTTTAATATAGACAGCAAACACAGATAAGCTCTAGAACAAAAGCAAAGAATAAAAGCAAAATTTAAAGTCTGCTAAGCACTCAGTATCATTATTCTCACAGTCCCATATCCCAAATACATTGCAAATATTTCTGAACCATATGAAATAAACAATTTTTGTTTCTCCTAAATACTTATATTCAAATCAAGGACCTGCATAAGGGAGGAGGGCAAGTCACTATTGGAAACTTAATTAGGAACAAAAACAACACAGCAAAAGAAAAGTAAAACCAATAAGAAAATCACCACATAAGAAACAAGGAATAATATGGCCCCTCCAAAATACTATGGTTATGTTTACACTAAAATGATGAACAAATACTCTCTCACCATTGCCAGGGCTCATGAGTACCTCAGGCATTTGCTAGTGACCAAAACCAAGCAAAATCAACCTAGATAAGCTTCAGACAAAACAGATTTACACATATGATATGTTTAAAGGTATGATTTCCTTTCCCTAGTGATTTGTCTACTAACTTTCTAAGAATGAAAAAATCTTGATTGCACAGCACTTGAGAAAAACTCAAAGAACTTAAACAGTTGTAAAGCATTTTTAGCTGACACTCTAGAATATTGTTTAGATATATCATGCACAGAAATTTTGAAAAACTATTGATTCAAACCAGTATTTGTCTACTTACATTTTTTCCTATTGCATATTAAATAAGACAAAAACCTACTTTAAAATACTACTTTAAAAAGAGCATAAAGTTTGAATATGTGTATATAAGAACACAACCAGAAAATCTATAAAGATCTAAGCTACTACAAAAGAGAGTGACCTGAAGCTGGAACTCTGAAGAAGTTTTTATATTTACAGCATTGCATGTGATAGCAGTAATCCCACAAAGCCATTACAGAAAGATTTGTTTTCCTTCAGGCTTTAAAAAGACAGAGACCCTCCTTTTGATCCCCTTCATTCTGGTGGAGAAAATAACTAACAAACATTCCTGAACACAGGCATATGAACTATAGTTTTCAGAAGATTTTGAAGGGGTGGTTCTGCCACTTTCCATAAACATAAAACCATAAATTGACATATTTATTCATATTAATGCTAGGTACCTATGCTTTAAAAACCCCCACTTATTGAATAAAGTGTAAAAACTATCATCAGAAAATTGCCATTACAACAAACTAAACAACTATGAAAATTAACTGGCAAAACAGGAATATATTTTCTAATGACCAATAATATGACTAAAACCTAAACAAAAATGATACTACCTTCTAAATGAAAGGGAGATTACTGTTATGGGAATGACAAAAATCTTGAACATGCCCTGAAAACCTAGGCATTCAAAGTGTTCCAACTTCCAATTCCAGCACAACTGGGATCTTCAGGATTAATGAACACCTACATCTATCCAAGAGCTAAAAGCTGTTGACTGAGCTTAAAATAAAATCATATGTGGCAAATTAACAAAACTTGAGCAGTTAGAGATCTTATTTTGTGAAACAGGTCAGTACCAAAGTAATTCTAATTTAAAGAAAACAATGTGAAAGTATGTCTGAGACATCATTTCTTCTTACTAAATAATGCTAACCACTTGTTACTTTTCAAGAGAGAGATTCAGGTAACTATTACTTCTCTGTCTCAAAGTAACCTTAGGATACCTCACTGTTGATCACTATTCAAGGTACCATTTACCAAGTATAGAAGGGAAAACCAAATCTTGCAGCTAAGATTCAGCAGACAAGTACAAGTTAAAAGGTAGATTTGATGATATCACTCTTCTTGCCCATGTGTCAATAATACATGAGAAAGGAGACGTGACCTAAATAAAGGGCCAGCTAACAAGAAAAGAGAGAAAAATATAAGAGGCTTAGCTAAAGAAACTTAAACCATACTGAAATCAGGAGCTTGGCTGGGCAAAGTTAAAAACATACAGAGAACAAGATTCGGCACAAGGGAATTCCTGAATTGTTTTCAGACGTTAGAGGCCCATTTTTTCTCCCAGTTTTCCTTTGGTGCAGATCATTAAAAATGTGATAAAGCTGCAGCAGAAATAATAGTTATTTTGCCTTAGCTTATGCAGCAAGATATAATTAGAAATCGAAGTATTACTTGCATTAACTTTTCTAAAATAAATTTTGGCATACAATAAAGTATTAAATAACTTATTTAAATTAATTTGCTTCCAGATAGAATTTTTTTTTCCATATTCAGCTTGCTGCTGATGGTGTGTCTGACTTTGCAGTAATATGCTCACCCCTTTTGGATCCTTAGCAAAGTAACTCCCGCTGGATCCTTGAGAGATTCTTTCTGGAAAAATTCCACACTCTATAGCTTGTTCTGTCCTCAGAACAATTTCTGCAAATTCTGGATCATCTAAAATAATATTCATATCTGCAGTATGTCCTGTATGCCCTGAAAAACAAGAAAACAACCAGTCTTAAGCACAACTTGTACTACAGATTAAGCGTAAGCAAACACACTGATAAGCCAACAGCCTTCCCTGCTGACACCCATCCAACACCAGGCTGAAAAATCTGGTCCATTTAATCAGTGCAAGTTTTTTCCACTGATTTATCCATGTCTAATCAACTTTTTCTTGTAAATCAGCCAAATCTGCAACAACAAATTTGAGATTGCCACTGCTAAGCGTTTACAATTTTCAAGGAGTTATCTTTTTAATATTTATTTATTAAACAAATCTAAGAAAAAAAAAGTTTCAAAGTCACAACAGTAAAAAAAGCATGACAGATTTTTCATATTATTTTTGTACCCTGCCCATAATCCACTATTAGAATAGTACTGTACCATTCATTTAAGAGCTTGGCTAACATGTTTATTATCTGCTAAAACGCAAGGAAGTTAATCCACTGAATAATCTGCTACATGTAGCACTCACAAGTGGAACCAAGACAGCAGTGACTACTGCACTCCAGCACCATTCCAGCCTTAAAACACTGTAAGCAACTTGTGGCATTTCTTTGCCTGCAGACCAGAAGTCAGGCCTGTACAGACATTTGTGCAAATTATAGGACTCCATGCAAACATTTATAAAGACAAGTAGAAAAGAAGGTGCCAGAATACTACAGATTTTCAATTTTTAAAATTCAAATATATTTAAATTAAAATATTTCTTCACAAGTTTTGATACTGTAGATTATTTTACCTTCTTTTAAGGCTAGGATTGTTTCACATGTTCACTGAGTGCATTCTAAAGGGCCTGTGCATTAGGGCTCATTTCTCCATTAACACACAGCTACATTATTCTAAATTAAACATTTAAAACTTTACAGATAAAGTTGCTTTGTTCCCATTTCAGCAATTGAAGAAATTTAATATACATCCTTCTGAAATGACAACCAACACAGAATCCATTAAAAAAAAATATTCCTTAACAGTTTATGGAGAGTCAAATAAAAAAGAAAAAAAAACAACAAAACTTTTTCTTTTGTAGCTCAGGACAGTTTTCAAAGCTTTTTAGAACATTAGCACTTGCTTGCCTGCACCACTTAAAATAGTAACATGGACTCCACACAAAACCAGTCAAAAAGCATGAAAATAGGAAAATCTTAGTATAAGTTTGCAACAAGGAATAGAAATCTTAAAGCACAGATACAGCCCATGAGATCAGAGTCTGTTTTAATTATTTAGCCAATACTGCTGTGATAAACTACACTTTAAGACTTTAGAGTAGGACAACAAGAGGGAGGGAAGAGGTTCAAAGGTTTTCCTGCCACAAAGTACTCAAATTAGTTAGGGAAATAAACCAAACTTATTTTTATGGAAAAAGTCATTTTAAATCAGTGGTTCTTATTTCACAGTCAAGGCTCAACTATCTCCACACATCTACATTACCTCACACAGCTGAGCTCCAACAAGTACATATTTTTGTCAGAGAAAGCAAAATCAGGGCTGTGCATTAGACTGTTACCAAATGAAGTGCAACATCCGTGCTAAGTCATTCTGCACAATTATCTTCCAGATGAAGAAAACCTACAAACGAACTTTGTATCACATGAATTGCAGTTGACTGTGTGGAAGACTCAGAGGTCAGTTTTTAATTTCTGTGCATTTATTCTAGAATCTAGAATCACTAAGTGGTCTCACTGTCTGAGGAAATTCTTCAACCATGTCTTTTCTAACATAAAAGATAAGTTCAGAAAAAAAAATAAATTAAACCAAAAAAAAACATTATACTTCATGCTGAAAGAAGATAAATAATTTTTGAAGTTCATTATTTGCTCAATATTGCTACTGTGCTGCTAGGAAGCACGTTACAACAGTGATGTGGCTGTACAAAAACATTTAGGCTGACAAGGAAACTAGCACTTTTAAGGAGTTTATCAACCCTCTCCATAGGAAAATAAGCCATATTAATTGAAGATAGTATTTGCTGAATGTGGCAGGCGTTGGGGTTTTTTGAGTTAATTTCTTTTTCAAAAATTATTTTAATCAAGTTTTCCACTGAGAAAGCATGTTATGTCACAACTTATTCCCAGTAAGTCTCTAGACTTACAACTATAATTAAAGTTTCTCTAGCAATTACTCTTGAAAATTACTCTTCTCATTAAACTCCCATTAAGGAGACAGGGCTCACACACACAGTTAAAATATCAAGCTTGAGAACTTTTTTCACATTAATTTGGACAAGGCCCAAGTTTGTGAAGCCTCTGTATTGGAATGATGAAGACTTGCCAAAGAAGATAGAAATGCTATCATCCATATATGCACCTCAACCTGTTCTTACATCAAATCAGCATGACACGAGCTAAGCTAAACTAATACACTTTTCAAGAGTAACAGGTATGAACTCCTTCAGCACTAAGCTAGATTTATACTTTTTAAACATTAACATGATTAAAGGTACCCACTTTAACCAATTCCATCTTCTCCTATTCTGACCATAACTCCATTAAGGAAACACTGTGTGTTGCAATAACATACATGAATAACATCTGGGGCATGTTGATTCCACCTGACACAATCCTGCACCTTCAAGGGTTACACATACAGAAAAGGTAAGGACAAGGAAACAAAGGACGAGATGCTGTAATCAGTATCAGCTCTGAGATTTTCTTACACACTTTTGGGGCAGATTCCAAGTAGTACACTGCATTCACCATCCTAATTGCTTCAGTAGTGTAAGATGTGACTCCAGCCTCCACTCTGAAGCATCAGCTTCTTTCTGAAGTTTCTAGAAATACATTGCTAGAAGCACTATCTCCTTAGAAGATCTTAAGTCTTGTAGGAAAAAGACAGGAAAACTCTAACATTTAATGGCATGTTTACATTACAGGTATGCATTACACTTGAGACCAGTGCTTAAAAGACAAGATTTTTCTGTCTTTATGGCTGAACAAATAAAAGTTCTCTGCAGTTACTAAAATAGAATTATTAGCACAACTTATTTTGTTAAACTTCATGGGGGGGGGGTGGATGTTTTGATTTTTTTCAAAATTTCAATTTTCAATTTTTTTTTCAAAATTTCAAATTCAAAATTTTCAAATTCTATTGTTGCAAAAGAATCAAGTGTTGACAATCTGGCAAGAAATCCTACAGTATAATTACAACAGCAAAAACAAAGAAGTGATAGAACTCCACATAGTTCTGTCAGCAAACCCATTCTAGATGTAAACTTTTATAGAAACTTGCACAAAATCAGAGAGCTTGAAAGTCTAAAGAAAAGAAAGTAAGCAATAAATATCAATAAATATCACATAATTTATCACTTTGCCAGTATAGTTAGAATTAGATAATGGGCACCTTTACATCTATTTTCAAATTAATAACTAAGTTCTTGCATTTCTGGACTTTCACATTGTATTTCTCTCTTTAAGAACTGATTTGAAAATACAAAAAGATGATGCATTTTTATGAAAACCAAAAGAATGACAGTAGAGCCCACATCTAAAACTCTTAAAGCATGTGATGGTTACAAAGTGAGCATATGAGTAAAACAAAGAACAAACACAGACTAACTTGTTTTTCAAGACGAAACGACGAGGGTCACAAAAAAAGTAGTTAGTGGGACACGCAAGTCAAACTGAAAACTTGACACTTCTCCAGGTGTTCAGGAAGTAGCAGCCAGTCCCACCACAAAACAATCTTTCAAACAGGCAAAGGCACAAGTTTCAAACAACATGACAGAAACAAACAAGGCCCAACAAAGCAGCAGAGAGAGGGGAGAAGTAACAGTGGAGACACTCATGAAGATGTAAACGAGCTCGTGCAGCCCTACACATAGGGACAAAGCAGTGGAATTTCTACCCTTTTGTAGCATCTTCGTTATCAGTCAGCGAGCCCTTACGTCTAGAGGGGTCAACACAGCTCTGTCCCTCACCGATGCTATGCCATCGGACACGGCACAGAGAGCGCACTTCAGTCCCAACAGGTATCTCTGTAGCCTGGCTGGAAGGACAGAGCAAGGCAGGGGCCGCCTCTGCCCCCAGAGCCGCGGCCCGACCCGCGCTGCCGCTCCCCGCGCGTCCCGCCGAGCGGCGGTCCCGGGCCGTACCTGCGGCGCCGCGGCGCTCCTTGTCCCAGGCGGCGCCCGCTCGCCGCCCGCGGCCGCTCCCCGCCACCCGCAGGAGAGGCTCGTCCTCTCCATCCCCTTCGGGCCCCGAGTCCTCCGACTCCTCCGAGTCCTCCACCTCCTCGAGCCCCGGCTCCACGCACTGCCGCACGGCTCCGCCGGGGGCGGCTCTCGCACTCGGCGGCACCCTCCGGGGCAGCTCCGCCTGAGGCGGCGACGGCGGCGGCTCCACGAGGAGCAGCAGCCGCTCGTCGGGCTCCTCTGCGCCCGGCTCCGCCATGGGCGGTCGGGGCCGGGGCCGAGGGCGGCGGGAGGAGGCGGCGGCGCGGCCGAGCGGGCGGGCTCGGGGCGCTCCCGCCGCTCCGGCTCCGGCTCCGCCGCCCCGCGCGTGCGCGCGGCGCCGCGCCCGCCCCGCCACCTGCCTTAAAGGGGCCGCGGCCGCACCAGCGCCGCCAGCAGGGGCGGCCGGCGGCAGCTCCAGAGGCTTCTCCTGGCCAGCCGCCGGTCAGGAGCTCGGACGGCGGCTTTCAGCGCCGGACGTTTAACAAAAACATCCCTGGCACTCGCCTTAGCTCTACACCTGGAACACGGTTTCCTCCTGGTCCCCACTTGCCATAGCCAGCTGCTCTCCCTCCCCAAACTTTGCGCAGCATTGTTCTATACCATCATCACGGTAACTTACAAAACGAAGCCTAAAAACAGCACAAGAGAAAACAGAATGAATACATTGGCATTATTTCCATGTTCTCCCACTACCCATGCGTTATTGACTGGAAGTGAATACAACTATTATCCCAACACACTGTATCAGATTTCAGCCTGGATGCGTTCTCCCAATCCTGTCTATTGAAGAGGGGTTTTCCTCAAGTTTTGGTGAAATATGGGAGAAAGATACATGCATTAAATACTTGCATAGAATTGAGATTATGTGTTATACTGTTCTCAGCTAAAAATAGTAATTGTATATATTTATTATTAGTTATTCTCATAGTTATGAGCATGGTATAAGCATTTAACATGTGCCTAATCTGGATTACTGGGAAAAATCACTTTTCTTATTTACTGACAAAATATTACCTTACTGAAATGTTGGACTTGTGTTTGTTTTGTCTAGGGTTGCCTGCCAGCCAGTGGACTTTGGAGTTAAGCTGAGTGTCATTTACCTGTGTAACTATTAATATCTGTAATATTTGATAAAATCTGCTCACACTTGCATTTCTGTTCCTATTCCTTTCTATTAAAAGTGAACTCAGTCAGCTGTGACTCCAGATTAATAGCCATTTGTTGCCTAGTAAAGACAAATATGAAGGTTACAGCAACTGGATGTAATTTTCCATACAGAAAATTAAACAGATGTTAATTTCTGCGTGAAGCAAACAAAAAGATCAAACTAAAAGGGAGAAGTCTGACATTTTCCCCAGCGTACTGTTAAGTAATACTGCACCTCCCTTTAGCTACAAGTGAGTTGCGTCTGTTTTAATAATGTTCCATTGAACAGTCAATTCATTAGCTTCTAAAAAGATTGAGCATTAATGCTTTTGAAAAAAATACACTAGTTAGTTTTTTCATAGAAAGGCCTGGGTTGGAAGGAGCCTTAATGATTTTCCTTAAAGACCTTCATGATATTTGTCCCTGCTTTGTGCCTGCTATGGACAAAGCTACCTTCCACTAAACCAAATTGCTCAGACCTCCACTGAACCTGGCCTTATACACTTGCAGAGATGGGGCATTCACAACTTCTGTGAGCACTTTGTTCCAGTGTCTCGCAGGCCTCACAGCAAAAAAAAAGTTTAAAAACCCTTATTTTTGTCTGGTTTATGCGTTCATCTACACATACTACTATATTTTTAAATGCAGTTAACTGGTAGTTTTCATCTTCTGCTTCAATAAGAATTCTGCAACTTGCTCACAGGTCTTGATCTAACATAACCTTTACATTGCCTCACTCTTCAGTAGTGCAGAGTTCAAACACCACTAGAACTCATAATTTAAAAAAATACACACTACCTTCATAGTAATTAACAAACCATTAATTTTAATTCCAAATAGCTAATACTTTTCAATTAGCCACCTGGATTAAAATTCCTAAGAATTACATCACGTAAGTAAGCTGGGTCATTTTTCTCATGCTAAAACTTTTGTCCCTATCTTTCTAACCAACTGAGCAAACTTTGTCATCTGCTCATACGTATTTGAGCGCTTTGTCGAAACACTGGAGAGGAAGAAAAAGAAGGAAAAGGAGGAATACCAGCACAATCGTGCTCTTATCTCTTCAGGTGAGCGCCCTCTTGTGGTACAGACCAGGAGGAGCAGCAGCTCCGCGACATCCAGCAGCGCCAGGGACTGTGGGCACCGCGGAGGGGGAGAGTTCAACTTGGGGAGCTCTCTTCTGTTCTAAGGGCTATCAAACTGTGTTAATTATAGTATGAGCCAACAATTCAAACAGGTGGGTAAGATTACTCGGTCAAAACGTTCAAAATATCCTAATCAGGCTAACTAAACTTACAGAATTGGGACGGTCGCTACGTACACTTCACGCGTCAATTAGCCGTCTGAGCTTAAAACTGTAAAACAGAAGAATCAGATGAGATTTTCCTAAAGAGATTCAGTCGACCAGATACAGGCTAGTTATAATTAAACATTGGAACAAACACACCACGTACTTAACGCGTCTCTTAAATTTTTTACGCTCCCTACTAGTTATTTCAAGGAGGCAAGTAGGAACCTGCCGGTGCCTGTGGCCGCCGGAGGAAAAAGGACAGCGACGGCGGCCGGCTGCCCGTGCTCCAGGGAAACTTCCACCTGCTGAGGCCTTATTGGCACTTCCTAGCAAGCGTGAAAAGCCTGGCCTGCAATTCTCCTGCTGGTGTAACTGCTTTTCCCCAAGTTGTGTTAAAAAAAAAAAAAAAAAAGTCTCGCTGGGTAACATGTCTTTGTCCTTGTGATGCAGTCTTGGGGTAAGCCCGCAGCCCTAGCAGGCTGCTGCTATTCCCTGAGGATCGTCCCTCAAGCACCTGTGCCCCCAGACACGCCCCGAGGAGCAGAGAACGCCCTGGCCCTGGCGGAGCAGCGGGGAGGTACGTGGCTGGTCTCAACAGCCTAATGCTAAACTCTGCGGGGCAGGGAAAACCAGCCCACCAACAAGCTCTTCCCAGCTCAGCAGTTGGGTTCTGGCGAGCTGCCTCTCACAGCGGGACGCCGCCTGTGACAGACGCCAAGCTCCGCCCCGCACCTGCACCGGTGGGCGGCCCAGCGGCCGAGAGGGCCGGGCAGGGGCGGCCCCGCGGACCGCGGCCCGCAGCGCGGATCTGGCGGCGGGGCGGGGCCGGGCTCCGGAGCTCCACGGCGCGGCGTGCGCCGCACCGCCCCCGCCCGCCCCTTCCCAGCGGGAAGTGCCCGGCTCGCACAGGCCCGCTCGGCGCGGAGGGAGAGCGGCGGCGGCGCCGGGAGCGCCGCGGCCATGAACGCGGAGAACCAGGGCTGCAGCGAGCGGCTGGTGACGGCGGCTTATGTGCGCCAGGGGGCGCAGGGCCGCCGCGCGCACGAGCTGCGCCTGCGGGCGCTGCTGGAGCAGGTAATGGGGCCACCGCCCCTGCGCACCCGGGGCCGAACGGGGCACCGCCGCCCCGGGCTCCATCGAGCAGCCCGGTCTCTGCCACCAGCGCCCGCTGTGGGACAGAGCTGCCCCCCGCCCTCCGCGCACCGGGGTTCGAGAGGGCAGAGCGGCTCCGAGGCGCCCGCCGGCCCTCCGAGCAGCCGGGTTGGGCGGGGAAGCCCCCCCGGGCCGGGCTGGTCGCGGCGGCCCCGCGCAGCCCCGTGAGCGCGCAGGCCGGCCGGGGCTCACGGACTCTGCCCTCTGGCACGGCGCCACCGCCCTGTCCGGCCGGAGGCTCGGGAGAGCTGCTGCCGTCCCGGCAGGGACCTGACGGAGCTCCAGAGTAAAAGGCCGCGTTTGAGAGGAAGAGAAAATTACTGCCCTGGGTTGTGCTTTTGCCGAGAAAGGCCCAGCGAACAGTTAAATAAATGTTTAAAAACAGTGAGATACTTGCACATTCTTGCATGAGGTAAAAAGCGATGCTTGTAAGGTGCCAAAACAATGTATTTCATTGCCTCCAGCGTCTAACGAATTAGCAAATGTTTCAGTTCTTGAGCATCCTCAGTCGTCATCTACTGTTTCCAACTTCACTTTGATGCCACACTTCAGAAATTTACTGAACTGGCTGTTTTGTTACTGGGGCATGTGAAAAAGCCTCTGGACCTATAAAAAAATCTTCATGGTTTTATGGGTCCCTGCTTTGAGAATCTTGTCTGCAATTTGCAAAGATGGGTGTGGTTGTTAATTCAGTAAAGAGCACAAGAAAGAGCATGTTTCTGATTGCAGGTTTTGACATATTTTGGAAATGGTTTCCTTCCCTATTAGATAATAACTGGAAAGGAAAATGTGTGGATAGGAAGATGTATTACATTAAAACTGTATTTCCCTTCTGCTCATGGTTTTGGTTCTCTAATATGTGAATATCTTCCCTTTTGTGCAGTTTTTGCTGTTGAGTTCTTGTAGTTGTACATCATGTCTGGAGAATACATCAAATAATCTGTGGTCTTTTAGGAGATAATTAACATGTATGCCCTGCAGTGGTTTTGTGTGTACCATAGAGAACACTTGAAGGTAAAAGATATCCTGATTGTTTTAATGTCGGGATGGGCTAATGTAATTGTATTTAACACATTGAAAAGACATTCTTTAACTTTTCTCTGAATACAGCTTCATAACATTAGATAGTATAAAAGGGAGTAATGAAAATACAAACTGCTGCTTAGCATGAGAAAGAAGGGTAACAATAATCAAACAAGTTGTATAAAGTTTTGTTAATTTTTCATTTCCAAATTTAATATTTATAATATTATTGTTATTATTAAGGGGAAGTGTCCTGAAGATGGATGGGATGAAAGCACCATTGAATTGTTTCTTCATGAACTTGCTATAATGGATAGCAATAACTTCCTGGGCAACTGTGGCGTTGGTGAGAGGGAAGGAAGAGTGGCGTCAGGTCTTGTTGCCCGAAGGCATTACAGGTACAAATTATTGACTGTTTTGAATTATTCAGATTTATTATTAATGCTTTCCAATGGCATATTTTATTGTGGATTTGTTTATCTAAGACCTTGATATCATTTGAGAAAAATAATATAATGTGATAATTGAATTGATACAGCTTTCTATATTAAATTTTCATTAATAACTCTATAGACTAAAGTCTTGAATGAAGCAAAAATGTTTTGTCAGAATTATGTCCTGTACACTGAATTTGCAGAAGCTGAGATGGTTGAGTTGTCCTCTACAAGGGAAGCAGAGATCTTACAGTTTTAAAATGATCTATGCATTACATGCCTTTTATAACAAGGTGCAGCTTTACATCTGTATATTATTAAAAACTACTGTACATTGTAGTTGCACATTATTGAATGTTGACCGTGAACAGCTATTTGTATTTTTTATATTTGTTAATAGCTTTATAATGTGATTAGTTGATAAGGAGATAAAACCCCAGACCATCTATAATAGATTTTATATAAAGTAAGGGGATCTTTAAAGAAAAAAAGAGCTTTTATTAGCTTGTAGCCCTTCTGACACTTACTAAATGGGTATGTTGGACACTATAATTTTAGAGGCTCTGCAGTAATTTCCTAATGAATGTACTTCTTGGTATGTGTGTGTTGGGTGCTGTGCTGAGTACCTTGCTGTGATGTTTTATCCCACAGGAGTGAAACAAAGGGAAAGTTCCAGGATGTTTCTCCTTGAAAGATAAACACAAAAGCCTATTAGAGGCCAGAAAGTTAGTGAGCTTTACTGTACAGAGGTTGAGTTTCTTAGGCTTGATGGCTTTCTTAAGCCCTGCAGTACCATGATGAATTCATGTCAAAATCCAGTGATAGATCAGTTTGGCTTTTTTAGTTTTGTGTACAGCTCTCTAGACTAGGATATGCATGGTAGGGGAGGGGAGGATATCCTGGGAAGTTCTGCTTTTGGACAGTGCTGGAGAAAGTGTGCCTGGCTTCTGGCCAGAGGGAGCCTGAGCTGGTTTTACTACTGTTGTTCCAATGCACCTCTGTCACCTTGCATCTCACTTCTCCTGTGAGTGTCAGCAATAGCAAGGTGTCCTTCCCTCTACTTATTTCTGCAATAAGTTTTACAGGTGACTTTGGGAGTGATGGAGGTAGAGGGAGATGATTTTCTAGCTGTCTCTCCTTTTAGCTTAATAAAGGGGCAATCTTAGGAAGGATTACTTCTTAGGAAGTGGTACATAAGTGCACAAAATAAAAAGTACTGATATGAGACAGCTATGAAGAAGGAATGAAGGAAGAAAATATTTTAGGTGGAGTGAGTATTATATGTAAGTTTCAATTAATTTTCAAGTGTTTGTTGATTTCAGCTTAGCACTTGAAACAGGAAAATAAATTTAAGCTGTAAAACCATGCTCCAAGAAGTTCTGAATATCACATACTCATTGGTCTGCATTTTATTCTGTTGCCAGGACAAAAAAGGAATTAAAGCCATAAGTAGGTGTATACTGTTACTAGCTTACTTGAGCAGCTGCTGCATTTCAGCCATGGGTAAATTTGTTCTGCAAGCTTGTATTCTATAAGTTACTCCAGGATCCTCCACTCCTGAACTAAATAATGTTCAATATTTACAAACACAGTTTATAACAATAATTTATAAACAGAATACAGAAAGACATAGCATTTCATGATAGATAACACTGAATAGCAAAATGATGGATGAAGTGAAGTTGTATAAGATGGGCAAAGCAATACATATATCCATGTATATCACTTTGTATATATTATTTCCTTGCCTTATGGAGATGAAGCATTTGTCAAGGGAGTATCCATAATACCACTATGCCTATGCTACACTACACTATAGACAACTAATTTTTGTTTTCCTTGGTTGTGTGTCTGAACATGTCAGCATTTATAATGCTATTTTGACAAACATCAAGAAGTGCTGAGGTGTTAAAAGGAAACTTAAAGGGAAAAGGAAAAAAAGGAAACTTAAAAAAAAACCTGCCAGAGGCTAAAGGTCTTGCTGCTGTGGATCTTCTCAAAGTTTTTACTTGCATGCAGGAACTTTGTTAATCTACTGTTAAAAAAACCCCCAAATTTCATACAAGTATGTGTTATTTGTTAAAATGGACTTGATTGTGGCAGATACTGATGTTGCATTGCATACAAAGTTTTCCACAATTATGTATCAAGGTAAATTCTCTTCAGTCAGCAAGCTTTATGGCTTTGAAACATGGAACTCTTGATGTATGTTTTCAACTTCTTTTCTTTAGGTTGATCCATGGAATTGGAAGGTCAGGTGATATTTCTGCAGTACAGCCCAAAGCTGCAGGTTCCAGCCTTTTGAACAAACTTACTAATTCAGTAGTTCTGGATGTTATAAAACTGGCTGGTAGGTGTAAATTTGAAAAATCTCACTTGTTTGTGAAGTTACATCATGGATTCTTCATGTTAATTTCTGACTTGCTTTTTGCATGCAGGTGTCCGGACAGTGACCAGTTGCTTTGTGGTTCCTATGGCAACAGGCATGAGTCTAACTCTGTGTTTTTTAACATTGAGGCACAAGAGACCAAAGGCAAAGTACATTATCTGGCCACGTATAGACCAGAAATCTTGCTTTAAATCAATGATAACTGCAGGTAAGAAGGTAACTGATTGATGGCACAGTGTGTGTTCTTCCAACAGATATGAAACTTCCCTCTATCAGAGTGATCAATTCATATCCTTGTAGTAAGATATGGAAAAGGCCTAATGCCTGGTAGTTCTGCTTTATTTGTGCACTCCTGATTTCTAACTTGTAATTAAAATGTGCATGCTGTCTTCCTAATGCCTTGCAAAATGCAGGTGTGTGCCGTGGTACAGGGGTGTATAAAGGAGTTAAGTGAGAACAATACTAAGGAAGTTACAGTTTGCCCTCAGAGTAAGATGCCAATCTGCTGTCCTTAGTTATGTAAAACCAAAGCTCATAGTTCAAATCTCTCTCTCAAATTTATTCCAAAACTTGTGTCCTAGGAATTGTGATCAGAAGGTGACATTCTGTGTGATTTGCACAGTCTTTTCTGTTAGAATCTATTAAAACATAGTAGCATGGTGTATTTTTCAAATGTGTACTGGAACAAAACCCTGCAATTAGTCAGATTTGTTGAGTTATATTAAGTTCTTGCTTTTTTGGTCAGGTTTTGAGCCCGTGGTGATAGAAAATGTATTAGAAGGTGATGAGCTACGGACAGACCTCAAAGCAGTGGAGGCCAAAATCAAGGCTCTTGGTGCTGAAAATATTCTTTGTGTGCATTCTACAACATCTTGCTTTGCTCCAAGGGTACCTGACAGGTAAGCAGTCTTTGTAAGACGTGTGTTATTTGTTACTGTTAAAACAAGTAAACATGCTCCTTACCCCGCAACAACAACAACAAAACCCAAACAACCCCTCCATGTTTTGACCATCCATCTTCCTAAATTTGCTTCTGCCAACAATAAGTAAAGGTTCTTTAATCCCCTTCCAGAAAAGTATATTTAAAAAGTGAGAATTACACAGAAGATTTTTCTTCTGTTATGTAAGTGAGGTTAATGTTGCTCTCTTGTGGTGAAATTCATGTCATTTTGCTAGTGGTTTTCATAAAATTTCATGGAAGTAGTAAAAGTAGATTCTCATGGAAACATAATCCAGGAAATGTAGCTCCATAGCTAATGCCATTTTTTTGATGTTACTGTTGCTTTTTCTACTCTTCTCCACAAGCATAGGAAAGAAATGTTATTGACTCTAAAATGTGGCAAGTAAAAATATATTTCACTCTTCTCTCCTACCTTAAAAAATCCCCCAGTATTTATCATTGGTTAACCTAGTTGCTAGAGGGAAAGATGGGAGTTAAAACCATATAATTCTGTCAGAATACTATGAACATTGCTTGAAGTTGACTTGCAGATTTATTGGCTAACTTAAATCACAGCTATCTAAACTGAATGGTTGTTTTATAGCTTGGGTAAATGAATCTTCTCCTTATCTGCTTCCACTTTTTGACATGCTGCTATTGTTTTGTCCTCTAGAACTAAGAGATGAATTATTAGGTAGTGGCACTATGTTATAATATACCACAGATATAGAAAGATTTGAATGTACTTTCTGTTTAAAATAAACTGTCAACTATTGAAGGCCATAACCTTCATCTTCCTGTGGGAAGGAAAACCTTGACATAATTTCTGGAGGGTTCAATTTTAAATGTCCATTTTTAAATATCTGCATTTGCAAGGCTTTATTTAGTTGTGGTGGCTGTGTTTTAATTTTTAGTAGTTTTATGGCTGCCATACCTATGAAGAACTTTGAAGAACTGTTTAACTCTGTGGGAGTAATTCTCTAGTACATAAACCCTCTTTCTCAGTATTCTACCTGCTGTTACTGTAAGGTGTTTGTAAAACTGCTGTATTTAAGAGAACCAAAGTGTCCTTTTCAGTTGGTCTGGGTACTTAGCAGAATTCTGTATCTTTTTATTTTCAGTAGTAGAAAAAAAGAACAAAGCTTTCTTTTCATGAACTTAAACAAACAGGAGAGAAAGACAGGAAGGACAAAGTGGGAAATACTTCTGTATTTGTGACTATTAAGAACTTCAGTAGCCAACTTAGGTTAATGCTTTATTTTTTATGATATGATTAGTAGCATTTTCAGTGTTGCATTCTAGGCCTTGGAAGCAGGTGCAGGTACATACAGGTGCTGTGCATCGTTTGCTTCCTTTGCATACTAACACATTCTCTTCAAATTGTAGCATTCTCATTCTGTATTGCAAAATGTATCTAATTGTTCAATAGAATATCTTTAGGGAAAAAAGACTTTTCTGTCGTCAATACTTGTAGAAGATAGGTTATTGCTCCTTTAATTTTCAGAAGGTGAGAAAGATGAACATACATAGCTGTACACCCTCTGTGTTTCTAGTTTGGTGAAATTCTGTGCCTGCACTTGACAATAAGCCTGTAAGAGGGAACCTAATGTTCCTTTGAGTATCTCCAGAGGGTGAGGAATGTGTCTGATTAAGAACCAGCAGATCAGAAGGCAAAAACTTTTCCCTGCATAATATATTTCCTCAAGTATTCTATTAACGAGGGGAAGGCACATGAGGAGCAGCTGAGGTCCCTTGGTCTGTTCACTCTGGAGGAGACTGAGTGGAGGCCTCATTGCAGTTACAGCATCCTCGTGAGGGAAAGAGGAGGGGCAGGCACTGATCTGTTCTGCATGGTGACCAGGGACAGGACCCAAGGGAATTGGGCAGAAGCTGAGCTGGAGGAGGTTTAGGTTGGATATCAGGAAAAGATTCCTCACCCAGAGGCTGGTTGGGCCCTGGAACAGGCTCCCCAGGGAAGTGGTCACAGCAGCAAGCCTCAGATAGTTCAAGAAGCATTTGGGCAATGTTCTCAGGTGCCTGGTGTGACTCTTGGGGATTGTGCTGTGCAGGGCCAGGTGTTGGCCTTGGTGATCCTTGTGGGTTCCTTCCATCTCAGAATATTTTGTAATTCTGTGTTGATAAATGTGAAAAATTATTGGAAATGCAGCTCCTCACAAATATCTTGACTGTAGAAGATCAATATGTACATTATATTGCTGGTGTTTCTTAATTATTAAGTACTTTTGATTTTTTTAAGGATAATATGGTGATAATGATTTCCTAAGAATTTATGTTTGGAAAATTAATATGACACTTGCAGTAGAATTTTGCATTGCAGAGCAACACTAGAAAATGTAATAGAAATAGAATGCAAAGGAATGTCACCTCTTGGAAAATGTTTTCAAACTCTGTCACATTTTATATGTATGTCAGTAAATTACAGTGAGAGGCTGTACAGAGGAGGAGATAGAGTAAAAATGCTTTGGAAGTAGAGTTTCCTGATTTTTTTTTTTTTTTTTTTAGGTAATATTACCTTTATCATCACTTTAAATTATTTTATATTGCCTAATTTTTTCAAACAGATTATATTTCTAAAATAGATTCAAAAGTTCGGGGAAAATCATGAGTAATTTTTTTTTAAATACAGCATGATTGGAGTGCTTCAGAAAAGGGTACTGCATATAAGTATGTTTAAAATGCTGAAGGATCTTACTTAAAATGATCAGTGTGCTCATATAAATCTTAATTTGACTGATTAATCAATCCAGGTTGAGCTCACTGTGATTTCAGGGGGTTCTAAAGGCAGATGAAGAGTAAACAGCTGAACAGATTTTCAATTTGTTGACGTCCATATTCAGACATTTTAGGGTTTTCCATTCCTTTAAAGAATTTATTTTTTTAAATCAGTTTATCTGAAACATGCAAGTGAGATTCCAGCCAAAGGATGAAAATACTAGTTCTTTGAGATAATCAGAAACATGTAAAAACTTCCTGTTACAGGATGCTTTTGATTCCCAAGACACTGTTGAAACTACTATAGACTGTTTTCACATTGAATATTAGAGAAAAGAAAAAAGAAAGTGACTAGCTAAAGCTATGTAATTTAATAGTAAAGCAACAAACAAACAAAAAAGCTTCTATCTAAAGCTGCATGGTTTGGGTTATATTAACTGGTGTCCAGACAAAACTTACAGTGAAGCAAGAAAAATGTCAGACTAGATCAACAATTTGCAATATATGTAAAAGCCAATAGAATTTTCATCTTAACTTTATAGCTTAAAATGACAAATACTGCCTTGAGGTACTAATCAAAAGAGTTACTTTTCTCATTCTGACTTCCTTGTAGACTTTCCAGTCTTTTAATGGTCTGACTTGTAAGTTGAACTACAGTAATCAATGCTTCTCTAAATTACGATTTTATGCTCACAGGCTGGAGGAGCTGGCTGTAATTTGTGCTAATTATGACATTCCACATATTGTCAACAATGCATATGGAGTTCAGTCTTCAAAATGTATGCATCTTATCCAGCAGGTAGGAGCTGTGTGTTTCCAATAATTTTTTTTAGCAAGTGTAAGTAAATTTGTGATTGTAGCAAATTTTATCAGATTTGCTGAAAGCTTTGAGAGTAATTCCATGCATGTCTGATATTTGAACAATTTTCTGGGAAAGCACAACAGACTGAAATAGAATTTAAGCATAATAGTTATTTCTCTTATGTGCTTTTTATGTAACCCTAAGTTTATTTAGTTTCTGGTATGTTCATGTGTCTTTATAATGGAAAAATATCCTTAATAAGCTTTCCTAAAATATTTCCTGAGGTTTTTGAACAAAAGTGACATAATGGATCACACTTGAATAGAGATTAAGCCTTCAACAGAATGAGTTAGATTTTTAATTGAAGGTACAGAATTGAACAGCAGCACTTGATAGACATTGTCGCTGTTAAAATATTGTTGGCACAGAGAATGGCTGAGGAAATTGGTTTAAGTTCAGTGTTATGCTCAAAAAAGTTTAATTTCTGTTGCTGTTTAGTTTGAGGAGGATGTTGCTTGATATCTAAGATCAGTCATGAAACAGGATTCTTGCATTGTTCTTCAATATTCTCTTTTCTGTTACCTGTTCAAAAGAATAGGGGGTTATATTTTAATAGGATCCAGAGGATCCTGAACTATTAGTAATGTAAAATATGCTGGTTTGGTTTTTTTTTTTTTGATTGCTAAGACATTACTAACAGGACACAGACCAGCTTAATGTACAATTGTGAAAGAACATCATGTTGGCATTTCTGAATCTTGAAAGACTGAGGGAATTTATGAAATAGAAAATGATATGTGCTTTATTTGTAATGTACTTAGTACAGGTTTATTGTATTTAACTTGCTCAAGTTTAGTGAGAAACTAACATGAATGAGGCTGTGGAAGTGCTGAGTTTTGCTGCATGAAATGTTGTAATGATAAAAATTTTAGACTAAAATGCTACAAATATAATTTTTACTGTGTTTGTTTTGATGTTTTTTCTAGACTCAATAGGTTGTTTGTTCCTTGCTTATACAAATGTATATATTTCAGCTCTAATTTGTTATGCATTTTATTACAAAACTTATTATTTGTGCTAGAAAATTTTCTGTTTATGAGAAAGTAGTTATTAATGAATACTTAGGATATGTATATGCTGAGCACAGTGTGAATACAACTTGCAAGAGTACTACAGGAAAAAGCTTTTGAGACCATTTCATGTTGTGCTTTTCCTCTGGTGTTCTCCTGTCAATTAAATCAAATGGTAGCTGCTGGCATTCATGCTCCCAACAAAAAGCTGACAAACCTGGGAGTGTTCTTCCTGTCTTCTGTGCATTAAGCTATCGAAACATAGAACTAATTAATGAGGTTTAGTTGGCTCTGCTTTTTTTTCTGTCTGTTTGCCACAGGTATTAACTCTGTTTCTACTTCTTACGTGTAGTATGTAGTTTTAAAAATATGTATATTTGCATGTACTTTGATAGGTATGGGGTTTAACCTACTTTTCAGGTTCTCTTATGCTTCTTACTTTTTAATTGTACAGTTCACAGTTTTATGCTACTCAAATTGAAGGTGTACTGCAGAATCTATATTTCTTCCTTTGAAAATATGAGTGGTTTGGTATAAGGGTGTGGGGGATGTCTACTATAAGAAGGTACTTGAATCTTGATTTTTGAAAGCAGCCTTAGAAGAAGGAGTGCTGTAATAAGCCTGTTTGTTTAATGCAAATTTATATATGTATTGAAAAAAACTTTGCTAATGAAGCATTAACCTGTAGCTTTTTATTGTTAGAATTGTAAAAAGTGTTCAGGATTGAACAGCTTTAACTGTATAATTCCATTAAATTTTGAGGGGTTTCTTTTTGATTGTTGCTGAAATGGAGCCACACTTAGACTTGCAGGAACTAAAATTGGTTTTTTTAAATCACGGTAAAATGGGAATTTGTAAGGTTCTATGTTAGGCAGACAATGTTACTGATAGTAAGTAGTGCTAAAAGAGGTAATACCATGATTTTTATGTTTTGATCACAAATGCAGTATCTGAGAGTTTCAGGAATTGTATTTATTTTAGCTTCACTTTTATATAGTTATTATGCTATCACATTTCCCTTTGTTCTAATGTATGCTGTGGATTTTATTTTTTCATCTTTTTTGATAAAGGGTGCTCGGGTTGGCAGAATAGATGCTTTTGTTCAGAGCTTGGACAAAAATTTTATGGTTCCAGTAGGTGGTGCTATCATTGCTGGCTTCAACGAGTCCTTCATTCAGGAGATCAGCAAAATGTATCCAGGTAACTAGTTCATGGGCTGATTTCAGCCATACAGAATTGCTGTAGAAAACTTGATTATCAGCTTTCCTTCACATAATTTTTTTTTTTGCCACTTTAATCTGTATATTGGGGTTTTTTCAGGAAGAGCATCTGCGTCTCCTTCTTTAGATGTCCTCATTACACTTCTGTCTCTGGGAACCAGTGGCTACAAAAAGTTATTGAAAGAGAGAAAGGTAAGCTTTTTGGCAAGCAGTATTTTCTTGAAGTCAGCTGTTAACAAAGTCTTACTGCAAAACTGCTTTCTGTAGTAAATCCAGTTTCTGTCTAGAAAGTCATTGAACTTGTTCTGAGCTCAGAGCTCTGAATGTGGAAAGTCAGTATGATACAATTCCTTCTTGTTTAAATGGTGCTCATGAGTAAGCATGATTTCCATGTTGTTGTTTGTTCAACAGGAGGCTAAACGGAGGGCCTGTACTACCTTGTACAGTATTCATGTTTGTTGTTCCTAAATGTGACTGATATAGTAGGATTTTGTCCAGAAAAACTTAAATGGAGAAATACTCTACTGTTTTTCCATGGTCACACTGCTTCCAGGATAGGAGATTGGACACCCAGAGTAACCCTGGGTCTGTGCTCTTCCTCTTTTGTCCCTATTGTGCTTTTGTACTATGGCAGTGCTTAATTAAATGTTTGTGTGCCACATTCTCTGGAGAATCACAGCTTCTGGTTGGGTTATAGAACTGTGCATTGCCACAAAAAGAGAAGAATATTGTTTTAGCTATTCATCTAGACACACAGCTTAGTTTCTTCTCTGCTTTTCATAGACTATGGGTTTTAAGTTGGGTATAATTGCACTGCACAAAAATCCAGTGCATGTCAGGTTGGAAATTGTATGTCTTGAGTTATCCTTAATTCTGGAATTAATAATTGTGATTTTTCTCTCTTGATTTTTCTCTCTCTTTTTTATAGAGTCTTCATATAGGGAAATGCTGTGAATTAAATACTATTAAATTAATAATTTTAAGCTATGCATTATCTGTTTCATTATTTTATTTGAAAAATATGTTCCAGTTGTTTTCTGCTGACAGTTTGCTGCTGTCTCTGATTATGTGACAGAGCAGTAATTTTGGGTGCTGTGACTTATTTCCAGCTGCTTATAGAGGCATCCATAAACTCTGTACTGTAACTGAGGTCCCATAGGAATAGCTAGACTATAGAAAACCAAACCAAATTAGCAGCCTTACAATGGCTAAGAAGTGATCTGTGCAACTAAACTAAAGTGAAACCAGCTTGTGAAACACTGAAAGCAGTTACTTTTACCTCTACTGCAGCATTTTGTTCTGGACTGTTGTATGTATTGGGTTTTATGTTTTGTGTCTTCATTAAAAGCAAATTGTATTTTTTTCCCCTTTACTCTTATGTCCAGAAGAATCTCAAGTGAATTTATTGTTTTCTGTGAAGATGATTTTGTTGTTAGATTTCTACTGGTAGCTGATGTATAAAGGGCATGAGAAATATTGTCCAAGTCATAAATAAGAATTCTTTCATAAATGTCTTAATGAATAGCTGTACACTTTGAATCATCTAATTTTTCTTGGAAGTAGAATTCTAAAATGAATACAGTATTATATTTTTACAACTTCAGGTCTTTTTATTTCAAATGTGAATATACTCTATAAACAGAGCCTTATATATGGCATAAATATGTTTCTTTTATTGGATTTGCTGTAGAAAGAGAAACATTTTTGCTTAAATCTGTTTGTTCCTGAATTGTAAAAGTGCAATAGTGGTAGTTTATTGCTTGTGCTCTGAGGAAGCAGAGGCAGAGCTATTAAGTTTCCAGCAGGAACTATTTATAGCTTGACATTGAGTACTCCTTTCTATATTGGTGCAGCTGTACCTACTCACACACAAAAAAAAAATCAGCTATAAAAAACTTCAGGTTTATTTTTTTTCTTTCTCTTTTTACCTGATCCTGATTTGTGTGGGTGTTACTTCAGGTTATTTGAGCTTAGGCCAGAAAGACCAGAATATTACTGAGAAGAGATTAGTCTCACACAAACAACAAAATAATCTGCCCAGTTTTTATTTTACACAGATTAGCTATTTATTACAGGAAGGGATGTACATGGAGTGAGATATTTGACAAGCTGGGAGTTGCAGAGTGTACAATTGTCCTGGAGTATGAGATTATATGTAGTGATATGAAGAAGTACTGACTTTTCAGAATTCTTTTTTTATATGTTTATGTGATGATTACAACAGTGGTTTTCTGATCTCAGCAGGCAATTCTAGGTCCTTTTGAAGTACAGAAAACAGCTGGTCCATAGTCAAATTTGTTAATATTTTGCTCTTAAAGAACTTTATATAAAGGTTGTATTTTTATAGCAGCTTTTGATGCCTCAGTCCAGGTCCTGTGTTTTACATTTCTAGGTCATAAAAGTTGCTATTTTCATATATGTATGTGTGTGTCTAAACCAGGCCATGTGAAGTAAATATAGTTGTTGCACTGTGTAATGGCATAAGCAGGCTTAGTTATCATCTCAAATTTCATAGAGAACCAGAGCCCTGCGTTCAGGGTTTGCATTCAGAACCCTACAGGCCAGGTTTAATACCTGCTATTATCCAATATGGTCCTTCTAATCCACTTAACTAATTATTATACCGGTATTATTGAAGAGGTGATGGTTTTGTTTACAGCAGTTATGGATTTTCTCATTAGACTTAACAATCAAGATAATTCTCATTTTCTTAAATGCATTTCTGTGTTACTGTGGGATGTGATAGAGCTTTTTATATTGGTATCCATCTGTCTGCCTACTTTGAGAGTAAAACTGGAGTTATTTTTATGTCCTTATGGAGTATGTATCTAAAATATTTAAAACCATGCAGAGTGGGAGGAAATTGTTTGGGTTTTACAATTCAGTGTAATGTTGGGTTTATGTTTCATGAGTTATCATCGATGTAGTTGTTCTGATTGGAATAAATTATTTGCACAGTTCAGTGTGAGTTTGTATTGCTGCTCTACTTACGATGGAAGAAGAGGGAAGACATTTAAGGAGGGATATTAAAAATGTAAAAAAAAATCAGCTGTTCTCAAAGCAAGATAAACATTTGTTACTCCTTTTTTTTTTCATAGTTAGCTTCTTACACTGTAGTATGTCAAATATGAGAATATTGGAGGATTTTCCTCATGTGAGGAAAATATATATATAACCATATTCAAGCTTTAGAGTAGCTGGAGGCAAATTAGTTTAAATGAAGTGTTTTAATTGTGTGTAATTAAACAAGTGCCAAGCATGAATGGAAATTTCAGAGAGGCCTCCATACCTAAAACCTGTGTTGAAGTGTGGGTCACAGAGTCTGAACTCAAATGTCTCACAAGTGCTGAAGAGAAAATGTGTTGATTGCTGTTGTTAAGAGAGACCTTTAAAAAATGTGACTGTTTGTGTTACCAAATCAGATTGGCAAGACTTACTGGGCACTTTCTGTAAGACATTGATGATAAAAAGATTTCAAGGTTCTGTCGTTAATTTAATGTTTTTAAAACTTTCCAGTGTAAATCCGTAACAAAATTCTTGCAGTGCAAGAGAATCTGCCTAGGATGGTGTGTAGTACATGCAGGTGTCACACACATGCACATATAGTTTGTCATGTGTTTGGCTGCATTTCAAGAAACTGAGCCTCCTTCTGGGTTCTCATCTGCTGGCAGGTCTTCATGCTCAGCACTGCAGCTCCTCTGCTGGGGGGTGTGGTGCCCCAAGTGCTCTGGTCAGATCACATCTCAGAAGCAGCTGGTCCTCCTGAGGTATGAAGCAGGAGAGATCTCATGGTTGCATCATAAAACAGCTGCTGCTGCAAAGTGAGGTGGGACCAGATCAGTCTCAGGCAATTGTAGGAGAGCTGGCAGTCTGTGTGGAGGGGGAAGAGGCTGTAAAATGACTCCTGTGCAGTGTCCTCTTCTGCACCATCCGCAGCTCTGTGACCATTCCCTTGGGACAGCTCGTCTTTTCAGATGAGAGTGATACAGGGAGGAAGGCAGAGTGTTACAGACGCAGAGTGTAAGCAAGCTGGGTGGCTAGAGCCAACTAGGATTGTTTCAACTCTGCACAAAAACTTTCCTGACCTTGATCAATTGCCTCTTTGACAGCTGGTATAGGACTGATGGCTTATTCAGTACCTCCATCTTCTTCTTCTCTGGAGTTACTGGCTTTTTCCTTACTTGTTTCCTTCTTGTTATTTTCATTTTCAAGAACAGTGCCTATCACAATGGAGCAACAAGTGAAGAGTCACCTATGCTACTGTAGGTTCTATTAAAAATAGTCTTATAGTGTAAATATAGTTTGAATCAAATATTTTTAATGATTGTTACAACACTTCTTGAAGAGATTTTTGTATATATATGTGAAAATAGACTGCTTCATCCAAACAATTGAGTTATTTGGCCTCTTTGATGCAGACAGTGTTGTTGACATGTTTGCTGTTTTTTAAGGTGTTTTGTTGGCTTAGGTGCTCAAAGAACCAGAAGTGAAAGACACTTTCACATAGTTTAGCATTCATTTGTCTAGCCTAATGAGGTTTTGTGATAAGTTTCTAAGGTAAAGGAGTGAATTAATAATGAAACTTAACTGACATTTAGTGCTTGAGTTGTTCAGTATAACTTCAGTATAATAGTTGGCTTCTTTGGAAAAAACTTGAGTGCCTGCTACAGAAAATCTATTATGTAGGAGCTCAATTATATATAATTGCTTAGGGTGCTTATAAATTTTCCATATATGAGAAATATTTTATAATGGAGGTTGGTTATAGATTTGACCTCACAAAAATATTGCTTTAATCCGTTTTTTTGGAAAGGCAGTTAATCTATTTTGCAACAAACTTCTAAAACTATAAAATGTCCAGAGGGCTTCCAATGGAAAGATGCAAAATAGTGTTGTTCATAAAAACAGGAAACTTTGAATTTGTGTTCATGCATCTTTAGTCAAGCTGATGAAAATACATACTTGGGGTTTTTTTGCTACCTTTCCATTCTCCTTTGTTTTAACAAATTCCTGTGTATGTAAGGGCTCATCTAGTACCCTAATTTCAATAGGGTAGATTTAATTAAATTTAATATATTTATGCAGTGGGTAACTTTTTATACCAACTTTCAGTAATACTTCCAGTATTCCTTTCAGCAGTCCTTTCAGTAATACTATAAGAAATGTATCAGAGAATTTCCTGGATGCATCATGTAAAAATTATTTGGAAATTGGTCTTGTTCCAGTATATTTTTTTCTCAGTACTAATTTCAGCAATTATATCTCCATAGAATTTATATGTGAATTTATCTCACAATGTATGTGTATTTCTACAATATTTTGGTTCAGTTTTAGAAGTAAATAGCCAGCAGAGGGAGCACAGATTAATTTATGATTTGTATTCCGGAATAAATATTAATAAAAGACTGGTATATTAGTGATGCTTATTATGGAAAATAACAAATTAATAATGTGCTTATATACAGTGAGGGACCTGAGGAAAGGCAGAAGTGTCTGAACATTTGAAACATAAATATTTTTCAGCTTCTGTGAGTGAACTGTAAATAAACTCTGAACTAAAACCATAAAATCACTTGGTTCATAAGAAATAAGAATGATTTTTCACAGATTTCAAGTTCTGATAATTAAACATAGATACCTCCCAATTTTTATGGGTTTTTTCAAGTATTACAGAAGCTTTATGTTTTTGTAGATAGTTGTATCAATAGCCTAATTCATTTACACAGTAAGAAGGTACTTTTTTCTCTCTATCTGTATTTGTTCTGTGATATTAGGAAGTACAGATGGGGAGCTGTGTTCATTTAGTTGCTCATGAAGAGCGGCGAGGTTTCCTGCAGTGGTTCAAGAAAAGCAGCTGTAACATTCTTCTAACTTAGGTACCACAAACCTCATTTGGTTTCAGGAGACCTTGGGGAGGTTCTGTTCAAAAGCATAATTTTGATCACAAGCTGTAATTTATGTCAGAGTCCATAGGTCAAAGCAGGATACTGCTCTACAAACAGAAGAGGTAATTCTATTTAAAGAATGAAAAATCACTTGTCAGGTCCAGAAATTGATGAGGATGCTTAAACAGGCAGTCACACTGAAGCAGATAAGCAGGACAATTTTTATGGCCTCAAAGAGGAGAAGCCTGGTGTTTAATATCTTTTACAAAGGCTGCCCACTGTCTGTATGGTTTTGCTAGTTTTTATGAGATACTAAGCATTAAAAAGGATGGAAAAAATGCTAAAGCTTACAATAAGAATGGTGTTTATTCTCACTCTGCCCATAAGTGTTTTGAGCTGATATCTGAAGAGGAATATATTAAACTGAGGAAGAGCATGAGCAATTATCATAGCTTACTACAGGGGAAGAGGGAGGATATAAAATACAGATGAAGTAAGAGAAACAGCCTTTTATGTGCAGTGTGGCTTGTATCTGTGCCAAAGTATTTATGAATCTCAGTCTTATGACACTTCACAGCAAAGGTACAATCCAATTAAGTGATAGCAGAAATTCAGATATTTTCATTCTTGTAGTCAGCTTGAACAGGAGTGAGGTCCTAGGAAAAGGACAGACTGCTCAACAGAGCTGAGTATTCAGGAGAATGTATATTGTGTGAAACAAAATATGGTCAAATGTGTACTTATAGCCTCTTTAAGAGACTGGATTTTTATTCTCATACAGAAAAAGACATCTCTGCACTAGGGGGAAATGTGATTGTGTGATACATGGTAGCAAGATATACTTCTTTTAGTCTGGAATGTATTAAAGGAGAGAAGACAAAGTAAGGAGCAATTTGCCAAAACGTGGCCATCTGAGATGGTAGCAGTTCATTGTCAGTAGCTTAGGGGGCTAGGGCATGGGAAGGCTCTTGAAAAGTAGTGTGGAGTAAGACCTGTTGTACAGTGGGAATCTCATCAAGACTTTTTACCTCCCTAGGTTTCAGGGCCATAGAGAGAATGAATGACATCCCAAGCACATATATTAGACCAGATAGAGACTTTTGTATCAGTTGAGAGATAAGAGCAGCGCTCAGGAAATTGAGCTGTTCCTTTATAGACTTATTTCAGAGAATTGTCTGATCCGCTTACTTGGTACACATGAAAAGAGAATCAGCTGAGCACCTGTAGCATGTAAAAGAGACATAACAGTTTCGTGAAATAGGTGCTATTTTCTCTGTTTGATAGTTAATAACAAAAATATTGCATCTTTTTTTCAGGAGATGTTTTCGTATCTTTCAAGTGAGCTGAAGAAGCTGGCAGATAACCACAATGAGAGACTGTTAGACACACCACATAATCCCATTTCCTTAGGTAATTGTTGGGGTTTTAACTTTAAAAAAAAAATCTAATATACTGTTGATTCATAATGCACTTCCACATACCATTCCTATATATTAAACATCACTACACACTACTCAATTGAAAAATAATTCAATAAGGTTACCAAAAAGGTAATCTGCTATAAAAGGAGTGTAGCAGCTTGGACCCATTATTTTGCTCCTGTCCACCATATTCATTTGACAGAAATGAATTCAAGACAGGCTGAAGATGTTAGTGTGCAGTAATACTTCATAAAAATTAGATTTAAAAATAAATTAGGGTGTAATTACTCATCATCTTAGTTGTAAAAAAAATTATTGCATTCCTGCTCAGGATATTTGTTTTAAGCAAAAATTCTGCTGAACACTGAAATAATAATGCCCACCTGTGCGGAATCTGCATACAGTCTAACCAAGAAAGTAATCTATGACAGCTTGTGGAAAAATTAAAAATTATATGTAGTGTTTCTTTTTTTTCTTTGGATGTGAATACAAAAATGCAACTAGATTCTTGCTGTTGGAAAGCAACTTGTCATTCGTGGTGGCTCTTTGGAGAAAAAGTAGCTTTGTAGCAGTTTTAACCTGACCTTATGTTACTTTAGCCATGTCGCTGAAGACTCTAGATGAAACTAATGATGCTGCTGTTACCCAGCTTGGATCTATGCTTTTCACAAGACAAGTTTCTGGAGCAAGGTAAGGATATTATGAATTTGAAAGATTGGGGGACTGGGGGGGTTGTATTAGCAGATATTGTACGAAATCCTGTGAAGTGTTTTGTACCAATTGTGTCATGATTACAGAAGGCAGTCTGACAAGTTAGAGAGTAATCACCCTTTGTCATCACTGTTAAAGATCAGTAATGTCTCCCTGCCTGAGTTACCAGTGAGGCTTTCTATGTCTACTTTAGTATCCTAAATAGATAATCTATGCCCATTTAATTTAGTGTCATTATTCCCTAGTATCCCTTGATTTTATTTAGTTTCCAGATGTTGTCTGATCTTACAATATAGGTGTAAGCTACAATGGAGGATCTTTGTTTTGTTTATTGCAGCACAAATATGGTTATGCCAGATGTCAAGGGAATAGGCTTTTGATATCCTACACAGCTTTTTGTCAAATGGAAAAAAATCTGCTTTCTGGAACTAATTGTGTTTTTAAAAAATTAAAATTAAAAATCTATAACCTGAGCCAGTCTGAGCTGAATTTATTTTTAGAGACACTGTTAAAATGAAATGCAAGCCAAATAATCTTTAATGATTTTGGTTTAAACCTTTTAGAAGAAGAGAATGATTTAAAATTTGTTTTGGCAGCATTCCTTAATCTGAATATTACTGCTGCCATGCTAACTTCTGCCATAGACTTAATGTTATTTTTTTGTAGCAGAGCTGAATGTTTCCACATCAGAAGGTATGCTTCATTAGCTTGGATTATTCCACTTCCTGCCCAGATGAATGACAGTAAATCTATATGTACTGTGGTTAGATGCTCTTTTTAATTTGCCTGTCCTAACCTTGGCCGGTCCTGTAATTTTAACAGTCTTTGGTTGAAATTGTTTGAGAGTTTCAATTTTTGAAGTTAAAACTTTCGAAATCTTTCCCTGATGTGAAGGTTTCAGGTTTTCCCTTTTGTTATATAAGTAATTATTTTGTAGTATATGCTGTTTGACCTGGCATTTCAACAGATTTTAAGTTACGCTGGTATTGAGCATCAGTGGTAGGAATAGCAACTCCCTACTTCAATAGGAACTTGTGTAATTGTGTTCAACCTAGGGTACCACATAAAATGTCAAGGCATCTTTAACTGAATCATGATTTTGTGTGTTTGTTTCAGGGTTGTTCCCTGTGGGTCTGTACAAACTGTGAATAACTACACTTTTAAAGGCTTTATGTCACATACAAATAACTATCCTTGTGCTTACCTCAATGCTGCCTCAGCAATTGGAATTAAAAAGCAAGATGTAGATGTATTCCTGAAAAGACTTGACAAGTGTTTGAAGACTTTTAGAAAAGAAGCAAAGCAAGAAAAAAGTACAAATGAAATCAGTGATGCTAACACAGCCACAGAACAACTTGAAGACTAGAAGATACAGATTTAGTAACACAGGAAGATAAGGTTTTGTCTGAAGTATGTCAGGTTTGTATTGGGTTAGGACTGTGCATCTGCAATGCAGAAATTTATTCTTGATCTTATGTTCTTTTTATTGAAAACAGTAATAAAAATTTGGATGGAATTCAAGAAAGTAGGTGATACTCTCCAAGGACAAAGGACCAGACACACGTTTTTTGCAGTGTATGAAATGCACTTAATATCTGCCAAAGTAAAGCTTTTTGTTCAAAGACTTACAGTTTGCCTTTCAATCTGTGTGTGGCTATTTGGACAGTGTTTACCAAATCACAGTATGTTTGTTCACATGTTTTTGTTTAACAGTATTGTCTGTGGCAGTGACTGAATTCCCTCCTAAATGTAGACCATCCAAGCAACATTTCTCTGCTCTCAGAATACTTTGTTTTTCATCAATAAATGTGTCACATTTAATTTCTTTTCAAAGATTTATGCAAATGTTTGGATAGCACTTATTAACAGTGCTCAGACTGCATGGGTAAATGAGGGAGTTGGAATAGTAATGTTTTTCAGGTGTTCTCACCTGTCATGAACTACCTAGAACTAGTCAGCCTCCAGTGGCAAAGAAGGAACCTAGAGTACCTCATATCCTTTCAGTACTTAGCTCTTGAAAACATCTGCATAGTTCAGCAGCCCAAAGGAGCTTTAATACTGCATGTCAGGGTTTGTGAAGTGAAGAGGTACAGTTACTGCAGGGGTTTGGGTTTTTTTTATTTTTGTTCTTCTGATTTGATAGGGTGATCAGATCAAAAACTCTCTGGAAAGGAGGAATACCATGTAGGAAAAATGCTGTTTTAAGAGCCAGTGAGACCTGAGAGTATTTTGGCATTTTCAGTCCACTCTTGTTGAAGGAGCTATAGTTCCATTTTTGTAGGGTCTCTTGCCATTGTCACTGTTGCTTCTGTGAATCTGTGCAGTTGCTGATTTGAATTCATTAAGCAAACAATAGATTCAGAGTCTGTTCCTCAGACAAAGGTTCCATATCACTGGAGTGACAGTGCTGCAGGTTGCAAAATGTGTAGTTATTCTTAAATGTGGTTACTATAGCGTCTATGTAATTTACTGTTCAAAGTAAGCATAATGTTCAAAGACATTTTCTTTGTCTGTAGCATTGTTCAGGAGATCACCATTAATGAGTTCTAAGTGTCAGGAAATGTTTTAGTTACTTGGTTGAGTGGGATCTGAGACATGCATCCTTCAGAGCCCTCTGTAAATCACTTTCTCAAAATAGTGGTGCTTTTGAGAGATTGTCGGTCCAGCACATTCAAATGAATTCACGCAAGAGGTGATGGTAGTATGTGGGAGTTAATAACGTGCTAATCATCATGAAGGTGCTCTCACTTAATGAGGTCCCTTGTATCTTCAGCTTAAGTGGAACTGCTGCTTCCACATTGTTATTGCTGGAGTTACACATTAGATTGATTAAAGCTTGTGCAGGTACAGCTCCCCAGACTGCAGTCACCATTGTTGTTTGCTGTACAAACACATCCTAGGAGACATGTCAGGTAAGTTGGTCACTGAGCCCTTGTGGCTGTAAGGAGATGTAAATAGCTTGTCTTTTCTTTCTTTCTCTCTTTCCCCTCCCCCCCCTCCCTCCCTCCCCCACCTCCTTTTTTTTTTTTTTTTTTTTTTTTTTTTTTTTTTTTTTAATGAAACCATGCTCTACCTCAGTTTTTCCAGTCAGTAAAACTTCCACAAACTTTGGAGCCACTTCTCTGCAGCTTACTGCCTCAGTATTCTGTATATTGGAGCAGCCACTGAAAACCACCAGGCCTTAGTGATACCTTTCTTCCTGGTTTTTGGTATTGCCTGAATGAGTATAAGTTATTGATTTAGATGACCAGTCACAGAATGTTAATGTTAGCACTATTAATAAAAGAGTTTAGGGAGATGTGTGCTAGCAGCTAAAATAAGCATTTTGATGAGTAGTATCCTGTTTCTGAATAAAGAAAATAGCATTTGCCTTCTCTGAGAGGAAGACATTTCTGCCTTTTTTGGTCTCATAATTTATTGTCTGCTGAAAGTAATTCAGTCACTTCTAACACAGATTGAACTGCTTCCTTGATTAATGTTTTTTTCTGTCTGAAATGTTTCCCATTTGCAATCAAAGCTGAAAATTTCAACAAAGCTCTGAACAAGAGTTCATAGACCTAAATAGTTTTTGGGTTTTACTTCTTAAACCTTTTTTATTAAAAAAACTGTGATGGCTTTAATTGGAAGCAAATACAAAATTTAATTTGTGTCATTCAAGTTCTTCACAGATCTTAGGGAAGCCAGCTGAAGTAAAAAAATCTAAAGTATTTTGAAAAATGTTTCCCAGCACAATGTATGATCTCTTGAACTAAGTATTCATGTTATATTGCTTTGGTAAGCTTTTGTACCAGTTTTCAGTTTTGTTTGCTTGCTTTATCCCCATAAATATATTTAGTTTTAATTAATATTAATTTTTTAGAGACAGAACCATTCTATAATGTTGCATAAATGTAAGGAAATTTTAAGTAATTAAAATGCAATATCCTTCTAAGTAAGTGGAGAAGACATGGTTCTTTACAGCATATTTGAAACAGGAGATTCAGTAGAGGATAAAAAGTCCTTTTCAAGTAAGGGTATAAATTTCTTAGTCTCTATTCAGTAATGTCTATAATAAAGTAGTGAAATAACTCTGGAGCATGTACCCATGAGCAGAGGTTTCATGTCCTTTGTGTAACAGTTACAGGGAGATTTCATGGCTATGGCAGCTCCTGCCCACTAAAAGCAGTCCTGTGAAAGATGGCAGTGGACAAACTGTGCAGCATAAAACAAATAACAAATGCATTAGCAGTACTTGCCTTCTATGAAGATCTCTCCAAGATTGTACAGTGAAGTAGAAAAAGCTTATTAATTAAGTTGCAGCCCTTTTCCTAACCTCTATGTACACTCATCGCTAAAGGCTTTCACGTGGCTCAAAAATCTGCAAGAACCAACTTGCTGCCCCCAGCTTCTACATTATGAGGGAGACATCTGGGAAGGCTGCCTGGGCTCCAGAACATACTCAGGGCTCATAGAGCAGGAATCCTTAATAGAAACACCAAGCAGAGATGCCCATGTAGTAAGGCTGTCTCACAGCTATTTATGTATCTACCTTTCTCCATCATCTTCTAGGTTACAGCACGTAGCTTGGGTGCAAGGGTAGGCAGGGACCACTCAGGCTGCTGCAGTCTGAATCACCAAAGTGACCTTCCCCCTATAGGGCCTGCAACTGTTGTGTGAGATGCTTTGCTTTCCCTATGATGTTGCATCTTAGACTCTCTGGATCTATACAGGTGGAAGAAATGAGGGAGCAGATGGTTCTGCCTTATAAAAATAGCACTGGGATAATAGAGTGCAAGTGAATTGACACTGAATGACCCATCTCACAGGCCCATTCTTAGTTTACTTTTTTTTTTGTAGTATCTGAGATAATCAACAAAACAAAGGACTTGGAGCAATAATATTGCCTATTTGTGCTTTGCTCATAACAATTGCCTAAGATACAAAGCAAATAAAATCTACCAGATGCAGCAAATTCTCTTGAGCCTAAGAAAGCAAAATTGTAATGTTGCAAATGTAAATGCTGGCATTGCAGCTTAATACACATATAAACCGAGCAATCTATATTGTGTGATCATCATTTTTTAAGAAAGGCTGGAGCCCAGAGACTAGCAAATGTTCTCATCTGCAGTGTATCAGCAGTTCTCAGTCTTCAGCTGCTGTACAGATAATAATTCTAATTGAAGAATCATTACATGGATCCATATGTGAATGATAGATGGGCTACAGCCTTTTGTTCATGATACTTTAAAGACTGAGTTGCTGCTTTTACTTTTATATGGGGAGATTAGATTGCCTCCCCCTGCTTTTTTTTTAATGCAACATTTTAATCACCCTGGTCTGACAGGATTTGGAATCTGAAGGGAAAACAATTTCTATAGCTGACAATTTTTTTAAACAATAGCTATTTAAAGTCTTGAATTGGTTACAAAGTGACACTCCACAGAGAATCTTTGTTCAAATGTTTTTAATTCTGAAACTAGTGCTTGAAAAATTGTGTTCCATGTGCTCTGTAATAATTGTTTTTCATATATTATACTTTTTTTTCCCCTCAAAGATAACAGCATACACTTTAGTGCAGTTTAATAATCCTTTTTAAAAAACCATAGTTTAAAAGGCATTTGCTCCATTACTCATCAAGCATCTGTTGTATCAAAGAAGTGGTAATATATTTATCTTGATGGATAAGCTTCAGTGTTCTGGACCAAGTTCAGTGTAACTGGACCAAGCTTTCAATATTCCTTTGGGGATCCTAAAGTCAAGTTCATGGTCTAATTAAGATTGGTGTGATGATTATATCTGCTGCTGAACAGGAGTCTTTCATCAAACCTCATTTCAACTAAATTCAAAGCAGATCCAGTTCAGAAGCTGAATTGATTTCTTAATGTGGATGGTGGAGTTTAATTTGCCTTTAGATCCTGTATTCTAATCCAGGCTAAGTCAGTTATAGTAGAATTATAACTGTTTGATGTTTAACTTAATGTGAATAGAAAGAATGTAGGGGTTTCAGCGGGCTGCTACCATTCCTATTGCTTGTTCTCAAAGGGCTACAAATATTAGGCTGCTGTCTTACACCTGTGCTGTTTGGAGGGTGCTGTTGGTCATGTACATGTACAATGACAGCAGCAGAGGTGTGTGTGTGTTTGTTATTGATCTTTTTCTGGGCACCCCAAGTAGGAGCACACCACCTGGGAATTCAAGATGAACATGTAGCATTACTCCTGATCTGTGTTCTCCAAAAACTCTGAGGTAAATTTCTTGTGAATGAAGTGTACCAGAGGAGCACACGGCCAAAATACAGGAAAAAGGAGCAAGGTCTCCTGTTATCATCTTATTACAATGGCTCCATACATTCTCGGTGATTTCTCATGGGCAGCTCCTCACAGCACAGACTCCTTCACAGCCTCCAACTCTCTTCACAGTACAGCCAACAAACCCCAACTCTCTTCTCAACTAGCTAACCCACTCTTTTGTAGCACTCTTCTTATTGGACAGCTGTGGCCTGTTAAAGGTAGGCTTGTTCTTAATCTTTGCTGATTAGTACAGCTGCAACTCCTCAAGTGTGAGACTACTTTCTGCACTATCTTTATTTTCTTACATTCTATCCCTCCGCAGTCTCCAACATTTTTGAAGCTTTTACGTTGGTTATATGTGTTTGGCTCTTGCGACGTATAAAGCTCATATTGCTATGGGAACTCATGTAAAGAATGTTTGCAGCCATTCTTGTTGCTTTACCTGAACTATTTCTGAGCTACCTCTGTAGGTGCTGGGACAAGGTGCACTGCTGCAGCACTGCAGCTGGCAGGTCACAGGTGCAGCCTGGAGCTCTTGCTGCAGGAGAATTTGGTGCCCAGTAGAGGAAAGCATTCCTGCTTTGCTTTGGTATTGGGCTGCCAAGCACATGTGAAGTAGAACTAGTTTGCAGACACAGCTACTGTTGAGGAGTTAAACCTGCAACTTCCTGGAGTCTGAGGAACTGCAGAAGAGAAAAGAGCTTAGTTTGGTCTACAATATGTCAAATTGAGAAATGTAGCTGTTGAGGGAAAATAATATGTCTGTTATTTTCTATAGAAATGTCTTTTTAAAAATTGCAACATACTGTGTAAATTCTTTATTAAATACAAATTTGCTTACTACTCTCATTGTTTTCTTGTGGCTTCTGATTCTATACAGCATCTATTTCAATAGTGGTAGAGGAATTGCAAAAAGCTTAGTGGGTGGAGAGGCTTTGGATACAGTAAAGACACATTTTTAAATGGAAGATGAGGAAAGTGTCTAGAAAGTTCATAAAAATAGAAATAGCCTGAAATGCTTGCTATGCAGTTGAGGAGGTGTTGAGTCTCCAGGAGGATCAGAGTATGCATAGTAAAGTCTTGACCTCTTGCACGGTGCAAGCACCAGAGAATACTGTCAAAATGTAGCTCTCATTTCATCACAGTGGTAGCCTACTCTCTAATAGTATGCATTTCCAGTACTCTGTTCGGCCCTCACCCCACTGAGTGATTTTGGCTGTGTTTTTTTTAGACTCTTTATGAGTGCAGCAGAAAAAGGATGGGAAGGGAGGAAAAATGCCTACCAGTGAATTGCCATCCCCACTGATGCAGAACCTCCTATGCAAGAAGTCAGCTGGAGCACAAAACAGCAGCAGGTGCAAGTGCACATGCCACTGGCTTTTTTTTTGTTAGAGGGTTTATAATCAGTAAATGGATTTGAATCTAATTTTTTTTAATAATGTTTTAACTAGTGTCATTAAAACTCATGCTCATATCCCATACAGATGGCACAAACTGTCACGCTCTGGTTTTCTCTTTGGTTTGGTTTCTAAAAATTTCTGCTGAATGTTAAATCTATGTCTAAATCTGTGAAAGGATAGCACTTCAAGTTTCAGAAAAGATGCACCTCATGTTGACCTAGCAGTGCATGTTTTCATTGGGCCCCACAGAGTTCATTTTCCATCTCTGGAGACATGCTTAGGAATTTCAGCCTCATTAATCCAAAGCCTCTTGAAGGGAGGTGCTGTGTCACTGAGAAAGTGGAGGTCTTTGTGGGCTCTTCAGAGTGTCTTGTGCTGGCTTCACCCCGTGACTTCTGGATCCATATGCTCGTTTACAAGTAAATAGCTTTCCATCTCTCTTTGCACTGCAATGGGCAGTATAAATGCTTCTTCATTGCTTCTACACCCTTATCAGTATTTAAAGTTATGGCAAGTGGAACACTGCTGCTGCCTCAAGCAAGGCTGTAAGGCGCATGTGAATTTGCTAGTGGGGTGGAGCAGGATGCGAGGGTGTTTGAGCTGGGATGATGGCACAACTTGTGCTCCTCATCCTGAAACACCATTGCTCTGCCAGGTGAGGCAGGGCTGCCGTGGCCCTCCTGCAGTGTCAGCTAGGCAGAAGCGAAGTGTGCAGCTGCCCTTGGGGTGCCCGGTGTGCTGATGTGAAAGGGAGTGGTGTTTTCTCTTTCCTAGACGGGATGGCCCTGCCGGGGGCTCAGGAAGCAGAGGCAGTAACAATGTATTTTTATAATGGAAGGTAGCAGCAGCGCTCAGGACTCCTGGGGCACCACTTAGCAGAGTTAAAAGATGCCCCTTTCATTTAGTTGCTATATATCTGCATTTCTGCATCTCCCTATTTGCTTTGTTCTTGCATAAACCCCTCTCCCTGCATTTGCACGCCCCAGTTTTCCTCTTCCTTGCAGTTTTTGTAGATTTTTACATCCATGCGAGTGGTGGCAAAGCTCAGCTCTTTTGCTGTGAGAGCATTTAGCATGTATGCTGCATTTACTTGGCATAAGCATAGAAGGCCACAGTAGGGGCAAGACAGTGGGGAATGGAGCCAGTTGTTTACATTTTCCTCCAAAGGGCTGGTAGGTCAAACATCCTTCTCCTGTCCACAATTCTCTGCCATTAACAGCTGTTAGCGAGTGTTAGCGCATCATATTTTTTCCCCTCGAGGCTGAGTACATTATCTCTACAACACTCTAGCACCTTGCTGGGAACAGCCACAGCTCTGTTTTCAAAGTGTTTTGTTAATGCTTGTGACCTTGGTGGTGTGACCACAACACCTGCTTTACCTGATAAGATCATTAATTTTTTTTCTCTTCAGCCTTTGTGTGGAGCATAAGCAGATCTTCATTTGTACCTGGGAAACGTTTCCCAAACATCAGCTTACTAGAGCACTGACCTGTATCTCCCGGTATTTTTTAATGTGTTAAATAGACAATTAAAAGAAATCACTTCAATAAAGGCAGAGTGAACACAAGCTCCTCGTTAGCTGCAATCGAGCAAGACGGTGTTGGAATCAATGATGTGGCTTTTCAGCTGTCACTCTGCCACAGCAACAGCTGTCTGTCAGTGGAGGTGACAGCAGAGAGCTGATCTATTCTCTTCTCTGAGCTATAGAGATAAGCTGCACGTGCACAATGAATGTGTTCTCTAAATAAACACATGGGGAAGAGCAGAGGGGTTTTTTTAATGATAAATCTTTTCACTCTTCTAACAGTTCCTCCTTCCTGATGGATTGAGAACTGGCTGAACAGCAGATCCCAGAGGGTCATAATCAGTGGCATGGGCTCTAGTTGGAGGCCTGTCTCAAGTGGTGTCCCCCAGGGTTCAATACTTGGCCCAGTACTGTTTAATTTATTCACCAGTGACTTGGATGAATGTTCAGATGCCTCCTCAGCAAGTTCATGGATGACACAAAGTGGGTAGAAGCTTTGGGCTGATCCCTCTGAGTGCTCTGCACAGCAATCAGAAGGAATCAGAAGGACCTGCACACTCCCTTCAGAAGGACCTGGGCAGGTTGGAGAGATGGACAGGAAGGGACCATTTGAAATTCCACAAAGGCAAATGCAGGATCCTGCACCTGGGGAACAAAATCCCCAGGGACCAGCACATGCTTGGGGACAAACTGCTGGAAAGCAGCTCTGCAAAGAAGGACCTGGGGGACACTGAGTGTCTGTGAGCCAGCAGTGCCCTTGTGGCCAGGAGGGCCAGTGGTACCCAGGGGTGCATTAGGGAGAGCAGTGACAGCAGGCTGAGGGAGCTGATCCTGTCCCTCTACTCAGCCCCAGTGAAGCTCATCTGGAGTTCTGTGTCCAGTTCTGGGCTCCTCAGTACAAGAGAGACATGGAGCTCCTGGAACAGGTCCAACAGTGGGCTATAAGGATAATTAAAGGGTGGGAACACCTCTGTTACGAGGAAAGGCTGAGGGAGCTGGGCCTGTTCAACCCTAACATGAGATGACTGAGAGGGAAGCTCATAATTATGAGGAAGAACTTCTTTATTGTGTAAGTGACTGGGTGCTGGAACAGGTTGCCCAAAGAAGTTGTGGAGACTCCTTCCATGGAGATACTCAAGAACCATCTGGACACAATCCTGTGCCATGTGCTCTAGGATGGCCCTGCTTGAGCAGGGAGTTTGGACCAAATGGCTCACTGTGATCCTTTCCAATCTTACCCATTCTGGAATTCTGTGAGTCCTCCTCCTTTTTCAGTTTACCAGATTGCTGTCACCCCCTCCCTTTTTTTTTTTTTTTTTTTTTCCCAGTGGCTGTGGGTTGTTCTGCTTTTTGCCTAACAAATTTGGTTTTTTGCATGTTGCTGCATTGAATTTCTGTGACTCCATCCCACCTTCTGCTGTGTTCCACCTTCAATCAAGGTGGGGTCTGCCAGAGGAGGACAAGCAGGTGGTGCTGCCTCCAGGGCTAATGTCAGTGCCATGGCTGCAGCTGATGTCCATAAAGTGCTGATTGCAATTGTTTGGATAAGGTTTAAATGGGTCTTTAACTCAGCTGTAGAAGAGCTCTAGGGGCTTGTGAAGGGATTAGCCTTACTTTAGGCTTTTCCCCAGTCCCTTGTGTAGGCAGGCCTTGCATTTGCTTTTGCTCCTTTATTAATCAGGCATTTATTAAAATTGTTTATTAAATTGTTTATTAAATTGTAAGGTGCCTTCAACTTTCCCCTCCCCACTGTTTGCCCCAGTTTTGTTATTCCTGCACTGCAGGGCTGGTATTATTTTCATGTACAGGGCAATGCCTTTCTTTCTTCCTCACCCCTGTGCTGGCTGGAGAGAAACAGATTTCCTTGGCAGAAATCCTGTGTTTAGGGTCTTGCTGCATGGCCCCATGCTCAAGTATGTCCTGATGGTGTGTCCTATGTGGCAGGGATTGTAATTGCTCCTGTTTTTCTGCCTTACTCTACAGTTGCAGGTGTTTGTATTTAGGAATCTGTGAGTCTCAGTAAGACGTAGCAGTGCAAGCACTGTGTCATGAAAACATAGGGATGACTCAGAAGGCTGATCATGTCACTGGTCCAGACTAAGAATGCATGTGTCATGAGGGACTTGGTTCAAGTCCTTCCAAAAAGACCAACAGCAACTCACAGTGGCACAAAAAGGGGAGAGCTGATCTCAGCCTCTACATGTACAAAAAAACCCATAAATGTTTTCATTTAAAAATTCAGCTTCATTCTTTATTTTATCATTTTGGTTGTACAACACTTGCATGTATTTTTTATTTTTGCCTGAGGTCTCCAAAGCCTGAAATGGAAAGGATGGATTTTTCCATCAGTCTGTGAGATGGAGCTGAATAAGGATCTTTCCCATTTTACAGGTAGCAAGGACAAGACAGCAGGATCTCCTCAGAAGGCCAATTGCCTTTCATGTAGCTGTGCTGGTTGTGCCCTTTAGCTCTGTCTCAGAAGCCCAAAGCAGCAGGTCAAAGCCTGAGGTACAAGATGGGTAGCTCAGGACACACACTATCCCTGTCCTTGCCTCTCTCTCTTTCGCATGCACATTGCTTCAAATCTTCCATTTTAAACTGTTTTCTACTTAATCAAGGATAAATACATTTTTACCTGAATAATGTTTGGTATAGGATCCACAAGACTGAATGCCACATTATGGCAATATAAGGGTATAAAATCAGCAGCTCCCAAGTTGCAAGCTACTGGGTTTGATAGGTAGCTCCTTCAATAATTTCAAATGGCCTAAGGTGAAAGGAGCTTAAAAAGATGTCTGATTTCCTACCAGAGGGATGGAGTAGCAGTGAAGAGAGCCATCACCATTTCTGCTGCTCTCAGTTTATTGAACATGCACTGCCAGAAAAAAAAAAGTCAGTTTTCAGGACAATTAACAGATACTTCAAATAATTAAAAATAATATCTCAGCAATTATAGTTACATAGCATCTTGCATGCAATCAATCTTACCTTTGAAATTTATGGTTTTAGGAAAATTTAATACAAGTTGCTGAAAATTAAGCAAATAACTGACCAACATTATAAAATGTTATCCTTTTGTAAGCTGTTACTTGTAGCTTTCCAGAAAACAAGGTGTCTAAAATAAGATTTTGTCAGGAAAAATTTCAGTGCTATCAGTTAGTTTGAAACATTAATTCTCTTTCTGGTTCTGTCTCAGGATAGATCTTTTATTTTTAACACAGAGAGTGCAGAACAGAGGAATCACATGCTGCATCTATATGCAGAGATTTGGGTTGTTTTCCAAAGAGTTTATAATTTTTGTCCAAAGTTAGATCATTGCTGTGGTCTGCTTTCAATTTTACTGCTAAGTCTCAACTAAGGCAAACATTATCCAAACTGGTCATTTCTAAGACATATTTTATTTTAAAATCCCACTAAGAAAGTAATTTGAATCATTAAAATATAGGTGCCATAAATCTTGGTCATCTAAGCCACAATTCATCCATACTGCACAAAATTTCCCCTGAGATTTCACATTTTCCAAGATGTATATGTAAGTATATAAGCACCTTTCCAAGTTTTTTCCAAAACCCAGATAATAATTTAGCTATATTAGTTTATATTATATTATTGCTGTATACATAACCGTATTGTAGCTCCATAATATAGCAGTTGATGGAATTAACCACTGCATTCAGAAATGCCAGAAAGAAGTTAAGCTGCTTTTCCTCCAGAGGAACCTGCAGCTGCAGTGGGGAGAGACACCTGGGCTCTGTGTCCCAGGCCAGCCCGCGTGGGTGCGAGGGCGGCAGCACGGGTGGGTCACTGATCTCTGATCTCTGGTGGCTGATCCTGGGCCAGGCTCAGGCAGGCCCCAGCTGAACTGCTCCCTCTTGCCTGTAGCTGTCATTTAACCAGCTGTTAAATGAGTTAAAGATAACTAAGGAAAGAGATGAAGCAGTGCTCTTTGGGAGCACCATTGCACATATCCGATTATACCTTAATAGAGCTGCAGGAACGTGCCCTGATCCTACCAGCTGCTGACAAACAGCAAAGGAACTTCAGGGAAAGCTGAGGCTCTTGCTGGTACTTGGCACCAACCTGGGCATCAACTGCAGCTCCTGACAGGCCTTAATCAACTCTCTCCAGATAAGCCCTTCCCGTTAGTGTTTAACCTGTGTGAACTGCACACAAGTCTGCTTCCTGGGCATGGAGGTTTCTAACAGACTAGCTATAAAAGAAAAAAAAGCACCAAAACAACAAGCTCAAACACCAAAAAAAAGTAAATAAAGGAAGATGGGTGCAGGGAATAGACAAATTAATTGCACCATATCCAAGCTACATATGCTGGGATAGAAACTCCTTTACCGAGGGTAACCATCCAGTATCCATTCCTATAGCAATGATAAATGATAGCTGAGGGCCCCTAGAACAACCCAAGAAGTCCTGGTTTATTTCTAAACAGCTCCTAAGAGCGCTGATGCTATGATTGATGGCTCCTTACTTGAAACCTTCTTTCCCAAAAAGCACAAGACTGTCAATATTTATAAGCTTTACTCACACAAGTCAGCAAATATAATAGGCAAATATGCAGAGCAAAATACAATTTGATTGATTAGACACTTTGCAGAGAAAGCACCAAGTTCTTTATTACAGATATTTGTCTTGTAGTCTTTTCCACTCTGATGCTTGTTAGTGCATATGGAGAGTTTTGCTTGTATTTTTAAATACTGTTACGTGTGAGACACAGGGGAAAGGTTTTTCCATGGATTTTCTCTTATTTTAATTTAAAATAGGTCAGATATAATGCTGGCCAAATCATGTCCTGTTAAGCTCAAACCTATGTATCTTTCGAGTACTTAGTGCATTATTGAGAATTGACATCAACTATGCCACAAGAAGAGCAACTAAAATTCCCATCTTTATAAATATTTCAGGTGCCAATATAAAAACAGACGTCATAGTAGCAGCAGCTTTTCTCCTTTGTCTGTATTAGTGTAATTGGGAATATGCCAGCATTTTGCCACCCCAAATGGTCACCAATAGGTGGTGCTGCTCTTTCCAAATTCTCAGCAAGACTCTTCGGTTTGTCTCTCAAGCAAATTCTCCTGCATGCTCACCTTCCTGACAGATCTTCCTCAAAGCATTTTGTTGATAAATACACAATTCTCAAAAGAATGATCTCATATTTTCATATTCCTTCTTTGCTGCTCTGACCTTTAGTTGCTCTTGCACACTAGTCTTTGGTTTTTCCCCATGCTGCAATCTTTTGCAGCCAGCTGTCAAGTGGGAACTTCTGGGAACGTGATTCCCACGCCCAGAGCTTTGGCTGCACTCCCAAAGAGCTTACCTTTGTCCTCATTCAAAGTTCTTTTATCATGACTGTATTTTTCCATTCTTTCTGAAAATGGGTCTTAACAGCGCTCTAAAACAAATGAATCATTTTCACTCAAAGTCATCTTTACTAGAACTTGTACAAAATTCTGCTTTTGAATGCAGAAGCAAAAACTTAAAGAAAGGGAAAGGTCGTATAAACATAAAGCAAAATCTGTCAAATGGTGTAGAGCAGACCTGGTGACACCAGTCTTTTATCTTAAGCAAGGATATTCTTTTTGCTCATTAATTCAGAATTCAAACTGATAGGTGTGTTCTGCTTTCAGTGACTGGTTCAGGGCAATATCCTCTAACTCCCACTTGCAGTTATCCAGTGATGATTCTCCTGATGGAAGCCATGACATCAGATTTGCACTGATGGGGAGAGCAAGGTTCATCACCATCCAGCTGCCAGCATGCACTTTGTGTTTTCCTGAGCTCCACCCAGGAGCCAGAAAGTGCCACTGACAGCAGGTCCAGTGGGACCACATGAGCCAAGCCTCCACATCAGAGACCAACATGATCACAGCTATGACTTCCTCTCACAGCTGTGATATTCAGGGTGCTTGTTTGCATTTGTAACAGCTTTGGTAAGACCTTTTTTCCAGTGCTGCCTATAAAAAGCAATAGACTTACCTCTAAGCAAATGCTGACTGGGGTGCTTCTGCCAGCCTGGGTCTGGGGTAGGGCATACCCTGGAAGAGAAGGAAAGCTGCCACTTCCAGCACCCCTGCAGTACAGTATGGTCTGTCCAGGTCCCTTGGCTCCCTCTTGACTCTTAGAGGGTATATCTAGGCTAGAACATTTCTGGTAAGAGACTGCATCCCCAGAGGCTTGATTCCTAATTGCCAGGGGGAAAAAAAAAGAAGTGAGTATTTCAGATCATAGCATTTTAGAATCATGGAATATTAAGGGGTTAGAATGGGCCTTAAAGATCTTCTAGTCCCAAGCCCCCTCTGCAAGGGGCAGGGATATCTCCCACTACACCAAGTGGCTCTAGGTCTTATCCAACCTGGCCTTGTACACTGACAGGGTTGGGACATCCACAACCTCCGTGGGCAACCTGTTCCAGTGTCTCACCACCCTCACAGTAAAGAATATCTTCCTTGTATCTAACCTAAACTTCCCCTCTTTCAGTTTGTGCCCATTACTCCCTGTCCTATCACTACAGCTCCTGATGGAAAGTCCCTCTCTGGATTCCCTGCAGGTCCATTCAGATACTGGAAGGTTGTTAGGAGGTCTCCACACAGTCTTCTCCAAGATGAACAGCCCAAACCTCCACAGCCTGTCATCATAGAGGAGGTGCTCCAGTCCTCTTACCAACTCCATGGTTCTCCTCTGGACTTGCTCCAACATTTCCATGTTCTCTTAGGTTGGCAGCACCAGAACTGCACACAGTTCTTCAGGTGGGGTCTCACAAGGGCCGAACGGAGGGGGAGAATCACTTCCTCTGACCTGCTGCCACTCTCCTTTTGATACAGCCCAGGTTTCTCTTGGATTTCTGGCCTGCAAGTGCACATTGCTGGCTCATGTTAAGATTTTCATCAACCATCACCCCCAAGCCTTTTGTGCAATCCTGTGCTCTCGGACAGGATAGAGACATGACATTTGGAATGTCATCCGTAGCCCCTAGAGTATATATAAGATAGCTGCCAGAAGTCCCTCTGACCTTAAAGGTACAGATACTCTGAGCCCTCTGACATGTCCAAAGGGCTGGAGTGCTTCACTTGGAGGTGACTGGCTGGGCCTCAGCTGGGGAACCTGTGCTGTGCACTTGGAGGGCAGTGGCATCCTTGGAACACTGCTCTTTACCTCCTGAGTTATGGGGCCAAAGGTTCTCAAGCTATGTTTTCCTTCTGCTCAGCTTAATGAATGTTGAGGGGATTTTTTATTTTCCTTTCTGTTTGTCATGCCTGGAAGGATGAAGTGCATCTTTCCTCCTTCCAGGGAGGAGGAAACTCTAAGCCTCAGGGTAAGACTGTTTCCCCAAGGCTTAGAGAATCTTTTGGGGAAAGACTGAGAACAGATTTGTCATTTCCTCATTGAATGATGATCAGAAAAGCGCTGTGTGAGGGAGGAACGTGGTGGTTATCACAGTGTTTTAAAAATAGTGTCCAGAACTGCATTTCTTGAAGGTCTTGGTCCCTTGTTATGCTTTAGGAAATAGAGTGGCTCAAGGCTTCCATGGGGGCAGAGGCAAACAAACACCCCATATTTGCATCACCTTTGAATTTGAGCATGCCTGATCTGGAACCCTTAGTTTTGGGCACTTTTGGACATGGGCACCTTTTGACCTCAGGACTCACCAGAGCTGAGCAACAATGAAGTTATTTGAGAGGCAGCCATCTCACTATTGAAAACCATATTCTGCAGATGATGCCCAAATTCCCAAGCTATGCAGCCTTCAGACAAGGCACAAGAAGGGATGCCTCTATCATCATTCTCTCATCTCTAAGTCAGGTTTTCTTTTTTTCCCTCCAGCCTACCCTGAGTTAGTTGTTGTTACTGATCCATCCTCCTGCCTGTGGGAAGGAAGTGTCTTGTGCCCTCCAAGGTCCATCTGATACATTACTGAGGTTTCAGTGCTCAGCACCTACACCTTGTACAGAGAGGTATAACCTTAATTTCCCAGCCTGTCTTTTTGAGTTTAACTGAAAAGTAAAGTTTCTAAACTTCAGCTTCTAGCATGTGTGCATTGCTCTAGATAAGATCTTGCTGACCCTGTAAGAGATTCCACAATAAAAGAATTTGTTTTGTTGCATGAGTATGATTTATGAGTATTGAAAAATAAAAAGGATCTTGGCACGGGAAATAGAAATCTGATATGAGGAAAAGAGATATTGTTTGGGTGCACACTGAGAAACATTGACATCCTTGTTACAGCTCTGGGGAAACCAGATCGGTTCAGCCACATGATCCAAAACATAATGAGCCTACACATTAATTTTAAAGATGCCAGTAAATCAGTAAGCATCTTGAAGGGTGGAACAAATATCCTGAGCATGAATATTCATCATTGTCTCTGGTAGGTTTCATACAAACCTAGCTGTTTTACAGACATTGGTGAAACAAACATCTTTCGCTTAGTATCAGCATCAGACACAATGTATGACATATTCACTGAAGGAACAGAATGGTCTGTGCAGAGAAACTTTTCTGATCCTTGACTGTAGGTATAAGGGAAGAGAAAAACACAGAACTGAGCACAGACCTACCCAAAGTAAGTATGATCCCAAGACCCGAAAGGCAGTTTGGGAAACAGGCTGCCTAGGAAAGGCTTGTTAGAAGCCCAGAAACTATCTTTGTTTTCTTAATCCCTCCAGTGCCCAAAGGAACAGCGCTCAGAAATTTTGTTAGAAACACCATAGCACCAATTTCTGCCAAGCCAAATAACTTGCAAATCCTCCACATTTTTAGCCAGGAAGAGTTTTAGATTTGCTGCTTTGCAGCTGCTTCAGGATCAGCTTTTGATACATTTTGTGACTGCATCCTTTTTTAGCCCAGTTTATTCCATTTTTTCAGGCTTGTCCAGAACTGGTACATATTGTCAATCCTCTGCCAGGTAGGAACAGATTTGAAGTTTTGCAGGCTGGTGTAGAGCACAAAACCTGTTCTGCAGAAATACATTTTGTAAATGTCTTTGTTTTAACTGCAGACATTGTGAGACATTGTAGGTATACATTCAAGAAAATACTTTGTTGAACTATGAACAAAACAACACCTTGTGACTCCTGCTGCACAGCCTCCACTGCTGTCCAAGCCTTGTTTTTCTCTTTATAAATCACTGGGCTGGACTGACCACTATGTGTTTAGTTGCTTATTCAATGTTGGTAAAGACTGAAGAGAACAGAGGCTAAAATAGAGATGTGCAAATGATTACTCAGTACCATTACATTTAGTGCATTTTCTGCTAATAGATAAGACAATTTCTGTCTAAAACATTTTTGACTCAGTTGTACGCTATGGCAACAAAAAGACATTTTTAGGTCTTTCTGCTGTTTCCAAGTTCAGCTGCTTTTTTCCACTGTTTTATTTCTTTGCTTTGTACTAGACAGTTTCAGCATTTATTCTTGTTTTTCCTGTTTCTCAATGTTCCTAATGAAAATTCCAATAATAAAATGTCAATAAAAGTTAAATTCATGCTTCAGATGTGAATTTTTTCATATATTTTCCATGAATTTCCAAAGCCCTACCCCCAAAATCCACAAATAGGAAATCATTAAAGCCAAGGGATCTTGGGAGAAGGCATAACTAGTGGTGTCTCCCAACCTTCACTCACAAGTTAGCCAAATGGAAATAATACTTGAAATTAGTTGCACAGGTGTTTATTCTCTAAGCTTATTGGAAAAAAAAAAAAAAAGGTTACCTATTCTATCACTTTATTGTGGAATTACTAAATAACTGTGGTTTTGCTCCAGTCCATAAGAATATTGCATAGGCTCAATGGTACTCTTAGGGCTATATAAGAGACAGGAGGGCTGATGGCACATAACAATCAGTCTCAAAACATCACTGGTAGACTGAAGAATCAATTACACTTTAAAAGCAGTTCTCTCTTCCTACCTATTCACTCAAAGACAGAGGACCAGTGACTCTGTCAGCTGGGTGGCAGAGGCAGTGGCACGGGTGCTGTGCTCAGGGGCTTGAGGGGATTTTGGCACAACACCAGGCACTGGGGGACAGTGGGGGCCTGGCCTGACCTGCTTCTCCTTCTGGCAGTGGAGCCAGTCTGACAGGAGTGGGGAGAGCCCTTCCCTCGCTTCCCTTGAGCACACCTGGAGCCTCTCTGCCCTGGTGGCACAGGGGGCTTGTCTCAAGGGCTGCAGTGGCACCACAGCTGGACACAGCCAGGCTTCCCCACCCCAAACACAACCTGTGGCTGAGAAGTGCACAAAAAGGGAGATGTGGTCAGCTGCTTCTCTGATGGACAGCCTCTGTCTTGCACTTAATGGGCTTCAGTGAATCAATCCAGAGGTCCCAAGGAGTTAAACACAGATGAAATTCCTTCTCTCATAACAGGCTGGGGATCTGCGGACAGGGTTAAGCCACAATGCGAAAATCCCATTCAAGCAGAAATGTCACGTTATTTACTTGCTAAAACAATGCTCTTATTGCAAAGACATGTTAGGAGTGAAAATATGACAGCATCTATTTTAGGTTGTCATTGATCTTTAATTTGCTATGACCTGAAGGTTTTCCATGTAGTCAGTGCTTTTTGGCCGAAATATATGACTGCAGGGAAATGAGTAAATGAGTGCCAGAGATGTTCTTTTTTCCTATGAAAAGACTGAAATTGCTTTGTGTAAATGTGTGGAAAATGCTGATATTTTGTTTCTATAAATACTTTGCCTCCTGCGTGCTGTATTTCATTTGTGCTGTTTCCTAGGAGTATTTGGCTTCTTATCACTTTTACACAGTGTGCTGAATACAAATGAGCTACAGTTTACCCAGCAACCAAGCTGTGGAGCATTTGTGGCTGTTGTGCATTTCCTGAGCAAGAGTAACTACTGAATGAAGCAGATTACCCTGTAGCCTTGCAAAACACTGAGGATTATAAAACATGCATTTAGTGGATAAATACACAGAGGAAAATGCACAGACGATCTCTGTTTCTATATATATGGATGTGCATACACATGAATATATCTGGGTGATACAAAAAAACCCATGCTGAAATAATCCATCATTTTTAATGACAATTTAAATTTAGAGGAAGCAAAAAACCTCAAAAGTGCATCTCTTACTCTCAGTGATACCACCTACAACCAGAACCCTTGTTTATGGGGTCTATAAACACGGCTCCATTACCACAGACTCCTGTGGTCACAGGATGATCCGCTTTGAAAGGATCCTCAGGAGATCACAGGTCCAGCCTTGGCTCAGAGCAGGGCCAGCTTTGAGCTTAGAGCAGGTTTCTCAAGGCTTGATACAGCTGTTTCTTGAAACCTCTGAGGATGGAGAGTGCACAGCCTCTCAGGGCAGCTGCACCACTTTCTGATTGTCCTTGTAGGGAAAATCTTTCTCCACACATTCAATCTCAACCTCTCTTGTTTCAGATTGAATGTGTGGAGAAAGATTAGGGACCTCTCATTCTCCCCGACACCTCTCAAAGGTAGCAGAGGGTGATCTCTATTGGCAGCAGCCAACAGAGCAAGAAACCCTGGATGTAGCCCACCAAGTGCCATGGACACCTAAGGTCCAAGTTCTCTTGAGATTCCTGACTCAGTCCTCATCCTCTGCTGGTCTCCTCCCACCCTCTGCATTCTGATGCATTTTGGCAGTGGGGTGAACCAAGGTGATGGGTTTGCTTAGCTGGGGAGGGGACCTCCTAGCAGAACCAAGAGGAAAGACTCAAATTTTGTCAAGAAAATTTTGGGTGAAAAATGTCACTCGTGCACCGAGGTCAGGGCAGGAGCAGACGAGAGGCAGGATCGTAGCAGAGGCGAAGAAGAACTTTATTCTAAAGAACCGCACGGTTTTTATAGAGTGGTACGATAGATTCTATTCTATTGGCTAACTAACAGAAACATCTTTCTCACACACTGTCCTTGTGAGGAACAGAAAAACAAAGTAGAAAAACAGCACCTGCAAATTGTTTATAGTCAACAGGTTATCACATCTTTCCAGCTCCCTAAAATTTCTCACAAGCCACTGTGAGAAACACTGGCTATTTCTCTCTCCTGTCCCATCCACAGAAAAACATGAACAGTTTTCACAAGACTTTGGGAAACACCAGGAAGCTTTCCCCTACTTGGGTAATCAGCCATGGGCAGAGAAGGGAGAGAAAAGTGCACTCAGAATTCCACACCTGAAGTTGTCATCCAGGTCAGTCTCATCATTTTGTCACTCACAAGCTTGAGCAAGGACTTTGTGTTGCCTTGAGAGGGGAAGGGCAGTGTAAGCACTGAGGTCCTCAGCACTTCCCATGAGCATGCCACATCTTTCATTGCTAAAATACACATTTGAATATGCCAGATCTTGTTATATAGGAGTGCTTTTAGTGTCTCAAAGCAATTTAAATGAGTCTTGTTGAACTGACTGACAAATGTAATAGAGATGCACTTGGCAATTTTTGCTTAAACTGTACTCAGTGACGTAGTTTGCCAAGGTGGGCAATGATGTTATGATTATTGGAAGTTAAAGATCTGCATATCATGATTTTGCTATAATCTACTTAATACCTGGGGGTTTAAACCTGCATTCTTTGCTCTGGTACATTGGCATAGGCTTTTCAGTGCACTGGGTTATGTTGTATGTTGTAGTAAAATAGAAATTTATTTTATAAATATAAAATATTCTAAACTATTCTAACTTAATTTAACATCATTAAAAACAGAACATAATTAGTGGAAATGATACTTCCCCCTGTAGCACAGAGGTTGGCTGTTATTTGATGGAAATTATCTTAAGGTTCATCTCAAATGAGCAGGAGCCAATATGGGGTCATTTCCAGGGAAATTGGGACTGCAGAGGGTTTGTCCTCTTCCAAAATGTAGTGACTGTCTATTCTGTAAGGGTGCTGTACCCAGCAATCCTGGTTTGAGTGGCAAGGTTGGAAGTAGTTCAGTGCACATGAAATCAATAAGTGGAATTGGGGTGAAATGGTCAAGGAACTGCAGTTGATCTAATGGCAACTGATAGAATTTATTATCTGACTGTACAATTTGTCCATAAACAGATATCTACAAGGCAAAATCTAGCCTTTGTTTAATAGTCCTTTGCCATGATTCCCACAAAGCCTGCTTTCCTTCTTCCATGGAAGGGATGAGGGGCAGGCAAGGAGCATCCAGCTGCCCCTCCTTCTGCACAGCCTTTGCAGTACCTGAGTACTGCCAGCCAGAGGTGCTTCCAATTTCTTGCCCACCTGACAGGCACAGGAATGGGGCACAGCTGGCAGGAGGGCAAGTGTGGTCTTGTTCACAGGGGTCCCAGGATGAGGGCAGAGACGAGAAAGTTGACTCCATGTATCAGAAGCTTGATTTATTATTCTAAGATAGATAATATATTAAAACTATACTAAAAGAATAGAGGAAAGGATTTCACTAGCAGGCTAAGCTAAGAATAGAAAAGGAATGAATAACAAAGGTCTTCTCCCAGACCGAGACCGGCCGGACAGGTGAACTGTGATTGGCCCGTAATTGGAAACAGCCTGGTGAGGCCAATCACAGATTCCCCCTGTTGCATTCCACAGCAGCAGATAAGAATTGTTTACAGTTTGTTCCTGAGGCCTCTCAGTTTCTCAGGAGGGGAAAAATCCTAAGGAAAGGATTTTTCATAAAACATGTCGTTGACAGGCAAGCACTGCAAGAAGTCACTGAAACTGGCATAAGGAAAAGCAGATCCCGAGTGGGTGAGGATGTAGGGAGGGAAGGTGCATGGGAATGTGGCTACACAGCCTTAGTGCAGGCTTCATTAATTTTGCTCTTCAAGAAACAATTTGTGACTCCCTTGATCTCCCAGGGATTCACAAGTGAAGGAAAAAGGAAGATGTGTGGATTGTTATGCTTATTAAGTTTTTATTCCTTTCCTTCCTATGGGGCTAATATATTAATAATACCTCATCTCAAAAACTCTCATTACAGGGAAGGGCTGTAGGTGAGGCTATGTGTGAAAATCTCTGGGGCACCCCAACTTGTTCTGCCTGTTCCTCTTTCCACAGCAATTCCTTTCCAGATCTGGGGTGTTGGAGCCACTGTGAATCTTGGCTTAGGGACTTTTTAAAAAGCATGAAAACAAGGGCAGCACATGTGAGCAGATCCTCTTTTTCTGGTGTAATGTGAATAACCACCTCCACCATACAGGGCCTGCTGGTGTAAGAGACTGGGGTTGGGGAGCACAGTGCCAGTGCACAGAACATGCTAGCTCTCCAAAAATAGAACTTGGCAACCTGTATTTTTTTTTTTAATTTCTGAGAATATTTTTTAAAATGGTTTTCATAAAAGCCTATCCTGTAGCCCTACATTTCAACAAAGTAAATTGCCTCTGTGCTTCTTTAAAGGAGAACTGCAGTAACATACCAGGTGTGCAATCTGGACCAGAAATCTTCAGAAGTCAAGAGCTAAGGACATTTAATCCTGACGAAGCAGACTAAACATTTGGTCTGAGAGCTGGAGAAAATTCAAGGTAATAATAACGTGCTCTGCATGTTGCAGTACATCTCCTCTAGCAGTTGGAGTCCAAAAAGGTCACATCAACCATGAGTGAAGAAAGAAAGGAAAAGACTCAGCAAGGTGAATATTGCTCAGAGCATTAATTTCTCCATACCTTCTCCACAGCAGGGTCACAAGCAATTAAGGGTCCTCATAGTGGGAACACTTCCACTGACATAATTTACTCTCATCCACAATTTTTTTTCTAATTTCTTACTTTGGAGATGTGGTGTGTTGTGATCCAACAAAACTAATTTTTATTTTCAAACTACACTAGAAATTAAATTTTTTAGTCAAAATGTTGATGTGTTTTTCCCTTCCATGCTCTCATTTCCTATGGGGTGACCTGATCAGCAGCCTTCCATCTATAACTGTCCACTTCTGTCAAGTTACAGAAAAAAATACAGTCAAAGCCTCTATGTTAATTCTTACTCAATAAAGCTGGGGTTTATAAAAAAGGCATTGAAAACTGAAAATGAGAACTCATGAGAAATGCCTTCCTGAACTTGAAGAAACAAAGCTGACAACTTTCACATCAAAATATTTATTTTAATATCTATGTGCTCCTAAATGCTCTTCTGATTTATTTTCTCCTTGCAATTCAAGATAAATATCCAAAATTTTGGAAAAGAAAAAGAGCTGCTGTGCTAGAAGAAATGACAGTGATAATGTCATACATCAGAGTGTTGAGATGTCTCAGTTATACCCACCTGGGAATCAGAGTATTTTCCACTCAGCATACAGTCAGAAGATCCCATGCACCGTTGTGCAGGTCTGCACTGGGGTTCACAGTGTGTCCCAGGGGATCCCCATGTTCCCCAGCACTCTTGGTTACAGTGACTCTTCTAAAGGCACGGCACAGCCTTTGCACCTCTTCTGCCTGTTCAGTTTTTATATCGTGCCTGCTGACATGCTGTCTGAGCTCTTCTTTGCCCATCTGAAATGCCATTTTATCTATGGGTTTTGAATAGCACAATCTTTCATATGCAGCCAACTGCATTTATTCGTGGCATGACTTAAATGGATGCTCCTGCAAGTCTACATTAAAATCACCTGTGTCTGTGAGCTGGAATTTGAAGGAAAGCAACAAAATGCACATTTCAGTATTTCTTGTTCTTTGATGTTCTACTTCAGCATCAAATTCAATTTTTTATTTTCTTCTCAATAAAGAGAGAAGAGTTCATTTTTATACTGCTGCATTTTTATACTTCTGCATGGATAAAATAAGCATCACTTTTTAAACCAAGAAATTTTTTAAATATTCTTTTAAGGAAATTTATATGTGCTTATCTATAGGCATATTTGTAGTTTTAACCCCCTCAAATACCTGTTTTCTGTCATGTGAATTTTCCAAAACAATCACTCATTTTTAATTTCATCAGGACAGGACCATCTGCTGTGTGCTGCTGGTGCTCCAGGCTCTCTCCTCAGCCTGTGATAAAGCTCACTCTCTTCACAGTGGTGCCTTCCTTTGCAGTACCCCGGCCCTGCTGCACCTGCCTCTCATTCCACCTCATCCTTCTCTGACTCATGAGGAACCCCCTGACACTTCCAAGACCACCAGCAAGGGCAGTCTGTGCCTGGCAGCCCCTCACTGGGGCAGCAAGGGTGCTGCAGATGAGGCTGCACAGAACACCCCAGATGGGGACAGCAGGAGAAAATCCTTCTTCCTCTTCCATGGGGAGATAGAGAGGATCACCAAATAAATTGCATTTAAATCAGTTAAATCAGAAGACATTTTGTCTGCAAAACTAATTGTGGGCAGTGCTAGCAGGTAAATAGTTTTCTTTTTGAAGTGTCCTGGGATTTTTAGATGTCTGCAGGAAACAGCTTAGCAGGAATGAAAGTTGAAGAACTGAGTTGTGGAACTGGGGTCTTAACTTTGTGTCTTTTAGAAAAGGTGCTTTACCTACCAATGTGGCATTTGTAGACATTTAAAACCTCGTAGCAATACTGGACCCCAAAGCCTGTTTCTGTCAGTGTTTCCAGACAGAAACTGAATGGCACTTGGAAAGGGTGAACGTATCAAAGGCTTCCCAAAGTGGCATCCCTGGATGGCCACAGCAGTCACACCTCATGGAGAAATGTCTTATCTGATTCATGGGAACATCATTACTTTGTTGCTGTTTTGGGGAGTTATTGTTGTGTCTTTTTCATGGAATTATGGAATAACTCAAGTTGGAAGGAACCAGTAAGATCACCAAGTCCAACTCCCTGTTTCTCATAGGATTACCTAAACCAAAACCATACAACTAAGTGGCATCCAGATCCATGTTCCTTGAACTCTGTCAGGCTTGGAGGCAGGACCACTTCCTTGGGAGAAGTGGTAGATCAACCTCTCAGTTAACACCCTTTTTCTAATGACATCCTGAACTTCCCTTGATGCAGCTTCCTTCCATTTCCTCATGTCTTGTCACTAATGACCTCAGAGAGTTCAGCATCTGCCCCCTTGCTGACACTTGGAGGAAGTTGATGCCCCGCTCAGGTCACCCCTCAGCCTTCTCTTCTGCAAGCCAAACAAACCCAGCAACCACAGCCACTCCTCATAAAGTCTTGCCCTCAAGATCTTTCACCATCCTGGTTGTCCTCCTCTGGACACAGCCTCATAGCTTTATATCCTTTCTTAAATTGTGGTGCCCAGAACTGCTCCCAGCACTTGAGGTGAGGCTGCCCCAGCCCAGAGCAGAGCAGAACAATTCCCTCCCTTGCCCAGCTGGCCATGCTGTGCTTGATGCCCCTCAGGACACAGTTGGCCTTCCTCATTGCTGGCTCATATCCAACTTTTCACTGACCTGGATCCTCAGATCTGCTCCCACAGGCTGTTCTCCAGGCTCTCTGATTTGTATGTGTAAGCAGGATCACCTGTCCCAGGTAAAGAATCTGTCACTTGCTCTCATCAAATTTCATATTTTTTGGTGAGTGCCCAGCCCTCTAGTGTTACCCACATCTCTCTGCGGGGCCTCTTCACCCTGGGGGGAGACCGCAGCTCCTCCTGGCTCAGTATCATTATCAAACTTATTTAATGTACATTCACTTCCTGTGTTCAGATAATTTATAAAAGCCTTGCAGAGCTCTGGCCCTAGAATGGAGCCCTATGGACCTCCACAGGTGACTGGCTGACAGTCTGATGTAAGCCCATCTACTGTAACACTTCAAGCCTAACCTCTCAGTCAGCTATTATGGACTTTTCTAGCTGCATGCAGGATATTTTGTCCAGAAGGACACTGTGAGAGACAGTAAAACACCTTTTGATTTCTGATAGCATTCTTATAATTTTTATTATTCTTTTTTCTGGCACTTTCAATGACATCAGGATAAAGCACCAGTGGCCCAGCTGAAAGAGAATGACAGGAAATCCAGCAGCTTTAACGGTTTACAACAATGTCTGTCTGCTTGCCAATGAAATAAACATCTTTAGATTATTGTGGCTGTAGAATTAAAATGCAGATGTGGTGCATAACAGCTCCTGCAAAGAGATGTATTACACAAATCATTAAAATCACTGAAAAGATTAAACGAGGCAAAGAAAACTGGGACTAACACTGACCTCAAACAATTTCTCTTCTTGTTTCTGCCTAATCAGATGATAAATTAATTAAATTGCTAGCTAAGGTGTTGCTCACGCTTTCTGAATTTTTGCCTGCTGCAGGGATTGTGTGTGGGTGGAGATGGAGACCTGGGTCTGCTGAGCACAAAGAAGAGGAGTCTCACTGCTGTCTTCTAGCACCTAACAGAGGCTCTGCTGGACTGTGTGGGCAGTGGGGAGGAGCAGCAGGCACAAGCTGCAGCAGTGGAAATGGACGTGGGAATTTTGCACCTGGCTCATACAAACCGAGGAGAGAGGCTCGGACACAAAGAATAGTGAAGGTTACAAGAGTTACAAAAAGTAATTATTTGATTTACAAGACAAGTAACTTGTAACCAAGTTACAAGAATAATTATTTTGTGGATGTGCATGATGTGTCTCATTCAAATTGGGGCACCACAAATGTGGTTTTACATGCAGTTTTGAAACCTTTCAAGCCTTCACACACAACATGATTCAATTAATGCATACTTAACACACACATACTACTGGAAAGCAACTGGAGCTGCGTGGTGTCATCATCCATTTGCTTCTTTCACGACCTAGACATGCCTCAAGCTGGTCTTAGAACCACAGAATCATTAGGGTTGGACGAGACTTCTAAGATCATTGAGTACAGTCACTAACCCCTTACTGCCAGGTCCACCACTAAACCATGTCCTTAAGCACCACACCTACAAATTAGGTTGCCCAGAGAAGTTCTGGGTGCCCCATCCCTGGAAGTGTCTAAGGTCAGGTTGGGAAGGCCTCTGAGAAGCCTAGGCTGGCGAAAGCTGTCCATGGTAGGGGTTTTGGCACTAGAGGATGTTTAGGATCTCTTCCAACCCACACCATTCCCTGATTCTGTGATTTCTTGAACACATCCAGGGATGGTGATTCCACCGCTTCCCCAGCCAGCCTTTTACAATGCCTGAAAACCCTTTCAGTGAAAGGGAAACCTTTGCCTAATACCAATCTAAACCTCCTCTGGTGCAACTCGAGGCTGTTTTCTCTTGTCCTATCGCTTATTACCTGGGGGAAGAGACTACATCCATCCCACTACAATCTCCTGTCTGTTAATTGCAAAGAGCAATAAATGCCACCCTGAGCTCCTTTTTTCCGGCCAAAACACCCCCAGCTCTCTCAGCCTCTCCTCGCAGGACTTGTGCTCCAAACCCTTCAGCAGCTTCGTTGCCCTTCTCTGGACACGCTCCAGCGCCTCAACGCTCCCCCCGTTTTTTCCTGGGGTAGCATCACTCTGGAGCTACCAGCGGGGGCCACCCACGCCCTCCGCCTCCCGCGGGGCTTTTGGCTTTTGTCCCGCGGGGAGGCGGAGGGCGAGGTGCCTCAGCCGCCCCTCGCCTCGCCCCGCCCGCCGGGACCCCCCCTCGGCGTCCCGGCGCCGCAGCGGAGGCGGCGCCGCGCTGATGTCAGGGCGCGGCGGGCGGCGGGAGCGGCCGGCGGGCAGCGGCCGTGCCGGGAGGGATGGCGGTCCCGCTGCGGCTCCTGCCCGCTCTCTGCGCCGCCGCCGCCGCCGCCCTGCTGGCGCTGCCGCCGCCCGCCGCCCCGCGCCGCCCGCCGCGCTGCGGGCCGCCCTGCAGCTGCTGGCGGGAGTCGGCGCTGTGCGTGGGGGCGGCGGGGGCACCGCGCAGCCTGCCCGCCGGCCTGGGCTCCCTGTGAGTGCGGGGCCCGGGACGGGCGGGAGGGCGGCGGAGGGCTGCGGGGCGGTCCCGCCTGATGGGTGGCATCTCTTTTTCCAGGAGCCTGGTCAACGGGACCTTCTCCGAAGTCAAGGACAGGATGTTTTCCCACCTGCCCTCCCTGCAGCTGCTGTAAGTATGGCACTGGGAAGGAGCACGGCCAAGTAGCACTTCGCCCCTTCCTCCTAAATAGAGTCCCTTTAAGCGGAGAGCGTCTCCGTTTCTCCTGAATAGAGTTCCCTTTCTCTTGCAGAAGGGGAGAAAACGGGAGAAGACAGCTTGCACAGTCCCCCAGCGTAGCTGCTGTTTCATAACATTTTGCTCAGGGATGCATTTTCCGCTCAGAAACCACTTCATAAGATGTGTGTTTAGTTACTAAAGGAGGGGAAAAATGTTTTATGATGCCCTAAGTTCCTTTTTTTTTTTTTTTTTTTTAACTTCAGCTTTGGTAAGTTTAAGGCTGAGTTTCGTCCCTCAGAGTTACATTGAGGTGGCTCTTACTCCTGCTCACTTTGTGCCCAGGAGTCTTGCAGTAGCTTTGTGACATAGTGGGCACAAAGGGGGGAGCAGAGGCTGCCAGGACACACACTTCAGAGGGAATCCTCCTCGTGCGAAGTGCTGCCGTTGTCTGCAGCACGACTCTGCTTCAGCGTGCCCCTCGGAGGGCGGCCCCTCAGGTGCCTTGTGGCCCAGCGCTCCTCCGTCCCAGGAGACATCGCTCTAGCTCCCAGCGCTTAGCAGCCATCCCTCCTTCCTGAGCCCCGGCAAGCTGCTTGGTCGTGCCCATGTTGCAGTTAGGTGTGTGCTTCCTGCTCCAGGAGCTTGAGCAAACTTGCTTAATTTAGCTGTCCTGGGAGGCAGCAGGGAAGATACAGAGACTGCGGTACAGCTCCCTGGGGAGCCTGGATTCTCCGTTTTTTTGGAAGTCTGCAGCAAGGCTGAGCAGCAGCCTGTGTCCTGCCTAGCCCAGTGCAGCCTGTCCGGAATGCCTGACACCGGGCAGGCCCTCCACACCACCACCCCATAAGGACTGACTGACCCCCCCCAGGGCAAAGATATACTGCAAAGAAAAACTCAGCAGAAAGATACAAAGCCTGCCAGAAACCCAGGCTGAGTGCTTGCCACATACCTAGATGTTAAAACTGGTCGTAGCGAGAGGTAGTCTCTAGAGGTGTCTGGTAGCTGATGGTGAGGCTCCTTTCCTTGGGCTCCCCATCTCCTTTGACTCAAAGGCCTCTCTTCCTACTGGGAGGAGCAGCACTCCATGCAAAATGCTGGGGGGAAGTGGGCAAAGCAAGGGGTGGAAGCCTTCACCTCCTTCAGTGTGAAACTGTTCCCAAAACCAAGTTTCTGTGAGAGCTGGGGATCAGCATTGAGCCCCAGCAGAGGGCACGAGGACCTTGCCCACCAATAAATGGTGGCAAAGAGTGACCTGAGCCAGCTGGGAAGGAAAGGGAAAAATCCATGGGTGAGAAGCTATGGGAGGAAAATTAGAGCTGGGAGGAATCTGATTTGGTTTGGATGGTGCTACTAGGAAGAGGGAGGAAGAGCAGATGAAGATTGTTCCTTTTCCTTAGCTGCAGTAGATTTTCTGGAGATGCTGGGGTGTGGCAGAGGTGTGTTGAGGAAGGCAGAAGTTGCTCATGTCACTTTATGTGGTAAGTCAGATGTGGGAGCAAGAGGTGGTTACCACCATCACCACCTTGGGCACTAACAAATTCTGTTGTTTAGTGTAATTTGTAAGTTTTTCCTTAAAACATGAGAAAAAAACTATTAAATGACAAAGACTGCATGCATAATTGAGCACATGGGCACCTCAGGACAATGTTTTCTGTAGCAGTAATGATAAAGTAGTAATGCAAGGATTTATTTTTGATGGTGGTCTTCATCTTTGTCAGATTTCTTTGGAATAATTTAAGGAGCATTTGTCTAGTATTAGCATAATATCCAGGGATCACAGGGAAAGTTTGAATTTCATGTTCATTAGTCTTCTAAATTAATTTTAGTAAAATGCCTAAAACCATACAAAAGGAAGATTAATCAGTTACTCTAATAAAGCAATTAGTGCAGACATATTCATTCATAGGGCAAATTCTGAGATTTTCCAAAAATTATTTCTTCTGAGTAGCGTTAATATTTTAGACCAAACTAGAAGTTTTGCTCTGTTCTTGAAAGAAGATTGCCCCCTCTGCCTTAGAACATCAACGTTTGGAGATTGTCCACTGTTGTGCTTTAATACAGCAAGGAATGAGCTCTGCTGGCAAAGCCTCCATCACCTCCTTCTGCCTGGCCCTCTTGTGCTGGCTCTGGTGATAGCCTCTCTGGTGCAGCTCTGGCATGTTTTGTCCCTGAAGTTCACACAGGAGCAATGCAAGGCAGGGCCTGGAGGAGGCAGCACTGCAGCTGGATTCTGTGTCTCGGTGGTTTGGACATGTCTGTGTTTCCAGCTGACAAACTGGCTGCTGTCCTCCCACGCTGCAGGCTGTACCCTGTCTGCAGGTCAGGCTTGGAGCATCCATCCCCCTGGGAGCGTGGAATGAGTGAGCTCTGGCCCAGTGAGACTGCATAAATGAGAGCTGGTGCTTGGGAGCTGAGGATTGGTGCTCTGATGGCCTCTTAAAGGTTGTCAGTGGGGCTGGAGGGGTGGTGAGAGGATGGGGCCACACTCAGCAGACCTGCCATCTAATGATGGCTTGTTCTGCTCAGTGGACCATTGAGTTGAGGACCAAGTTACATTTAGCCAAGGTCAATGGCACATTTTTCCTGGGGAGTAGTGGACGTTAACTACCATCATGTAATGCCTTTAATTTTTTTTCAATAGACCATTCCACAGTATTTTATGTGTGCTGCATTGGTGGGGTGATATGAGCTCAGGTCAGTAAGATTAGTTTGGTCATGGGCAATAAACACAACAGGCATAATCCAGTGTGTCAAGTTTTAATGTGCTTTCCTAATGCCTGCTCTCCATTTTCAGCTTGCTGAACTCCAACTCCTTCACTGTTATACGAGATGATGCCTTTGCTGGTCTCTTCCATCTAGAATACCTGTAAGTTTGGTATTTTATGTCCTTTATAAATAAAGATGTTCTGATAAGTTGCCAAGACTCCTGCTGCAGATTCTTGGTCTTTACTATTATTCCCAAGAGCGGGGGAGCTGAAGGATTTATGTTCCACTCCTGTGCACATATTCTTTATGGTGGCTGATGATTTTTCAGATGTTACAGTGCATTTTTAAAAGATGCCTTGAATACAAGGTATCTCTGTGCAATTACAGCACACCAAAAAGGCATTGCTTAGCAAGAGCTTGCCTGGGCTTTCCAGAACAGTGCCACCCCTGTTAAGGGGATTTGAATCTCAGGCAAGAGGTGGAGCCTGTTCGGACCTATGGGTAGCCTGAACAGGAATTGCAGAATGTTGGTGTACTGCCCTGAACAACCCTGATTATGCTTCTCTTTTCCCAGCTTTTGTCTCCTACTTTGCCTTTTTTCTGATGCCCTATTTAATGTCCATAGAATTTATCTTTATGTAATTAATTATAAATACATAAATATATAACCATACATTTCATATAATATAAATTATTGTAATTATTTTAAATTATGTAACTCTTGTTTATATCATCCACTTAGGTGATTTTTACTTTCCTTTTTTTTTTCTGGTCTTTTTTTTTTTAGTTTTTAGTTCAAACTTTTTTATTTTTAAAAAAAGTTTGAACCCTGCTACAAGGCTGTCCTCCCTTCACAGTCTAAAGGACATAATTTCTCTGTGTTACTCAGTATGAGCTGGTGTGTTTGAAACTATAAGTACAGCCTGAAAAAAAATCATCATTCCACCCACCTTTCCCAGTTGAAATGTAGCTGTGGAAAACATTTGTCCTTTTTACAGAAAGACCAATGCTCATAAAACTGACTCTTGCTAAAATCTTGAAGGGGTGTATTCAGGGTTAATAGTCTGGTACATGTGGAGTAGCCAACAATGGAATTTGCAGCTAATGGGAAATGGTATATGCTAAAATCCACGATTCAGCTACATCTGGATTTTTTAGAGATAGCGAGTTATCTAAGCATTCTCTTTTCCTTGTGTCTACAGTGAAAAAATTATTTGCAGTAGTTTTTAAAAAGGAAGAAAACCATTTTCTGTTGTACCATTAGCAGCCTGCTTTCAGGTGCAGATGGGCTTGTCCCAGCAGCCTAGCATATATCATGGTAGTTGTGCTGGTCACTGCAACCAGATCCCTGTCTGAATGAAACACCCTGCCCTCCTCAGAGGGTCAAAGGGCAAATCTCTGCCCCTGACCACCAGCTGCAAGCCAGGGAGCAGGATGAAGACTGGTAAAGCCTTACAGTTTCAAATTCTTTCAGCAGCTGAACAAGTGGTCCCAGTTAATGGTTGTGGTTGCCTTTTCTGCCAATTCCATAGAGCTTTTCCTCTTCCCAGCAAATCACCCCTCCACCTTTTGGGAACTGGCTGTGAGTGCCCTTTCTCTGTGATTGTTTCTTTGGCCATGAAGCCAGAAAACCAGTGAGGCTTCCATAACTCATGTCTCTTAGTTACCAGGGACCAGACTTTGTAGAGAAGAAGGAAACCAGACTGACTAACAGGAATGACAAGTCTGTGTGTACAAAGCCAAAGTCTCTGGCCAAAGAGCAGCTGGGGAGCACCCACAGCTGGTACCTATATATAGATAACAGATCTCCAGCTGTGTCCTGCTGCTCTGATCTCCAGCTGTGTCCTTATGCACTCATAATGGCATTCAGTGCACCCTTAAACTGACTCTGTGTACAGTCTGGGTAAGGCAGGTCTGATAAAGATGGGAGCTTTGCTGGTGAGCAGACTGGAATTCCCAGAGCAGCATCTCTTGGAGGTCAGGCTTGGTGATTCAGGAATCTGGCAAATTCCTGACTCCCAGCTTGTGGCAGTGTAGCCTTATTTATTTGCATGAACCACTGAGCTGGTGCTGTGCAGGGGTGCCAGCTGCCAGTGAGGGTGTCAGGAGGCAGGGTGGCTCTCTGCTCTTGTGGATTGAATTTGTGGCTCCTCCACACAGCTCTGAAAGGCTGACCTGCCTCTGACATCTCCCATGTAGACACAACACTTTCTCATCTGCACCCTTTGCCTGCAGTCAGGGTCCCGGTCACTTCATGAAGGATATTTCCTACACCTAAACTGCAGAACCAAGAGCACTTGTCATCTCCTGAGTTCCCATTTTCACTTTCTTGAGAAGAGACCTTGTATCATAGCACTTTCCCTCTAATTTCTCTGCAGGGCAAACAGAGTTTAGGAATAAGGGAGGCACTTGGATCTCATAAGCCTTTCATAAAGTCAGCATACTGTTGTCTTCATGCAGGTGTAGCTGTACCATGCAATATCTTGATGGCCACCTGGCTGCAATCACTTTGCAGGGATCATGGTGTATTTGGGGATGTGTCCTCAAGTGCTCAGGGGTCAAGATGCTCAAATATCAGCTCTTTCTTGAAATGCTGACGTGCAGTCAGGAGGAGCAGCATGCTGCTGGAATCGATATGTGCCTGACATAATTCCCCCAGTGCACGGGGCCATGACTTGTGTGCAGCTGGCAGCCTGCAGAGGAGATGTCCCAGCTGAACAGAGCTGAACTGTGGCAGGCAGAACTGAGCCAAGGCAGTGGTCTTGCAGTTTGTGCAGGTGTCAAACGTGTGCAGTTGAAGTCAGGGCTGTGTGGGCACGGAGGCGGCACTGTGTGAGTGTGCAGCCACGGGAGCAGGACCCATCCGAGCAGGTCTGCAGCCTGGGCAGCCCTGGCACCTCTGTGCTGCCTGCTGGTTTGAAAATGCTGCTGATTTGTGAGAGGGGAAGGTAGGACTTTAGCCTCTAAAGTCTGCCTCAGGAGGCTCTCCTACACAAGTCTCTTGCCTCACGCAACATATCCTGAGAGGATTACCAAGAGAGGAATATTTTTTTTGCCTTGGTCACTTTATTCCATTTATGCTGGGCATTTGGGTCATGTGCCATCCCTTGTGATACCAGGTACTTGCATTGCTCCTTGCAGTCTGCCCAAGGAAAGGGGAAAAGGGAACATGAGCAGCTCCACTGAGACTTCCCACCTTTCAGTCTGAAGGAGCTGCCCAGAAATATGCTGCATCTGGCAACCATAGCTTAAAGCATGGTGGTGCTAATAATAATATTACTTAAAGTATTTTAAAATACTTTTTTTTTTTGGCCTTAGATTTATTGAAGGAAACAAAATTGAAACCATTTCAAGAAATGCATTTCGTGGCCTTCGTGACCTGACTCACCTGTAAGTTATTTAACACTCGACAGAGTAATTTCTACTTGGGAAAACTCTCCTGGGAGACCACTGGTTTTCCTGCTACACAGAAAGCTTCTCTTCCCTCTGTGTCAGCTTCCTTCTGCTGTCAACAACATGCTTTCCATAAATTAACAACCAGCCTTAGAGCAATTCTTGCCTGGGCAGCACTGCCACATGTTGGGCTGCCTGTGAGCAGGCACAGCTGGGTCTGGGATGCCCCTGGTACCCCCAGTGCTGCACTGGTACCACCAGCACCACCACACTGCCTACTCATGATTAACATTCCTGCTTCTTTCCAGTGTGCTCTCTGATTGTTCTGTGGGCTACATTTGCACCTGGGCAAAAAAAAAAAGCTTTAAATATTTTACTTTCATGTGAACTTCAAGCAATCTCCATTCTTGAATGAGAATAATTAATGGCTGTTCCTGGTAACAGATTCTAACAGTGCCAGTGGCTGGACAGTACCGGATAATTAACAACCTGTAAGTGAGCTCAGACTTGGTGAGAATTGCAAGGTAAGAGACACAATGATACTAACCTCTAATTTTCTTTTCTAGTTCGTTGGCAAATAACCATCTCAAAGCTTTGCCAAGGGATGTCTTCAGCGATTTAGATTCTTTAATTGAACTGTAAGTAATGAGAATCTTTCTACTGCTTCTGTCACTCTTGCTCTCAGTTTTAGGTTCTGGGTGTGTGGTGCTGGTATCCAAACAGAAAAAAAAAAGAAGTATTTTTTTGTTCTAGCTGTTTTTCATTGTATAATTGTTTGCTTGATAGACTCTTCTAAAGTAACTGCTATTTCTTAAATCACTGTTGCTTCTCGTGATGCTGTATGTAGCTTGTGTTACTGTACTTCTTTCTGATGTCTTATAAATTGTGGTTTAGAGAAAGGGAGACAATGAATTTTAAAATTACAGTTTCTCTGAACATATTTCCCTATTACTGTTACATATTCTCTGAGATTATTTTAGTAGAGGGGATTAGTTAAAACAAAAAAAAAAAAGCTTTTTTTCTTTGTTTCTGTGCAGTTGTAGCACCTTGCTGACATTCTGTAAGCATTTCCCTGTGTAACTAGGATTCCCCTATTTTTGGCCTGGCTCTTTCAAGCAGCAAAGTAAAATCATAAGCCACAGAAATTGCCAAAGGATCAAAGAACAAGCACAGTGCTGAAATTGCACATACTTGAGAGCAGGAAGAAGATAAATTGACTCTACCTCAGCAGCGACTCAAAAAATACAAGTCTTCCATCTGTATTTTACATCTGTAAGGCTGCTCTGCCAACCAGCAGCACTGGAAGAGTTTAGTGCAGGAATGGGAATTCTCTCTGTCACTGGTAAATGGTGCAAAGGAGGCCTGCAGCAGACAACCTGAATGTCAGGATGTATTACATTACAGTCCTCATCCTATGAAAGCTTACCAAAAAAGTAACTTTACACATGAATCACACAGTGCTCCATTACTATGATTATGAATGACCATAGAATGCAATGGTTTTTCAAAAAACCTACTGAAAGAGACTCATGATAAAGGAGTCCAGATAGAACGTAAGAAACTTCCCTGTTTTCAGTTCAGAATAATTCAAGGATACTCAGATATTTTGAAATTCAGCATGTCAAGGTGATGACAGTTCTGTAGTACTCAAATTGCTATCAACCTTTTCAAATATGTTTATTTCTGTGTGTTTTTTTAGAGATTTAAGGGGAAATAAATTTGAGTGTGACTGCAAAGCCAAGTGGTTGTTTTTGTGGTTAAAGATGACAAATTCCACTGTTTCTGATGTCCTGTGTATTGGTCCAGCAGAATATCAGGATAAGAAGTTAAATGATGTGACAAGTTTTGATTATGAATGCACCACTACAGGTATTCAGAATGTATATTTCTAAGCACACTACAAATGGTTAAATATCAGAAGTTTAGATGATGCCCTTTCGCTTCTATGAGCATGACCTGGGGGGAGGAAAGGGTTACATACAAAGCACTTCCAAGTACTGGAACAAGTACAAAATGGGAAAATTACATTTAGATGCCAAAGTACGTACTGAGTTTTTATTTGGATTAAGTGATAATGGGAGTAGAGCTCTGCCTATTCATGTTCCAAAAGACTTGATTATGACTCAATTTATGGCTTAATTTTCATCACAGAATGCTTTCTATTATCTGGAATAAAGCCATGTAGTTATGGCAGATGAGCTTCCCAAAATCTCTGTATTTCACAGAAAGCAATGAAAATAAGTTCAAAAATGTGGCTATAGCTGTTCTCTTGATTTGACGAATCATTATTTATTAGCATCAAATATGGTGGCAATAGTGCCAGAAGTTCTTCATGGAACTCCATTCAGTTGACGAGAAAAGTCCAATAACATTCTGACTACTGTCTTGCCTAGGATCTTGATTTTTTTATTTTTTAAGGTAATGTAAAGCATGCTGAAGGGAGCAAAGAGAAACTTGCATGTGGTTATGCTTATATTTTATGCCAAAACTGCTGCAGTTACCGATCTTTAAACGTAGTCACATCATATAACTGAAAATATCAGCTGCAGGTATTGTTTTTCATCTTCTTTGAATAGGATGTCAGCGCTCTGACTTTTTTCTAGACAGTTATATCAAAGGTGTGCAAGTTCTCATCTGTCATCAAGTCAGTCATTATTATTAAAAGACAAGAGAAAAGGTGATTACTAGGAATGGAAAATGAAATTTCAGGAAAAGGTATGAAAGGTGCTTTGATGGCAGTATGTGAAGGAAAAGAGAATGAACTCAGAATTCAAAATTATGTCAGAAGAGCAGTAGAGGTAAAGTGCAATAACCTGCTGCATAAAAGGATGTCAAACACAGGAGAGCAATGAAGTTTAGAACAGCACCAAGGTTACATTCCTATGTCTGCCGAATCACAGAGACACAGCAATGCAAAGTAATCATTGCAACCTGGTTTAAGCCATTGTGTAGCACTAACAGTGCATAAGAGAAAGCCTTACCCAGTCCTCAAACCTATCCTGACCTACCAGCCCTCTGTCACTTTTTTGTACCTGGACACTGTAAAGTTGCTGCAGGTGAAAAAAAGTTGCTCCATTGTCCCTTTGTCTGATGTAAGTGAAATTACCCCAATCATAAATCTAACTCCACGTGCTGCATAGTTTTTGGGAACTGAAGGCATTCTATGGGGCAAGGATTGCCCAGCTGAATATTTGCTCAAATGCCCTCAGAGAAGCTCCCACAGCACAGGATGTAGCTGTCATACTCTGTTCTGTCTGACCTTGGTGGTCTGTGGTGTCAGGCCACTGCTGTTTTCTCCTTCTCTGCTATTGCCTCCCCCAGATCCAAAGGGAGTGTGAATATGCCCATATTCCTTCCTTGAGGATAGATTAGTCACAGGCTTAGAATACAGACTGTAGGTGTATTCTCCTTTCCCAGTCAGTGGTGAGCAGGGCTCTGCAAAACTCTTTCATTCATGTTAGTCTTTAGTACAGTATTTCCCTCCTTTACCAGCTGGGATCAGACTTTCCATCGTTTCTGGTCTCCAGTACTCTGTGTCGAGCATGACTGGATGCAGGATGGAGTAACAAAGCTTGGTAAAATGTGTGTCTTGTTGGCCCAGTCAGCTCATTGCATCAGCTGAACTGCTACAATAATAACAGGAGAGATGGAAAGAGGTGCTGCCAAATTTAAAATAAAAAGGCGAAGAACAAAATGGTCCTGTTGCTTCTTCACAGAGAAAGTGATTGACAGTATTGGTGACCTGCATTTTAACTCTTTTTGTGACTCTTTTTGTCTTTCCATTTCTCAGTGCTTGCATCATGAAAGCAGGTTAAGCCATTTCACTTCATTTCTTGTCTTTCTTCCTCAACAGTGTGTGCGGGGGCTGTCCTGTGGCTGTGAGCACCACAGGGGAACATGTAACTCACTTTCAGGAGACTGGAAAACAGGCCTTGGGCTCCCACAGCCACTGGAAACACTGGAAACAGGCCTTGTGCATGCCTGGGACCTGCTTTGCCCCGACCTGCAGGCAGGGATCATCTCACTGAACTTTGGGAGCTTGTTTTCCCCTTTCTTTACCTAGCTGGGATTGTTTGCTGGAGGTGATCTTCTCTTTCCCTACTGTCTGGAAGGGAGGTAGTTTGCAAATTAATAGGGACTGCTCCATTCTTGCTCCTGTGCTGGGAGAAGGGAAAGGATGGTTAACACTCTCTGCTGGCACACCCAGGTCCTGGGTACCCTCACCTGGAGCAGAAGTGTCCACTGCAGAGAAGAAGGGATGTGAGGAGAGTGGGACTGAATGGCAGGACACAGTTTTGGAGCAGCTGCCCAAAAAGACCATCACTTAACATTTTTCCTTAATGTCCTGTAATGTTCCCTGCACTCTTCTCCTCTTTTGTGCTGGCATCAGTGCTCCTGTATGCTGGCATCAGCCTGAGCAAGGCCTGCCAGAAGGAAAATCATCCCAATAAAAGTGCTGGGTCCCTCACCTGTGACACCGTGATGCCAGTTCAACCACAGAGAGAGCAGAGGTGGAATAAGTGACTGGAGGACAGGGGGACACCCCCACTCTCAGCCAGCAGAAAACAGCATGAAAAACACGTGTCTTGAGACAGGGAGAGCAAAGCTGTGTATTGGGTGGGAGGCAGAGAGGGACAGCTCATGCAGCCAGCAGCACAGGGGGAATGCAGGGGCTGTGTCCTCTGCCCTCTCCCATCCAGGAGATCCAGCTTAAAAGAGAAAGAGACTGGAAAAGGGCTCCTCCCCCAGTCCTGTATTTACTGGATTAGAATTTTTTGCAACCCTGATGTGGCAGTAACTTTCACTGTGTAACCCTCTTCTACATTACAGTCTGGTATTCCCAGCTGCTGCTAAAGCCACCGTTTATTGCTTTTTACTGATTACAAATGATTTCCCTACCCATTTTCACATACAGACTGGTTTGTTCCAATTCACAGATTCCCCCAAAGCATTTCACAACTGTTCAGATTTCAAGAGCTGTCATTTCAGGATTAGTTTTCTGTTTTTTCTTTTTTCCTCAGGATTTAAAAAATATTTTTATTTTGTGTTACTGTATCTTCTCCTGCTCCATCCTTTTATAACTGGTCAGTTACTTTTACTTTTTGCATACTTCAGTGTCAGTTTTCCCCGGCCTTTTTAGCTTCCCAGTGAGAATGAAGATAACTTTCTTGTTTGCCTACCAGCATTTATGAACCAAGCCCAAGCTCTATTTATAATAGTCTCTCGAAGAATGAAGACTGTCATTTCTTTCACAGCTGTGGAATCTGCTCTGTTTGTTTAATGGTAGTCATCTGTCTTTATTCTCCACAAGCGTAACTTCTCAAGGGCAAGGCTTTCAAGCATGCAGAAACAGAGGGTTCTTCATTCAGAAGCAATTATTTCATAATGCACCAAAATAAGGGACTTGAGTGAGGACTTAATTACCATTTCACCAAAATCCCTGGATGCTCAGGCCCTTCCAGCATAGGAGTGCATGGTGAAGGCGTGTAGCAAATTGAGCTAAAAACCAAGCAGTGTGTGGTTCTGCACAGAAATGCCATCATAGGGAAGATGCCTTTCCTTTTCTACTTATCTGTATCCATACATTACTTCAATGCAAGCCTCCGACCACATTTTAGACCTGAGTGCTTTGTCAGCTCTGCTACACCATTTTTTCCCCCCTGATAATAGAGATCTTGCACAGCTGTCTGGTCAAATGTCAAATTCAGACCCAAGTCTCCTCACTTTGCCCCAGCCTGGCTCTGTGGTGACTGCTGACGTACCCCAGGGTGAATTTTCAAGTTAAGTCTACAAAGGCACTTAATTTTTGAGGAAAAAAGTCTTTAATTCTAGAGTTACACTGCTAATCTTTACAGGTTGCTCCAATTTCTCAGTCTTACTGTCTGGTGTAAGTTTTCCACTGGATAGTAATTTTCAGGTTGGTTGTATTTTATGCCTAAACTACATTATAATGCCCCATAAAACATTATGTTAACTGAGTTTTTGATTACACCATTTTGTCTATGGTCTAGGCAAAATGGGGTTATCCCCAGGCAAACTTCAGATATCATTTCACTTTCTGCCTGGTTTAGCATAACACAAATTGCTAGTGATTAAATTTGCATGACTTAAGAAGTTATTGGACTTCAGCTGGTAGTTGCTGTCTCTCAGCTTGAATGTGATTCTAGCAAGGCCATTTCACTTGACGGGAAAGCAACTTCCAGCTGTGGGGAAAGAGACTTCTCTATTTCACTGACAGTAGCCAGCCTGCCTGGAAAATCTGAATTATTTCACTATTTTCTTATTTGATCTCCTTGACAAATACATTTTCAGAGGACAGTTCATGATACCTAAAGCAGGAGACACTTTCCCTGTTGGTGTGTGCCTAGCATGAGTACTGATGCTTCCATGATAGTGTTATACAAAATCCAGAGTATTTGACTCATTTTTCAGTGTACATTATTCTAATCAGTGACCACTTACTCTGTGTTTCCAGCAAGGATATATCCTAACTGTTGCAAATGTATGTTTCCAGATTTTGTTGTCCACCAGATTTTGCCCTACCAGTCTGTTTCAGTGGATACATTCAACTCAAAGAATGATGTGTTTGTAGCTATTGCACAGCCCAGCATGGAGAACTGCATGGTGCTGGAGTGGGATCACATTGAAATGAATTTCAGGAGTTACGACAATATCACAGGTATATGAACACTGGGATTCCACTCACTGATGAACTGGATAAGATTTGTAGATGGGATCAGTTTATTGGGTTTTGTCCTGAATCTCTGTTGAATTTGGCTGGTTGAAGTGAGTGATGTTTGGACATGAGTGACTGCATGGAGTAATGCACCTTGTTAATAGATGCACATTTAACCTTACCGTGCCACACAAACTAGGCTTTTTTTGTCCAGTCTTGTAAATTTTCCTGAAGGCACAAACACTTGCCATGAGTGTCACACCACGGCTCAGCTCAGCATTCACTGCCTCAATCACACAGCAAGTTAAAGCAGAAGCTGAAGGAGCACTTGATCTTGCCAAAGTGCCTGCAAAACAAAATATAAAAAGAATCTATTGCATGTAGGAGGAAACTGGTCTGAAGGATGCTTGTAGGGTGAGCTGACCAGGAAGACAGCTGAAAATGACAGAAATATTTAAACTGGGATTGTTACCTAAAGAGATGTGCTGTAAAACTTAAGCATTTACTTTCAATTTACAAATATGCTCAATTAACATCTTGGCCAGATTACTGATCAAACAAAAAGCCTGTGTGGATGCCAGGTAACATTCTAATGCTGATTTTCTAACAACTGTTCTGTCCTTAACCAACACTTGTGGTGCTCAGTCACACCACGACAGCAGAGACAGAGTCTTCAAAGCTGTTATCTGCTGCCTGATTTCCCAGATACTCCCAGCCAGAGGTTTTGAATACTCAGGAGCTAAATTATCAAAGGAGCATCTTTCCCTCCTGTCCTTGTTGTGTGTGATTGATTATTTTTTACCTTATATTTTGGGAGACATAGAGCATGCTGCGTCCTCCTCTGGTGTGGAATTCTTCAAAGGCAGCAAGCACTTACCTCCTCAGATCAGCTCTGTGCGTCACTAACAAAATCTTACAAGAAGCAACCCCTCTGTCAGGAAATTTTGGAAATGAAAAATGTTGCTTTTTTAGGTTTCATTGCGTTTTGGTAGATTAGGATAAAATATGTACATGGGATGTAAACTGAGAAGTCAACAGCTCAGAGAGAGCTAGCTGAGCCCTAGGAAAACTCCGGAAATGAAATCGAGAGTTTGACTCATTTGCAAAAATAGCAAACACTAGATATACACTTCCAGGTGTATTTCAACTTCCTCTGAATGATTTGGAGACACTTCTGCAAGGGACTTGTGTCCTAGCTCACACCCAGAGCTTGCTCCTGCAAGGTCTGAGCTTGAGCTCTGGACTCTGAAATGTACATGAGCCTGATTTTTGCCAGGGGACACAGGCACATAAAGAGCCTCCTGCAGAGCCTGAAGAGTGTTTTGTAGAGCTCTGGAGCCAGCTCCACAGAGAATTTCACTACTTACCATATGCTTGGCATTTGGATATCTAAATTTAGCTCTTTACGACATGGGCTCATGGAGCTGAGCTAGTTGTCAAGGTTGCCTTTACAGTGAACATGAAGAGAAAAGCATTGCTGTCCTCTGCAGAAGGAGACAGGTGAAAGCTCTTCTAGAGTTTGTCTTTTGAGTGAGTTAGATCAGAAGGAGCCTGGATGATCAGCTTGACCATTCATGCCTGTGCTGCAGATCCCTTGCTGTACTTGAGGTGAAGGTACTCCCAGCTCTCCCACACTGCGAGGGTGGCAGATCATCCCAGGCCAGCTCTGAAAGCCACAGGTAGGGGACCAGCACAGGAGCCAGGGTAAATCTCCTGTAGTGACTGACCAAGGATGCATTGGGGAGCTTGTGCAGCTACAGTTCTACTTAAACTGTGTGCTTCACAGAGGAAATCCTCTGTGAATTCCTCTCTGCTTCCAACAACAACTATCGTAATAGTCTCACTGTTACTTTTTTGAGGTGGTTCTTGTTTAGTGTAACTTGACATTCTCATTCAGACCATAACCTGATCTGATCTATCTGACAACTGCAATATTGCTAAATATTTCTAGTTTAACAAAATCTCAAGAATACCTAACACAAACAACAGAGTTAGATTTATCTTTTTCATCCTGCTGTCAGGTGATATATCCACAAGGTGCATCAATATTTCTATGTACAGTAGCAAAGAGCTGACTCTAACCCTTCTGGAGCAAGAAAAATATACTATTTCATTCTTCTAGTTAAGATAGAAAGATAAGAATAAGAGAATTTCAGATAGCTGATGAATGGCAAGGTAAAAACTCTTGTCATTTTCAAATAATAAAATTTAGCTTAAATAATTGTTTTGGATACTAGGGACCATATGTTTGAACAGACAGAGAAATAAAAAGTATTTTGCATAAAAAGGAATCAGCATTTTATGGTGCATCATACTTGCACACATTGCAGGGTCGGACAAGTCATCTCTCCAGTTAATGGGAAGCAAAAAGCTTGAAAAGTTGCTCTGATGGCATGTAGCAGAAAACAAAATCATGAGATGTGTAGGTATAAAAAAAGCAGAGGGGTGATTTGGTAATAATGTCTGTGGTGTAAAGCATGGTTTCTGCTGAGCTAATATGTGTGTTGTTCTGTTTTCTTTCTTTGGGCAATAGGTCAGTCTATAGTGGGATGTAAAGCCATTCTTGTTGGTGACCAAGTCTTTGTGGTGGTGGCACAGCTCTTTGGTGGCTCACACATTTACAAGTTTGATGAAAGCTGGACGAAGTTTGTCAAATTCCAGGATATTGAAGTATCTCGCATTTCCAAGCCAAATGATATAGAGCTTTTTGAAATAGACAGCGAAATGTTTTTTGTCATAGCAGATAGCTCTAAAGCAGGTTTGTCAACAGTGTATAAGTGGAATAACAAAGGATTTTATTCCTATCAGTCTCTTCACGAGTGGTTCAGGGACACTGATGCTGAGTTTCTCGATATAGATGGAAAATCACATTTAATCCTCTCCAGCCGTTCCCAGGTGCCCATTATACTCCAGTGGAACAAAGCCTCCAAAAAGTTTGTCCCACACAGTGAAATCCCCAACATGGAAGATGTCTTGGCTGTGAAGAGTTTCAGGATACAAGATGACCTTTACATCACACTCACGAGATTCATTGGTGACTCCAGAGTTATGAAATGGAATAGCAAACAGTTTGTGGAGATACAGGCTCTTCCGTCCCGAGGAGCCATGACCCTGCAGCCTTTCTCCTTCAAGAACAATTATTACCTAGCCTTGGGAAGTGACTACACCTTCTCCCAGATTTACCAGTGGGATGGTGAAAAGAAGATATTCAGATTATTTAAAGAAATCTACGTGCAAGCACCACGGTCTTTCACAGCTGTGTCAACAGATCGAAGAGATTTTTTCTTTGCCTCTAGTTTTAAAGGAAACACTCAAATATTTGAACATATCATCATTGACTTGAGTTTATGAAAAGCTGCTAGAGTGAAATTTATGTAGAATGACATTTATACACAAGCAAAACAAAGAGAGACCTTTCCAAAAACAGGGTGCACCTATGGAGTATGATGACATTTTCTGAACTTTTCAAACTCGCATATTAATCAGGGACTGCATTTACTTGGTTATTGCATGACATGTCCATTTTATCCTTTTTCAAAGACACTTTGCAATCTGCAGTCATTCAAAGAGGAGTGCAGTGCATTAGAATTAATGTTGACATCTAAGAAAATGATCTAAATTTAATCTAGAAAACTCCCTTGAGTTGAGCACCTCATAAAGAAAGTGAAGGCTGAGCCATACAAAGCATAAAAATGATCTTGACTCCTAAAGTAACATTTTAGTAGTGTAAGTTTTAATATTAGAGCCTGTTCTTCATGGTTGCAGATGAATTGTAAAAGCAAACAGGAACATTCCAGAATACACTGAACTCTCTCTTCAAAATCTTTCTTTCTGGTTCACAGTAAATTGAAGACATCATTATAAGTCATTGCAGACTGAAGGGAGAGTCAAAATCTGTTGCCGTTTTTCTACCATTATTCACTTTTTTCAGCAATAAATTGTGCATAACACGTAGCCCAGCCCACAGGAAATGGGTAGCTAGGAAGAGTGTGTCTCTTTAGGGCTGTGAGATCTTAACAAGTTGATACAGACAGAAACTACCAGAGGCCTGCATAATGCCATGAACAAATCAACTACAAGTAGCTCCCACTCTCTGTTTTCATAGCTATTCCAGGTATCCATTCCATTTTGCCCCAATTCTTACTTTTCCTGATGATTCCCAGTAGATTCTGGGTGTTTAACATGTTATTCTGTTGTGCACTCTCCTTCCAGAAGGCAGGGCTTAAGCTTTGCCTGAAACACATATTGACATTGATGCACTCCATGTTGTAGCCGCTCTGTACTCAATGAGGTGATTTATTGTCAAGTGTTTCCCCCACAGCACAGCTCATTAGCAATAAATTCAGGTTTAGGACAGCAAAGTTGTATTTGGGAAATGCTCCTTCTGGCTAAAGTCTAACTGTGACTTCAGTATCACCCAGTCATCTGAAACCAAGCTGTTGCAGCCATTTCAGACTAGAGCTGATCCTGCCTCCAAGAAGGATTTCCACTGGGTGAGTCCAGGCTGTTGCCAGGTTGCCAGTCCATGGAAGGTTAAAGAGGAGCATGTGGACAGACTGTGCTTCATTGGTGTTCTGGGTAGTTACAGACCAAGCCATTCAATTATCCTAAATAGGGCAGTCCTGGCACACAGAGCCTCTCTCAAGATAACAGCAAGGGACTATTTCCTGGGAAAGGGTCTTTGCCCCCCTTACCCAACAAAATTGTGTATCAGAGCTCTTTTTTGTTCACTTACACAAAACATTTCTTTAAGTTTCCATACCACTTAGTCTACTAGGTTGTTTTATCATGTCTTGCTGTTGCACTGCTACCTTGGATAATAGGGAGGTTTTGCATAAAGCAGGAAGAGCAAAGCAAACTGTCCTTTAGTCCGTCATACTTAGGCCTATCTCACCATCCTTCTGCTGGGTGAGTTTGACATTTTTCCTCTGGACATGTGAAACATGGCCTATGATCACAAACAGAGATGTTCTCATAGTCTTTGCAATATCCAGCATGTGAAGTGTGCTGCAGAAGAAGATTATGTATAAGAACTCCCATGAGGAGTCATAACCTACCAGTGACCTGGCATGTCACTGTCTTCCAACTTTTGCCTCTCTGCTATGAAATGAAGTTATTACTGGCCTGTCAGAGACATAACTCATCCTAATTTTCAATTATGTGTTAGGGTTTTTTTTTTCCTACAGAGTTGTTCAGCCTGGTTTTGTTTTTAGCTACACTGGCCCATCCCACCCTCTGAGATACTGAGTGCTGCCCTCCGAATCCCAGTGTGGTGTCAGTCCCAGGGGTTCAATCAAGACCAGTAGATGCAAACCAGCACTTTGCAATAGGGTTTAGCAATACCTCTCCTAGGATTAAGCTAACAAATCTGACAAAACAAAGATACTCATGTCTGCCAGTGAATGCAACTTCACTATGTTACCAGTTTACTTTTTAAAGTGGATATGGCTGGCAAGCAGTGTTGTGGGAAAGCATTTTGTATTGCTTTTCTGTCAAGCATGCAAGTTTCACTAGAGTTAGATATTCTGATGAGGGTGGCATTTCTCAGTGCACCAGCACTTCCTTTTAGGGCTCAACTGTGAGTTCTAGTCACTCAGGAAGGGGCATCAGTGAGAGTGAAAAGCTAGTTTAGAGAAATTGGATCCTTGAAGGGAAGCAAGAGGATGCTGGAAAAAGGCCTGTATATTGAATACCAGGAGATTGTACTGTTTCAAGAGCCAAGGGGATTTTGAGACTTGGCTATCAAATTGGATTAAATTAAAATGGTATCTGCAGAGACAGGCTTAATAAAGAGGATAAAGTGATCCACAGGAGTCTAGCTCATTCACATGGGACCAGAAGAAGAGAGTGAGGGAAATTAATTCTGCAGGCAGGCTGCTGCTTCTTTTGAGTAGCTGTATTGGTTGATCAGAAAGCCCAGCTCAGCATCCTCCCAGCCTCAGGAAGAGCCTGGAGCCAGACACTGGCCTGCCTATTCTGCTGAGCTCCTGCACAGGACACCAAAGCTGCTAAGAGGGAGGACAAAAAGTGCCAGTTGAATTAAGAAAAGGTTATGCTACTTTTCACAGGTATAAACAAAGACAAGACCTCAAAAAGAGCCTTGTTCTGCTCTTCCTACTCCCAAGGAAAAGCTGCAGGATGCAGGCATAAAATCAGAAATTGCTAATAATTGAAAATCCTTTCTGCCTTTCCAAATGCAACCATGGGCTTGTCTTCATTGCCTATATTCTGTAAGAGAAATTGTTTTGAGTAGTAAATAAAATATGCATATCCATAATTCATCGAAATGTTAGACCATCAGGACAGTGAAAAAGGATAACAGAACATGCCACTGATAATTTTTAATGTATTCTAAAATACATAAATCTATGTAAAGTTCATTAGTTTATATAAGCATTGATTTAATATGCACTAGCTACAGCAGGAGCATTTTAAGGTTGTATATACAGTGAGCTTTTTTTAGTAAAGAGGAGCTGATGCAATCTATGATACTGACATGTGTATGTACTCTTTCAATATATGAATAAAATGTAGTTAATGTGACTAATAGTGGTTTGTCCCACATGTTAAAATACCCATGTTGTGAGGATCCACACTGCCAGAGGAATGGACAGGGTGGGCAAATGGGTCCCTGTCTATTTATGATGGGGTTTGGCTTTTGACAAGGTGGAGAAAGCCATGCTCAGATTACTTAAATCTTTCTTCTGTGCCTGAGATAGTTGGGACTTCCAAGGTTTTGCTGCTCCCTGATTTCCCTTTCACACTTTCCTTACACCCCATCTAGTGTTAGTAAGTAAGTAACGCAGCTATTGCTGCGAGTTTCGTTCATGAGCTGTTCTTTCTTACTACAAAGTAAAGAGATCTTGATTTTCATAAAAATTAAAAAAAAAAAAAAACTTCAGATACTTAAGTGGATTTTTTACATGCTGAGTAAATAGGAACCAAGCCCTAAAATTACTTCCAAGACTTTCAGATATTTGCTCTGGGCAAAACAAAATCTTAAGGTTTGTTAAATTTTACTGAATCATTGACATTTATTCTGAAATTGAAAAAAACGTAAATCTATCAGCAGTGAATACACTTTATTTAAAGCAATCCTTGTGTTTTCCATTGATCCTGCTAGTCACTAAGACAGAGGGTAATTCTTTTGTTTCCTCTTTGTTCTTTAGAAACAGCACAACTCTCTGTAACTAATTATAGCCTTGTGCAATCAAAGACATGTCTGACATACCATAATGGGATGCAATTGCTGGGATCATTGCTTTCCTTTTGGGTATTCCACCTTTTTATGAGTCAGCAGCCCTTGTGGTGTGGTTCACTGAAACTCCATCATAGCTCAAACATCAGTTGCAAATCAGCACTGTTTTCCTGTCTACCTTCCCCTGCCTTCTTTGCCCTTGCTAGGTGAACATTTTTTTTTCCACCCATTACCACATTCTTCAGATCTTCCTTGGAAAGTATCTATTACTACTTGAAAGTCATAGCAAGATACCAAGAGAAAAGCATTCTTAAAGAGCAATGCAGGATGGTCATTCCTCTACAAATTTCTAGGGGAAGACAGAGCAGAGTGTTCCTGAAAGGTCAAACTAAAGGCAGATGTGCAAGAGCAGCTATAAGAGTCCCTTTCATCCCTTCAGTCCCACTCTCTCTTGGCTCACAGAGATGAGCAGCTACCACTGCTTCCTCTTGGAAGCACTGCTCACAGCCAGGAATTACTGAGATTTCTTTTTCACTCCCTATCTCAGTTGCAATGGAGCTGAGCTGTTATACCACTGGTTGTGTTTCTTTTTTTACTTCCTAGCAAGCCAGGCACTAGATAGCTCTTGCATTCCCCATATAGTCAGCCTCCTTTAGGAGAAACTGCAGGCTTGATGATCTGATGGTCTTCAAAACTGACCTTGGAATTGACAAAACCAGCTGGCCACATGATGTTAGATCCCCCACAAAATAAGAGACTGATACTGTGAAAGAAGGTCAAACAGCAACCACAAAAACCTAATCTATCCCACAATACCTATTCCCCCAGAAGCCATTGCTCTTCTTGCCCCAGAATTGTGTGATGAGGAGTCCAACACACATAATTAGCAGGGACATCTTCAACTACATCAAGTTGCTCAGAGCCCTGTCCAGCCTGACCTTGGATGTTTCCAAGGATAGGCCATCCTTCACATCTCTGGGCAACCTGTTCCAGCGTCACGCCACCCTTATCTTAAAAAATTTGTTCCATCTACTCTGAATTTATGCTCTTTCAGTTTAAGACCATTACCCTGTGTTCTGTTGCTACACGACCTACCAAAAACTGTCCCCATCTTTCTTATAGGCCTCCTTTAAGTACTGAAAGGACACCATGAGGTTTTCCCAGAGCCTTCTCTTCTCCAGCAACATTGTCTTCATAGGAGACATGCTCCAGCCCTCTGACCATTTTGTAGCCCTCCTTTGGGTTTGCTCCAATAGGTCAATGTCCTTCTCCCTTTGGATTTGCTCCAATAGGTCCATGTCCTTCCCATGCTGGGAAGCACATAGCTGGTAGGGTCTCACCAGAGCAGAGTGGAGGTGGAGAATCCCCTCACTCAGCCTGCTGGCCACATTACTTTGTGCAGCCCAGGATGTAGTTTGCTTTCTAGGCTTCAAGCACACACTATTGGCTCATGTACAGCTTTTCAACCTCCAGTGACCCAATGTCCTTCTCTGTAGGGCTGGTCTCAATCCCTTCATCCCCCAGCCTGTATTTGTTCTGAGGGTTGCCATGAACCAGGTACAGCACCTTGCACTTGGCCTTGAACCTCATGGGGTTTCCTTTAGTCTGCATCTTGAGCTTGTCCAGGTCCCTCTGCATAACATTCTGTCCTTCAGTTGTGTCAACAGCACCACTCAGCTTGGGGTCGGCAAATCTGCAGAGGGTGCACTCGATTGCTTTGCCTATGTCATTAATGAAGATGAAACTGCACTTGTCCCAGTATAGACTCCTGAGGGACACCACTTCTCACTGATCTCCATCCAGACATCAATCCATTGTCCACAACCCTCTGGATGTGATCATGCAACCAATTTCTCATCCACCAAACAGTCTTCTCATCAAATCTTTCTCCCTCCAGTTTAGAGAGAAGGTTGTAGTAGGGAACCATGTCAAAGCCTTTACAGAAGGCCAGATTGATGGCATCTGTAGTTCTTCCTTTGTGCATTGACACAGTCACTCCATCAAAGAAGGCCACTAGGTTGGTCTTGGAAAGATTGGATGAGAAATTTCTATAGGCATCTCCTCATTCCACTTTTGCCATGTCAGTGAAGTAGACTAGTTTGAATTTGGTGGAAAGCAAGGAAAGTAGGTGCCAGAAGTTTAATATTAAGTAATATTGAAGTAGAGATTAGAAAACTAGAGATAGTGAGGCTGTAGACAAATGTTTGGTTACCTTGAGGGAAACAAATCACATTTTCTAAGCACAGAGATAAATCAATGTGAGATCAGGGAATCTGAGAGAATATAAAATATCTTTCTAAATAAAGGAAAGGATGGGAGTGATAGCATATGAAGTGTGAGTTTACTTAATTGCCGTGTAGAGAAAGTTATAAATGCCTTTCCAAGGTCACCCAGAGAATGCAATCCACATCATTTTCCTTTCAAGAGTCACCCTAGTTTATGCTTAATTAAACTATGCAAGCTCTGCACACTCTAGAAAATGCCCTTTTTATTACATTGTAGGCAATTTGCATTTCTGAAGGGCATTTGGGAACCATGACATCACCAGAATGAAGGGCTTCTGGTAGCATTCCTCCCATTTTTATTCATTGGTAATTGTTGACTTCTATTCCAAAGTTCATTTCTATTTCCTGCTTGGACATTAGCACTGGATTGTACAAGAATGCTCATTTTTAAACTTCAGTGGAAGTTTCAATTCTTCTGACTCAGCAGCCCCTTGGGGCTGACTCATCCTCCAGTTGCAGGTGTGCCCTGACAGTTAATTCTTCATTTAAGTCCCATGAATGAAAGACCAAGGGGTCAAGAAAGTATTCACCACCCCTAAAGCTGGCAGGGTCAATGTGGATCGAGCCTGGGCTGGCACATGGAAGGAGAGAGCTGCCTGTGGATTAATCTCTCTCTTCTGTTTCTTTCTTTTTGGTCTTGCCTGTATGGAAAAAAGCTTTTCCCAGAGTTTTACAGAAAACAATGAGGACAGGATGGTGTAGGTTTACTTGGGATGCTTCTGAGAGCAAGCTAGAAATAGGCAGAGGAAACAGAAGTTAAATCAGCAACCCTGGTTAATGGCATCTGCCTACTATTTGTTTGTAAACTCTGAAGCCCAGGGATCTCCTTGGACCCCCATATTCTCCTGGCTCCTGCTGACAGCATTTTCTGACTCTGCTTTGTGCCATTAGCATCTGGGGAGAAAACTGCAGGCCTTTCATTTCAGAGGAAGGCTTATTACAATTATCTGTGCCTCTGTCACCTCAGGATCTGATTATGGTGCTTGGGTTGCACCTTGCAATCGTTACAATTAAGACTTAATGAAGTGAGTAACTACAGAGTTCTGCAGTTACTCCCCACAAACTCACTGCAGCTACCGCTATCAGAGGAATATCTACCACCTGATTTTTATGATTTGTAATATTTGGAGCTTGTCCTATAAACCCCCACACAGCTGGGACTGTGAAAGCCTGGCCAGCTCTCCTTTGTCACAAAAACAGACTGGATGAGCTTGGAGAGTATTGCTGGCTGAAGATGGGTGCAGGTAGAATTAAAAAAAAAAAAAAAAAACAACAAACAACAACATTCACTGCTTTTTGAGCTGGAAAATGATGAAGAAATCCTGGCTGACAATTATGCAGAGAGGGCTGTGCTCACACTCATGCTGAATTCCAGTCCCACCCCACATGATGGAGCAGTTACAGAGGTTCAAGCAGCTGGTGTGTCTGAGCCAGCCCACTCCAGCATTGCAGGAGACACAGGGCTCTCACTTGGCTTATTTCAATGTGCATTAAGGATGTACCTGACCTAAGCCAAGAGCACAAAGTGGAATACAGAACAAACTGACACTTTAATACCTTTCTGGTACCCTTGGCTTAAAACAGAATGTACATATGTGCAGGCACACTTGCCAGTCCTGTGCTGCCTTGCTAGTAACAAATAGTGATTGGTCCCTTTGCTTTTCTCAGACACGGTTGAAGACAGATTTGGGGGTAAATTGAAAGGTAATAGCGAGTTTATCTTCTTTCAATTTTCTTTCTTTGCCTCTATCTTCATAATTGCTGGGAAATCATTATGTCTGAATCATCAGACTTGAAGAACCATATGCCATTTCCCCTTAAATGACAGCTGAGATATTTATCTTTATTGTTGTAGGGTGTCTGGTAGCAACATCTGCAGGTCAGCTGAGGATAACTTGTCTTTTGATATTTTTGATAGACTATCAATGAGGGCCAGCTGGAGCCAATCACAACCCTTTGGTGTGGTGGGCAGAGGAGAACAAAGAGTTTCTCATGCCTTGGCACCAGTTACTTGCTGATGTGCTAACAGCTGTAGGGGTGGGGGGGGAGGTGAGAATTACCTTTTGAATTTGGGAGTTTAGGAAGATGCTGGAGCCTCAAGGTTGCCAAATGGAGCTGTACATGTCTTTGCCATCTGGCCATAGGCACTGGGCCTTTTCAGGGAGAATCCAGTTCAGTGGGCACTGAGAGGGAAGGATCTATTTACAATATGTGAACTGTAGAGAGCTGTGCTAATCAAGAACAGCTCTCTGCAGTGAGAAATGCTGCACATTTACTGAAGTCATCAGTAGAGGCACACTAGATTCCTTAAAAAAAATGCAGGAATGTTCACATTTTCAGCTGCTATTCAATTCCTTATGGGTGCTGTCTTTAGTGTTTGCTTTCCTGAGATGCCTCTCCAGGTTTTAGTTAGCGAACTGAATATTAATTTTGTCTTCTACCTTTATTGGCCGTATTGGTCAGACCTGTGATTGGAAGGATCATCAGAGACAAGGCATTGTATAGATTAAATCAATTCCATGTCATTTGCAGCACCAAAGTGTTCCTAAGTATAGACCTAGCTTAGTGACCTTAGCGAATGTCAGCAGTCAGTTAAGTCACCACTCAGCACTGACACTGGAGCTATTTAGGAAGTAATGAGTTGGCACAGCACACTAACTTCTGGAATAACTAGGAGCTTGCTAAAGTCTGATGCATGCCCCACGTAGTGGTATAATTTAGTGAAGAGGGTGAGTCACTTCTGCTCCCAAGTGCAGCCCAAGGCATGAAGTTTATCTTCACTAAAAACATCTCAGGCTCATCTATGGGTACCCTGCTGTATTTCACCTTCACTTGTCCACACTGACACCTAGCTCAGGATTTACCCTTTAGGCTGAAGAGCACCAACTATCTGTAGTTATCCATGAACACTGACACTGAGGTAAAAACTGTAGAAATTGTCTAGAGTCATAACAACTCTAAAAAAATGGTCTTTCACAAGCCCTTTTATCTGAGGTAACTCATGAGTTGTTGACAGTTGTTGACATGCCCATGCATGGGCTAAGGAGAATGCTTCTCAGGGCCTCTATTATTTCTATCAGCTTGGGTGATAGGAAAGCTCAATCCTCCCCAATCCCAAGGAGAGGCAGGGTCTGGATCCCAGTCCAGAGCCCACACTTGGAAATGAGAATAGAATATTTGACACAGGCAGCATCTGAGGGTCTTTGGGGAAAAGACAGAATGTTATAAGCAGTGGATTTGAATTCTTCCAGGCAACAGAAAATTGAAATGGGAGCTCCTTGGGGAGCAGCTCCTCCCACCTGGGGAGGGCACCAGCATGTGGCAACCGTTCCTCTATCTTATTATGTACAAAGCAAATTTCTGTCAGAAACACCTGATTTACCTGAACAAACCAGAAAGACTAACTGTGAGGAAGATTGTTCCAGTTGGTGCAAACCCCAAGGGATGGGATTTGGGCCTTCTCTTCCTTTACTTGGTAAAACCTGGCAATTGTTGTCACCGAGAAACCAAGGCACAGTACAGTTGCAAACCATTTTGTGTGGGAAAGAAAATGCCCAGATGATCACAGTGCCTTTCTACACTTCCTGCTTTTTGCAGCATGATCTTGAGTTGGTACTGAAATGTGCCACCCCAATGTGACAGGCAACCCTTCAGTTACAGGCTTGACCTCCACGAGGAATCAGTCCTGCATAATTCTGTATTTCTGTTTGTGCTCTCAAATCAAAATACAGCTTCAGTCTGAGGCAGCTTCTGAGCAAGACAGACTACTTCTTTCACCAAGTTTGTTCTCTAGTGTCAACAAATCAAATCTGAATTTGCTCAGTTTAAATATATTTTCAGAAAAATTCACCATTGGATACATCCTATTACACAACTGTCTGAAAATCAAAGGAAAAACTATTAGGAAAGGATTCTATCTTCTGTTTTTTTACTGTTCCTTCTCTCTCTGAAATCTTTCACATGCAGATGTTGATGGCTTGTCAAGCACAAAAAAACCAGCTCAGTTTCTGCAGATGCAAGGAAATAGAATATCTGAAGAAATTGCAAAGAGTAGAAGCAAATGAAAGATCTTTTTCAATAACGTGCAAGGTTACAGAAAACAAAGATATTCATGAACCCTCTAAAACTGAATGTAAAGCAGTGAGATTGTATTTACTCCAACGAGAGAGCTTTCTTTTGTCTCTTTGTATTTAACCCCAGATTATTAACACTGTCTCTCATGGTAGCAAATTCAGTCATTTGGAAACATATTTGCCTTTTACAAGTAATATCCATTACAATGAAACATATGACATTTGTTGTCAAGACCTATATGGGTATTATAGATGGAAACTGAAGGTAAAAAAGAGCTGGTTTATTATACCATGAGTTCAGCACACCAAACTGCTTAACCTCTTGTCTCTAGTCTTTCACTCTTCAGGTCAGCACACATTTGCAATGTGGCCAAGATTACATATTCCTTTTGCATGAACTAGAGACTGCCCAGCAGTGACCTCTGTGCCCAGGTAAAGTCTGGACTAAAAAATGACTGCATGTTGCTAGGGATTTCTGCCTCATCCTTCTTGGCTGCCTACTGAGAAACACCATGCAGGTATTGATTACTAACAAGTTGTTAAATATCTTTAAAGAAATAACATGAAAGAACAACTTCAGCTGGTGCACACTGCGGTGGGTTTTATTCCAGGCCAATGGTTAGGTAGGTGAGATAAACACCAAGAGCAACATGCTTGATCCGTGTCAAGACTGCAGCACTGCTGGGGACCAAGAGGAATGGGAGACCGGGGAAATTTGCCTACTTGACAGGGGTTCATGGCTGAGGCAAAGTATTGTACCAACACAGCACTTCTGGACTGTTAGATCCTCAGGTCTCCATGCTGCACATGGTTTTTTTGGGCTAGGCATCATTGCACTGCACACTGATGCAGGTGTGCCACTGTTCTTCAGTGACTTGGTGTCTTTGTGTCTTCGGCAGAGAATTCAGAATCAAAGAAGAGGTCCTCCGTTTTGCCTTCTAACTCTTTAAATGAAAAGATTATTTAAAAGATCTTTCCTTCCCTATTTCTCAATTCCTCTGTTGACCCCTAAGATTTATGATGAGCAAGATAGGGTCACGAGCAGCTCAGGTAGTGGAGGGAGCCCTGTTCTTCAGACAGAGGTGGTTTCTGACCAGGCAGACCACACATTGTGCTAAGCCATCTCTGCTCCTCTCTTGATGCAGCCCAGGCCTAGAGATAGGGTGGAGTAACCATGCAGACATGTACTGCTGCTGAGATGGTGCTGGCCGGGGAGTTCAGCAGAGCTGGACTGCAGTGAGGTCTCAGAGTTTAACTTCCAAATAAATTGCATAATTACGGTAGGTCAAGAAGTGACTTGGGGCTCTTCAGGTGGGAAACAGACCTGCAAATACCAAAGGACTACTGCTGCAAATTGACTATTGGTCATCTGTGAGGAGGGAAGAGTGGGTGGGAAGGAAGAGTGGCCAAAGAGGTGTTGTCTATGTGGAGGGGAAGGAATCTAAACCACCTATCAAAGAGGGGGAATGAATGTTTTGCTCTTTATTTGTTCATGCTTTCCTGCTGTGTTCTGAGCTTCTGACTGCATTCCCTTCTGTCAAGCAAGATATTCCTCTTTGTAAACAGCTTCAGGGAATACAGTCAGGTGTTTTGGACAAATGGGTGCATTCAGTCTTCTGGGGTTTCAGGATGCAGGTTTAGCCCATTCTATTCCTTATTTGGTTGCTCTACGTACCTTGAACCATAACAATCTGACAGCATGGCAATGTAGCCAAATATTCCCAAAACAGTAGTGGAATACACAGCATATGAAAACCTTTGCAGAGTTTAGGCACTGCATATTTCCACCTAAGACTTGCATCTTACCCCATGTATGATTGAGGATAAGAAAAATTTAAGACAATGTTTTCTCGAAGTTTCTCTTCTAGTACTGCTGTGCAGTAGTGAGAGGGCTTTTTACTCTGAACCTTGCATAATATATGCCCCCAGAACTGCAAGAAAAATATGCTGAAGAAAACAAAAAAACACCTTGGATATCCTCCTCTGTGATTTTCCTCACTATTGATCTAGTTTATGCTTCCAAAGGCCACCCATTTATTTCCTCCTGGCTTTTAAAGCTCCTTTTCTCTCTTATTCCCTCTTCCTACAGCTCTTTCACCCTCTTTTTTCAACTGGTATGGACAGCTAAGATGAAAGAAAGAAAAAATGAATGGAAAAAGATGAAAGACCTCTACCAAGTACCTCTTGCAAAAGGAAATTTGAGATTTCTCTGTGGTATGAGGGTAAGAAGATGTTTTGAGAAGTCTTCCTGTCTTTGTCTTTATTGTCTACCAGACAGACAATAGTGAACTTCAAAACTAAAGTGTTAGTCTGAAATTGTTTCTGGGACTACATCCCTCAAGCCTTTATGGGATGGTAGCATTCAAATGGGTCTGACTTTTCCCAGTCTCTGCCAGCCCCATTTGAATGGGAACCTCTCATCCCATTCCCAACAGCAGGCTGAGCCATGTGAGCATTTTTTCAGCAAAGTTACCCCCGCAGGCACTTCTTGCCCCCTCTGTGTTTTGATTAATATGCTGGACTGAGCAACGTCATCTTCTCAGAGCAACCTGATGTCCCTGGGAGGGTGCAGTGGCTGCTTTCCAAACCCTGCAGCAGGGAGCACTAGGGCATAAGAGCTGACTCACAGAATTGTCCTCATACACACTGACAAAGGAAGCAGGGACATCAGTCAAAAGAGACCAGGGCTTTGACAGTGACAGTTGATGATCTACAGCAGCTGCATTTAGTTTGCAGTCAGTTCATGCTGGCTGGGGAGCAGAACTTCAGATGTTTATGTGCCTTTTTGGGATTTTTTCTCTTTTATCATATCCACGGAATTATGCACATTGTTCCAGTTGCTGTGTATATTCCAGCCTGAAAAATTGTTCTCTTTCAAATCCCTGGTGGCCTGCTAAAGCCCCAAAACAAGCTGCAAGGATTAATTCCTCCCCAGATAAGATTTTCCTAAACCCTAACAGATAATTTGTTTGAAGTTTAATTTTAGTCTGTTATTACACACATGGGCCTTATCTTTATTCAGAGTTGTTAGCAAAATTAAACAAGCCTCTGCAAACAGGAAAGGGAAGCATGAAAGAGCCCTAGCACATAAGTGACACTCAGAGTTAAAGACACTAATGGTATGCTTATGCAGTGCTGGCAAGTCTGAGTCCTCAAGGGACTGGTGATTTGCCATGGTCTTCATGACCCATGAAGCAGGGGTACATCCTCCCCTCTGGGACCTCGTGATGCTCAAGCTGCCTCTACCATGGTCCATGACCATGCCAAGATCCATGACCTAAGGCCTGCCCCTCCTTCTAGTTAACAGGATGCCTCACTCCATGGTTTCCCAACTCTGCCCTTTTCCCTAGTTTGCAGCAGATCTGGGTTTGCTCCCGTAGATGCTGAAGAAATTACAGCACATGTGCTCAATGGAACAAAGAGAAGAAAAGCAAGGCCACATCACATCTTGTGTAATGCTCACTGAAATGTTCACTGAATCATCAAAGTCTATCCTAACTGCTTTGCACGGTGGATTCATATCCCTACCAGTGGGCTGAACTCTTCCTTTCTATTCATCATGACACAGGAGCCAGGGGAGAAGATTGTCTCCCAATTGCACCACTCCATTAATAGGATTTGGGCCCTCAGTCTTAAGGTATAGGAGGGTGTCTGAACACGTCAGCACTGCAGTGTGCTCCCGATCAGGGTGATGTTGAATTGACTATCTAGACAGCTGCTATATTTGTGCTATTTCACCTCAGTCAACAATATCTGAACCAGAGCTCAGCTGAGAACATTGTACTTCATATGTAGTCTTGTCATTACAGAAAGCAAGTGCTCTGAAAGTCTCCCTTCTCCAACTATAGTTGTATAAAAATTCCAGATCTAGGAAAAAGGGACTACTATTACTAGTGACTTCAACCAACCTGGAAAAGGAGCAATGCTTCTGATCTCTGCCTTTAAATTTTTTTTTTTTCTTCAGCACTGCTATGACCCCCTTGGTCCCTCTAGAGAGTGCATGAGTATTTCTAGTGCACTGGAGCTGAAAGGGATACTTGGAGCTCTTCAACTTCAGCATAGGATTAGGCCTCAGGACAAGATGCTGAAGGCCTGAGTTGCATTTTCTACTCTTCCCCAAGTCCATAGGTCCATGATCAAGTCACTTAGGGCTAGACTTAGAGGAATATCAGCAGGATGACAATATGTCCATTGAGCATCCAGCCAAGAAGTCTGAGGGCTGCCCTGACCTCTTCCACTGCTTTTAGGTAGAAACAGGAACCTCAGAACAGATAAGAAATTGTCACAGCCTTTGTCATATTTCCTAATCATCCAGTATTATCAGTGTAGTCATCTAATTTATTATTTTCCTATGAGTATAAAAAATAATTATGATTAATGAACTTGTTAATTTTTAAAGAAAATATTATCATTCAGACTCTTTGTAACTCAGTAGAACAAAAATTAAGCAAGCCAGTGTGGACTAAGGTTGTACAGTAATCTCCCATCCACACACTCTACCTATATGTTATACTATAAACACATTTATAGCAGTTAACCAGCTATTTCAGTGGTTATGGGTTTGCCACATATGTTTTAGGGAAAAAGTAAAAAAAAGTGACTGTCACTAGTTCCTCATATTTCTCATAAACATGAAAAATCCAGTCTGTTTCTGCCACAGAGATGAAGACTTGTTATTCCTTACAAAGGCAGCCCTGTGGCATGGGAAATCCTGTATCTGAAACCAGTGTAATGCATCAATAAAACCATTGAATTCAGCCATTATTTTTGTTGATGGAGAATCGACAGTGTAATTTAATTTAAGGCAGCCTGCAAAAAGAAGCTCTAATGGCCAGAAAATATGTTCATTCTCCCTGCCTTGTAATATGGGTAAGTCTGTGTAGAGTTAGATGGAACAGAGTACAATTTTTCTTCTGATTAAGTATTACACAGCAAAAGAACAAGCGGCAATAGGCACAAGTTGCTGAAATGGACATTCTGGTTAGATAGAATCACAGAACAGGTAGGTTGGGAGGGACCCCATCAGGTCATCACTTTCTTCTATCATCAGAGAGAAGGAAATAAATTCATTCACTGTGGTGAAACACTGTGTTGCCCAAGGAGGTTTTAAGATCTCTGTCCTTGGAGACACTCACAACTAGACTTCCCAAAGCCTTGTTAACCTGACCTAACTTTGACATTTCCCATGCTTTGAGCAAGGTGTTGGACCAAATGAGCTCCAGAGCTTGTTTTTATAGTTCTATGATTTTATGATAGACACAAAAGTGCTTTTGATGCATTAGTTGACAAGGTTTTTTGTATTACCAAGAGGGAGCAACATGTTTTAGCTCATGTGCATGAATACACACACTATGCTGGAGGACTAAAGGCAGGACAAAAAATACCATATAGGTTTCAAATACCTAGAAGCAATTTCACAACTTCAGAGAGCAGCCTCCTGCTCTGGGTCATGAGTGTGGCTGCTCCCTAGAGGTTAGACCATGTCTTTTGTAGAGAATCTGACAGACTGAGTTCTATAGGTAAAAGTAAAACTGGAAGTAATTTAATAAGAATTATATTTTCTCCTGGCACATTTTTAATGTTTTTTCCTTTTTTTTTTTTTCCTGGAAAGTATATACTACCTCCAAACAGACTCGGTAGTATTATGCTCATCTAAGAGATCACCAAAATCAGGCCAGTTCTTAAGAGATTATTGGCAGCAGGTAACATCCCCAAATTATTTATTTCCATAACATTTTCCACAAATAATTTTGAGAGTTTTTTTCTTTTCCTTAACAAAATGAGCTATTTTGATAGTAAAACTATTAAAAAATAGTAAATATTCAAGTTTCTGTGAAAGCATTACAGCAAGTCTACCACTGCACGTGTGTTCCTCCGCAGCTTGCACAGTCATGCCAGCCTATTTGCTGTAAACAGTAACAGCATGTTGTAACTTCATACTGGGAAAACGAAAAAAGCATTTTCAACAGCAGTCTGAGCAAGATGGTAAACAACATAACAAGCTGTGGAAAGACTAAAGTGATGCTCTCTTGCTGAAAAAATACCTCGAAACACAGATAAGCAAGGTAAGGTACCTGGGTACCAATATGGCTAGTGCAGATAGGGGCTGAATCTGTATTTCTCTGCTATGGATCTACACATACCTGTGAGATGCAAAGCATGCTTTTCATAGACTGAAAGCCATTCTGATTTAAACTAAACATTGTAACCCATTCTCATTAGAAACAAGTTTGGTAATTTAGACCAGTCTCAGGTAATTAAGGTCTCTTGTTAAGTGTTTCACTTGAACACTTGAAATCCAAGGTTCAAGTGACCAAGGAAAAGTCTTCCTCTGTTTCAACATCTTGCTTTTATTTGCCTCTAAACACTTGGAAAATGTGAGCTAGTAGAAACTCAGGATTCAGAGACAAGAAGGCAGAAAACCCCTCAATGTTGTGACTCTGGTAGGCAGATGACAGAGCAGCAGCGAAATACCAGATATTTGGATTGCCAGTGGTGCTGATATCAAGACTGATTTCTCTTTACAGCAATCACTTTTTATAGAATTTTTAAAAATATTCTGTACTAGTTATTTTGAGTCATAGCTAAGCTGTTAGTTTTCATGGGGAATCTGGTGCTTATGGTGATAGCACTGGACAGTCAAGTTGTTTTCCTGAAAGCACACTTCAATAAATCTTTATGCCAACGGAGCTCTGGGATCAATCAAACCTTCACATGCTGTCCAAATAAACCATATTTTCAGACCTTCTGGGCTTGATCCAAATGAAAAACAGTGCTTCGAACACCTCAGATGTTTTGGGAGGTAAATTCAAAACTCTCACTCTAACGTGGGGTCACCTTTAACAACTTTATTTATGGAAGAAAAATTCTCTTTGATCAAGAGAATGGTCCTGAAATCTATAATGGGATCTGATTTGTGTGGTTTGTTTTCTTCTGGGATTTTAAGACTGTTGGTTCTTATTTTTTCATGTGCTATTGATTTGTGTTCCCTGACAGAATAAGCACAAGATTCGTTTACGTGAATAATCCCTGAGGCTTGAAATGCCCCAATACTCTAACAGAACACCTCTTTTTTATTTATTTATTGTGGCAGTGTATTTTCCCCCACTGGTTACTAACTGCTCTCACCCTAACATTATGCCAGTATAAAACCTGGGAACTGATTTAAATCACCACCTTAAAAAGAAAAGACAAATGTTAGCTGTACTGGCAGGCATGAACCCAACAGGAGATGCAATAGGGGAGCTCACTCCCACATGGCCTCTTGCTGGTGTGGTACCTATGGTCCTGGTGACACACACCAACATAGCCCTGCTGCCCACAAGATATCTGTGGGAGAATATCTCAGGCGCAGCCTGCATGGGACAGGGCAGCCCTTTGCCTTTATGTAGGTAAGCCAAAGGGTAAATGCTATCCTGTGGACTGCTCAGCTTCATGAAGTTTTTCCATCCTTCTATCGTAATTTGCTTTTCCCTATATCTTCTTCTACCATGCTTAGTTTTCGTAAAATTCAGAAAAAGTATGATATATGTGGAATAGATCCTTGAGCAGGGAATGTTTAACAGAACTGGTAATACTACTGCTGCTCACTTGGAGCCCAAAAATTATCAATCAGACTCTTGAAAATTCACAGAATCCTACCATTTTTCACTTACTTGTAGGATCACATAACACCCTTGATTCTGTGCGTAGTTTGCATAATGTGCAGCTTGCTTTTCCATCCCAGTACCACTCCACATGGTCTGGGAGCTGAGTAGCTTTGTGTCCAGCATTCTCCTGAGAATCTGCCTCTCTTCAGCTTTCCTGTACTGCTTTCTCCTGTTGCTTGGGAGGTGTTTAGTGCCAGCACTCAGACTTGCTTGCTGGCAGGTAATGCCCCAGTGCTTTGACTCTGCCACAGGAACATGCTTTCAGGTCAGCTCTGTGTTGTCCAAGTTGTTTCTGCGCCCTTTGTAAGTTGTTAAGAGACTGATTCTTTTACCTGTCAGCCTGTGCTTGGCTTTTAGTCTCTAAAGGATTAAAACCACCATTATTCTCCCTCTTCCTCTGCATCATGCCTGTCCTTCATGCCTTGTGCTACTTGATGAGCAGGCATTCCCCATTGGGGCATCCTGCAGCTGCACAGCAGCACCTCTACCTGACCTGCTCCATGTTCTTGGACTGGCCACACTTTGCATCACATGCTTGAACATGCTCTTGCTGCTGTGAAAAGAGGGCAGTCCAGCTCACACAGCCAGAACAGAACACACCACCAATATGTTCATCCCAGTGTATGAAGGCAAGAACCACCCCCTGGCTTTCCCCCAAGTAATAGCTTCCTTTTCTTTTTAGCCCTTTAATTTTCCTTGATTTCCTTGCTGGTTTTTTTTTGCTTTTGTTATTGGTTTTGGTTTGCTTTTTTTTTTCCTGTTGAGGTTGAGCCGGTATTTGTCTTCAAATGTTCAACTGGTTCGCATTGTATTCTCAGATGGATGTTCAATGCACTTGGCTTAGCTCAAGTCTATGCCTTTTACATCCCTGGCTTTTTATGGCAGGTATTCATCTTGTTTGGTAAATCCTTGAGCTAGTATTAGCTGACATTTTTTTGAGATCTGCCTCGTATGCCTGACCAGCACTCACAGGGAGGGAGCAGAGTGAATTCTCTTTGAGAGTCATGGATTGACCTGCTGGACCCAGCTCTTGTGTATCTCTCCTGGGAAGGTGATGGTCCAAGAGCACCCTGACAGACCCATGTTTGTCACACACAGCTTGTGCTTACACCCTGGTGAGCGTGGGGCTCAGTCTGCTGCCAGTAGTTACTCTTGTGATCTGACTTTATCCTTGGCTTGTGTTACTGGAAGCTCATGTAGGATGTGCTGTAGTGCCTCACAAGTGCTCTGCAATGGCTTCTGATCCAGTTGCACATGTAGCTTTATGCCCAAAAAAACCTGTCAGACTTAAACAAGAGACAGTGATGCTCACTGTCCTTGTTTGAGAGTGAGATTGGAACCACAGGTTGGCCAGTGGTGGGCCTGGGGATTCAGGGAAAGCCTCTCCAGTCTGGAGTTTTATAGTTATGAACCAGTTCCTCAGTCAGGCCCTGCTCAAAGGCAGGCAGACACATAAAGTCAGATACAAAAAGGGTCCATCTAGAGTGAAAGAGCAGAAAGAAAAACAAATACAAAGAGGGGGACAAAAATACAATGCAACAAAAACCAGGGAGATTTAGAGTAGATTCATTGTAAAGAGAGAGAGGATGGGAAAGGGAAGCTGAAATCTAGAAAATTACTCAGTAGGCTAATAAAGAGCACCTTCTCAGATTTAAATTGTTCTTCAGTTAAACTCTTATGCTTTTATTTAGAGTTAAGATAAAGAAGGTGGACTTGCCAGCACATAACAAGCCTTTTTTTTTTTTTTTTTGGCTTTTCTCTTAGATCTTGCAGATCTAGGGGTAATATTTTCAATATTACTTGTGGGCTATCTCTATAGCACTCAGTTGTATGTAACCATGCCACAGAATGCAAAAACTTTATTAACTCCTGTCTCAAAAAGAAGAATTGAAGCCTTAGCTTTTCTAAGGTCAACAAAAAAATTCTATTTCACTTCAGTGAGAATTCAGGATTTCATCTCAGACGTGAAGGTTGTTCAATATTGAGAGTTCTGTGACCTTCAGGTCATCACCAAAGCCAAACCTTGGGATTAAGGTGTTTTTTCCTCCCTAGAATCTAATGTAAATTGGCAGGAGTTTCTCCCATTGCTCATAAAGCAGAGAGGCTGTTCCAGGGTTAGTAAAAAATAAGCTGCAATTCTTCTTACTTTGAAGAAGAATTTCTCAGTGTAGTATAGCAGGGGTAGGTTTCAAAAAGGTGATTAGAAAACAAGCATTTGTACACAGGACTTTCAATGAGGACGTTATCTCCTCTAATCCGAGAATTCTCTTTTTTCCTGGCTTGGGGGAGCAATGCTTTACAGACAAACACAAAGGCAAACCAGCCATGTGCTCTGAATAACTTACATTCAAATTAGATTGACAACATAATGAAAGCTGAATAATGTTATATTTGGAAGTCATTGATAGAAATCATCCTCAGCTCGTATCTTGGGAGGATAGTAGGATGAGTGGTTATCTATGCCTCTGCTACTCTGCTTCTTCTTTCACAGTAATTTTCTTTTCTCATCTTGCCGGGCACTCTTCAAAAATAGCCTCTTTAAGATATGAAATTTATCTTTATTCTTAAAAAAAACCAAACTTCCTAACTTTCTGGATGGACCCTTATAATGCTCTGATAATGTTTAAGAGTTGGTGTACTCAAATCCTCACTGACTTCTAGGATGGGTCCTAAATCACACGTTATATACTCTTATCCACCAATACTCTGCTCTGGATTTACAGTTCCAGTTAATGTTAGATCTGTGAAGGAAGATGACATCTCCTGCTCCCTATCTTTTTAAAATACCAAATCGATTTAAGGGTTTAACTTATTGTTATAGTTTATCCTGAACCTTCTGAATCAGTTCATTGAATTTTAGCTGTAGCTATATAAAATTCTGTACACTGAAATTGTTTGGGCATACTGAGAATGTCTAAGCCATGATCCATCACTGCCACTAACTGCCAGCAATAAAGAAATCCTCCTTTATTCTCCATTCATTTAAGTGAATGTCTAAAACTACTATTGAACACCAGGAGTACATCTTACTAGGTTTTAATTTTTTTCTTCTTCTTTTAAGGAGCACTTAATATTTACCTGAAAGGCATTTCACGGTTTAGTGTCTTCAGTAGCTGTCAAAAAGAGACACTGGGAAGACCCAATGAAATACAGACTTGTAAGACTGAATGTAGTAGTGAGCAAGATAATGGAAACATTTATAAGGCAGATTACAATTCATTTAGGAATGTGATTTAGTAAAGGGAAAGTTGCCTGGTTCTGCTAAAAGAGGATCATGTATGACAAATGTATTAGGGTCATTTCAAAGCACTGCTGAATTGATAAAGATGAAATCGTTGACATAATTCATCCAGATTTCAGGAAAGTATTTGTTACAGACTGTACAGGAGATCAATTTACAAGGTCAGAAAGCAGAGCATAGGGGACAACTTTTGAAATGGAATACAAATTGGTTGAGGCTCAAGAAACAGACGGTGTCAGTAAAATGAAACAATTCAGGGTGTGATAAGGTCTGGATTTGCCTGAACATGTATGCTGAATACCACACGATTCAGGTCCCAAATCATTTGTTACACCATGAATGTGGACATGAGCAGGTCTTCACTGCTTTGGAATGAAGAGACCTGCAAACCACTCTGGGGTGATTGATTGAAAACAACCATGAAAATGCAAATCATGGTGGAGAAACCCATGCAGTAAATGCAGTTCTCAAGTCCTCTATAGACAGCAGAAAAATGCCTAAAATTCACAGGTGATTAACCACTTCTACCTGCTTTGTAACACCATCTGTGCACCTTGTTAAATACCAAATTGAAACAGATACATTTTCCTGGTGTGTCAGAATCTACCCAACCACTAAAGTTGAAAAAAATGACATTGTGCTGTTAGTGAAACCCACGCACAATGCAGAATTGAAAGTACAGAGCTCACTCTCCATCAGCAAAATGTCCAAGCAAGTACCTTAACAACAATCTTTGATTTCTTCTTACTGAGTGAATTTTTTCCTCCTTGTTTTAGGAACAGAATGAGGAACAGCCTAGAACTGAGTACAAATATGACTGAGAACAGCAAGCTCATAGGAGGGTCCTAAAATAGTAATGTTCCAATAAAGACTCATTCTCTGTGTGCACAGATTAGCTCAAACATGAAATGAGGGACCACATTGTCACCGACATGTTTTATGAAAAATCCTTTCCTTAGGATTTTTCCCCTCCTGAGAAACTGAGAGGCCTCAGGAACAAACTGTAAACAATTCTTATCTGCTGCTGTGGAATGCAACAGGGGGAATCTGTGATTGGCCTCATCAGGCTGTTTCCAATTACGGGCCAATCACAGTTCACCTGGCCGGACTGTCTCGGTGAGAGACAAGACTTTGTTTTGATTCCTTTTCTATTCTTAGCTTAGCCTTCTAGTGAAATCCTTTCCTCTATTCTTTTGGTATAGTTTTAATATATTATCTATCATATAATAATAAATCAAGCCTTCTGAAACATGGAGTCAACTTTCTTGTCTCTTCCTTCATCCTGTGACCCTTGTGGAAAATACCACACCACATAACTCAATACACACCGTTAGATGATATGTTATTGCTTCTTTTAAAGGAGAAAGGCTACACATCTTAAAGTTTTGATGGGAATTAGACACCTCATAGCATTTAAAGTTCCACCACGGAACTTAGCTTCTAGCCTTGAAGTAGCTTGAACAATTTGATGATTTGACCACACCTCCAATGATGAAAGCATTAATTAATTTTATTTATTCCACCCTTTAAATGTATTTCTAAAAACAAAAATACTTCTACTTAATGTGAATATTGATTTAAACCTTGAGGTCTGTGCCAAAGGAAACTCTTCATGCAGGAAATATTTTTGGCAAAAGCATGTAGAGTTTGACCTATTCAGCTGAGATCTCAGTGTCTTTGTCCCTTATTTTTGGAAACCACACCAAATTGCTAGTACACACCCACAAAACTACTTCTTGTGTTCTGCTGGCAGGTTTCAGGAATCTCACTTTTAAAAGACAGTAGATGTAAACCAGATGGCTAAATAAAGTACCAGAGACATGCATGACATGTACAAATTGAATGAAATCCATTTTTTCATTCATTTCAGTATGTTTGGCTTAAATTTTGATTCAGAAGATGTTTCATAATTTTTTATTTGTCTCTACAAGTTGCCTCTGGAGAACAAGGCAAGGGCCAGGGAGAGACATTTCAGCCTGTGATTTCTGCCCACTGCTGAGTACAAGTCAGAGCCCTCAGCTATTACCTTATCTAGTTTTATGGAGTTCTTCCTGGTACTGACTGTTTAATGCCTCCACGATTTGTCAGAGTGAATAAGCAAACATAGCATCCATCTCACTAGGACCAGGAGATTATATTTTAAATAGATTGTTATCAACAAGCATGAGGGAAAAAAAACATTCTCATTGAAAGTTAAAATAAACAGTATCAAACCAAAAACAAAAAGGAAAAAAGGTATGAAATTCAAAGGTAGATCAAGCAGTAATAAACAAATTAAATTTATAGATCTACTTTCACTGGAATAATAACTTAGTAAGATCACAATATAATCAGTTAAATGGATAAGCCACGTGAAATTCTGGAGTAATGTTACAACTTTTACATATCTACATCTTGTCCAGAGCAGTTAAAGGGGAAGCATATACTTGCAAAATGCTCCTAAGCCACCTGGTATAAGAGCAATTATCTGACAGGTAATTATCTGACAGGTATAAGAGCAATTATCTGACATTTAACAATCAGAATTCACAAAGGAAAATATGCAGAAAAGAGACTCTTTTTTCCCCATACAAGAGAGTAGCAGGGGCAAAGAAAAGAGGCAGTCACTCTAGAACAGCATCTACTCCAATGTTTCTTGAGGTAATTAGAAGGTTCTCTTTCTTTTTGATTCAAAACTGGAGTATATAAACAGACCCCTTAATTACTTGTTAAATCTGTTGTACTTTTATAACTAAGTATTTCTGTGAAGAGAGAGGTTATATCCTTTCTACTACAGTCTTTCCTGGGATGAGAAAAAAAGCTTCAGCTTCTTGATTCAACTGCTTTTACTAACTGGACCAGTTTCCAGGGAGGTAAGAGAATGCTCACCAAACTTCACTTAAAAAAGGCTGAGGCTGAAGTCCCAAGAGTCTGTGTAATTTGAATATAAACCAGGCAAACTTAGCTCAGTGCCATAGCCATTCGAAAGCATACAGTCAGGGTTTGATGGGAAATTTCCTCAAGATCCCAGAGAAACGTCACATCAAAGCTGAGAAATTTTGTTTTTTTCCAGACAGACATTTTCAAATGAAATATTATTTTGCTATTATATTCTCAGTAAGTTCTGTTGCAATTCCATTTTTTGCTCTTTGCCAGTGGGCTTTCTTTCTTTATTCTCCCTAAAATGACTAGAAAGAACAGGATCAATCTGGCTGCACTTTATGTAGGCTATCTTGTTGTTTGCTTACAGTCTGCTGAGTATTGACCACATATATAAAGTGATGGTCTTCGTGCTGAAGAGTCTGGTGTGGTCACAGCAATAAATGTCACTACAATGGTCTGACAGTTTTCAGGGATTTGACATACCCCACCAGTTGAAAATTGAACCTACAGGTCTGAAAAATCACTCATATGTCAGATTTGATGGCAGTACTGGGTCACTCTTCAGTTTCATAGCAGCATAAAGTAGCGTGAATTTACCACCTGGATTTTTAGTAAAATGAACTATTTTTCATATTTTTGTAGTGCATTCAAAGGAAAATAAAATGCAGTACATGTTTGCTTAGTATCCATCAGTTGTGCCTGTCTGAGTCACTTGACAAAATATTTTCTCTGATCTTATACTCAATTTTTAGTTACATCAATAGCAAGAAAATTTTAAGGAAAATAATAATAATGCAGGAGGGCAGTGAGAGATTTTCAAGTCTCTTGAGAGACTGTCTTGACAGGAGGAATTTGATGCCTCTGGGAAAACAGAATTCATTTACACTAACTCTATTCAACTGTAATGACAAGCCTTAAAACAGGCTCTGAGATGTTGTACTTGTTTTCTTTACCACTATCTTTTAGTTCCTACTGAATTTTCCTTATTCTTATGGTGTGGGAAGAGCCATAAATTCTGCTGGTGAACATAACTTGTTATTAAACCCTACATGGTTATTTGCTATTACTAGGACAGACAACATTGCCAAACTTTCCAGTACAGCCTGGATCAAACCCATTAATTTTATAGATACCTATGGAGAACTTAGAGCCTTCTTGTCCAAGGTGGCTTTGATGCCACCAGCATCTTGTAGAGCCTCATCCACAGCCTGGTGTTTCTGGGGACTCCACTTGGTGTCAGGTTAAGTATGTCCACAAAAGAGAGTGTTTGAACTAAACAGTTCCATGTAATGAGTGTTTGCAAGCAATTTTTAGGGGCTGGTTGCCTGCTTTAACACCTGTGCCCACCATGCAACCCATTTTTTGACCATTTCCGCCCTAGTCAAGCTAGGAAGAACCTAATCAGCTGCTTTCCAATGAAGACTTTGGTATTTGGAGGCCAGAGGTTTCTCTAGACAGAAGTCTGCCTAAGAGTCAGACGCTGCAACATCACTGGGCTTTGGAGAAATCAGGCTTTAAAACAAAATTATTCAAAGCACTTGCATATGAACTTATGCATAAAATATTACTACTAGAAAATCTGTACAACGGAACACTCTTGACTTTAGATTTTCAGTCATTCAGAAAATCTAAAAGTTAGGACAGTTCCTTTGTGTTTGTTCATTTCCAAAATAATATTGTTTCCAAATTTGCAGTCTCTCCTCTACCTCACCATCTTAAAACTTTCCCCTCAATTCTTTCCATGGGCATCCTGCCCACTACCTGTACTCCCTGCTCTTAACTGCTGCTTTGCCTTGCTTTTCCCCACTTCTTTGGCCAGACCTCAACACCAAATTTCATCCTAGAGTTGGTGTGTACAGATCATAGTCTGTTCCGTCTCTTCCCCAAAATTCTCTCTTTTCTACTCTCTGTCTAGGAGACAGATACGCTACTCTGAATTCCAGTATTCAGTTGCACTACCAGTCATAAGATAGCTTAAAAAAGGAAAAAAATAAGAAGAAAATAAAGACTGCCTCAAATTTTAATGCTACAGGAAGCATCTAATTCACAAAGGAAAGCAATATATTGAAGGTCTGAAACCATTGAAGAGGAAAAGAGAAACACCATCATTTTAGAGATCTTTGTTGTTTGCCTAAGATGTGTCCTTCACGGACTTGACTGGCCACAAAAGGATTCAACACAAATTAATAACTGCTAAACTGCTTCTGATCTGCAGATCATATTGTCCTGCTGACATATCAAGCATGGTGAAGTAGAAGAGCTGATACAGGATAGTGAAACCGGCAATGAACCCGAGAAAATTGAAAAGGTGCAGCTGGAATATAAATGGACAAAAAGCAGCCTCTAAAAAAAGGAAAGGCAAAAGTAAAGGAAAGAAAAAAAATATGGGAACAGACAAAAGCTAAACATAATGGTAACCCAAACAAACACAGTATACTTTCTCCAAAATGTGTGCATGAAGTTTTGAGCATGTGGTTATTATCAGATTAGCAAGAACATGAAATAGAATTATGCCAATATAAATTACCAAGATTACTAAAATGAATGATTTTCCTTTGATAGGTTATATTCTCATTCAGAGGCATTTAAACCCTGATTAAATGGAACCCTGAAACATCCATGGAGAATCAGATCGAAACATCCTTCAGAAGAGAAGCACTGCATGCTTTCAGTACATTTCAATTATGTAGCCTGTCCAGATCTTAAGGATTTACACTGGGTTTTTACTCATATATTTCCTTACAGTTGGACATAGATATAATGATGGTGTAAATGCAGCAGACAAATGTTGACAAAAAGAGGCTACAAAATTTGAAGCAATCCCTTCATTTGCTTGTCCATGGATACAAACCCAGGCTATGTTCTTTCTTAATTTATAACAAAGACACTGATTTCTGAAAGCTGTGTTTTAGAAATGTTGATTAAATCTCCTACAAATGAAAACTGTTGTTCAAATCTGTTACATATGTTTACCTGAGTACTTGCATCAATTTAACACAGTAGCTTAGATCTGATTCTGAATGCGTAATTTGTCCAGGCCAAAAATTTTTTTTCAGAAAGTTTGGAGCTTTCTTAATGAAATGTAGAAAATGCTTAGAGAGGTGGTGGGTAATCTGGTGAAAAGACAGATGAAATCAAGATACTAAGGGAAAGATTGATCACAAAGCAGAATTGCAGAGAAGGAAGATGAAACACTAGAAGCAGATAAGTTTATCTAGTGAATGTATAGAGGAAGAAAGCAGAGAAGATAACAGATCTAGAGACAAAGACAATGGGATGGTAGCTGAAGAGGAAGGTTGAGAGATGATTTTTTGTCTCAGGCATTCACTGTGTTCTAATATCGGCAAGGCAACAGTGCAAAAGCAGTTACTGCAGCAGGCAGGAAAAAAACAAGACACCCTGTTAGTTTTGCAATTAAAACAGCAGACTAGTACTCATGAAACCTGCAATTTAGCTTGCTGGTTTTGTTTGAAATTTCAGTTTTCTTGGGCGGGGCAATCACAACTCTCTTCAGTTTCCTATTTATAAACTAGGGTGACAGTATTTCTTTTCTGTCATCCTAACTTGGTTGCCTGAGTTACGACAGGACCCATATCTCAATCTGTTCCTGCCTAGAGGCTGGAGAAATAGCCTGCTTCCAACTGGGACTGTTAAACTGGGGTTTTGCAGTAACCGTGGGTAAGGCAGAGAGGAAAAAAGAAACTGACAAAAGTTTGATATCAGGAACTGAAAGGGACTACGAAAAAATACATATTTGGGTCCTTTTATTTTCTTTCTGATCCTATCAAATGTACTCAAGGCACATTTCAGCTCATTTTTAATTTATTCCCTTGAATCTTACTTTTACTTCAAAAGAAAGTGGTTATTCTCATACAAGAGCTTGGGCTTTCTGAAAAACACCAGCTCTCATCAGTCTTTTGATAAAATCATAAGAGCTGAAAACATTGAGAATTTCTTTTGTTTTAATAACCTTTCTTGAATATTTACTTCTCATTTGAATACTTATCATCAATAAAAACTAAAACCCTATGTTGGTGAGGAGTGCCAGCATATTTGGGATTAAAATGAGTGACATCCCTCAAAAATGAGGGCTTTTGAAGGGTTATCTTTCTTAAAGCAGTGCTCTTTCTGCAAGAGTATTCTGAGTCCAGCATGCTACACAACCAAGAAAACAAAGGAGAGAAATTCTGTAAATGAGAAGCAGAACTAGGAAAAAGATTCTGTTTGGTTCATCTGCACTAGCAGTTGTATAACTTTAACTATTAACACTAAGAAAATGTTTGAGTTTCTAATATAATTAACAATTCTTTTAAGCAGTGGTTTAAATTACAGTTCTTGTTAATTTAATTTTCATTATTTCCGATTGTCCTGTGCAAATAAGGTGTTGTTTTCAGAAACAGTTTGCTGAGAAGCCTGCAAGGAGATGCAGGACTGGAATATATCACACACATGACAATGTAAACCACAGAAAAATATGGACATATAGCAAAGACAAATGTACCCTCTACACCATTAAAGTTACAGAATGCCTAGAGATGAGGAACAGCTAATAGAGGAGAAAATGGTTCATGGAGAAAATGTCTAAGTTAATATTTTGTAGGTGAAATGTATGAACTTTGAAACTATCCAACTAAAGTTCCATAATAAAGCTAGCTGCTCTCCTGGACTTCCCCCCCCTTTTTAATATGTAGATAACCACAGGCATTCATTAAAATTGATAATCTTCCATTCAAAGAGAGTTCCTGTTGAGTTAGATATGGCCCATGATTCTTTCTATATAAGCCATTAATTAAGCACCTGGAACGGAAATTTTCTTAGTGGCAAGGCCAAGGCATCACATGCTCAAAGGGATGTAAAATTGTCAAATGGGGCTCTCCAAGCCATTTTAGAGAACAGAAGGACATTGTGCCTAGACACCAAACCACAAACAAATCTTAACAATGGGTAAATTGTGGTAAGGAACAAGGCATCCACATTTTATCATGTTGTCTTGTGCTGTTTGTGTTGTTATTTAAAACAAAGAGTACTTGTGGATCAAACTGTTCGAATACTCCATGCAATTACGCTTGTACTCTGCCTGGAAAATGTAAGTCCTGGGGATACTCGCCGTGTCAGGAGTACAATAAAGATCGCACATGATGTGCCTCACGGTAGACCAGGTCTCTGGGGATGTTGTACCCGTGGGAGCTGCGGAGGGCATGGCTGGAGCAGAGCCATCAGGAAGGGTGAGCAGCGCTGTGTGGGTGCCGTGCTTGGGATCCAGTGGTGACAGAGGAGCGTCTGTGCTAACCGGGAAATAAAGAAGCCAGATCAAGTCCTGGGTCATGAGGTTATTTACACCTCCGTGAACTGAGCAACAGCGGAGACCTGTGCCCAAAGTGGGCAGTGTTCCACTATCATGTTTTGAGAAAGGGGTTGCCTTGTCCTCCCGCTGAGGTTTACAATACACATCCAACACAGGTGTGTACGTAATTTTGTTACACACATATCTAATTCTAAAGCCTCCCTGATGCCGCTTCCCTCATGGACCAGTCCTCACGGAAGTCTGGCTGTCCAGGGCCTGGGATGGCAGCAGTGCCGAGCTGTTCTGCAGGAGGCGCACGTAAGGAGAGGAGGACCCTTCTCTGGGACACACACCCCGGACACTCCCGCACAGCCCTCGGCAGGTGCCGCTCGGGCCCCACCGCTCTGCCCCGCGGCCCGACCCCGCCGGCAGCTCGGCCGTGCTGCAGCGTCGGCCGGTCCCGGCGGCGCTCGGGGGGCAGGGCGGGCCGGCAGAGGTGGCCGCAGTCCCCGCCTCTCCCGCGGGTTGCTCGGCGAAGGCCGGCCCGGAGGAACTGCTCACCGGCACGGCAGCCCGCCGGAGCCATGAGCTCCCACCGCAGCGAGAGCGACTGGCAGGGGCTGCTGAGCGAGGTGAGGCGGCGGGGGGGCCGCGGGCCGGGGCGCCTGGCAGCGAGGAAGAGCGGCGGGCGGGCCCGGCTGCTCCCCGCGCCTCGAGGAAATGCCGGGGACAGGGGGACAGCCACTGGCAGGGGACCCGGCCCGCGGCCGAGAGGGTGGCAGCGGCTGCGGCAGCGGGCGGGGGGCGCCGAGCTGTGCCGGTCACGGCTGCGCCGTGTGGCCACGTCTGCTGCCGGCCCTTCCCTGCTCGGGCTGCCGCCGCGGCCCTGCGCTGCTGCGGAGCACCGCAATAAGGGCCTGTGAACCGCTCCGTGTATTAACCTCCTGGGGCTGCGGAGAGCAGCTTCTAGGCCCTGCTGCCGCTGCTGCGGCTGGTTTGAAAACGCCGAGGATTCCTTGAGCTGCGGGAATGGCCGAGGCCTCGGGCCCGGAGGAACAGCGCAGCCCAGCCCAGCCTAGCTGCGGCACCGGCCTGGGTGACCCGGCTGCCCCTGTGCCGTATGCCTTGTGTTTTTACTTCGCTTCAGTCACATATGAAAGGCTTTTGAGACCCATGGTGACTTTTATACTGTGGGAGAAAAGAATGTAATAGCCCCGTGTCCACGAGCCTCAACAGGTGGAGGATTTTTCAGTTACATGAATAGAAACTTTATTGTCCACTGCATCCTCATTAAAGCATCCACAGCATTTACAGGTACACATAACTTACGTAGGGTAAATTAGCAAACTCAAACCAACTTGAGGTCAGTATCATTTAAAGGAGTGTTATTGAAGACAAATCTGTTTATTAGCCAAACTCATGAAGCAGGCTGGCGTGCTGATTTTTACATTGCATTACTGTAAAAACAGTAATTTTATGCTTATAGCTAGCAGATAAAACTTCTGTGCAAATGGCGTTGGTCTGGATAAACCTGAGTCTACTGTCCTACAGTATGATATACCCAGGGAAATTCCCTTGTTTTCAGGTGGGCTTTGCCTGCTAACTGAGTGTAAGGCTTAAAGCCCTGACCTGTCAAAAAGATATTTGAGTTTAGGTTGTTGAACCTGTCACTGCTCTTGGTGCTTTCAGTGGGAGTTTGTATGGGCTCAGATCTGTGCTAGCACAGTACATCCAGAATTGGAGACTGCGAATACAGGACTTCCAAAGACACAGAATGATCCAGGAGAAAGTGAAAAGTGCACTTTTAGTAGTATCCTGGTTGTGCAGTGTTGCTGACATCTCATTTATCCAATGGAGTTTTTTTCTGGATGAGGGTGATTTCAGATGGGAGGTAAATCACCAGGTTTGTTCAGAGGAAATGTTGCTGTTGCCTGCTTTGAAATGTCATTTAGAATTACTTCGGAACTTTTTTACTTTTTATATAGTTAAACCTAGAAAGTCTATCCTAAAATTGAACACCTACTTCAGTTCAGGGGGCTTCTTGATTGTAGTAAAATTTAATGACTGTGTTAAGCTGCATTCTTGCAGATACTGAAACATACATATAATTTCTTTTTGTCAGGAAAAATTAGAGGCATAGTGTCTTATTTTCCACCTTTCCTTATCTTCTCTCTGTTTCCTCAGCAGGCTTACAGCCTGTTGCTACCCTTGCTGTCAAGATACAGGTTTTCTTCTTTTGCCTACCTCTTCCTTTAGCTGTTGTAATTCACTCCATGTGTTTTACCCATTAACTCCAAATCCTAATGGGTCTGTGAGAAAGTGGCTCAGACTTCTGAAGTAACTTGTAATAAGTTTTTTGAATTTACCATATCCCTCAGTGGTACAGATTTTCTCAAGGCCTCCTAGCTTCAGAGTCTACTGGGCAATTTTTTTCCCCTGTGCATTTCATAAAAATCTTGAAATGCTTTCAAAATACAAGGTAACACAGGCAAGAAAAGCCATGGTAGCTCTAAACAAACACTCCTCCATTGCAGATGGTAGACAGTTAAAACATAAGATGGGGTTAAAAATCTGGGTGTTAAAGATCAGAAGCTGGTGGGTTCAGACCTGTGGTGAAATACGTTTTCATTTGCAGAAGCCCAATCTTCTAGCTTTGAAAGGTAGGAATAATTGAAATACTTGTCAAAGCAACTGTAACTTTTAAAACTATGGTGCTACAGGTTTAAGAAAAGTGGTAAGGATGCATGTTAGGTCCTTATGCACAAACACTTGAACACACAGCATTTATTTTTGTAGGTTGCCTTTTCATTTTTCATTAGAAAAGAAGAATTTTTTTTGTCTGTTTCAGTCTTTTTCTCTGTTTACTCTTCATTTTCCTTATGACTTTGGTTCTATTTCAATGCCTTTTGCTCTGTACCCTTTCACATATCTTCCTCTGTTTTTATTATGCTCACCACTAACTTCTTGCTTGTTCTTTTGCCTCCATATTTATGTGTTTTTCCACTTACTTTACAGCCACATGTTTTTCAGGCCTAGTGTGCACCTGGTACTCTGAACAATCTTTGCACCACATATACCTTGAGCATTCTTTAAACTAACTGAATAGGATGACGTAGGTAGGAATACTGGGACAAAGCCAACTTAGCAAACACTGAAGGAGCATAAAAGAGTCATTATTTCCATTGATAATCTCACAAGCTGGATGCAAAAGAACTCACTTCAGAAGGAAAAATCCACATTTTACCTGTTCTCTAGCTAATTTCATGTATTGGTGATGGATATATGGATATATGTGTGTATATATATATATATATATATATATATCTGTGTGTGTGTGTGTGTATATATGTATATATAGGTATATAAAAATATGTACATATATGAAAGATTAATTACTTTGTTGACTTACCATGTAATTTTTCTGCTTGGACTCTTGGTTTTCATCTATCATTTATGTCACTCAGTGACCCACATTTAGAGTGTTTAAAAGCTGGTGTAAAGTTGTAGGGTGAAGACCTGGTCAATAACTGCTGGTTTGACACAAGAGACTGAGCTGCAGCAAGAACTTTCTTGCTGGTGGCCCAGGTCCTCCATAAACCAGTGATCTTCATAAATCTCAATATACTATTCCGAGAGTACATTCCATTCCTCATCCCCATCCCTGCAGTTGTTCAAGGCCAGTTTGGATGGGAGTCTGAGCAACCTGGACTAGTTGGAGGTGTCCCTGCTCATGGCAGCAGACTTGGAACTTAATGATCTTCAAGGTGCCTCAGATTTGCCAACTTCTAGAATTAAATCCAATATCAAAATGCTTCTCTTTTGTCACCTCCCACACATTAGAGTGTTTAGTGTATGCTGTTTACAGCTACTCATATGTGACTGTGCCTTCTACAGCTAGTTTGAAGAGATGTAATTTCCGTTTAATTTTTCATTCACAAGAGGCTACTTCTTGGTTGTTGACTGTGTATGGTCTTCAGCAGCCCAGAGGGAGGTGATATGCTTGTCTCTTGAGCTCCCTTGCCTAGTAATTTTGGACTTACCGAACTGCTCAGCAGAGATACCTAGCCTGCTTGTAATTGGCAGAGCGCACCTTTCCCATTGGTTGCACAATTATTTATATGGGCAAGAGAGAAGAGGAAGGAAAACTGGTGAGATTTTCATGTTTGTATTCTCTCTGTAACATTCTGTCATGTTTCCTTCTCAAACAAAGCATGAAATGTAGTTTGCCAAACCTCTATGAGGGGACCAACAGGCATTGGAGCCACTAGCTTAACAGCTTTTCTTAATGTGCACAAATACAGGGGCTGTAGGGAAGAACAAAGAGGAGCGGATACTCTAAGGTCTCTGGTTGGTTGGGTTGGCATTGTAATGACTTCAACATTTGGAAAATGAAATGAAAATCCTAAAAGAACTGGCATTGTGATTTACTGTGTTCCAGAATTCTTGGGAGCTGTGGGAGGGTGCTGTGAAGAAGACCTGCATGCTGCACTTTTGGGCAACAGAATAAGGGTTTGCTTTTCATGTATTCATGTTTCAGGTTGGACTAAGAGACCTGCAGGGATGTTGTGAAGCAAACAGAGAAATTAATAATGTTGTTTGATGCACAGCATACAAAACTTCTGAGGGCTGGGCCACCTAGCACAGTAGTGTTAACTGGTATTCCTAAATGGCTGGTGAAGATGGTATGGTGTAGCATTGCCATCAAGACAAGACATTGTGTTCTGAGGAGCTGCTTGTATCACTGGTATCATCAGGGAATGATACCAGCCTGCTTTGTGTTTCAGCAGCCGGGAAGCAGCCAGTCAAGCAAGAGCTGGGCAGCAGGAAAAGCAGAGTTGATACTGTGGGATAAAACCAAGGTCACTGCATTATTTCAGGTTTTATCAGAGATAAATCACATCAGGGAGTGAATGGCAAGCAAATGGCCTGTAATTTCTCTAGGTCTGAGTGCTTGACTCTTTCAGATAAGTTAACAGTTTAATCTGAAGTCCAGGGGAGCAACATTATAGGAACACAGTCAACCAGCATCCCTGACAGTAAGATCGCAGTGCATTTTGGGACCCTTTGGTTTCTACAACAGAATTGTCTCCAAGACAATCAGGAGAAATTTGATAAAACTTAAAGCAGTTTGGTAGAAGTTGGATCTCTTGTTAAAGATGGTGAGTAGACTTCATGGTTTCTCAGAGAATATGGTAGTTGATGAGTTTCAAGGCCCAATGTAATATAGCAGCCCTTCAGTATTTGAGGACACAAGGCCCTCAAGTGTCAAGAGAAGACAGAATATGATCCATAATGATTCCAAAGCACAGACTGGAGATAGTATCTCTGCTTCTACTCTCAGAAAATTAGATTTTTTCCATGACATTAATTGTCATTAAATACCAAAATATAGGCCAGTAATTTGTACAAATTAAAAAAAAATTCTGATAGGAATTCAGTGTGTTTGTTGGTTTAAAAAAAGAAAGTCTAAAACCTTGACCGTATCCCAGCTTCATCAGATTATTAGACTATGTCTACAGCGTCATTAATGAGATCTACCCAGATTTGTGACTAAAAATAGCAATGAACAAATAGTAAGTGTTCGATGTAGAGGGTCACCTTGGAGCAGTTACACTCTCCTGTAATGTCAGTCTCTTTTTACTCAATTTCAAAGTAGTCATCTGGCTGTAAAGCAGTTCAGGCAGTAATGTAGGATGTCATATATATTCCTTTAATTATTATGTTCTTCCTTGTGGCAATTATAATTTACTTCATTGCAGATAACAGCACATTGGTAGATAAAAGCCACTAGACAGATATGAAAAGTCGTACACTGTAACTTTTAGATTGAATGTATACCAGCTGGTTCTCATTTCACTTTGTTTTTCGAATTCATAGATTATTTTGTACCAATAATTAAAAAGAAACAAAAGACAGTAAAAATATTTCATAGTTACTGTAGTGGATAACAGAATTTACATTTTTGTCTCACTGATAAACAGCACCTGAGATGTGGGCATTCCTTCAGTTGCAGGTGAAGAAGTCTCTGCATGAGTGAATGCCAGAAGCATCTACTGAATACTTTTTTTCAGACTGAGAAAATTTGCCTTATTGCTTTCATTGCTCCAAAACAACTTGTCACACTCCTGTGTTCTTTTTGACAGCATACCAATTTTGTTGCATTTATTTGTCTGTATAAGGGAAATCGCTGATGGGACTCAGTTATTTCCCTGACTAGAACCCATTTCTGGTATACAGCTGTTAGGTAATTTTATGGCCATTATTGCTACATTGTTTTTTAACATTCAGAAATAAATATATTGAATAGCCTCTTTGAGGTCCGTCTTTGTGAAATTTGGTTTTCCTTCAGTAATGGTAATGGCAACTGCAAACATAGCCCTGTTGAATAATCAGATTCTACAGAAATGCTCTGGCTTTATTGTTTCTTGTACCATAAGGCCATGGAAACAAATTATTATGTTATAACTGATTTTATTCTGTTTATTTGGGAAAGTCAATATGTGTAAAAGGCAAAAATTACTTCAAAAAGTCTTTTATGTGGTAATTTTATAGTAAAATCCAAACAGGACATTGAGGAGAGATGCCAATATCATCAGTATGTAGTTCATCTAGTTAAAACAGATTTTAAACAAGGAGGCCATCTTTATTCCATTTCATTCAGACCCTGAATATTAAGTCCCCACAATCTGTTTATGGTTCATTATCCTCAGGCTAATAGGTAGTGGAGAATTCCCCAGCCCCTGCCAGTGGCTCTGTAAAAGGTGAAGCCTTCTCATATGCTCTGAGTGTGTCCTTTGCAGAGCTGTGACTCATGGCAGAAGCAAGATTTCTTTGCTGCTAGGTCTAGATTTCCTGCTGGGTAAGCACTGGGGTTTTCAGTGTAATCCACATGCTCTGGTTCACTCCTAACTCTCATACATGGTTTCATCCAGCAGCACTTGAGGCAAGGCTTGCAGGCACCTGCAGGACTATGGGTGTATAAGGCAAGATGTTTGGCTTCTTTCCACTCCCATTGTGTGTGTGGTATAGGGTGCTCCACTCCACGCAGGTGTTGGCTGGATGGGCCAGCTGCATTCTTCATGGGATTCTCCCTGGTAGAAGAACAGGACAGGCTGCTTGGTTCAGGAATTAGGCTGTTGGGTTGGGGTTTTTTTAAGTGATTGTGAGGATTGCTTTTACTAATTTTTATTTGCAACTACTCTATCAGATTGTTAATATTTAAAAACAATTTAGCAGAAGCTTGCTTTAGAATTACTTAGACAGGGGATGAAACAGGGGGAAAAAAGAAGAGAGAGTGACAAATATTTCCCTGTAAGGGAAGGAATTACTTTATCAAGTTTGAAGGAGTTTACTGTAATCACTTACTGACAATATTAAAGTTTAGCTTCTCATACCTTTCAGTCCTTTATCAGGGGATTTGACATTTGTGTAAGGTATCAGTAAGGACATAAGTACATAGGTACACTTGCCTTTGTTGATGCCAAGGCATCATAATCCAGAAAATTTATGGCAGGATTTCAACTTCAGTATTGCCAGAAATAAAATTAATCCAAGGTGGAAGTGTCCTTTTTGAGAGTTCAAATCCTTCTTGGAACTGCTTTTCTCATTTCCTTCCCACTTTTTTGCAACTAAGCATTTACCATTTTTGGAAAAGGTTGTCTGTACTAGTATACCAAACTCACTTTTTCCTCTCTCATTAACTTGAAATTGAGGTTAACAAAGTTAGTTCCAAGCAAGTAGTACGTACAAAGAATGATTTTTGTCCCAAAGAACAGCATTGACTTGAACAGTATGGAAGTGCTGATGTTGTTGCTTTATGCAAGAGCCCATAATGACAAAGTATTCTTGTCAGAGGATATAATGAAACTGTAAATTGTTTTCATGACTGCTATGGTATTTGGTCTCTTGCAGATGATATTCAGAAAGTATTTAGAGCCACGCTGTATGTCAGTATCATCAGAAATGGAAATACATACTTTAGCATGGGCAGTGTCAAGTGATGTGTAATAAGAATCTGCTGATCAAACATCATGTTAAGTGAAAAAAGTTACCTGAAAATTCTGACAAGTAATATTGAGGATAACATACATGTTACTCTTCCTTTGAATGTGGAAAGGCAATGAAGAAGATCAGGCTAATGCAGAACAGCTAAGATTTGCAAGTTCTGCTTTGCTTAGTGCATGACCCCTCCACATGAGAAGTGATGGCTGCAGGGGAAGGCTCATCTCTGCCTTCCCTCCCCTTTTAGGTGTTTTTGCATTCCTGCTTTATTTCCCATTTTTTTGCCTCGAATGAGCATGTGCCTGTAGTATCACGGCATAATTAAGTTTCTTTTACATGTGGTGTTAGGGCATCACACTGTAATTGTTTCATAGTCAAGGCAAATTTTGGTTATCATTCATGCAGCCCCTTCTGCTATAACATAGCTCCATTTCAGTGTCCAGCTGGGAGGCTGAGCCCAGAGTACACTGCTGGTAGTGGGAAGAAGGATGGCAGTGGGAAGTGAAGCAGGAATGAGTGGTTGCTGCCTGGGGGCTGGATATTGTGAACACATGTAGGAAAGGGATTTTGCAAATGCTTCTTCCTTCTAGCAGCCTTGTCAGGGCTGCTGGGCAAATTGCAAGGTTCCTCATACTATTGCATATAAGAAAAAGAATGAGAAACTCAAATTGGTAAATATTTCTAAGTCACAGTGGTCAGGTGAACATGTAGCCTTACAGATGGATTTCAAGCTTTCTATACTAGATATCTTCCCCACGATTGTCATTTATAAGTCAAGACAATTTGTGGCAGACTTTGATCTTGTGCAGTCTTCCAGCTTTTCACAGAACTTGACCCTCTTGTATTCAGTACTGGCTTGGCTAGAAATGGCTTGTTACAGGTATGGGTTTTTTCTCTTCTGCAGTATCTGGTGTGCAAAAGGAAACTCGAAAGTAAAAAGGAGGCATTGCTCATCCTTTCCAAAGAGCTGGACACCTGTCAACAAGAAAGAGACCAGTACAAACTTATGGCCAACCAGCTGCGGGAACGACACCAGTCTCTGAAAAAGAAGTATCGGGAGCTGATTGTAGGTTGTTCTTTATGAAGACTGTATAACTGGGGGACAAAGGTGAACCTCAAAAAAAATTGGAAAGAAGTCCATAATGGCTGCTGTAAAAATGTTTAGGTACTTGTTTGCAGTAGTTCTGCAGCTGCACAGCCCTGATCATATTACTACTCATTTATTCTGCAGTGATGAGGCAGTGCTTGTTATATAGGACGCAGAAACACAGTGCATGCTCTGAGGAAATTTGTTTCAGTGATAATTCCATTTAAAAATTGACTGTGGTATTATTATTCCACAGCAGCTTAATGTACCAGTATCAAAATTAATGCAACACAAATTTGTAATGAACTGCTGTTCTAGAAATGTAAACAAATCTTCAACTTTGGAAATTTTTTATGTTAGAGTTAGTATTACTGGTATTAATCAGCAGTATTTAAAAAAAATTGCTAACATTTTAGTTTAAATACATGTTCAACCATTAGATTTGCAGAATTAATATAGTTTCTGATTTCAGAAATAAGCTGCCAATAAAATATATCTGTTTATTTGTAGGATGGGGATCCATCGCTTCCACCTGAGAAGAGGAAACAGGTAGGAATTTTTTTTCAACTGACGTTAATTATCTGCTACAAAGGTACTTTGCAAAAGCATAAAAATATTAATTCAGAGATCTGGTTTAAAGGCAAGCATTTCTGAATATTGAAAAGCTCAGTCTTTAAATTGTGAAATTCTGCTTTTGTCTACACATTTCACTTTGAAATACCTGAATTATACAATATATGGCTATTGCTTTCGTGTTCACCTGAGACTCAAATTGGTCAGTGTACAGAGACTTGAGGTTGTTCTCCTTTTTGTTAATTCTTCCATATTGAGTCCTAAAAAGGATTTGTGACAGGACTTCTCATACTTAAAAGTAAGCTGGGAATGCACTGTCTGCTTTCCATAATTGTTAATTTATTGTTGTGAGGGCTGTTTTTCATTAAGTATTCTCCCAGGCCACTTGACTCTATGAGTTAAAGTGGTAAAACAATGATAATTGCATTTTATGGTTCCCCTGAAAAACTTTTTGCCTGCTCGCATGCATTTTTGTTCCTGGATATCTACATAGTGTGTCCCTGTTGCAGAATGTTGGTTGTCACATCTTAAAATTATCTTAATTTTTAGAGAAAAATGGCACCCAAAACTCAATGTCTGGAGCAGGGAGATGAGGACAACCTAAAAGAACAAAATTGTCACTGTAATTGCTAGTTTTGGAAGTCTTTTAACTATGTTTAAAACATGGTTATTACATCCTGTTAATGGATCAGAAGTTTTACTCATAACCCTTTCCCTGAGAGTTTGCAGTAGTTCTTGCTATTTGCTTAAAATTTTACGGCTTAGGGTTTTGGTTGCTTTAAACTAAACTTCCAAAGGCAATATAATTACTCCTTCAGGCACTTAAACAAATAGCTGCCAAGAAGTCAGTGGCTCAGTGTAGAATCATTTAACTTCCTCATTATTTAGCATAATTTATTTGCAATTCTGTTATTTCAACAGAATTCTAATAAAACTTTATGACCAGATACATGTTTGTGCATTCTGAGTGTTGCTGAGGAATATCCAGTTGAAAGAAAAAAACCAAAGCAGTGTATGGATCATTACAGAGATAAGTAGGAAGGGAGATTTACCATCCCATAGCTCTTCTAATTCATCTTTCATCTTTCAAAACAAATAAAACTGACAGTTGTTTCTAAAATACTAGCCAAATTCAGTCTAAATTCAGAAGCTGTGATTGTATTAAGTTTTGGCCATTTGCCTTACCAGGGTAACTGCCTTGAAAACCTTTAATAATCCACCTAAGAGTAATTTTTTTTTCCTGAGGAAGTTATGTATTCATGCTAGGTAGCAGTGAAAGAAAGAAAATGGGGTCATTGATAGGCTGAACAGACCAATATATATGTTAGGTTGTGTAGTAGTAGATGGTTAGTGTACTTGAGTTTTTGTTTTCCTGAGAAATGTATCTGTAGCGTACAAGGTGGATAACCTAGAGTAGTTAGTGCAACCTTTCTGAGGAAGAGTATAGTTTTGCTTTGAGAAATGCATCAGATAACAATAAAAGAAAGTTATGAATATTTTTCCATTATTATCATACATACATTTCTTAGCATTTTCTCACCTAAGAAAGAGTGAAGTTCTCTCTTGCTTTTGTTTCTTCCATTCCCTTTTTTCCTGGCATTCTAGATGTGTGCTGGGAGAAGTTTGTGACCTCAGTTACTTTATGAAAGGAGACCCTGATCCTCCAATGAATTGTACACAACACAAAAGTGCATACTGTTTTCATGGTCAGAAATAAGATGAAAACACGATATGCATAACAGTTTGCTATCTGTTGCATTGGTTTGCCGCAACTGAGAAATTACTGCTTATTATTGAAATTCCAGTCTAGAACCTTAAATGTAATAGGTGTGTTGGAATTGCTACTGTCTTCTCCTTCTTGTCTTTATTTTCCCCCTTTTATTATCAGTTATGTTTGGTGACTGCTTAAAATGTCTTGTTTTCCACCATGCCTTCTCATCATGTTTTCCAGTACAGAATTTTCATCGTTTTTATGGAAATACCATGTAACCAGGCATTTTCTGTCAGCAAGCAGCTAACTCAAAATCTGGTTTTGTACAATTGTTACTTAAAGGTATCTTAACATGCATTGCTCTGTAGTGTTTTCCCGCTCAAAGCTGTGTTTGCATCTCGGATCTTTTCCAAACGAAACAATTCTATGATACTATGATGACTCTATCCAAAGATTGCTCTGTGTGTATCACATTCTGCCAACCAGCAGAAGCAGAGAATGAGAAACAGTGCTATGGAAGTCTTTATTTCTGCTGTAGATGTTTCACCATTAGTGTTGTTCACAGCTTGTGAGCTGTCAGTGGTTTCCTGGCCCCTCAAGCCTATGTGGTTGAAGGTAGTTTTATAATGTCTTATGATGTCAGGTGTAGAATAATTTTTGGATAAGTAATGGAGGGGTGAAATGTTTCAGGACAATAGGAATTAGGAAGAGGGCGTTTTATGTTAAAATTAATTTAGACATGTTTGTAATGGTTTAATCCCAGCCAGCAGCCAAGACCCATGCAGCCCCTCACTCACTGCCTCACCAGGTGAGCAGAGAGAGAATCAGAAGGGTAAAAGCTACAGAACTTGTGGGTCGGGATAAAGACAGTTTTATAGGAAAAGCTAAAAGCTGCTTACACAAGCAAAGCAAAACAAAACAAGGAATTCTTTCATGACTTCCATGGGCAGGCATGGTGTTCACCCATCCCTGGAAGAGCAGGGCCCTTTCAACCATAATGGTGACTTGGGAAAACAAATGCCATCACTCCAAACACCTCCCTCCACCCCCTTTCCTCTTTCTTCCCCCCACTTTATATACTGAACATGTTGTTACATGGTCTGGTCGTGGTCCCTTTGGTCAGTTTGGGTCACTTGTCCTGGCTTTGTCTCTTCCCAACCTCCTAGGCTTCCTGGCCAGCATGGCAGTACAAAAAGCAGAAAAGGCCTTGGCTCTGTGTAAATCCTGCTCAGCAAGAACAAAAGCATCTACATATTATCAGCCCTGTGTTCAGCTCAAATCTAAAGCATAGCCCCATATCAGCCATTGTGAAGAAAACTAACTCTACTCCAGCTGAAACCAGCACAGTGGTAAACAGTAGACACTCTCTGTTTTGAAAGACATATTAAAATATTTCTCTGTATACATAGAGTCTGCTGAGCGTCTTATATAAATAGAAATTCTACCATTCTACAGTTCTGCAGTGATATGTATTTATATGCATTAACTGTGATATAGGGCATTTTAATGGAAGTTTACTAGGTATCTGTTGGCCAGTGTTGCTGCACTGGGAACCTTAAAGAAAAAGCATAGATTGGTTTCCTAAGTTAATATATACTGCTTGTTATTTTCATCTACATTGCTTAAATTTTCAGTATAGCTTCAGTTTGGGAGAAGCTTTAAATAAAAATTGTTAAAATAACAAATCAGTGAATCCTTCTACCTTCTATATGAAATGGAAGTTCTTTAATACAAATGAGATTCTTTGAATAAACAAAGATGAAGTAAAATGCATGGTTAGGAAAACAACTGTGTGGGGCCACAGTCCTAAGTATGCTTTTCTTAATTTGGTCTCAGTGAGATCACTCAGTTAGAGATAATGGGTTTGCACTGGGGCTGTGTGTCGAATGAAGTTGCAATGCATATGTCACTGGTGAAGTCTTAGATTTGTATTTTAAATGTATAAGGAATCAAATTAAATGGAACAGAATGCCGCAAGACCACAGAAGAGTTAAGGTGGGAAGACAGGTCTTGAACTCAACCAGTCCAATCTTCTTGCTCAAACATGACTTCCTAGAGCAGGTTGCCCATTTTCAGTATGGTTTTGATTCTCTGTGACTCCACAGCCTCTCTGGGCAATGTTCCAGTGTTTGAGCATTCTCACAGAAAAAAGAGTGAGGGGGCAAGACCCTTCCTCACTGTCTTGCTGTCCTTTCTAAGGAACCTGTATCCCTTTATCACAGTACTCCAGTTGTGTGACCTATCCCACTGATTGTCCATGATCCCAGAGTTTGTAACCCTGTAACTGGACACAGTCTTCAAACTCCTCTTCTTTATTCCCCCTGCTGCATGTATTAGAGATCTTGGAGGGGCATCAGAGTGTGCTGGTTCTGTGGTTCTGGCTTAGAGCATTCCTACAAGGCTGTTCTATGGTAGTCTCCTTCTGTACATGCCTATGGCCAAAGGAAATACACTTCAGCTCAGTTGCTTTGTGAGTTGCTAAGTCCTTTCTCTTCCCATTATCCCAGTCTCTTGACTTGCCCACCCTATCCTAGGCTTCCTTATTCCCTCCCACATAATTTCAAGAGTAAAGCTCTCCTTTTGAAGTTCCCAGCCTACTGGCAAAGGTGCTTTTGCCTCATGTAGTCAAGTGGATCCTGTGTCTCCCAAGCAGCTGCTGAGCCTTATAGAGGATCCCATGGTCATAGAACCATCTTTGAGGCTCCCAATTCCGAGTCCCATAATGTAATGATGATGTATTCCTAGTACAGAACACAGCTTGATGGTTGATCTTCCTACCAGCCACAAAGGCCCACCAGAGAACCTGAAGGTCACAGCCCTTAATGCTGTTACAGTTATCTGTGGACGTCCCAAAGTGATTCATTCAAACCAACATTCTGACTGCTTCAAGGGCCGTTGGTGTCACAGCAGCATGGTACTCACTCACTGAGATGCTGCTCAGACAGCTTGTCTCCTGCTAATGAATATGTCTGTGGGCATGACCTTTTTGGGCAGGCATAACATCAGAAGGATCAGAGGTTCCAGACAGAATTATGCTGTGACATACCACAAATGGACCCATTTTAATCCATTTCACTTCCAGCTTCTAGCTTGATGTACTCGGCTATCACAATTCACTTCTGAAACAAACTTCAGGGATTACCTTATGACTGTCCATGACATGATCATAAATAATGACTAATGGGGCTATTTCTTGTAAATTATTGAATTCACTAAGTTTTGCTAGCCTTGTGTTAAGGTGCGAAAGCTGCATTCAGAATCCTATGAGATAAAATCTGTGGATAAAATACACTACAGGGTAAGGAATAATTTTGTATTTATCTCACAGTGGTGCTGTGAAGATTAATGTGATTTCCTCCTCTCTACGAGGGGTTTGAAAATGAAAAACATTATGCATTTGCCGAATGTGGATTGGTGCACTTTGCTTTGGTTTGTAGGTGCATGTGTTTGACTCCCATAGCATGAGGTAGCAGTTGGAAAACAGTGACATTGTTTGTCCTTGCAACACACAGAAAGCAATATTCCCATGGATTTCAAAATGTGCCAGCTCCAAGAGCATAGCCAGTTGAGAGATTTTTGTTTCTGGACTTGGAAATCTTTGATTCTATTGGTCAGAGCAGGTGGTAGTATGTAAAACCTAGAACTTGTTAGCCACACTAGGAGTCATGTTTTGTGAAGTGACACTATTGTTTCTTCAACAAATAGATTTTGCACTAACACAGAATCATAGAATCATTTAGATTGCAAAAGATCTCTAAGATCATTGAGTCCAACCATTAACCTAATGCTGCCAAGTCCACCAATGAAGTCTAGGAGAGAAGAAATGCTCATTCTAATAGATGTGATAGTCCCTCAGGCCTAATGTGTACAACAACTTCTATGATTGCTGTGTCTTACCTTAATGGAATAGAGAGATGCTTGTGCACACCTCTGCATCTGAGTACTTTCAATAAATATTCCGTCAATTAATTACAACACTCAAAATGTTCAAGGGATTTTGATTATTTTTGTGCATTTTCTCAAAGTTTAAGATATCTTCAGGAGTTCAAAATATTTAGGAGAGGATTTTTTTCTTCTTCTGTTCTATGTCAAATTACTGCTTGACAAAACTTTGATTTTTGGTGTTATTTTCCAGCATGAAAATGTGAGTTAATTAAGTGTATTTTGGTTTATAGACCCAGGATCTGTAATTTTAAAAGTCTTCTCTGGTTTTTCATCTTAAAGAGAAAAATACAATAATTTTGGCATTTTATTGCAAGGAAGTTAGTGCTAAGGGCAGTCATCAGTTCCCGTATCTTCGAGTGAACAGTGGTAATTGGTAAGTAAAACAGGTTTTTCTGTGTTAATTCAGCCATGGCAATTGTATGAATGCATTGGAGGAGAAACTGCACTTAAATTTGTGATCAGTCACACCCATCAAGTGTGCTGAATATTTCATCAAACCTTTTTCTGTCAGACCTATAATTCAGTGTTCTTTGTTTGAAGGTGTGGCTGGAACAAACTTATAAGACTGTGAATTGCAGTATAGGAATGTTTGTATTTAAAAATATTTCTAAACTGTAAAGGTATGTTGGAAGTTTCCCCCTCTTCCCCCTTGCCATATTACTTTTTCAGGGAGTACCCTAAAAGAAAAAAGTTTCTTTTTTTTATTCCTTTTTTTAAAGTGTTGGATAAGATTTATGTGTAAAAGAATTGAGAGCTGTATTAAAGACTGTTACTATCCATCGTTTTTAAAGTGCTGTGAAGAAAAGCAATGCTGTGTGTATGTGTAGATAGATTTGCAAAATGATTAAAGGAGCCAAACTCCAGTGTAGTGCATAATGCCAGGGATGACTGTTTGGAGTTACTGGTTTTTCTCATCAGGCCATTGGTCAGTAGTGAGCAAAGATCAGTTGCTGCCTGACAGGTATTTACTGGTTTATGTTAATATGTATTAATTAACAAATTATTATAATTATTAATTAGTATTATTAATTATTATATTTATGTTAATAAGTATTTATATATATTTTTGTCAGTATTTTTTGATGCTCATCTGTAGCTAAAGTTCTTTTCCACCTTTTGTCCCCAAAAAAATGTTCTTGCAAATTTTAACAAAGCCCAAGTGGAAAAGGAGGAAGTCTGTAATCCCATCCCTCTGAATCTTTGGCTTTCGGGTCTGTTCTGATCTATCATGCTTTCTTTCATTTATGTAATAAAGGTAGGGACTTCCCACTTGGCCCTCTCAGAACTGTCTTTTTTTCCTTTCTTCTTAGCTTCTGATGGGATTGTTGGCTGTGGTTGCATTTGCATTTGGTCAGAGGAAAAAGTAATATGGGGACAGTGTATTATGTCTAGCACTGCAGTGGGGGTTTAGACAGTGCTCAAATCATGCTCCACTGAGAAGGTGGTTGGGCACTTGAACAGACTTCCCTGGGAAGTGGCCGCAGCACCCAGCCTGCCAGAGATCAGGCAGCATCTGGACAACACTCCAAGTATGTGGCTTCCTTCTGGGGCAGTCCTGTGAGGCAGAGGCAGTTGGACTTGGTGATATTTATGAATCCCTTCCAGCTATTCTTTGAGTCTATGATACATGCAAGCTTTCCATAACAGATGCATATAAAACCAATAGCTTGTTGTGCTGCAGAGACTCCAGAGAACCTGCTAGAAATGGAATGTGGCTGGAGCTCTGGAAGCTTGTCTGATACTGGCCAGCTACAGAGACGGGGCTGAAGCAATACTTGTTTTGTATTAGAAACAGCTGCATTGAGAAGAGGGTAGGAGAAACAGTTTCCACTGCTGCTGGTTGTTACAGAGGGAAGACGAGGCAGCAGAAAGGTACCCCTGCATCTTTGCCTTCTTTATTCATGCCTCAGAAACCTCTCTTCATCAGTACTTTATAGTTAGTTTTGTAAAGTAAAGTCTTTCACAGTTTCGGGAGTCTTTTAAAGGCTTCACCTAAAATCAAAAGAAGCTCTTGAAGAAATTGACTTTAGAGAAGCTGAATTTAGCTAATTTACAGGGAGTTGTTCTCCGTTGCATGGGAAAATGGTATGAACTTTATTGTCTGTTGAAGTAACTAATCTTGGATTTCTGGGTGAATTCTGTGTTTGTTCTATGAATATTGAAGAGAAGTTGCCAAATGGAAAAGTGCATAAATTTCTCCCCTTTCCTCAAAAAATACGTGCTTGCAGGTTCACTAAGGCAGTCCTCCATTGTTAGTTTTATCATCTTTCAAGCATATGGTATGTTTTTCTGTATATGCCAAAGAAATGGTACCAAGTCCAGGTATCAATCAATATATCCTCTTGGCTGGCTGTCCTTAAGCCTAATAGAGTACTTTGGAAAATCAAATATTTCTCCATCTATCCGTATTTAACCAAGAGCTTTAATGAGGTCTTGCCAAAATCTTTGAAACTCGTAACTGTCTAAATTATACTTTGTATGGAATCTCTAAGCCAGGGAAATGAGTAATTGCTGGAGACTACTTCTGTGACATAGCTTGGTTGTTTCAGTTTAATAGAAGTACAATACAAGGCTTACAGGAAGGAGCAAATCTATTCTTAGCTCATTGTAATGCTCTTGGCATGGTCAAACAAGGCTGGTTTATTTTGGTGTCTAAAAGTCTTTGTTTCAAGTTTCTTCCAAAACCTCTGTCGTGAGTATAAAGGTTTTTGTCACGTTAAGTCATTTATATGACTGACAAATAAAATTCAGCATAGAATTGCAACCCCAGAGAAATGGTTTTAAAGGAAATAAATCTGAGCAGGAAGATTTAGTATAGGCATGGTAATGCCTTTCCTGCCATTACTGTGAGCCAGGATTTAACTACAGACTGCTGAAATCCTGGTGTTACGATTGTAAACACTGATTAGTGAGATTGAGTTCTTTCCAGGTGTTGAAATTACATGTGCTATTGCAGTGTTAAGAGTTGTGCCAATTCATCATAAAAAGGAGCTTTATAAATAGAGGTGTTTCTGAGAGGTTTGTGCAAATCATACTCCTTTTAACTAACGCAGGCTTTATTGAAAGTCAGCTTTGTTTAAAAAAATTTAAAATTGCATCTAAGCAATAGCCATAGATACTTGAGTTTAAATACAATTTCCTGCAAACATGGGTTCTTTGTTTACTTTCCTTTAAATGGCCATTAAGAAGTACTTTTCAAAACCATTGATTGAGTGTGTTCTGAAGTTTCTTGATTCATTCATCCTGTGAATGACTATTGCACTAGTTTTTAAGAGATAGGAAAAAGATCAGTCCACCAAAGCATACATGAGGAATCTTTTGTATTGCTTGAATGGTTGTTGTCTTGATAATAAAATTAGAAGCAGGTTAATTTTAGTCCTGTATTGGCTATAAATTGGCTATTTATAGGGGTTCTTTTGCTATTACACTCTTCCCCCAGATTATTTATTGCAGTCCTCAGTTTTGTCAGTAGTTTAAAAAATGCTTTAATCTCTTCAAAATTGTGTGAAATTTACCTTACTTTGTTCTGAACTTTTGGTCTCAAAGCATGAGAAGTGCAGAAGCCATATCAGTGACTTAGGGTTCTTTTTCATCAAGTAGGATGTTTTCAGTTTCTTGAGTTATTTTTCCTGTTTAAAAGTTTGAAGCTATTACTAATTTAGACCAATTTGAATTTGGAGTTATCTTCTTCAATAGTAATGTACAAAAGTTCTACTTGAGGGTAGCTTAATAGTCTAATCCTGCAAATGGTCGTATGCATGCACAGCTATGTTCATGTTACTATTCACATTCATACATTCCTCTTAATAGTTCTCTTAAATGTAAAGCAGGACATGTATAAATAGCAGTTGATAGTGAACAAGAAGCAAGATTGCAATAATGGCTATCAAGATACCTTGTTGATTTGACAGTGTATGAATTGTCAAGGTAAAATTCATGAAAACATCCTATGAGACTCAAGTGGTAGTAGAATCACTGGGTAAAAGAGTCAGATTGAAAAAGAGAAAAGTCAGAATTGAGAAATGGGGAGTTGAAAGAGAAGCACAGCAGGTAGGGAATCTAAAACTAAACCTAAAATACCAAAAGAGAACTAGGAACAGTCACTTGATGAATTACAGACAGTTAATGCATTGGCCTCAAATCCAGGGAGGATGTGTAAAGGTGGCTCAGAGATATGAGGCTTTACTAAGTCATACTTAGAAGACCCAAAAATTCTTTTTAATTTTTTTTTTTATATTCTTGAGATATATGGCAATGGATGACACACCTGTCCATAGGCAATGTCTTGAAAGGTTGCACCTTAGCCACTATGTTTCTAACTCTTAGAAAAGCTGTCATTGGTAGGCTTTTCCTGTGTTGAGTCAATGTTTGTGTATTCATGAGACGTTTTTAGGGTAAAAATGGAATAAAATTGCCTGTACTATTTGCTCATTTTCAGGTAGCATATATAGGAAAAGAGCAGATTGCATTTATTTTTTGGTTAGTGATCATACTGGTGTAATTAAATCGTAAGATCATAAACCCGACTGCTTGCCCTGCTAACTTAGTAGGTTAATGTGAGTGACTGCTTTTAACTTGGATTATTGGGTGGGGAGCAGTGGTTGGGTTTTAAACTCCAGCTTTCACCTCTGTTTTTCCAGAATCTAGGTGATACCTAACAACAAAAATCAGGTCATATTTGAAGTTTTGCAGTAGTAGATATCCATGGTATTGCTCCATACAGGGGCAGGGACTTTGGCTGACAGCTTCCTTACTGGCTGGAAATCTGCTCTAGGCGCTATTAAGGACTTCTGTTGTATCATAATTCTTTCCCAGCTGTGCCTTTTGTCTAATTATATGCAAGTTTAAAACTATTATTTTGGCAGCTTTGTATAAATATTGTCAAAGTGTTCTGAATTTAATTCTTCCCACCAGCCAGGATGCTGGAACTAGCATAGATGTTTTCACTTAGTCTTGTTTGGGCTTTGTGTGCTGTTCTGGGAGTCTGTATGCACTCATGCTGTATAGAAAGTATAGAAAAATAAAGGAACCCAGGTGACTTTTCTTGTTCTCTCTCTAATGAAGCATGAAGTCTGGGTACCACCAACAATAAAAGTAAAGATTGTTGGTGGATAAGGGGTAATTCAAGGGTTTCTTCTCAAGCACTACTTACACTTCTCTCCACAGACACTGACTTCTGACTGATGTTTACTCCTTTTCTAGGCAAATCTTGCTCAACTACTGAGTGAGGCTCAAGATCGAAATAAACATCTTGGAGAAGAGATTGGAGAGCTTCAGCAGAGACTGGGAGAAGTACAAGGGGACAATAAGGTACTACAAATGGCATGGCATGGAATGTGTAAACTGGGCTAGAGTTTTGCATTTACTTAAGAAAACAAATAAAATAATGGGTTACAGAGTTTCTAGAATACTTTTGTAATTCAAATGTTCTTAGAACAGTGAAACTACAGAAGCTGTAAAGGATACCAGTAAGTGCATCTTATGTATTTTTGTATGCTGCTTTTGCTCTGTTGTCCTAAACTATTATTTTGTATTTAGCCTTGCTTTAATGCTGTCCATATTCCTTTCTTTTCTAAAAAAAAAAACCGAAAAAACCAAAAAACCCCTGTATTTTATTATTGGTCTTTCCTCTTAAAAATAAGTACAGATCAGCATGTGTTCTACATGTGATAATTTCCAGGTTTTTGTACTGAACTGCAAAATTCTAGTAGATGCTGGAGGAGCATTATTTTTCCCTTAAAAAATCTGGAGTAGTTGATCAGAAACATATATAGTGAGCTTTCTATTAAGCCTTCATCCCATTACCCTTACATAACCAATTTATTTCATTGCTAAATTTAGCAAGTTATATGGAACATTGCTCAAAATCTGCCATTTGGTATTAATCAAACTCCTGTTGTCTCCATTAATTGAAATATTTAAACTCAAGCCAAATGTGTGTAACATTCACAGCTGGAGCTTTATGCAAAAGTACATTCAGAGATCAAACTAGTGAGAGGTTGAATTGGAGAGTCGAGGTGGTTAACAAAGTAAAAAATTGAAACAAATAATGATAACTTCCCTCCCTTAACTACAGTTTTAAAATTATGGCATTTTAAAATTTGAATAAAAATGACATGGCTTTTAATTATTCAGATGGGATTTGTCTTTTTCCATTTAATTTTATTTTCTTTTAAACATAAGTATATTATGATAATGCAAGTTTTTTCACTGTTTGTCACAAAGACCTCCCTTCAAGGTGGTCATAGAGCTGGAAAGGTTCAAGTGAAACCTGATTTTGTAGTATGCATAGCATTCAGCATAACTTGCTTAACTCTTCAAAGAGCAGATTTCCCACTGTTTATTTTATTTGCATGTTACTGTTTGAGCTGCATTACAGTGTAGAAGTCAATGCCTTTCAGTTCTTCAGTACCAATATTATGCCACACAGCCTTTCCCAAGCCAGTCCTGAACAGATAGCAAAGGTTTGTAAGTACAAACAGAAAACAAAGGTAGGAAAACTACAACACATTTAAATATCAAGGTTATGTACCTCTTGTAGTTCCTTATGACAATATATGATCTTGGTAACACAGAACCTCCTTCTTTGTGCCTGAATTGGCACTGTTTAGGTTCACCTTTGTCAGTTAACATGGTATTAGAGAGTTACCTTTGTGACATCTGTATTCTCAGCTTGAATTTAAATTTATGATCCTCAAAATGAATGGAAAAGTACAAAAGGGGTTATTCTGCCCAGTGTGCCTTTTCTCTGAAAGGTACAAAATAGTGCATCATTAAATACAGAGTGGGAGGAAAGAGCTGCATCAGACACAGATTAATTTAGACTAGGATTTTCATTTTTGGAACACGTTCTTCAGTCTCCGAGTAAATGAGAAATAGAGCTTATTTTAGAGTCAGGTTGCTGGTTTTCAAAGTGCCTAAAAAAGCATTGCCATCTCTCTGAGGGATTTAACACTCTCCTCCTGTGTCAGATTTCTTTCCCTACAAGCTTCAGTGATAAAATTCTAGGCTTGTTCACAAAGCCATTCTCTTCTACTCATCAGTTCTTCTGTACTGGCAGCTGGGCTACCTCAGGCACTGGAGTCCAGATAATGCATGTTATATACAAAAACAAAAAAAAACCCCATAATAATTTGCTTGTTCTTACATTTTTTCCCCTGCATTCTTCTCTCTGCTTTTTCCAAAGTGAGGGAGGGCATCTTGCCCAGCTGGTCTACGTCAGCCTTACTTCTGGCAAGAGATGAACAAACAGCTGCTTTTGCAGCAAGTGAAGCTGCTTATGGATGAACAATTCTGCCTATGTCTGAGCAGGGGTGACTCATGCAGGCTTTGTCACTGAGTGGCAAGAGCTTTGCAGGACCAAAAAAGAAAAAAAAAACCTCTTTAAATATCACACATTAGTTCTATTGATAAAAAAATGTTTTGATGGCTTGGCTTGTTTTTCACCGCTTTAAGGTTTGCTACAAGTAGGATACAGTCACTTGGATTAGCAAGAAAACCTTGAACCAGAGATTTTTTACTTGTTGAAATCATGTTAAACATGTCATCAGGCTCAGGCAATAACAAATTACTTGCATTTGGTTTAACTGGAATAATTTTTTCCTCTCATTTCAAGTAGAATTTTGTTGGCACAAATAATAAAAATAGTTCAGACAGTATCTGGAAGGATTTGTTGCTGCAGTTTGAAAAAATACAGCAATAGTTAGACTGCAGCATTCTAGTGACAGATATCTAAGGCTGTTTATTTTATGATTGATCACAATCTCCCAAGTTCTGACGCATGAAAACTCTTCTATCTTTATGGTAGTTATTTGTAAATCTTTTTCCTTCCTAATGTTTTGACAGCAATGCTTGGAAACAATTACTAAAACATATAAGGAAATAGTTAAAATATTTAATTCTCTCATGTGAAAGGGTAAAAATGGAAACCTTAAGAGAAACTGGAGACTTCTGCAAGACAAGATGACTCAGTTGCCTTTACCTGAACCCCTACCCACGCACAGAATTGCTTTTGTAAGCTGCTAGGAGCAGTGCTGAGCGAGAGGAACGTGCACAGGGAACAATGGCTGCGCTGTTACTGTCAGTTCCTTATTGCCAGGCAGACAATCCTTCACGCAGCAACAGGGAGAAGTGTTAAATGGGGGGTGTGTGTTTTGGCAGAACTGGGACTTCAGGTAGCATATTTGCTAGTTCTGGTCCACATTTTAAGATTTTGTAAGATAATGTGGTGAAGACAATTGCTGTGACTGTGGCTAAACATGATGGTTTCTGCCTTCCATGAAGAATTGATTGTGCTTGCTTCCCTTTTCTTCTGCATGTTTTATTGATAATCAGGAGTGTCCAACTTTGGTGCAGGCATTGTCTATGGACTCCTAGCCTGCACAGCACCTATCCCAGTGATGCTGTTTTTAGGCATTGTGGGGCTGATAAAGTGTTGCTACTTTGTAAATAATTATTATAGCTGAAGTGATATAAAAAGAAGCTGTGATATTAAAATAAAAAGACGGTGCTTGCAGCAGTGGATTGTTTTGGTTAACAATTTATAGGTTCTTGACAAACAGGAGTTTTCTCTGGGAAGGTGCCATTAATTTAAATCCATTCAGCTGTGAATGCTGTTTGCTGAATCCTGAGGGGTAGTGTTAACATAAATGAAGTTGAGTGGTCTTTTCCTCAGTGATTTCTGAATGACGGAAACAAAAATACTAGCAGCTAGAGGGCAGGTGTATAAAGTTTATAACAAAGCATTAATATATAAAATAAACCCTTAAACCTCTGGCATAACAGTGTCTCTTTGGGTCACAGCATTTTCAGGGAAGAATTTTATAGCAGGTGGTGCTGCCTCATGAGACATTCGCAATGCAGAATTAAATGACTTGGCCTGTTCTGCCCTGTCAACTCTCTGATTGGCCAACTGTCTGGAAGAAGCACTCTGTTGTTTTATGGATTGATATTTTACTGTATTTTGTGTATGTTAATAATGCTGCTTTTACTGGATCAGTTTGGATTTTTGAAGCATTCTTTTCATGGGTTCACTAAAAGAATGGGTTTTGGGGGTTTTTTGCCTCAAAATTGGTAGTAAATAAAGAGTTCTCCTTTTATTGATAGACTGTTTGACCTTGCAAGTTCTAATTGCTTGCAGTAATATTTTATGCCTCACCCCCTCCTGGGCAGGAGGAGAGTTGGTCATAGTGCATGAGTGACAGCTTTGGTCCAGTTCCCAGCCTGGTGCCAAGTGTTATGCAGAAGTTTTGCTCTGCTGCAGGCTTTGGAGACATTAATAAAGTGTGATTCCTCTTTCCATTTCCACTTTTTTTGAACAAGAGTGAAACCTCAAAATGTTATTACATTTGTTTTGTGTGGTATTTGTCACTAGAGAGAGATTCTAGAAATTAAATTAATTTATCTGAATTAAATTACGTTACATGACCACACCTTTTGTTCATCAGCACTTTATCATTTAAAAAAATCCAATAGCTATGAAGCCATTCTAGGGTTTGCTAGTTGCCCTTTTTACTTGTTTTGATAAAGAAATAATGGGAGTTACATCTCTTAGTATCCACTCAGCCTTACTAACTATGCAGTAGTTTGGACTTCACCTGTGGGGATAGTGAATTACAGTTTGCCAAAACCAGTTACTTAGCAGCCGCAGCTTCCCCTGAACAAGTGAACTTCTTATCAGCACACATTGTACTAGCTTCAGTGACTTGCACTGAACTGGAGCTGAAATAAGCGGGGAGGATGATTTTGGTAGTCTGTCTTGCATCAGCAGGATTTTAATTGGCACATTGTAGCTATGGTGACTGGCATCCCATAAATACCAAAGATAGATTTTAATGTACAATCTTCTACTTCAGAAGATTGATTTTTTTTTCCTAACTCTGCAATATAATGATGGCATTAATTCCTTGGTGCAGTCAAAGATACAGGAAAAGTCAGACTGATTGTTGTGGTGGGTTTCCCTGGTCTCTGTGGAACTCCTTAAGATGAGGCCTAGGTGTACTGAGTATAAACAACTGTAAATGCTGAATGCCTTTTAGATTGGTATTTAATACTCCATGGTCCTTGAAAGGTCGTTGCTTTTTGCTTTGGATATTGAATGTAAATGTGTATTAATTCAAGTCAGACTGTTTTCAGCAGTCACAAGCCCAGAAGTTCATTAGCTGCTTGAGCATTTTGGCCAAGTGTCTTTGTTGTTGGCCCATTTTGTTGCTTTTGACATGAATTAGCTTTTGTGGGTAGACTAAAATAATAATGCATAAGCAAATGTATTAGCAGCTGTTAATACAAATTCTGCAGTGATGTAGCACAGGAGGGGTTTTAAGTAGTGTCAGTAAAATAAAGCTGGACAAGCCACTTTGTTCCTTTTTATTAACTAGAAAGACTTCTCTGCTGCAGAGAATTTTAATATTTATATATTTACTAAGAGGCTTTCTCATAATTCTCTAGTTTTAGTCTGAGTGGAATTAGCTCCTGTCTCTCCTAAAAAACATTGACCACATGTCTGTGTTTTCTTGGTCTTTCATGATTTGTGTACTCTGATGACTGTTGTTGAAGGGTCCGATTGAATTCCTGTGAATGCTTTGACTGTTCAACTGGGTTTTTTCACTAAAAACTGGATTTGACCCTCAGCTCAGAAGCCTCCCTCTGATTTAAATAATAGCAGCTGTTTGGTTTGGAAGAGCTGAAGTCTAAAGCTGACAGCTTTACTCCTGTCAGCTGTACTCTTTACTCCTTTTGGCTGTAGCAGCAAAATATCTAATATACTGATATATTTTGCTGCTACAGCCTATGTTTTCTTGCTTACCAGATTCTGTTTTTGTCATGGCAGCTCCTTCGAATGACCATAGCAAAGCAAAGACTGGGAGATGATGAAGTTGGGGCTCGCCACTTTGCAGCACATGAGCGGGAGGACCTTGTTCAGCAGCTGGAGAAGGCTCGAGAACAGGTAGTAATTAAATGGGCATACAGTGTCATGTTTTACAGAGCTGTTGTAGTAGTAAGTAAATCATTTCTGTTCTGTTTGAAGGGCTGGTAGCTGATTAATGTTGGAAGTAGTGGTTAGAGTGAATTCCTAATCTCCGGAATTTTTTCTCTAGCTTATTGATTCTCCTTTTTTTTTTTTTAATGTCCAGCAACAAATTGTGACAATTGGATATTGTCAATGAATGTCAATATAAGGTACCCTTTAGTGAAGGCTCTTACAAGTATTCAACACAGTGTACAGTGGCTGATGTACCTCCTAAAGATACCCTCTGAATCAAATTTTCTGTAAAAGCGTTGTTAGTGTCCTCTTCCTCCTGCCTCCAAGCTATTTCTTCTCCTCTTCTGAAAAAAATCTCACATCAGACCTATTTCGCTTCCTCTAGTCTGTATGAATGCTCTTTACCATGCAGCATCAGACTTTTTCCCTAACACTGATCCATACATTTCTGGACAGTTTTCTGGCTCTGCATTCTCAGTTTTCCCAAACACTTATTTCTACCAGTATCAGTTCCATCTTGAATTAGCCATTCTGTGATCCTGGAATTTCTAGTTCTTAAGTCTTCCCTCAATTGCAGTACCACTGTACCTTACTGGAAAGGCTCTTGGTCTTCTACCAGTGTGATCCTCCCTGCTAACTCTGTTACCAAGCTTGTGTTCTTTCTGTTCATCACCCAGCCTCTTTTAAATGGTGGTCTGTTGTCCTTCCTGGCCTATCCATGTTTTCTAGGGTGTGGGTGGAGACTTCTGTCTCTGCATACTTTTCTCACACTCAGTTTCATCTCCTGGGAAATTTGAAGCTCTTTGTCCTTGCGTATCTTTCCCACTGGTCTTCTTCACTCTTTTGCTTAATAGCACGGCTGATCCTGTTGCCTCCATGATTGCTTAGTTTTGTACTTTTTCCGTTCTTACTCTATGGAACCTCATTGCTCAAGTCCCATGATCAGTGCAAATTCCCACTTACAGGCTTTTTGACAAGGCTTAATTCCCCAAGTCCTAGAAATTATATGATAAAACTACTTTAATATGTTTGTAGAGCAGAATTACAGTAGGGATTGAGATTTCTTTTGCTGTTACACTTTAATTGTTTTCTAGAAATTTTTTCAAACTAATCTAACTGGTAAAGTTCCTTAACTCCAAGTTAATGAAATTGAGTAAAAATACCTGGGGTTATGAGCTTTGAAAAGACTGTTCAAATTTTTGACTGTCCAAAATCAATACTGTTCAAACATGTGCTTGTTGCTGTTTTCAGGCTGGGTCCTATGTTAGCTGTTGTTTAAAGTCATACTGATACAGCTCTCCTTTCTTCTCAGATTGAGACTCTGAGATATGATCTTCAGGCTGCCCTGGATGAGCTACAGGATGTGAAAGAGGAACGCTCTGTTTACCAAGATAAGTCTGACAGACTAAACCAAGAGTTGAATCATGTCTTAGGAGGGCATGAAAACCGTATCATTGACATAGATGCTCTCTGTATGGAGAACAGGTGAGTGCATTACTGTTTCCCTAGAAAAACAGTGTGTTGTTTTAATAGGAGGATCAGGAAGTCAGTCACAACAAAACTTTAAAGAAAATATATCCAAGAATGAAAGTTAAGAGATTTTGGAAATTTGTTTTGCCCATTTTGTTTATACTGTAACTAAGCATTAAATAATATTGAGAAATCTAGGCTACAGGAAATTACCAATGTTGTATTTGGCTACATAGATGCCAGTGATGTTCCCAAATAAAGCTAAACAAGGAAAGGGAAGAGAAGGCCTTTTTATTCCCATCACTGTATGGCACCAAAAGCAAGAATATTAAAAGTTTGTGTATTCAGAAACTCCCAGTGAGCTGTAGTGGACTAATCTTGAATTGGAAACAGGGACTGTGAGTACCCTGAATTATAGTTACAGACATAATTTCCTCCACAGGGAGAGGTTGTCAGCATGGAATGATTTGCCAACAAAAGTTGCTGGTGAAATCACCCATGTAGATATTCTTGCTGGTTTCTTGGGAAAAGAATGTGTTTTATGGTCTCTACTAAGGATGACAGGGAGGAGTCACTGACAGAGCCGTAGTAGGTATCTCCCTTAATGTCAACAATTACCTTAAAGTGAAATAGAACTTGTAAGACAGTTTCCATTTACAAACCTATGCTTTAGGCAAGAAGGTGTACTACCAAAGGCATTACTTCTTCCCCACAACTTCAGGGTTTTTTTCTGTTTTGTGTGGCCTACAGAGTTCTGTATAAATTTAAGCCCCCTGCTCTCCTGGCAGTGATGTGAGTTTTTTCCTGTGAAATAATTAAATTGTCATAAGCCCTAATAAAGCTGCAGTGGTACTGCATGAAAGAAGATACCTTATAAACTCTTTATTCATAAAAAGGATATTTTCCTGCTTGGAAATAACTATCTCATCCAAGTGCATAAACTCTAATAGGAAGAACTGTGCTGTTTCATTTAACTGTGTACCATTTGTCAGCTATACTGTTAAATTTTCTACTTTGTGATTGCTAATGAGAAGTGCCAAGTAAGTGATGGATATTGCAATGCAAAAGTTCTGCGTAGCTGAGTCTTGTGTTGACATATATACAAATCTTCATGTGTCCATCTCACAGACCTTCAAGTACAGAGGGCATACATAAATGCTTCCTGACTATTTCCTCTAGACATAAATATATTCTTTGAGCTTTCTTCCCCAGAAGCCTGACGACCAGTACAAAATAGTTGTGCAGCATGCTTGACAAATCTAACAGGAGGGCAGCCTCCTGTTCTGATGCAATTTGTTTCCCTACTTTAAGTTTTATGGGGTCAAGAACAGTAATATTTTGTTATTTCATCCCTCAGAGAACTGCAGAGGGAAAAGAACTCTCACTAGTTCAAAGACAGGACATGCCAAATAGTAAAGAAGACTGCTTGAGGCAGTATTTGAAGGTTCTGTGAAGTAAAGGATTATATTTCTTTTTCAGGTATCTTCAAGAGAGATTAAAACAACTTCAAGAGGAAGTCAACCTTCTGAAGTCTAGTATTACTAAATATAAGGTAAGATCTTCTCAGTGTATCATCTGAACTGTGCTTCTTTGTTCATGGAAGTTACTCTTCATTTTCATGTTAAATGTGTTTGAAGAACAAATTTGTTCTTGAAAGAAAAGTCCACCATTGACATTCTGACAATATTAGTATGTATACATATTACGTGCTCATTATTCCTTGTAGGCTTCTTAGCTGAGGGCAGTACAAAGGGATACCTGTTAAAAGTACTTTGAAAAATTAATTAAATACCTTTTTTAAGTTATGTGGGGGAACCATCAGTCTGCTGAGGGGCAGATGATCAGCCTTCTAGCCAGCTGCTGGGTGAAAAGTAGCAGATCATGCAGTGGTGAATAACTGCAGCTGTGTTGCTGTCCCAAAAAGATAATGTCTCCCTGTTCTCTGGTGGGTGTGCTATTTCTTCATGTAGCTTAATGGTAACTAAGCTTTCATTGTTCTTCTTCTCCTGAGTTAAAGTATATGCTGTTTTACATAAAACCTTCAGGACTGATTTTTGCCCTTCGCAGAAGCTGTGCACTCTTATTTCCTTCTGCAAGTCATTTTGGGGAGTGGGAGGGGAGGGCTGCTTGTCAGACCGTGAGAAGGGTAATCTTAGGATTCTTGATAGGACTTGTTCATTTAGGTTACTATAAAGTAGTCACAGCCCTGATCGTTTTTTGTGCAAGAGCAAAGCTCCTCAAAGTACCAACTTAATTTCAGCGTCTGTTCCTGCTTGCAGCTTGGGTCTCTTGGAGCGTGAGTTTATTGGTGAGAACTGAGCAGCTTGGTGGTCCAGTGGGCTTCACAGAACTGTAATTGAATGATCTGGACTTCTGTAGCAGGACCATTCTGCTTCTAATTCCTGAAAGTCAGTATTTGGTACTAAAAGGCCTTATAGGAACTCTGACAGAGGAATTGAACTTCACCTTTGAAACCTATCCAAAGAAATGCTGGGAAAAGTCTGCTTTTTTTTCCAGTCGATGTTGTCTACAGCATACTGCAGTATTTTCACTGGCAGTCAGCAGATTATTAAAAAATAGGCAAGTCTTAAATATACATTGGGGGGAGTGGGTGGGAGAGACTGCAGTAAAGTGATTATGATGAGACAGATGAGTCTTTGTAACTTTAGGCTGGAGAATAATAATCTTTGAGAGTTACACCCCCGTAGTTTATTATAGGTGTAGGGTCTGGGCCTTGCAGAGTTGCTCTGAGACCAAAATCCAAAGTTCCAGATTCTTACCTCCTAATGACAGGATTTGTTAGCTACTGTTTTTCTAAATAAGATATTTGTTGTTTCCCTAGAATGCACTAGAGAGACGAAAAAATTCAAAGACTCATAGGTCCAGTAGCAGTGCTCTGACTGGAGTCCTTTCTGCAAAGCAAGGTATTGCATAAATGCAGCATGGTGTTGCATATCTCATTGAATTCCTTTCATCTAACCTCTTAATTTTCTAACCCTTTCCTTACCAACCAAACCAAAAGCTCTCCTCCTATTCCCTGTTTACTACTATGTGCTAATTCTGTCCTCTTCTCAGTTGACTTCACAATATAAAATTTGCCTCTGGATTACTGCTGCTTCTTTTGTTAATTCTTTTGCCATTCATTCTCTCCCCCATTAGTTTTATCAAATATTTCTTTACTCTCTAGACCCTGACAAATCATTTCTTTATTCATCTCTTTGCTCTGCTAACAATGGCAGTCACAATTCGCATTCCAATGAAAAGTAGTCTGGGTGGTGGAGGAGGGGCACTAAGTCAGGTTTTCTGCTACTGTTCTTGGCAGCTTTTATATTCATATGTTTTACAAAAAGTCTTTGTGTCCCATGTTTCTTCATGGGTAGCAAAATAATCTCTTTTCCCTGTTTCAAAGAAAATATCAAGATTAGGGAAGAAAGGGAATGAGAAAATTCTTTGAAGCAAACAGTATATCTTGCCACCCCACTGTTTAAATATAGGTATATTCATACACACACATGAGATCAGTAGTAAGTGTCACAGTAACTTGAAACTCATTTTACTGGTTTTGACTTCTCTTTTCTCCTCTTCTCCATGTGCTTGCATACAGGTATATATATATATTTATGTAAAGAAGCAGAGCCAGACTCTAGTTACAGATTTTAATGATACTAGTGAACTTCCTGATTTGGCTTGAAGGTACAGACTCTGTGTTGCCAAGGAAGAGTTCATGGGTGACTGTATTTTCACACCAGTCTTAAATAACCTGAAGGATTTAATGGTTCTAAAAATTAGTATAAAATATTCCTTGGAGGCTTCAGTTTTAATGACCAGTTTTTACCTATTCGTAGGCTGCAGAAGAATGATTTTGTATCCTTCTGAACAAAAAGAATTTTCCAAAAGCAGAATCAAGTTAATGTAAGATGTGTCTGCCTATACTTGTTCTGGCTATTGCTGTGAATAACAATCAACTTGGAAAGCCACCATACTCATGACAGCTAGAAATTACAGTTCTGATCTTTTGGCTTTGTTTTTTAATTGTAACAAAAATATATGTATTCATTTAAGTGACTGGAATAGTTCCTTAATGCTAAGTAAATGTTTGTGTTGCATTTCTGTGCATGAGGAGCCCAAACTCATTTGTGTTTTTAACATTATAGTCCAAGAGTTGTTGTCGGAGGATCATGGATGTAGCCTACCAGCCACACCACAATCCATTTCAGATCTCAAATCACTGGCCACTGCATTACTGGAAACCATCCATGAAAAAAACATGGTCATACAACACCAAAGACAAACCAACAAGTAGGTGGCATGACTTCTAAGTAAAATATCAATCTATGGCAAAGTTAGTTTGGGGAAATATTAAGGGGAATGGGAAGGAAGATTCATTTTCACAAAAAATTCATCATCATGATTGAGTGGTGGATTCTTTAAAGACCAGATTTGCGATTTGAGAAAAATTACATTTTCATCTTAAATTCTGAGGTTGACAGAGACCTGTCTGCCTATGCTAGGCAAGGATTTGGTTTGCTGCTTAGGTTATTACAAACTGTAGTAACTCAAAGTAGACTTCTAGCAGGAAGTTTGTAGGAACAGCTAAAGAAAAGCTTCTGGGAGGAAGGACACCCTTGAACTGGAGAGAAGATATGTGGTAATTGGTAGTCAATGTAGGAATTTTCTAATAAGCTCTGATAGGGTTAGTAAGTGTTGCTCCTAGAAAAGAGTCTGAAAGGGTTAATGTAACATTTGACAAATGCTAAGTGGCCTGTGTCATACAGATAATACCTGTTGCTCCTATAGTTACTTTGCTAAAAGTTGAAGCAGATAAACACAGTTTGATTGCTACTATATGGGTTTTTTAAATCTGAACTGAACTTTAAAAGAGAATTTGTTTACTCTTAGCTGTTCTGCTCATCAGTAGAATTCTTTGTGGCTTGTACAGTTCCTATCATGGCAGACTATAAAAATTTTTTACACATTTTGTGACATTCTGATATTATTGTCCTTATACAGTGTATAAAAATCAGAGTTAGAAAGTGTTCCTTGATTTTGTGCTCATCCCCTCTTTTTTTGTTAGTGAGTTTTTGTTGGGTTTTTTTTTTGTTTTGTTTTGTAATTTTTTTTTTTAACCCTGAGTCACTGCTGGTAATCAGAGGTTATTCAGGCTTCTCAAAAGCACATCAGGACCAGATGCCAGCAACAGCCAGAGATCTTCCCTGAAAAGAAGTAGTACTGAAGTAAACTGTATTACACTAGAATGGATGATTCACTTTGAAAATTGATAACTTAGATATTAGGCAGACTCCATTGCATAATTCTGAGTGATGTGGCAACAGAAGTGGAGGAGCAGTTAATAGCCACTTTTAATACTTTTGAGACATCAAATGGCTAATCAGCTAAAAGGAGACTAAAGTGGTGAAAATGTAGCCCAGATCTAACTGATGGCAGCCCAGTCAATTCTTGGCCTGTAGTACAAGAGGAGATGCTGCACAGAGCAGTGCTAAGGAAGGGCTAACAGCTGCTTACTCCCTTCTTACTGCTAATGTAACATCAGAAGAAAAACAGAACAACTATTTTTGTTCCTGGTGTAACCAATCCTTGCCTTTTACGTCCTGATACTGTGTCATTACCCAGTGTTTTGTTTTGTATAATTTTTCTTTTTTTGCAAAGCTCTTAGTTTTGTATTCCTCTTTGGTGATATGCAGTCTCTTGCATCTCTCAAATATTATTGCAATGATTGTTTTCTGATAGTACTCTTTCTGCTTTCAACCACTGAGCATGGGTTGTCTTGAGATAACCCACACTAGGAGATATGATCCTTATGTCTGCATGCCCCACTGGTCACATAAAGCCATCAGAGTATAGACTGGATAAATGCAAACTATTATTCTATGGCCAACAGAAGATCAGGTCTTAGAAGGAAGTGACAGTCCATACCAGTCCAGAGTCAAGAGTGTTCGCAGAACTGTAGTGTTATATTCAGTTCAGGATGGTTCAGGGAAAAAAAATATAGATAAATCCTGATCAAGTTGAGTGAAGAGCCTCAAAAACATTCCTTTGTGGTATTCTCATTCTTTTTGTCACTTTTGACTTTAGGTGGATTAAAGAAGCTGTTAAGGAGCTAGGAGGAATAGGAACCACTACAAGTGGAAACACCTAAGACATAAAAATTTAATGTGAAAAAGGGAAATGCAGGTAGGACATCAAGGAAAAACATCCTTTATTTGAGATGCAAATAAATGAGGGCACTTAGTTGCCACGTAAAAAGTTAAAAGTCTGCTGACTTGAGAAAATGGGAAAGAAACTGCCCACCTGTTGAAGAAGGTTAGATGGGAGTGTATGATCAGTGCACAAGTTAAAAAGACAGGGTTGTAAACTGGTACTAGAAGATGTATTCTTTTGTTGAAGACATTTCTCCATTCAAAATAGGAAGTTGAGAAGGTGTGAGGCTAGAGAGAACTGTAGTGATAAGAAGTTTTACATAAATCACAAGGCAGCAGTCTTTCCCTCTGCGAAGAGCATATTTGGAGGACACATTTACTCTTTCAGATTGGTGTTTGAAGAAAGTGAGATTTATTGGGTAAAGAACATGAGATTTTGAGGTGGTTCTTTCTTTCTGTGGAGAAAATTCTGCATTTGATATTTGATGGGTGAATGACCTAGTTATGATTCTCTCGCTATCAGTAAATGAGATTTTTCAGACCATATGAACTTACTTTCCCCCATACAGTTAACCTACTTTGAGGTCTAGACCTCTTTGGTAGCTTGCAGATTGAGAGTTGGCTATATAAGTTTACAATAGCAGAATGTTGAATTTGCTTTCTGAACAACTGAAGCAATAACAAGACAGTGGATTTTTTTAGTGTAGATTGGAATTTGGATGTTCTGTTGAAGTTTACTTTCTGTTCTTACACTGTTCTTAAAAAAATCCATTGCCATTTGTTCTTGGAGAAGACACTACTGTTATTGCCACTCTTCTAAAGATGTGGCATGAAGGAACTGTGGGAGTATGTGCCTAGGGACAAGTAGGCTATATCTAGCCTTCATTTTTTATCCCCAGTTTTCAGAAAAAAAGAAGTTGTTGTGGAAAAAACCAGATTGTTTTTCCAAGGTGGTTGGTAGCTACTAATGCTAAGTTAAAGTAACGTCCTGTGTTTTCTTCACAAGCCCATTAGCTTAATTTGAAAAGGCAGTTGTAAATTAATTCTCTACGCAGTAGTGTGTCGCAAGATTAAACAGTTCCATAAATGCAAAACCAAATTGTCCTAACTCTGCTTAGCAAATGGATAAACATCCTTTTTTATTCTACCAGCAATAAACCATTTATTAGCTGTTCTTTTTAGTGCAATTTGTTCCTGAAATTGCCAGCACTTGTGCAAGCTGGATCAGCGTAAAAGCTGCTGTGGTGGTTAGATATAGTGCACTAATTTTAACATTTCTAACTTGGGCAAGTTCAGTCATGTCCAAAATTACAAAAAGAATTGTGTCAGTCTGTAACTTGAGCACATGTTTCCATGTGAGGTGCAGAGCCAGATATGGGACTGTGGCAGTCCTATTTACAGGCATTTAGATGATGGTATCTGTATGAGGGTGTATGTCTTCTGCAGCAAGAGCTAAATTAAAGTCAGGTGAAGGGAGCTCAGGTGGGACCATTGCTACTGTTGTGCAAACACAGATTTCTGTAAAACCTTATCCTGGAGGGAGGTCTATACCAACTCCCTTGTTGCATTAGGCACAGGACCAGAGAACAATGGAAATAGCTATCACCTGTGTCTGTGACATAATCCTTCTGTTTTAGTTGCAGGATCTGGTTCACCGTGTCTAGAGATTAAAAAATAGATTAGGGAATTGGGTGCTACCAGCCCATGCAGCCCCTTTAAAAATACCCACCCAGGTAGGCCTACCCAGGCCACCACAGCTCAGTCTTCCCACAGCATGTATGGAGTTGGCAAATTATCTGGAGGTCTCAGGGGAAAGGAAGAAATGTGATAAACCACATTGTGTTCAGAATAGCTTACACATTTATCTTTCAAAAATTTATTGCTATAAGAACTTGCAGCTTTATTTAGGTTTTATTTCTCCCATACCTGTCTTAAAATAATGGGATTTTTTTAGCAAACTAGAATGATATCACTAAATGTATTTTGCTCTCTTCCTGAATGAAAGGAGTGGGGTTAAATATTGTCCTCTGCTGTTGCCAAGCATTGTTCTGAGACACAAAGTCATCCTTCTATATGAGAACCTGCAACAAAGGTTAAAAAAAATAACTCAGTGCCTCTTCAGAGGATTCAGTAGGTATTATCAGGGTATATTCTCTCCAAAACTATAAGAACTAGTGTGGTACAGCTGATAAATAAATTATAAAATTTAAGAGAAGCAAGAGAAAAGTGATGTTGCCGTTGTAACAAGAGCAGTAGCAATAACTTCTTACAGAAGGTTGAGATGTGTTTGGTATAGCTAGCTGGCAGGGAGGGCAGCATCCTTCCCCTGTTTTCTGCCCTGGAACTAGTGGTTAACTACTAATGAAAATAATAAGGATTAGACATGTTAAAATTCTGACTCCTTTGTCGTGACAATCATTAGCCAAATCAACAATGTTTTGTCAGTTCCCTGTCAGAACTAACACAATGTGGAAGAAGTCTTTCATCATGTCTCTCTGTTCCCCTCTTAGCGTGGGGAATTCCATGTTCTTTAGCTGACCCTTGGTGAGGCCTTAGGCAGGACGGTGGGAAGGGGCTCCCAGTGCAAGGCAGAGTTTCCTGAAAGCTGCTCCTGCCTTTTGCTGTCAGCTGGTTTGTTGTACTGCAGAGCCCAACTGCTGGATGTCAGAGTTATGAAAATAGTGTTATTAAGGCTGAGTTTCTCATACCAGATGGAAGCATTCTGAAAGTGAAATCTGGACCTGAATAATTTTGCTTTTAATTGGAGAAGACAGTAGTAAATCCATCATAACCTTTTTAACCTACTGAAATACTAAGTTTCATTGGGGAAATAAACGTAACTGCTTCATCTTTTCTCCTCTGCTTTTGAATGTGATGGACTGTTCTTTTTAGTTGACACACACCCCTGTACCTCTCAGTGCTTTCTTTGATGTTTATTATAAGCTTTCTTACAAGCTTTCTCTTCCTGTTTTACGTTCTGTCTCTCATCTTGATATTTTTGTAATTTTTAAAATACTTCTAGGCTTTTATTGTGTCATTGCAAAGCCCTCACAGTAGAGATTTCAAAAATGCTTAGTCCTTGTTAATCAATTTTCCTAGCCCCTTTGATATTTGCTAGGTATGCTACTCTTCATGTCCTTCCCAGAATCTGCCATCTTGTCAGTAATGACATTCCCAGTGTGCTCAAATGTCTGCACATAAAGCCCTTGCTGAGGAGCTCTCAGTGCAGTATTACACAGCTCTGCTATGCACAGGAAGATACTATTGCCTTGCTGGGGTGGGATATGCTGCTTCTCAGCATTCAGTTCAAATTTAACTGATTTATCCTGTTGCTGTAATTTGATGAGTAAAACTTGCTGTCCATAATCTCTGCTGTCATGTTTAGAATTGCTGCCTTGTCTACGTTTCTGAGGCTAGTGAGTATTGTTTGGGATTTATTTAAAGATTTTGACTCTAGCAGACTTGCTGTGCCTGTGAAACACTTGCAGAAATTCACTGGAGAAACAAGCCTTCTTTTCAAGATAGAAATCTCTCATTTGATCTGGGGAGAGAATTAAGACTAAAAGTTAAATCCTGCAGGAGAGCTAACTGCAAATAGTATTTGTGTATGAAGTCAGATACAAAAGAAGACACGACCCAAGAAATACAGTGAATACTGAGTGGGTGGTAAAGGCATTAAAGAGCTTGAAGCTTTTTAGTGAAGTAGAAAGCAGTTCAGTACTAAAAATAAATAAATAAATAAATAAGGTGTATAGAAAAAATATTCCTTACCATTTTAAGCAATCTTAGTGATAGAAAATATTCCCTGAATAAAGGACTAGCAAAAATGTATGTCTTGGAACTTCAGAGCCAATCTGGATGCTGTCTTGAGTTTTCCATATTTTGTCTGTGTAGCTTTTACCTTTTGGTTTTAACTATAAAGAAAATAAAGTCATATTTGCAGGTGAAAAGATAGAAATATTGTGAGTTGCTTTTCTTTCTCTTTACTGCAAAGATAGAATGTCCAGTTGCATCCTAGGCCTTTTGCTTTTTTAAAAGCATGGTATAGATTAGACAAATATATTTAATTTTCTTTTAACTCCGGGAGAGGTTGTCCATTGCTGTTAGTGAAAAGAGATGACTGTATGCAGGTTTATTTCACTAGTTAAGTAGCAATTTTAAAATTCAGCTGTAGTCATATAACTAATTGGGCTTTGGTTACCTTGGTATAACAGCTGTTCTTTTTCCAAAGAATTCTAGGTAATCGAGTGGCAGAACTCGAAAAGAAATTAAGAACTTTGGAAATTGCTGGCTTGTGGAGTCTTCCAGGTTAGTAAAATTTCAAACAAATAGTTTGCATTATTTAATTTTCAAGGGTATGTTTGCATTTAAGAGAAGTTTGGACATGTTTGTTTTTATGACAGTTACCTTGTGAATGTTCTATTCACCACATTTGCAAAATTAGAAATGTCTAATAAATGTTAAGTGGAAAGCAAAAATCACTAGATTTTGTAAACTCTTAAATCAAATAGGTATTGAAAATAACATGAAAAGTGCTGAAAAAAGGCTTAAATATTGAAGTAATCAAATTATTTCCATAGACAGCAGGCAAAGAAAAAAGTGAACTATTTTATTTAAACATTGCATAAAATGATGCACAGGTCATTGGTCATTATGTTTTTCAACCAATTTTATTTATTAATTTTGTACTTATTGTAACCACGGATTTTGTTTTCTACTGTTTTTAAATGCTTTTCTGTAGAATCATAAACTCCTAGAAATTGGAGACGTAAATGGTTCTAAATTTTCTAGTCCATCTCTCCAGAACAGGCTTATTCCCTATAGTCCCTTAAGTATTGTATTTGGTTTTAAATTACTCAAGTAATGGGAGATTAATCTGCTTCCTAATAGACATTGTTGTTAGGAAAATGTGCAATATTTAATTTACATTTACTTTCTTGCTTCTTTTCTTCCCATTGCACCTAATTGTGTCTTCTGTAACCACTGTAAATTATGCTACTTTGTAGGTGGTGTTGGCATCATTAGGTTTTGTTGTTTACAGATTCCTATCAGTGCTAGTAAGAGTGGGAAAGAGTGGTTTAGGCTTCTAGTTTCTTGGCTCTGGTTTTTCCACCTAACTTGTGCATCTAGAAGAAAACATTTGACGGAGCTGAAGACCCCTTGTAACAAACCTGTGCTGTTCAGCTGTTTGGGCTGATGTGGTGTGGTTCTGCTTCAGCTTGCCTGTTTGGGCTTTGTCAGTCCTGTTTGACTCTTTCCAAAACTGAAGGTCCAAATCTGTTTCCGTGGGTTTCTCCACAGTTAGTCACCTAACACGTGTAGTGTACTTACTGCAGTTGTGCCTCCCTGCATTCTCCAAGAGATGAAGGTGAAATGTTTGTCTAAGACCTTGCTAATGCAGTTTAGTACATTACTGCAAACATGTCTTTCAGACTCACTGGTTCAAGGTACTGTAGGGGTTTGTTTGTTTAGTTTTGTTTTTCAAGACTAGTATTCCATAAAATTTTTACACTAATAAATGCAGCACTTTGCATGTTTGCAAAATGTATTTTAAAGAACTGGAAGTGGAACTTCTTGCACCATATTGATCTGTGTAGGTAAAGCATCAAATTAATGTTTATACAATAACAACTGTCTCTTTCCTTTCTTTCTTTTGCTGCCTGAAGGCCTGAGCTACAATGTCTCAGTGGGATTTGGGAGTAGGTTCTGCTTAACGTATTTTTTTAGTAACTGATCCTAGCAGTACGTTAAATATTGTCATTGCATGTAAATAAATGGAAATGTTATCTGAACATTTTTATATCCAACAGATTAAGTTGTTCAGTCAATTGAGTTAGATGACCACAGGAGAAATAGAGGCTGCTCTACAGATCATCCCCTATAGTAAGAGGGGATGATCTTATATATTTTTAAAGGAATTTTACACTGGATTGTGAGTTCTGTTGAGCCCTAACATTTTGTTGATTTTTTGCTTGCCTTTTAAATCAGGAGTGCACTTTTGTTTCCAAGTGCACTCTAATCCTGGGGTGGTCAAAAAGAGCCTTGCAACACCTGGTGGGTCACCAGTTTCCTTTTCAGAGCGTGTAAAGCTTCCGCTCCATAAAACAACAGGATGTAACAATTAGTGTGGGAATACCACAATGGTTTCTGCAGCTGAATATTGGCTTGGGTGAGGAACAGAACATGGAGAGTATCTCATCTAGTATCTCATCTAGATGGAGAGTATCTCATCTAGTCAGTCTTAAATCCCGAGTGAAAAAATATTATTTGGTTATGAGTGGAATTTTTTTGTCACTGGAAAAAAAATGCAAATAAAAGCTGATGTTCATTCTAGCACTGAAAGAAATGCACATTACAAATTGCAGGATTTTAATCTGAAGTTAATGTTCCTACTTAGTCATCGTTGTTTATATAACATTTATAACATTCACTGTCACCATGATAATAATATCTTCCAAATGCTGTTAATATACTTGATCCTATTGAAGAAAGATCTTGAATGCCTCTGTTTTTTTGTTAGGTGACATATTTGTTATCTGCTTTTTGAGAAAGCCATGAATGAACTATGGGGAAGCTAATCAACAGGAAGTGCATATTTAATTTTTGAGAAGGTAAAATTTCCCAGTGGAAGTTCTGCCTACCAGACTTTGTATTGCCCTGCTTCGAAAATGGGCTTTAGTTAAGTGAATCTCTTGTGAGGTTTCATTGCTGAAAAGAAAGCAAGTTTGGGCATAGATTCGGCTTTGATTTTCTTTTTATAATCCTGCTTCCCTTAAGAAGGAAGCAGAGAATGCGATGTTCACAGAAGCATTTAATTCTTTGCTTTGTCTTGGCTACATTGTGGTTGAAATATGCACACAAATAAGTTAAATGCATTCAATAACACTACATAATAAGCACCATTTAATTCTTTTTGCAGTCTGATGTCACTAGACATTCAGATGGGTAATTCTGTATTTTTTTTAAATTTATCATTTCCTGAAAATTCCAGATTTGCACTGAAAAAAAAGTCTAAGAAAGAGCCAACCATGACTCAGCCTTCTTCTGTGTGGGATGATAAGAGAGTTTCAATGCTACTTCTTGCCCTGCAGTAATCAGCATGGAGCAGAGGCAGGGTAGAATTAAAGGGCTCTGCAGCTGCTGTGGCTGTAGCCAGTTACAGTGGCATAGGGTGCAGCAGAGGTTATAAGAAAACACCCAACACTGGAGAAGAAAATGAAAAATTTACTATTACTGAAAACTTATAGGAATTTTGAGATCCGTATACTTTTCACTATAGTCCTTGAAAAATTCATTAGAGGAACATGAAGCTATATAAGTTGTGAAATTGAGCTTACACAGCAGCTAGTTGAAATTCTTTGTGTGTAATCCAGCTTCAGATCATGATTCACAGAATGTAGTGCAGCAGTACCTTTATGTGCCTCCTTCATGAATGGATGTGAATCGCTGTTAATAAATAAATATTCATCAGACTCTTTGGGTCACATCTATTGTTAAGATGTGTGGATACTGAGCTTAGCTTTATTTTCTGTAACCAGGCTGGTTTTCAGAGAAAAATGGGAAAGTAAATGTGTTTACTCTGTAAATGCTGGCTGGAAAGTCAAGAAGTATCTTTTGTGAAGCTTGTCTTGCAATCTTCAGGGACTTCAGCTCAAGCTTTACTTTTTTTTATTTATAAATTTAAAAAGCTTCTGCTTTTTACTTTCGTATTAAAACCACTACCCTTTTTTTTTTTTTTTCATCATCTTTTTACTTCTTCCATGGGATTCTTTTGTATCTTTTTGGATATGTGGCTGCTTCTGACTGTGTGTGAATATCTGTTGGGTATTTTCATACCACAAGTTCCCTGTATAATTTGGTTCTTCCAACACAAAATTCCTTCATTGTTACAGGAAAGTACATTCATCTAGGAGCTTTTGCATTTTGAAATATTGGTTGGATTTGTTTTGCACTTTTTATGTTTTTAATTGATTTTGTCTTACAGTGGGAGGGTTGTCCTCTTTGCTGTTAGTTAATGCTGGTTTTTATTACTGAGTCTGGCAAAGGCAGAATTCTGATGCATACTTGACAGGGGGATCAAATTTCCACAAGATTCATGCTTCAAAAGCATGAATTGCATTCATATTGCTGCAGTGTATTGCCCGACATGGCAAGGGTATAAAATGATCATTACTACCTTCAGGATCAAGATATTTGCAGCCACTGCTCTTAAAAGGAATTAGGGATTGGAGTGGTCCAGTTAGAATCCATGGGAACAGCTTGACTTTCATCATTCCTTAGTATGCACCAGAACTTTCTCAGAGCTGGATTTATTCCAGGTATCTCCTGACCTGGTGTTCTCTTGAAAGTCTTTGTCTTGGATGGGTGATTAGATTTAGGATGTTGCCTTAAGGTGAAACGTACTAACAGATTTAGAGGGGCGAAGTGGCTGTTACATAAATGTCGTTCTCATGGAGATAAATAGAGCAGTGTCTTGCTGCCTCCCCAGCCATTACTTATCAGTTGGCACTTGTTCTGGAGGCCACACAAACACCATGCTTAGCTGATCTTGCACATTTCCTGCCGTTTCCCCTCGAGGTTTAAGGTAGTGTCAGTCACTAAAAAAATGAGCATCCTGAATAGTGGAGGACTTCCTAAAGGATCTGCAGGTGTTCCTTTCTGCATGGCTAAATTTTGTAAACACTAAGCATCTACAGCAGAGTCCTCAGATGAAGGGTTTCTTGCACTATTTTGTCTGCAAAAGAGCTGGAAAATTGCCTTTTTCCATTTGGTTTAAAACTAAAATGCTCAGAAATGTTTTGGGAATTTTCAGATTAAAATCCCTCCTGTTTCCCAGCAATGTGTACTTGTTTGCTCCTTCAGTTCTTAATTATGCAAAGTTTTTAGGGTTTTTTTAAGGAAGCATTGCAGGATAATATGTTAATCTGAAGCATAAAGCTACGTAATGATGAACCTGCTTGTATCACATGGAACAGAATAATAGAGAGTAAAGAGTCAGTGCTGAACATTTGCTGGTAATGTCATGCAAGTGATCCATTACTTTGGTATGATCTGATTATTACTATTTTAAATTGAATTCTAATTGCTAATTCAGTTTGCTGTATACAGCACCTGGTCTTTCAAAATCTGGCCTTTACTCAGTACTGCAAATAAAAACATGCAGTTTTTCTGCCTTTGCCTTGCATATTGTGGCTCCAGTACAGAGTATTTTTTTTCCATGCTGTGAAAGGATAATTTGAGATGCTTTTCCTGTTCTGTACATTTCAATATCATTGTTAAGAATTTGTAGGGAACATCACTGATGCACAGTGGTTGTAATTGGTGAGCCAGCAGTTCTAACAGTGTGATTGTTCCAGGTGGGAAGGATACGATAACATTCAGTGACCCAGCCCTGCCTGTGGTACAGCGGTCCAGGTCACCCTTGTTAGCGTTTGCTGATAAGCCTCAGAGAACTGAAGTACAAGGTGAGCACCTGGGACGTAAGAACATGATGAGAGCTGAGCACTCATTTCTTTCCAAATAAAATGTAATAAATTTTCATGCTGGGATAGCAGAAGGCAAAGTTTCAGTGATCACAGAGATTGAATACATCGTCCCCAAGTAAAACAGATAGATGGTCCCAGTACAAATAGCAAAGAAATGACTGAAAAGTTACTATTGAATGGATTGCTAAGGCTAGGGATCAGGTCTTACAGCTCAGAGAATTTTCCTGCCGGATAACATGACACTGTGTGAAGTTATTCATGCCATTTGTGTTGCAGTTAACTGATTCCTGCACTTTTCCCCTCAGTTAAAATGCACAGTAGGAAGCAGTCTGTGGAACTGGTTTAGCACTTTCCTGCATTATAGGTGATGTCTAGATGAATGGCTTCCTGATTGCACATGGTAAATGGAAATACCCAACTCATTTTCCCAGAGAAATTGACTGCTTTTTTCATAGTCTTACATGTGTTTTGTTAAAAATCCTTCTCCAGTAGCAAGCTTTAACATCTCCCCAAAGTCAAGTTTAACTTCATTTGACAGTTGCTGATAACATTGATATGTTTTTCCTTAGTTTTTCATAATGGATGGGAGATGGATTATTATATTTGCTTATTGGCATTTGGATAAAGTCTTTAATGGGCATAACATTATGATATGCCCAGATCTTTCTCAGCTAACCATGAAGCATCATAAACAGTTTATTTGTTAGTCCTGAAACTAAATAGATTCTGGCTTAATTTTGACTTTATAGTCCATGTCATTATCTGATAAAATGTGACAGCAAGGCTGATCTTTTTTTATAATCTTGATCAGATGATATTTTTGCTAAAAATAAGAAGTGAAACTGTAATGAATGGTTCTCTGGTGAGTAATAATAACTCATAAATATTCATTTTTTTACCTACTTAAATGTTGATTTTTAATTAAATCTGCAGTTTTTGAAAGTATTTACTTGGTGCCATTATGCTCTTTTCTTTCCATATTTGTCCTAGGTGAGGCTGGTATTACAGTTGTGATTGCAGTCTGATCTGCCTGTCACATCTCATCAGACCCTCTTGTTGTTGCTTTGTAACACTGCCAAACCATAACTCTGGGCTGAAGCTTTCCACGTTGTGTGTTCTACATCAGCTAATTTTTTTTTTTAGATAGCCAAATAATTTTTTTTGTGTGTGTTAAATACAGATGACCACGTGGGATTTTGGTGGGCCTTTTTTGTCTTTTGTATGTTTGAATTTGGGTTGGGTTTTTGGTTGTTTTTTTTTTTTAATATGCAAGCATTTCCTGTATCTATAATTATAGGAATTTGAAATCTAGGGAAAAGGTTTCCAGCCTGAGGAAGCAGTCTGGAGTTTCTACCTCATTCAGCGTGATTCACTTACAAATCTCATCTGCTAAAAACAAACAAGTTATTCTGTTGATCTTAATTTGTGCCACCAGTGCTGGTAAAACTCTGTATGCACCATTCCTTTGAGATAAAATAAACTTAGAGGAGAAAAAAACCTGGAGCAGAGCAGGAAGAAAGGCCAAGATCAGGACCCGAGTAGATGGGGTTTGACAAAGTTGATGGAGTCTGAGTGAGGAGGGACTTGCATGTGGCTGAGCAGAGGTCAGAGCACAGCAGGAGTGAGGAATCAGAACACTGGCAGTGAAAGCAAGGTGTGATTAAAAAATATTGAAAAGTGGATGAAAAATGGGCACAGTGAGTATAGGGGCTGGATAACCAAGGGGATATGGAGCAGGAACAGAAAGATAGGCAGGGGAAGAGAAGAGAAGAGCAGGAGTAAACAGCCTTGGATAGGAAAGGACAGACCAGGATTAGACCTGTGGGAGTCATAGGGAGAAAAGGTCATCTCCTTTTCTCCTCTCTGTCCCATGACCATAATGAGAACCAAGGTTAATCATAGAAATTCTGTCATCAAACTGGAGCAGGTTAAGAAGTTACTGTTCTGCCTACACTAAAAGCTTGGGTTTCCCCTTATCTATGTCCCAATATATCTGATAACCTGCAGTGAGAACTGAGACAAAAGTTACCTCTGTGGGCCAACTTTTTGGTGGCATAAATGAGCACATATCTATGACCAGCTGTGCAGGGGACACCATAGTTTCTAGGAGTAGGTGACACAACACCTGCTGCTCCAGATGCTCCAAATGCTTTTTCTGAAGGATGTTTGGGGCTGTTATTTTCCCTTCAAAGCCTGAAAAGGAAGCAGCGTGTTTTCAGCTGTGGGGCATATCCCTGTGCTTGGAGTCACACAGCTCGTCTGCAGTCAGTGTCTGTATGGGAATGGTACCCAGGTCTGGTTTGTACCACTCTGCACAGAGAATGACTGCTCTTGAGGTTTAGGAACTTGGTGCATATTGCAATTTTTCATCTATACCATGTACCTCCAAAATCTGGGGGACCTTGACAACTGGGAAAAAAACAGGAATGTGTTCATCCACCATCATTCATCAAACAAGTATACTCTTGGTTAAAGTATTACTGAAATAAAAACAAAACCACTCTTATTTTCCTATTAATTGAATGATCAGTTCAGTGGAAACAGTTGATAACCACAATAGCAATTAAATTCTTCCTTAAATCTCATGTGACATTGGTCAGTTATGGCCTTTTAAAGAGTAGCACAGATATTTGGTGCCTGTTTGACTCAAGAAATCTTCTTAGCTTTTGAACAAACACTTATTCTTCATTAGAACATTTTATAATGCATCAAGTGTTGCTCTAGCTAGATCTGTAGATAATCAGAGGGCTTTTGCAGGCTTTTTTTATCCAGTCTATCTGCTTACCCTGGTCTCATAAAAGCCTCCTTTAATCTGCACTTGTTGTTATTGTTTCAGTTAAGCTGGATGGTGGATGTCTGTGAGATCTACTGTGCAGTTCCTGTGTGAACATGCATAATGACAGAGTACAATCATATGAATTCAAGCCTGTCCTGTGCCACGAAATCTCCCTTTATCTGATGCACAGGATGGATAGTGTCATGGGATGGATTGTACCTGAGCATCTCAGCTGCTAATGAACAGCTGCTCAGGGTTTTTCCCCTCCATTGTTGAATGCCTTGTCCCTCCTGTACTGCCTGGGTGCTATTTCAGGCATACCCTGAAGAAAACAGAGCTGTTCTTCTATGAACTTTTCTCTGGTGATTTAGTGCTTTGAGACAATTTCTCTTCAGAAGAATGCAGCAAGGTGATAGGTTGGTGTTTTTCTACTGTAAGAGAGAGGAAACTGAGGAATGCAAAGAGGAAGGTAGAGTCCCTGCTAATTTCAAGTGCTAGTTGGAGGTACATACATTTTGCCTCATTTGGAGCACTTTGATGTACAGCACAAGCAGAGCAGTACTGCACATCAAGCTCCGAGTTTTCCAGCTGACTTCTCAGATAATGAGGCTTAGATCCAGTGGGTGATCACCTTTTAAAAGTTAATTTATCCATGCCTTTTCCACAGACTTAAATTCCAGCTCTTCAGAGTTCATTCCTAGCTTTGTTGCTTTCTTAGCAGTAAAGAGTGTCTGCTCCCTTCATGCCAACCCTGGTCTCATTCACTCAGTAGCTCCCAAGCTGTAAGTGAGGCAGGTATAATAGAGACAGTAGGCTGGTCCTCTGTAGCCAGGCAGTCCCGTTCTTGTGTGAAGCAGGATTCCTGTGAGAGAAATGGAGTAAATTCTTAAATAGTAAAATGAAATGTGTCTGCACAACAAGAGTAATTTTAAGCTCTCAAGGCAGACTCATTTTTGGCATTTCCTAATTTTTCTTACTTTACTTTGCAAGCTTATTTTTAGTGAGGCTTCCTGTCCTTTAATGGGCACATTAAAGGACACTTTCACAAGGGTGTTTGTTTGCACATTGATTTTTTTTCTCTATTTTGACTCTTTTTTCAGTGTTTGCATTTTAGTATAATGTTATACTTAATATTCTTGTGCTGCTGCTTCATTTTATGCTGTTACCCTAATCAAAATAATCTTTTATGTTTGGAGAAATGTTGGAGGACCAATAACAAAACTTCATTATTGGATGAAAACCTGTAAAAAGCTCCAAATAAATGGAGCTCGTGTTAACCCCTGAAATTGGTAGTGATGGGGGCATTAATGGTAAGCTGTGCCAAAAATTTCCATAGCTAAGTGCCTTGCTTGGAGTTGATATTCCTCTAGAAAAGTTTTCCTGACCTTGCTGTTCTACAGTATGGTGCTGTCTGAGTTTAGAATTGTTGATATTAGGGAAAAATAGGTTCCAAAACAGGGCCAGGTCCAGCCAGAAACTTAGTGTTGATTGTTTATTGTCTAAGAAATAGGCATGGGAGGGATAGGGAAGCACTCTTAAAAATTCCTTACTGAGATAAACATCTCTCTGGTCCAGCACTGGTTGAAATATTCTTCAGATCATATATATAACAAATGCCTCCAAATGACTTGAGTATCCTGCTGTTCCATTTCTCTTTCAGCAGAACAGAAGGGAGAAAGTGATGAAACTTACGCTGTTGCAAGTGAATCTCTGGCTCCAGAGGGAACAAACTTAAATAATAGAATCCAAAATAAACATTTTTACCCTTCATTACCCCAGCTACCTTCTGAGGAAGAAGACAAAAACAAGCTTGGAAATCAGATAATTAAACTGACAGTTGCAGAACTGGAAGGGAAAAGAGGAGGCGCTCCTGTGGGGGAGCAGAGCGTGGGATTTGAAGCAGAGCTTAATGATTCATCAGAGGCAGAGTTCCCACTTTCCAGCCCTGATCCATCTGACCCCACAGATCCCTCAAACTCTGAGAATGAACGAACAGGTGAAACTGAGGCCCTGAAAGACAATGACAAAACCTTAGAGAGAGATTGTGAAATTCCAAATGAAAGAGAGGATCAAAATAGCAGCACCATAGATGTGATGCATACTGAGGATGCTGGAAGGCATGGAGGGCTCAGTGTTCAAACTGCAGACACAAATAACAGCTTTGAGGAGCTCTCTGAATCTGAAAACAAGAAACCATCTGATGCTGCTGAAAACCGTGAATATTTGGATAACAGTTTGGCTTGAGGTATGAAATCCAGGCCCTCAAGCATCTCACTGTAATCCTTGTGCAGTGTCTGTGCTGTTGCAGATATAATCAGTAAAATATTGTGCTGTAGGGTTGATTATTTTATACTGAACTGTTAATAATTCTTTAAAAAATATGTTTTTCTGTTAGTTCTGGCTGTAGTGTACCAAAACTGTAAATTACCTAAGGGAAAGAATTAATGATGAGGTTTAGTCAGTTGGTTTTTTTGTAATGATTTGAAGTTTCTGTATAAATTGATGTAATTTACATTAGTGTAGGAAAGAGGCCAGTGATAATGATTTATCTTATCACTAGGCTCCTGAAACATGTATGGTCCTAGTGCTGGACTCTATTTTAATGTTGAGAAATGTCTCTCAAGGATGAAAAATTTGGAGTGATAAATTGAGAAGCACCTTAAGGCTGCGAGCTTTTGCTTCTTTCTCAGACTGTGTTCTGCTTCTCTTTACATATAGTGACTGTCAGTACATCCCTAGCATAAGATCACTATTCCCTTACAGGAAGTTTCTGAAAACCATCCCTGCATGTATATAGTTCTCTCATTACAAACCTTTATACCTTTGTGTTTTGTCAACTGTACAAAATTTTTCCTTTCCTCTCCCAGCTCATCTCATGAAAATGAAGCAAGTTATTTCACCAGATACTGAGAGCCCAATTTAATGAAGCTCTGAAGGAAACAGCATTAGAGAAGCCAGAAGTCTTACTGTAAGAAACAGCAGTGCTGTTCTAAAGCAGAGAAAACAGCAAGAAGAGAACCAGTGATGTCCTGTTCAGCTTACTTGGCTGTCAGTTTCTGGAATTGCATTCCTCTACTTACAGGAGCTGGAACGGGCCCTTGGGCTTAGTTAATGGGTGATAGGTTTCAGCCTACTCCATCTGTGCTCTCATTTCTAAAGGAATTTTATGTCTTTTTTATTTTCTTATTACTTGGAATTAAGGGTAACTCTTCCTTTCCTCCTCATTTCACCAGTCTGTGGTATGACAGAAGGATTATTTGCATTGTTGCCACTTTTTAAACTTCTCCTGAAGAGGTTTAGTCATAGAAAAACATTCCTATAATAATGGGGGAAAAGGGAGCTGCTGTGTCATTCCCTGGCTTGGTCCTGATGCTGGAGCTGTGCCACTCTGCTTCTAGGAAGGCAGCAACGAGGGAATACTTAACGTTGAAGTTAGCAGCTGTTGGGGAAGGGGAGGCAGGTCTTTCCTCTCCTGTTTGTAGCATAAGGAATAGTCTCTGCAGCTGTGGAACTTCTGAGGGCCAGCAGCCATCAAGGCAATTTTTCTGCTGGCTTGGGACCTAATTGTCTGTAAATGTTCATTTCTCACTCCTAGAACTTGAAACCAATCAGAGAGAATTAAAGCAAATTTAATAAAATACTACTAATAAAAAGGGAAATCCCTCCCAGAATAAGTACTTCTTTGACAAATAACTGCCAGCTGCAAGTTTTTACAGCCCACTTGTCAGCTACTGCATAAAGAGAGTTTATATTAGCAGTACTGACAAACTCTTCTGTATGTGTAAGATGAGGTAGCAGGTGCTGCCATAATCAAGGTGTCAGAGCCTGTGAATGGTTCGTATTCAGCAGAAGAAAGGCTGTATGTAAATTATTACACATAAATATAAGGAGTGATAGAAGGTGAAAAATGTGGCTTGTCTCTGTTCTCATGTGTTTTCCCTAGCAGGTGCATTTGTGTAACCCTTTCACTGTCTGTCTGCAGGATACAAAGCCATACTTACAGTGCTCTTCAAATATGTGTACTTTGTCTTTAAGGGTAATTGGACATTGCAGCATTCCACTGATGTTAAGCAGCAGACCTTAGGAACGAAAGTTATATAAATAGTTAAGCTATTAGGGACATGAAGCAGTAAAATGTTTATATTTTGTTATCTTGCTCACCATTAAAATTCCTCATTACCTGAAAAAAACCCAAGAGTTTACGTGTTTGAAAGAGTGTTAAGATGTTCCCAGTAATTGTAACTGACTGCATTACTGACTCATTTGGAGAAAAATAGCTGTAGAAACTAAAATCTCTAGGAGAATGTGCAGGATTTTTTTCTAATGCCTGAATGTCACATGAAGTAGCATTTTGTTTGAGATGTATTTTTTTCCATCCTTCACAGACTGATCCTGCACAGAGCGAAATATCAATGCAGTCAGAACTGAGGCAAGCAAATAAGAAGGTCAAGATTTCATGTGTTGAGCTCAGAAACATTGAGGGTCTTTTACTATTTCCCTGCCCTGTGTCTTTCCTGACCCAGAGAGGTGAGAATGAGCATTTTGCTCACAGTCCCTTAACAGCCAGTTAATGCTATTAGTTAATGAAGAGCTTGGTGTAAGGTTGAAGCAGTGCTGGATCAACAGCTTTTTAGTGCTTCATGTGCTGATTATTTTCTGGGAGAGCATATGATGTACAACCCAACAATTAGGGAGTCTTGATAAATGTCCACACACCATTCTCCATCTTAGATGTAATTTTTAAATCTTTGCAATCACTAAATTCCAGTAAGACACATTAGCTCTCTGAAAACCTCATTTCCAGTGTGATGACACTGCTGCAATTCTGGGCCTTTCTTTTCTCTTCTAGCAAATGTGTATTCTAGCTACATTTTTAGCTTTATCCCAGGAACACAAGACCTCAAAGCAAGGAGACTTGTAAAAGTAAGACATTGTTGCTGCACTAGGTGATAAGTAATTAAATATTCTTGTCAGTATCTTCCTCGAATATTGCTGTAATTGATATTGTTGTGCTAATATAACTTTTTTTTTCCCCACCAGTAAATTTAACTAGTGGTTTTTTGTGGACTCAATTTTACCTTGGATTTGGAGGGGTTGGTTTTGATTTTTGTTTTTTAAGACCTGTGTTCCCTATTTCTACTACTTTAGAAGTGCAGAATTCACAACCAGGCATGTAAGCCTTTTTGGTGTTGGGCTTTGGGTAAGCAAACTGGGAAGGGAATTTTGTGGCAGGAGTATGGAAAAGCTGCATTTCACAAACTGATTTTAAGGAGGCTGTCGTACCTAAAGGTGAACTCATGCATTATGTGTGAGAAGGACTTCATTTGAAAGTATGATAATGTGTTATTGGAAAAATAATGTTCATTGAATTTGTAAAATAAGAGTGTGAAAATGACAGATTAAGAAGGATCTTTTAGAATGCTGCTTCTTTTCTAAGTGAGACTGTTTTTAAGCATATGGGAATTTGTATAATAAAGACAGTGGAATTTCTTTGATCCTATGAGCTCAGGAATGTATTTCAGAATCTTAACCGAGATCAAGTTGAAAATCTGCTGCATTTCTAAAAGATAGCATTTTGTTTACCAGCTTCTGTTTTGTAGTTTGCTTTCTAAATTATGCAGTTTAATTTATTTGCAAACTAGTCTTTTGTTGCTGCCTGGATTAACAGCACAATGTGGTTAAACTATATTAATAAATTTTGTCATCTTTAATAAAAATATTTACTGATACACTTGTTCTACCTGCTTGTTTCCTTTTCTCTTCTTAATATAAGATGAATGATAACCATGGAGTGGTTTTAATATTCTGAGTTGTGTTAAATTTAAAAAGTAAAGCCTTATTAAGTTAAAATTAATTATCTTATTTCAGTCTTTTTACTGTCACTTCTCCCTGCCCAAATTGACTTTATTCCTACAGTTTTGTATGAAGTAAAACACTCAGTATTTTTTTGCTTTGAAAATAATATTTCTCCCTGATCTAACTTTATCATCATTGTCTAAGCAGCTTTATAACTTTTGTAAATAACTTTGTTAATAACAGGGCAGCTTTATAACTTTTGTATATAACTTTGTTACTAACAGGCACAGACTGGAGACTTACAGAAGCAGAATAACTTAATGGATCTTAAGTTCAACACAGAAATTTCTGTACTTTCCCTTATTTCTAGGGGAAATCCACTACCAAGGTCTTGCAACACAACACCCAACACTGTTAACAGCATGGAGACCTTTTTGCTTTCAAGTTGGTGCCTAACTACAGAAGAGTGTTTGATGAGAGGCAAATTCCTACTTTTTTCCTTTAGCATCTAACAGTACATAAAAGACCCTTGCAGTGCACAGATTCTTTAGCCCACACACCCTGCACTCTTGCTGACATGCATTCAGCTTCCAAACTGCATAAAAGGGAATCTTTTCTCCTTCAAGAAAACACTCACAATATTGAGCTGATGCTGGTTTTATTGATGGGCTTACATAAAGGAAGCTCTACAAAAGTGATATACATTTCATAGAGGAGCAAGCAAATAGGAATCCTTTAGCCATATATCTTAGTGGGCAACAGCACAGCCTGAGTTACTTTGTGCTGCCCAGGCTGTAGCTGGCATTTTGGACTTCGCCTAAGCCTGGTTGTACGTTCTTCTGTTGAGCCCTCTCTTCTTCTTGTCCATAACCTCAGGCAGCTTCTCTTCCCACAAGTTCTTGTTGCTTATCCCAATCACACAGCAAGCCAGACGTTTCCCAGCATTTCCATTTTCCAAACTGGCCTTATTATTGCCCTTGCCCATGTCATCTTCCTGCTCATGGATCACAACAGATCTGCCCATGATGGAATATGGACCAAAGACCGTGGCAAAGAGGTTTGTTTTGTATTTTCTGATTTTGCCTTCTTTAGGAAGAAAGTTGCCAAAATCTCCTGGGTGCCGAGGGTGATTCACTCTGAAAGGGTTATAGTGTCCCCCTGTAGAATCACAGCCATTGCTGAGGTCTCCAAGCTCGTGGATGTGTATAGCTCTGCTGGATTGATTGTTATCCAATGGAAACCCATCCAAGTAAAATAAGGCTTCCAGTCTTCCATATGAGTAACTTTGCCTGAATAAGACTTGTCCAGTCACTTGTGGCTTGTCAGCATCTATTTTGGAGCTGGGCTTCATTTCACAAGTGGCGTAAATCATCCCATCAGTGTCATTACCACGTGTTACTGGGTAGAGCAGATTCTGCCAGAGGTCGTTCACTTGTTTTTGTATTTCATGCAATGACTCCTGGCGTGGGTCAGTTTCCTTGTCTGTCATGACACCAGAGGCAGCCAGGGTGAGCCCAGTGACCAGAGAAAGAATCAGAAACATCTTGGCAATTTCGAGCCTGCAAAAGATACAGAAGGTAGAAAGAATTCAGGGCGTTTTGCAGCAGTATGGTTGGAGAGAAAGCTCCCCACCGGCTGTGAGTGCCTGAGTGAAACAGCTGGAACACGGTCCCAGGGGACTGCTGCTTGCTAAACCTGTCTAATGTGATGAACTGAAACTCAATCAGAATACATACATGTATTTAAACACATACAACCGGCACCCATGGCTAAAAGAAATTCTAGTGATTACATATTTTAAATTAGATCTTCATCTCAAAAACTACCTCTGTTTCCCTGCAAGAAGCAGGCAAGCCAAAATGTTTTAAAATCTATTTCTGAGTTTGTATTTTTGTATTGTAGAAAAGTAGGCTATTCTACTTCAACAAATTCCAGCAAGGCAGTTTGCCAGGAAGTTTTTTCTTGGTCCATCTACTTAACCATTAGTTAGGCATTACAAACAAAAAGCAAAAATCCAACAAGTTGATTACCTTGCAGAACCCCTCAGTAGTAGCTCTTCACCTCTGCTCCCCTAAACCAAGATGTGACCGGACACAAGGCCAGAGCTGCTTGAAGGTGATGCTTATAGAAACTGCGTGTTTGTGTAGAAATTAGGTAACGCTGGCTCAGGGGAGGCGGGAGAGATGTGGGAGGGGAGGGAGGCGGGACAGAGGGAAGAAGGAAGGGAGGGGAGAAAGTTCTAGGCATTTTTGCTTTGGGCTGGCTGAATGTTTTATCCTTTCCTGTAGAATTAGTTAGTCTGACTCTCGGTCCTCACAGGCATTAAAAAAAAAAAAAAAAAAAAAAAAAAAAAACCACAACACTTTGAAATTAATCTGCCTTTTGGTGACTTCATGCACTCATCTAAAACAAGTGAATTTGAGCAGGCAGGGAGGGGAGAGGGAGAAGCTTTATTAAGGCACAGCTGGGTGGTTGCTCACTTGTGTGCTGGTTGTCTAGAGGTAGTTTGCAGTTTTCTTTTTTCCTTTAATCAAAAGTGAAACCGGTGCTTGGGCAACACAAACTTTTCTATATGGATGTGTACAAAAGTTTTTGTGGATTTAGAAACAGTTTAAAGTGTAATTGTTGAGGTACATGTCAATGATGCCTTTGAAGTTTGGGGGTTAGTTAGCATCTGCTCTTCCATATCTGCTTCACTGAAGCCCTTCTGCTTTTTTTTTTCCTTTTTTTTTTTAAGTAGCAGTGATTTCTTTCCTAAGAGAGAAGAAAGTGGTACTGAGGCAGTGCAACATCAGACTGAGGTGCAGAGAAGTTGCTCAGAAGCTGGCTGGACCATGGAGAGTTCACATGTGTTTCATCATCCCATGAACTAAGAAATGCTCTCCTCTCAGGGGCATTGCCCTGCCCACAGCACTTCCCAGTGATGTAGCTGAAATGTGGATTTGGCTGTCGAAAGATCAATTTAACAGGGTGAGATTTCTGTGGAGAGAAAAGAGTAGCTCTTACTACTCTGAAACAATTCTTAATGCAAGAAAATTGCAAAGAAAATCCCTTTTCCCAGTTCACGTCTTCTGCCAGCTGGGTAAGGAATGGGACTGTCAGCTTCTGCAATGGTAAAATCGTGTGTAATGATCTTACCAGTATCATATACTACATCAGACCCAAGATACTCAGTTATGTGAGAAAGACAATTTTTTTTCTTTATGTATGAGGGAGAGTAGAGCTAAAGGAATGTCAACTACTCGGATCATTAGCCAGGGAAATACAGAATTAACTAACTTCATTTTGAATATTGGGATATTGAATGTGTTATTTTAGCTCTGGGCTTCAGTTCCTAATATGTGTAACAGGACAACTGGTATTTCTTCAGAGTACTTAGAAGTTTTTCAGATCCTTGTGCTCCTGGGCACCAGGACCGTCCATCACCCCAAGCCTAACGCCGCCTCCTTTGCAGCTCATCCCACCTTCATTCACGGGCAGCCTCTGAGCTGGGAAAGGCCATGCTTGTACTTGCAGTGTGGTAATACAATGAAATTGCTTGGGTTTAAAGCATTTGAAAGTTTTATAATCAAGTTTTATAAATAGACACAAAAATGTTCAGCTAAGATGAGCCAAATGCAAAGGTTTAAGTTTGTAAAATACAGGAAGCAAACATCCAGTCTAGGTACTATTAGAAAAATTACTTCTTAGCAGCATAAACCATTTTTTAAGGGGTCACAACAAATGGAAGGAAGAAAGGAGCATCAATGATTGTTTACTCCTTGAGTCACAAAGTAGTGAACTGCAATTGAGTTTAATACTTTTAGAAGGAAATTCCTTAGCCAGCAGACAGTATCCAAGAAGATAATTGTAAAACTTTTATTGAATTATAAGGCATTTTGAAATACCTACTAGGGGCAGAATTTTAGCTGGCTTAAATACAGCAATGTTTCTGGCTTCAGTGGCATTTGTGCTGTCTACCCCAGCTGGGATTCTGTCCCTGGAAAAACCTACTTACCTACTTGCTGCTCTTTTTTGATGTACTGCACATGAGGGAGGGAAGCAGAAATGCAGCAGGTGTAAAGGAGATGATCAAAGGGACAGAAAGGACTGCAGCAAAGCGAAATGATGTATTTGTAGTGCTCTGCACTTCAGAGAATGAAAAGGAAATACTAGCTGTGGCTGCTGTCAGAAAGATGTATTCTAAAAAGGAGAAGGGATGATAACTACAAGGAATGCAATAGCCAGGGTGATTTGGCATTCATTTTGAGCCTGAAAGATGGTCACTAAGTTCTGACCAGGTGTATCATTAAAGTCTGTTGTTACCCACTGCCTGTGTTTTAATTTTCTGGTTACAAAGAGGAGTGAATAATGGGCTTGACAGCCTTTAAAGCAAACAGCAGTTACTGGGAAGAAAGCCCACAGTGACCTGACCATGCACTTGTGTTACAATCACTGCTCTAAAAAAAAATAGACCTCTGCTTTTGTTCCAGTTCTACCAGATCTTTTGTATCCTGAGTTTCAAGTAATGTCCTAAAGATTCCTGGGCTGTACAAGACAGACTAGTCAAAACAACTTCTGCAAGGCTCTCTAGGCTGCTTAGGAAATATTTTGTTCTACAGTGAGCTCTTTAGCCAGACTCTGCTCACCAGCTCTCAGTCCATGCTGTGACCTTCAGGGTTAGATGGTTGGTGGGCTTGTTTTGCAATGACCATTCCTATTGCATTACTCTGCTGTTTGACATCCTGTTGTTTGATTTGTCCAGCACAGAGTTAAACACGATGAGAAAAACACTGCATAGGGGAGAATCCTTTTATAGCAAGCTGTAGCTTTTGCTGTGTCTCCAGCAGTTGCATCTGCTCTCATTGGTTTTTTGATAGAATAATTTTCTATAAAAACAACACCCAGACAAGGAAACTTTTATGTCTTTGGGAGTAAGTGATGGACCTTACTGCTTTTCTCCACATATGGCAGTGGCTGGAGCAGCTGAAAGAAAGGGGACATTTGTAGTCTGAGGGAAACAGTCAAGATCCTTGGGCACCTGATTTGCCCCTTTGGTTTTGGGCACTTTCTGCCGTTTCTGAGTCACGGGAGCCAGCTGTGCTGGTGGCTCATCAGGCAGCAGCAGGAGCACTCAGCATTTGTGTGGAGTTAGAGACTGCAAGGCAGCCAAACTTCCACGTACTGAGTTTGGTGAGGTGTGGAACATGTGCCGTGTGCCCCAGCCCCGTGTGACATCCGCCGTGTCCTGGTACCTGCAACGGGGTCTGCAGCCAAAGCCTGTGGGGCTGGCTTTCATCTGTGGTGCTATGGGCAGTGAGCCAGTGGGGCAGGACACGGAGAGCAGCAATGCAGCCAGGGCAGGGTAAGGACACGGAGAGCAGCAATGCAGCCAGGGCAGGGTAAGGACACGGAGAGCAGCAGTGCAGCCAGGGCAGGGTAAGGACACGGAGAGCAGCAATGCAGCCAGGGCAGGGTAAGGACACGGAGAGCAGCAGTGCAGCCAGGGCGGGGTAAGGACACGGAGAGCAGCAGTGCAGCCAGGGCAGGGTAAGGACACAGAGAGCAGCAGTGCAGCCAGGGCGGGGTAAGGACACAGAGAGCAGCAGTGCAGCCAGGGCGGGGTAAGGACACAGAGAGCAGCAGTGCTGGCAGGGCTGGGTAAGGACACAGAGAGCAGCAGTGCAGCCAGGGGGGCCCTGAAGGCGCTGTGGCTTTGGCTGTTGGTCGCCTGTGACCTCTCTCTGGCAGGGCTCTGGTGCTGCCCAGGGGGCTCTGCCCGGGGCTGAGCTGCTTTTGCCTTTGCACCTGCGTGGGGAGGACAGGGCTGGCAGTGGGCTGTGGGCAGCACCACATCCCGCAGATGGAGAAACTGGTTTGCAGTTCCTATGAAAGAAAAAAAGAAAATGAAATGAAACATTTTCCTGTAGCAAATGGAAGATCCGTTGCTGGTCATGAGTTATTCTTCCTGTTTAATCCTGTTCCTTGACTTGGTATTTCTATTTAAAGAAATAAAAATATTTACTGCCTGAGATAAGCATCCATTTATAATATTCTTTCAAAAGAGTTATAAGCATTTCCAACTTTTCAGGGCATTACCCATAACAAAACTCAAATAAATAAACAAAAGGGAAACAGCACTGTTCTCTCTGGGGAATAATTTCTCTTGCAAATAGAAGCTCATGCAACTGTCAAACTACTCTGCATCAGCCAATTTGAAAAATTTTTTAAATTCTTCCTCTTTAATAGCTTGTGAAGAAATCATTTCATGAGAGTGAGGGAGAGATGATCTGTAAGTAAGCTTTCAGAACAAGCTGCATTCAGAAACTCATTCTAAGTCTGTCAGCCTAATTTAACAGAATTTCATCTTCACATGCGAATATAAAATATAAATATGTAATGTAAAAATTAGGGATGGAGCCCAGCTATCAGATAATTTAGGTTATTATTTGTGTTTGCATTTATTCCCTGATCTTTTATAAAATGCTTATCCTTTCCTTTTTGTAGCATTAATCTGATGAGGGGTTTGCTGTTTGAGATGAGACAAGAAATAAACACGAGACTTTTTTTCAAGCTCAGTGCCCAATGGCCACAAATGAAAATATATTGGGGTTTTTTAATTTCAAAGTGCACATTGCATACATTGTGCATATTTGCACAACTTCAGCTCTCTGTGTAGCTTCAAGCTGCAGCTCAGGAGCCAGAGGAATGCTGGACCACAAATAAATTTCTGTTTTTGTGACAATAGCAGCTGTCTCAGTAGTCTAATGAACATCACAGATTAACTGAACATGATTTTCAGATATTTCTATCCTTAGTGTGCTAAAAAGACACAGCCACTGATAAGAGGCCATGCCCTGCCTTCTGTTTGTGTGTGTCATCACCCTTGGTGTATATCTGGGCTATGGTCTGAAAGGGATTAGAGACACCAGACCAAACCTCACCAATCAAGACTTAGTAAATCAAGACTTAGGCTTCTGTATCCTGTTTTTAAAAGTCATCATTGCTGAAGAATCTGCCATCAACTGTGGCTTGACTGTCCTTTCTCTTACAGGTTTTCCAGCTCTGTAGCCTGGTTCTCACTGCAGGCTGGAACCACTGTATCAACTGCAGACACGGGGGACACATTACTCTCTTCTTTGCAACAGCCTCAGTCAGACTTGAGAGTTTAACTCATAACAATGGCTCTTCCATCTTTCAGCTAAACATTTCCCATTCTTCTAGCCTTTCCTCCTAAATTGTGTTGGCTCCTGTGTTAAGTAGACCACCTTTTCCTACAGACTGTGCACCTCTTCCTGCAAGAGAAGTCAAAAACACCCCAGTGTGCCAGACAAACAAGAAGAACTACCACCATGCTTGTCATGCAGACTATATTATTCTCTACATCATAATGTGATCTTTGACTGACCCTTTCCTGCAGAACTGCTGCTTATGCAGTTATTTCCATTTTATATTTCAGTAGCTGCTATTTCTGCCATGTATGGGATTTTAAGATTGTCTTAATAGAGTTACCTCCAATATTTTTATTTTCCCCGCCTCTTATTTCTCCAGCTTGTCATGAACATTTTGAATTCTAATCCTTCCTCACAGTGTATTTTCACAGATTGGTGTCAGCTGTGAGTTTCATCAGTTTACTTTTTGTTCCGTCATTCATGTCATTAACAGGAGGGCTGATAAAGCTGAATACACAAACTCCTGCACCAAGTCAGGTTGGGAACTGACTGGTTTCTAAACTGGTACCAATTTCCCACTATCCCCATACCTGCTTTATAAGAGTGTGATCAAGACTGGTATTTTCCCCAGCTTGTGTGTAAAAATGTCATGTGAGATAGTAGTTAAGATATTTAGCAAAGTTTGTTCAGTTTGTTAAATGCAAACACAAACTTCTTCTCTATATGCAAGAGAGATTATTCTGCTGCAGAAAGGCAATAAAAGGTTCCTGTTGTTTTTTATCTATTTCTCTTTCTGATATTCTATCCATTCCCTTTCAGGTGTATGCAAGAAGTTTGCCTCCTTTAGAGGTTTTTCTGTGTCTGTGACTCCTGGATTAAGCCACACTTATCATTACAGAATTTTCAGTCCTCAGAGGAATCAAAATAATTTACTGGCCCTATCTCAAAGAATCTTCATTACTGTTATTACCCTGGGAGAAGCAAAATGTCTTTGAAGAGCTGCCTGGCCCTAAGTGGTGTCTGAAGCCTTAAGCATATAAAAACTAACAAAAATGCCACCATTTAAGTGCACATCCCCACACTGCTTTCTCACTTCTGTCAAAAGAGCCAATAGAAGCAAGGATTAGGTTAATTCATTCTAAGAGCCAGACTAAATAACTTTCCAGATCTTCCCATTTCTGACCCTCTTATTTCTTGCAAGCAGCCCCTGTTTGTGAAAGTCTCTCATGTTGTGAAAGTTCACCCATGTTCCTCACCTCTACATTACAATTGCCAATACTGAAGACACACCTTACCAAAACCAGGAAAATTAAACCCATTCTTAAGTTTGCATTTAAATGTAGAATCATTGGTGCTTGTCAAGTCACTAAATAAAGTGAAATACCTTGATGCTTTATTTACAAATCCAGGAGGATCTTGGTGCCCCCATGCCCCATATCAGAGACCCCGTTAGCACTTAAATCCTTGGTGGCACCTGCAGGCACTGGGGCTCTGCTCTGCACTGGAGCTCAGCAGAAGCTGAGGGCAGTTGTGTTCCAGGAGGACAAAAGCCCACCTGGTTTCACACTGGGAGCAGCTCCTGCTCTGGTGAGAGCCCAGCAAAGGGCACTGTGTGTGGAGGCAGGGGCTGTTCACTGGCAGCCCTGGACGAGACAGCCCTGGACTCCTGCTGGAGTCAACATTCAGCAGCATCTGGGAGGATCCTTATCCCTGAACACAGCAAGGGCCAGGAGAGCCCTTGAACTCCTGGAGGCTTTCTCATTCTGTCTGGTGTAGTAGCATACCACACCATCTACCTCAGATAGCGTGGTATGCTACTATAGAATAAAATAATTTTTTAAATATATGGCTTATCTATGTTGGATACCCACCTCCATTGAAAATTGTGTGTAGTTCAGGACCTGAGCCTCTGAGTACTTTTCAAAGCAGTTTGTTGTAAATCCTTTGAATTTGTCTCTTTCAGAACTGTAGAAATTATAAAATTTGAAAAATGCAACCTTTTACAGAGTAAAAATAGTTTTTATGGTGAAGTGGCTCCCCACCTTTTTAGCCATATTTATCCCAGTGGTTGGCTTTTGTAAGAGTAACTGAAACCCTGAGAGACTGATGAAGTTTAACAATGTGTGTTCATTATATCCAATTTTGTTCCCTTGGTGAAAACACAGACTCCTAAATCCTATTTAGGCTCTGAAATTTCAGAGGTTCCAGCCCTCATCTGACCTTAACACCTCTTGGTTTTGTGCAGCTTTTGTAAGCCTGTGCACATGTTTAAATTCTCCCATGGCAAATGGTTTTGGAGATCAGATGTTCAGGATTAAGAGCACAACCAGTTTTTGCCTTGTTTAAACTAATTTTGACATTTTAGTGGAAGTCATTAAGTTGTTTTCTTGTACTCTCAAATGGGCCACAGTGTGAGTGAGCCATTTTTAGGAAAATTACATAAAAAGATTTGAATTGCTAAATTACTCACCTTGAGAATGTTAGCACAAATATTTTGAAAACTCTGAAGGTTTTATCTGGGGTAAATATTTGTACCTGAATTCCTCCCCTGGGAAGATTAATTCACAAATAAATAAATTATTAAAGTCAGGGGCCATTCTGACTAAAAGCATGTAGGAATAGTCACTTCTAGCTGAAGATGCTTTTAGTATTGTTCATGTTTACATTCTTTTTTTTCTTTCTTTCTCTTAACTGTGGAGTGGAATAAAAACCTCCCCAAATGGAGTCAGGTTTAAGGATCTCCACAAAGGTGCAGCATGGTTCTGTGGGTTCTGATTTCCAACCAGGAGAATCTCACTAGTTCCAGCCCTGCAGCACAAAGGATTTGAGCATCTCTGGAACTGGATGTTTGGCTCTAGAAAAACAGAGGATGGATAGGAAGCAAACACATGAAGGCACTCTGTTTTTATCAGCTCCAATGTCTGCATTAACAGGCAAGGCTGAGAATGCCACCTGCTTACAGAAAGGCTTTCAACTCATAGGGCATGGAGTTCCTAATAGTGTTCCATTAGATATAATGAGGTATGCTGGTGCAGATTTCCCCCCTGAAGTTTGCACGCATTTGTACAAAATAAGGCTCCTGCTGGGGTGTTTTATGAATCTGGAGTCTTTCAGTTCCAGTTAAATAGGATAACCAGCTGTTTTCCAGGGCACATGAAGAAATCCTTGGATTGGTTGTTGTCACTACTCTCAGCATTAGCATGCCTGCAAAAAATGAATAAAACCACAGAAATATTTTACTGTAACCTTCTTGAAGGGAAGGCAAGCCTTTGAATGCATCAGAAATTGTTCTCATAGATGCAGGGGGGGAAAAAAGGATAAAAATCCGTTTTCTTTGTCCCTTCATTTTGTTACAAACCTTCTTTGCATCTTCAGCCTCCAGGTCTCCCTCCCACGAGTTGTCATCTGTGTTGTCACTAGCAAGACTTTATTCCCCAAACCTGCAGATGTTATTACATTTGAGGATTATAAGGTTATGGAGGACGTGGTAGAAGCCAGATATGGATTGGATGTTTTTATTAGAGGATTACCAAATTTTGTTAACAGGAGTACGCCTGAGTAATTCTACTGGAAGCTCTGCTGTGCTTGTTATGAAACATCTGATCCTGAAGCAGATAGAGAGCTGCACTGTGGCAAGGCCCAGGTTTCTCACCAAGCCAAGGACAGGTCATGTTCATGATATGTAAAGCTGCATCAGTGCAAATGATGTGTAATGATTTCACTGGAAAAAGTGTAATGGTCATGCCAGAGGTGTCTCACCATAAAATCCCAAATACCCCAATGACTTGTTCACTTCAGAATCCTTTTCCACTGCTGGTACATGTTATAGGCAACAAATAAAATCAATATACAAGGTGTATACTTCAGTGTTAGTTTCAAATACAGTGAAAATATCTAATGCTTTCTGTAGTTTTTTATAACTTGAACATTCCTAGTATATGACACCAAGATCTCAAGCAAATTTGTTACTCCTAAGGCATGAGATTATGATGACATTAACTCTGTAAATGACATTGTACTGGCATATTTGTGAATGTATTTGTATTTGGCTAACTCAAGCTAGTAAGCTTAAAGCACGAAATCAGATGAGAATGTTGATGAAGAATAAATAAATAATCTGACCCTGAAGAAACCATTTTCTCACAGTGATGAACTTGCCCAGCTAAGGTCACCCAAAGGCTACTGAGGAAACTTCTCTTCTTTCAAGAGGAAGGTGAGTCAGGAAATTTCCAGAAGCTATGAACAGTTTGCATAACAACTCATGCCCTGAGTTGGTGTGTACCCTGGTAGGAAGCTCACACCCATGCAGCCATTTGCTCCCTTCCAACAGGAGGGGAGAGATAATTGGAAGGGCAAAAGCAGGAAAATCCATGGGATGAGATAAAGCCATTTTAAGTGGAGGTGGGAAATAGGGGCAAAGACAACCTATGATGGAGAAGCAGTCACTGCTCACCAGCAGTCACTGCTCACCCAGCACTGCCTGCAACAGTGCTTCAGCCCCTCCCTTTATTGCTGAGCATGATGCCACAGGGTGTGGAATATCCCCTGGGTCAGTTGGGGTCAGCTGTGCCAGCTGTGTCCCTCCCAGCTCCTTGTGCACCCCCAGCCTCCTTTTGCTGGTAGGGTGGGATGAGGCAGAAAAGATCTTAACCCTGCTGTAAGCACTGCTGAGCAGTGGCTAAAGCATCTCCGTGTAATCAGCAGTGTTTTGGCCAGAAATCCAAACAAAAGCACCATACAAGCTACTTTAAGGAAAATCAGCTCCATCTCAGCCAGACCCAGTACCCCTGGCAAGGCTGGATGCTGGCATAGCCCTGTCCATGGAAGGAAAAGAGAAAACAGTATTTGAGTCACAGCTAATGTGGTTTGCAATCCCAAGAGAAAAGTGAAGAGAATTGAGGAAGGAATTTGTGTTGTACTTCCAGGTACACCTTTCCTTCTGCTACAGGGCTGAATTGCTGGGATAATAAAGTCCACTTGATTTATATGAGCAGACTCCTAATCACTTAATAAACCACTTGAAAAGTTATTTGGTAGAGTGGAAAATTATTAACTGGCTGAAGATCCAGCAAGCAGCAGCTGTTTCATAGTAAAAACTTGACTGTGAGAACTGGCCTAAGAATGCCCATGGTCAGTGCCAGAAAAATTATTTTTTCTAGTTTTAAAGTTATTCCCCACTTGGATCTACAAGGAAAGGGAAAATTCAGGTCCATGTATATAATTTGAAATTGTAATTAATAGCATAAATGAACATTTGCTGTTTATTCTATATTTATGTATTTCCTAGCTGTGAATTAGTCACCATCCTGCACCACTCTGAATCCCATCATCAGTTTCAGCTTCTCATAGACTCATAGAATAACCTGTGTTGGAAGGGAGTCACAAGGATTGCTGAAGCCCAGCTCCTGGCCTTGCACAGGACACTCCAAGAATCCTACCATGTGCCTGAGAGCACTGTCCAAATGCTTCTGGAACCCTGTCAGACTTGGTGCTGTGACCACTCCCCTGGGGAGCCTGTTCCAGTGCCCAGCCATCCTCAGGGTGAAGAACCTTTTCCTGATATCCAACATAAACCTCCCATGAGACAGCTATGAAGTCTCCCCTGAGTGGGGCTATTCAGTTTATTAAAATCCACTTGTCTGTTTCTGCAGGAAGGATGAGTGTCTTTTGTCTTGGCTATGGATATTTACTCATGTTTTTGACTGGATCTAAGATGGCACAGTAGGATTTTTAGGGGTTTTTTAATTTAATGGGTAATTGTTAACATCAAGATTGCTCTCACAATATCCAGCTGGGTGAGGATTTTAAAATCAGCTTTGGGAGAGTTCAGCTAGAATTCCACAATGAAATGTAGATTTTAAGAAACTCCACATTAAAAGGTGAATCTCTCTACAAGGTAGAATAGAGCATGCATACTGTATGTAATCACATAGCTACATACTTCCTCATTTTAGCCCTTTAGTCTCATTTTTCAGCCAGCAGAAGAGAATCTCTGTGTTCTGAACACTTCTGGTGTGGTGTGACTGCATAGTATGGTAATTGCTGTATGTAGCTTCATCAAAGAATATTGTCACATCACAAGAGAAAGTATGGTCCTAAGATTAAAAGAAGCATTTTGGTCTCTTTCTCTTGACATGGAATAAGGAGTCTAGCCTCCTCTTACCTCCAATTTGCCCTTCTTCAAAATGTTGATAATGATGACTCACTTCCTCATGGGGGTACTTTGAAGCTTAGATGAAGTCTGAGTTGTTTCTGACACTGAGAAAATTGATGTCAGAAACTGCAATATTGGAATACTAATCTTTCAAGGCTAAGATAAATAATTGTCCCCAAATGAAAAGCTATTTTCTCTGCATTTTTTTTCCCTCTCTATAATATTCTTTGAGTTAATAGAGTCCACACTTAATACAGACAACAGAGGAGACAGTGGACACTGCTTGCTTAAGTAAACAGCAGGCAGAGCACAAATTATTAGTAAATACCAAGTCTTCATTTAGGTTGAATAACGCTGCAATCCAACAAATAAATGAGCCATCAAGTTTGAATTTATGTAGCATACGAAACACATTAAAGCCATCTGACCATGACAAAGGCCTTTTCTGCTGTGAATAATGAGGCCAACACATTAGAATATCCTTTAGATGAAACATTAAACCCAAGGTCCTTTCTGTTTGTCTTTGGTGGCTCTTCGGGTGGAAGTTAAAGACTCCATGGCATTTCACTAAAACCATAGAAAATCTCTGGCCCCCAGAGGTATTCCTTTCCTAGTAAAGAAATGAATTAAATTTAAAAATTAGAATAGCCAAGGCTGTGTGTGAGCTGAATATCATCAAGGAAAATGCCAGTTTTCCCCTCCATGAGGAGAGTGAGGAAAGTATTCTCTTGTTTCATGGAGAGGAAGGTGAGTGTGCCTGGTATAAACATAGGTCTTTAAAAGTCCTTTGGGATTTTGGGAGTGTAAAGCACAGAAAAATGGTTTGTAGTCATCATTAACAAAAAGTGTGGTAAAGGAGAACAAATCCAAGTCATATATCATATCTTTGCATGTGTCTATGCTTACATAACTAGACATGCACTTTTACATGTGTAATTTCCAAGAAGTGGCTTGGAGACAAACAGAAAATATGCCAGGAAAAATTCTTTACTTCAACCTGTACATGTGTGATTTCACTTTATAAAATCCGTCTTGATTTTCAGCTTCTTTTGTGTAATACCAATGATTTTGTACCACTTGAGATAGTTTAGCTGTGCCTTTAGTCTGAGTCTCAGTGAATGTTTATCTACTTACTAAAAACCAGGCTCTTGTTCCCTGAGCCTGCATCTTAGTTGAGTAGTTTCACACCAGTTTCTTAGCATTAGACATTCGAGGCATAAGAGGTCATGTGAAAGGTAAATTTCAGACTCCTCTCATAGATGCAGATGTATTGTTTTGTTGTTATCAAGCTGACTGGACTCACCCATTTGAATTCAAAAGAATTATAGAAGAACAATCCTCTTGAAAAAAACCACAAGAATTAGGTTAAAGCTTAACTCCCTTAGCAGCAGAGATAATAAAGCCTTTCATGAAGAACTGACTGATGAATCTGGGCATCATTCAATATTCTGAATAATGAGCCACTTCTTCTGTCTTGCTGAGAAACATATGGGATGTGAGGAAACCAGCTATAAACCCAGCCATGTCTGTCCCATCCAGCATCCTCCCTGCTGGAGGCAGGGAAGTGCTGCCTTATGAGCAAAGGTGGTTTAAGGGAAACCTCGGTATTCAGTAAAAGCAAGCTCAGTCTTTGTGAATCTTACCTGGCTTGAAGCCCCTGTTCTGTCAAGAGGAATGCCACAGAGAGCTGTGCTGCTTGTCCAACAGGGATTAATGCTGGCTGGTTTAGGGAATCCATTGTGTTTTTAGTGTGTGACTACTTGAAACTTCTGACACCATGGACATGTCCCACAGGTTGTGCTTTACAGCAGAAGAGAGTGGTAACAGGAGAGCAGTGTAAATATCCAACACTGACACTTCTTCACATGGATTTCATTGACTTCCATTTCATTCATGACCACAGTAGGGATAGGAAGTCCAGTAATGAGGACTGAAAGCACATGCTGCTTTTCTGACTAGTCTGACATATAGAGGGTACATGCACCCTATGAATATATCAAATGGATCTTTAAGCCATGCCATTTCTTTTATGACAATAATTAAAGATGCCATTCTAATCTAGAGGGCCAGATCCAGCCTGTGCTTTGTGATGGCCGCTTTGCACTAGGTAACTACAAACCTTGTAAGTAGCTTGTGTGGTGTTCAAAGCAACAAACGGAATTTTCTTTTTTTTGAGGATTTCTTCTAGACCTAGATGATCGCAGAAAAGAATTTTCAAATTTAGCTCATTAACTTCTAAAACGAAAAATATTTTAGTGAGTTGAAAGTTTTGTCTAGCCTTCCATTTTATCTGCTTTGGTATAATTATGGATCCTTCCTGGCATTACCTATAGAGCTTTACTTGATGCCTTAAAATATTTAATATATGCAACATGTGGTATCCAACTTAAAAGGTTTATTTTAAAAGTTGCTGATTCCTAGCCCTCATTTTCTTTGTCCCTTTAACTGTTGTCCAAAAAAATGGAGGCAGGATGCTCCCAACATAGGGTCTGTGATATATGAATGGATTGTTTGGACTCCCTTCAGAGAAGGTGATGATATTAATGGCAGTGTACTTAGAGAGACAAAATAATTCAGTGGTGATTTACCACCTCCAGAAAGGGTTTGTCTTAGAAACGGTGTTGTTATTTGTTGTGGATTTTTTTCAGATGTTTTACTCCCAATTTTCAAGAACTAAGAAAAGGAAAAGTTGCAAATTATTTTACCATATAACACAGACAACAATATGTAGAAGTAATTGATAGGGACATTTGAAGGGAAAACAGGGTCGCACCATTAGCCCCCAATAAAATGCATCAGAGTTGATGAATTATTTTAATGGGACAGAATGACAAAAAAGGGACTGTTTCACCTAAGCAGGGACAGCTGGTCCCTCTGACAAGGATACATTGCTGTCTCGTGGAGTCTGCCAGCCAGCAAGGCTGAAATAATAGCACCGAGCGAGGTGTGAATGCTCCTCGTTCACCTAAATGGAGAGGTAATACGAAGTCTAATTAGGAGCACTTGGTATTAACTGCTTCGAGTCCGCAGTCAGCAGATGAGCCGCCCTCCATCACGGCCAGGGAAGGGCCGCTCTGGTTTTACAGATGGTTGCGCATCCCAATGCCACCACGCCAGCTGTGCCAAACAACATCCAGCTGACAACTGGCCCTAACAGAGGGTTTCCATCCCTATTTCTGTTCCTAGGCAATGGGAGCTTGGGACAAAGTTTCCACCTGGGGACCGAACGGCGTGTTTCTCAAAAGCAGAGCTGCTCCCTTACCGTAGCTGGCAGTGCCCGGCAGCAGCTCTGGGGGGGCTTTAGGGGCTGTACCTGCACAGAAGATTTTGATGCCTGCCCAGAAATCCGCCCTTGCAGCCAAGCCCATGGCGCAGGGCAGCCCTGGAGCCCTCGCCCTGCTGCCAGGGCCAGGGCCAGGGCCAGCCCAGCTGCGGGGCTGGAGGGGCGGGCACAGCCCGCAGCCAGAGCCATCTGCCAGCACGCAAAGCCCCACAGGTGCGGGTACAGCATCTCGGTGAGTAATTGCAGAATTTCCTTCCGTACAACGCGTTTGAGTGAGGGGAGAGAGGTGGATTAACTCAACTGACAGACGTTTCTCCAATCACTTGAAAGGTGGTTGTAAAATGGCTGTTTTATCTTGCATCTCACCCGCTTGTGAGAACAGTTATCTTGGTGGGGATGGGAAGGCCCAGGGGACTGACACTAAGGCAGCTGAGGCTTCATTTGTAAGTCAAACAACCAAGGCAAGTGAGGAATGCAAGGCACTGAGCCTGTGACGGCGTTTGTGAACTGGAAACCAGAGTTCAATTCCAAAAGAATTAAGGACCTGATCCTACTTTCACTTTAACAGTGGACCAAGCATGAGTCTTTAGCACCATGTTGCAAATCCTCGGTGCTACTTTTAGCAAGTGTCCTGGCACCGAGGAGATGAAGGCAGGCAGGATTGGAGAGCCAGTGCCTGGTGCTGCCTGCAGAGCCAGGCTGAACTGCACTGTCACAGTACCACTGGCTCATCCTGATGCTCATTTTCCAAAAGAAAAAGTGGGGAGCATCTGTTATGTGCAACAGTAAGGAAAAAACAACCCAAAACACAAACAAAAACAGCATGTGGGAGGGAGGGAAAGGAAAAGAAGGATGGAAAACAAGCTAAGGAAAAACCAAAAGAACAAACATTAATAGAAAACCCATGCCAAAACCAAAGCCTTTGGTCCCCTGATCAAAATAACTTCGACCAATGTATCTATTCTCAGAAGAGCCCTATTTCAAAAAGCAGCCAGCTTTCTAACAAATAAAGAATTGCTCTGTGCTTTCCTTCCAAAGCTGAAATCCAGCTTTCTAGAGTAAGATGAAAAGCTAATTTTCTAGAAGTTTAACGTGTTTGTGTAAGCATGTCAGGTGAAATAAATGACATTGATATTCAGTGTGTATATAGGTGGCACCAGCTCCCAGAACTCGCTCTCTTTTTCATCTTACTGGAACATTAACTTATGCTCCTGAGGGCTATGTAGAATGCAGAGTGAGAGTGTGAACTTAAAAGATAATTTATCATAGCTTTCTCCTTGTATCATTCTCTTTTCCTAAACTTTTCCATATCAGAATACAGAGCAGAGGGAATTTACTTTTGCCTGAGCTGCTTCTAAATGCACCCATGCAGGCTCTTGCTCAAATCAAACCTTTGCATCCTGCAGATTGACTTCTCAGCCTGTTCCCTTGGTAAGCAGAAGAGTGGATGTTTTGCCATTATAACTGGGTCACAGGAACCTTAAAATTTGATCTTTTGAATAACTATAGTAACTGCAAAACATATCAAGGACTATAGTAAGAGCAGAGAAGGGGTTTCATAGGAAAGTATCTCATCCAGTCCAGCAAGAGCTGGTGACAAAGAGGATCAAGGAACACCATTCTTTACTCCTTGTTTCAAATAATTGTGAGCAACAGCTCTGGAAAAGCTTGGACTCTCTTACTATTACGCATTTATCTACTACTGAGTGTGACAGAGATGTTCTACTGAATGTGCTACAAAACAGAAATGTTAAGTTAGTGACAATGTAGGTAAAAAAGTGGCAAAAACTGGAAACTGGCACCCAGTTTCCCTCTTCTGTATTAATATTCAGAAATTAATCTTCAATTACTTAAACTTATAATTTGACTTTTTAGTAGAGCTCATTTTTTCAATTCACATTTTGCAGAATGGAAAGCTGAGGTGTACACAGGTTACGTGACTTTTTTCTTCCTGATCTACTGTTGAGTTAAAAAAATAATAAATTGCTGATCACTGCACCACAATACTGAGCTGCTTTTCCTTTTTATTTTTCCTTGGTGCTTTTTTTGTTTGGTTGGTTGGTTGGTTTGGGCGTTTTTGTTTGTTTGTTTGTTTGTATGATTGGTTTTGGTTGGTTGGTCTTGGGTTTGGTTGGTTTGAGTTTTTGTTTGTTTTTTTTTTTTATTATAGGAATAGCAATGTTTTAATGTCTAATGTTACTGATAGGCATCAGCATTGGAGATGTGTGGAGATGGCAGATTACATAGCTTTATTTAAAAAATAAAGCATTCTTAAGTGTGATGTATCTTTCTGTATTTTCTGTTCTTTATTTGTATGTGATGCTAAAGGTGGAAGTAGGATTAGCTGAAGAACAGGTAGCAATCAGTGAGCAGGAGGATAGCTGGCCCTGCAAGAGATGTGATTCTGGGGGCTGCAATGCCTCTGAAGCACTGAGATCCAAAGTTATTGTATATTTGTCTTTAGCTCTCTCTTTATAAGAAAATGAGGCAGAACTTGGCATAGGAGCACACCTTGCAAATTTGCTTCTAAGACTTTTACTTCTGTCCATCAGAGAGCCAAACCACAGAAATTATCTTTTACAGTGTTATTGGACAGTCCTGAACCCATATAAACATGCAGTATGTGGGCAAAACCAAGAGAAATCTTTGAAACATGAACTGATTTTGCAAGGAGCTAGATTATTATATGCAGACTGAGGGCACCCACAGTGCTAAGCACTGCTCTTCCACCCATAGCTATACCTCTAAGAAAAAAGCCATTTCACAAAAGCTTGCTGTTAAGGGGACTGAGACAGTAGGAGGACAAACCAGTGTGGCCTGGGGAGTGTGTGCTGCACAGAGGTGACTCTGCTGGCTGTGTGAGATTGTACCACGTCATGCAGTGAACAAAGGTGTGTGATAAAATAAAATGTGGAGGATGCAAGCTCTGTGGTTGTCTCAGGAAAAAGGCTGCAGAAGGCTTTGGGAATATTCTCAGGAATGCTGATGATATTTGTTCTATTCTTGCAATTTCTCCTTATTCAGGTGCTACTGGCCATGATGATTAGACTTGCAGTCCAAACAGGTAGTCTCTGCCAAGCTGTTGTACCAAGAACACCTTGGTTCAGTACAAACTAAGGAAGGAACTGTTCATGTTTGTATCTCCCTCTTCCAAAGGGAAAGGACTGTGAGACACTGATATTCTCAGCCTGTGAGTCAGTTTGCCCTGTCTTTGCATCGTTTTCAGCCTGCCCTTCTAAAGATGACATGCTTTTCCATGACCTTCAGATTCTGGGAAGTTTATGATAATAGGAACACACAAATATCAGTCCATGAAGGTTTATGAGGCAGGAGGATGGTGAAAGGGAGGATTCTAGACAATCCATCAGATTGTGCAGGTTTTTGTGGGAAAAGAGTTAAATTTTCTCTATTGTAGGTGATTTGGGACTAGGTTTTGGATTTGTGCTGAGAACAGGCTGATGACACGGAGATGTTTTAGTTACTGCTGAGCAGTGTTTACACAGTGTCAAAGAACCTTCCTGTTTCTCACCTTATCCCATCAGTGAGCAGGCTGGAGATGCACAAGGTATTGGAAGGAGACATGGCTGGGACAGCTGACAACTGTCCAAAAGGATACTCCATACTAGACAGCATCAGGCTCAGCATATAAAAATGGGAGAGGAGGAAGTTTGGTGGGTGGGCTGCTGCTTGGGGTTTGGCTGGGTACCAGTGGGATGGGGGTGATGGTTTTCATTGGCATCATGAGTTTTATCTTCCTTGGTCTTTCTTATCTTTTTCCCATATTTTCCTTACTTTTCACAAATTTTTATTTTTATATAATTTTGATTATTAAACTGTTCTTGTCTCAACACACAAGTTTCCTTTTCACTTTTACCCCTTCTCATTCTCATCCCACTGGTGGATGGAGTGGGTGAGTGGCTGTGTGGTGCTTAGTTAAACCATGACACATGGACAATGGCTTTCACATAATTTTATTTGCCATAACAAAGGGTGCTTGTTTATATCCAAGGATGTGAATTGACTAGACCCTTCATGATGTAATCACTTTAGTGTGCCTTAACCATCCTATGTAAAAGTCGATTTCCAAGGCAAAACCTGTGTCCACAAGCAAGGAGAGCTAAGAAAGAAAGAGGCCTCACACCTCTTTGTGTTCTCACCCAAAATCTTTAGCTGTTTTTTTCAGCCCTATTGTCTGGCTTACAAGGAATGATTATGCTGACCTAACTAAGAAAAAATCAGGTGTGTAATATGTCTATCTGTGTCCAGAAGGCAACCACCACTCAGCTCCGTGGTTGCTCTGAGATGGCAGATGAGGCTACTGCCAGTGTAACAAGAATCCATTAGAGTTGTTGGCTTGCTAGCTCTATCAGTATTATCTATTTACTTATCATTATGATGGAAATGATACAGGAATTATATTTATATATTTGATATAATATATATAATGATATAATATTATAATTATATATTATGATACAGGAATTATAACAGGGATCTTCATGCATGTACTTTTTTTTCCCTTCTTTGTTCCCCACTATACTTCTTATAGCATTGACACTAGAATGAGGTTGGGGCTTTTATAGATTGATCTCTGAGGAGCAGTATGCTCAATGCCATGAAAATATGCCAGAATAATAACCGGTAACCTTAGAAAGTAAAGTCCAAGGCTTGGAATCTGAATGTCTTCATCAGTACACTCTCTTGTGCTAGAGGTAACAAGTGATTTATTTACCTACATATATAAAGCTTGATTTGAGAACAGTCTTGGGACATGTTAAGTTCATTTCAGCTAAATATAGTGCCCAATCTATTATCAAGGTGCACCTGATGTATGCATATAGCTTTAAGGCATCCTTGCTATAGATGCTCCTCTGCTCCAGGTGTTTGACCTCCAGGGTGACAACAGTCCACAGCATTTGAAATCTGACAGATTTTCGAAGTGGAGGTGGCAATTCAAAACTCCGTGGGGGGTGCTTAGATGAAGATGGAATATTGGACACTATGGCTAGCTGGAAAGAGGCAGTTTCTATGCAAAGGAAGAGATCAAGTGCTACCTTTTCTCCTTTCAAAGCAATGCAGGTTTTCTCTGAGGCTTCCAACCTCTACGGTTATCACACTAAAACTGAAAACATTTCACCCTTGCCTGTGCATAGCATGAAATCTTGTGGGCTTCAGCTAAGTTGCTTCCTGACTGGAAGGTACATAAAGATGTGCAAGGAGACAGCATGACCAAAGAGGCACTCACTCATTGCTTCTTACGTCCAAGGGTTCCTATCCCCCAGTCCTTCTCCGTTTTCCTGTGGTAATTGGAGGATTATCATCACAGCCTGCAATGCCTTCTGCTGCATGGATATGACAGAAGAGGCAGTGCATTTCCTCCTTAGCTCCCATAGAATGAACAAAAGCAGCAGCTTATGGACTGATGCATTAATTTCAGCCTCCACTGCACACATCCAAGGGAGGGATGCCAGATATTTTCCACAGACCACAAAGTGCAGCTGATGCATGGTCACCCTCTTGAGTTCACTGACACCTCGAGAGAGGATAGAAGCACAGCTGCCACTAGAAGAGATCCTTGTCTCTGGTAGAGGACAGCAAGATAATTGCTCCAAAGTATCCTCCAGAGTGACACTGTGTTTGAGTCTTGGATTTTCAGTGTTACAGAAACTTGCCTCCAAGTGTCTCTTTTCCTTCTGCAGGACTTCCACCCGCAGGTCAGCCTGGATACTGCAGCTGAAGTGTGACCTGTGCTTTGTGGCAAAACTAGCCAGAGCAGCAGGCAAACCTTGTATTTCCAGCAGAAGGCAAGGAGAACTGTGGCTTTGCTTTGGCAAGGTCCCCCAGAGTCAGGGACAGCTGGTGAGAGGGACCATATCTGACACACAGCCATTTCAGCACAGGAGAAAGTGCAGCTCCTGGCTCTGGATCCCTCACATCTGGATTCATCTTCTCATGGACATAACATGAAGTACTCATAGTTATTTTAGCCAGGTGGGTTTAAGAAGAGAGCAAAAAGCTGGAGGAGCTCACCATTTACAGATGTGGAAACCATTTCTGTAAGGATCAATGTGCTTTGGCCTTTTCTTATCAATGTCTTTTGATAATCTCCTTCAGAAATCAAACAAACTGAGTAAGGACAGAGACTGTGTAGACAAGGAAGATCATTTGCAGCACCATTCACACTGTGCTTCTTCCTAGGCTTCAGAGAGGCTTACTCATTAATTTGAAGGGGGGTAGGAGAGGGTCTCTTTGCTGACCTACACTGTATGAAACAAAACACAGTTAGTAAAGTGGGATGGCTTGCTTCACTGTAAAGGTCCAAGTTTCTCTTCTCTTGTTTGATAAATGAATGTCATCAGAACCACTGTGCTCCCCTAAAGTAATTAGTCATTATTGGATGATCAAAGTATTTATCAAAATTTCAGGTGCAGTGCTATTGATCTTCATTTGGGTTGGAAGGGTTTCCTTGCTGGATTTCGAAGAAGGAATCCATCAGTGGCACAGCCATCAAACAGAAGGCAGCAGGTCTATCCTTGTCAGAGAGATACATGACTATGCAGAAATTCCAAAAGGTGCCAAGAAGTGCAGCTCAGTAGCAGAGGTAGCTACTGTCACCTGGCAAAGCTTTTGGGTTTTAGGAGATAGAAAGAACATTTAACCCACCCACCTACATCAAGACTGTCATAGCCTACCTTAGAGGAATTTTAATTTAAGGATTTATACAGCTGTGGAATCCTGAAATCCTCTGAGTAATGTGCAGTGGTCTGAGACATTCTTGGTAACAAATGGTGCTCCAGTATTTGCCACATTAAGAACCTACAGAGGAACTATTCCAACATAATAAGTGTGATCCCCCTTTTACAGAAAACTTAGCTTTAAGATAAGCAACCTGGATCAAAAGTAATCTAAAATGTTATTGTATCTGTCAGAGCATTGTGTTCATGAGCAATAGATGCACTTGAGAAGACTACTCCATGGCAGCTCTTGGTCTTAGAAAATGCCTTTAGCACCAGTGAAAGGTTATTGAGCTTTAAAATATTTACTTTCAAGGTTTTCTGGTGACCTGAATGGTTTGTGACTAGACATAGTGCAGAAACCCTCTTTATATGTTAATTGCACATATGGATGTGAAAGAAGTAAATCCTTAGTCAGGAAAGGCAGCTTTGCTCCTCAAGACACCAGTTTCCTCTTGGTATCCAGTAATTCAAGTAAAAATACATTTAATCCCCATCTGAACTGGAAATACAGAACTATAAGTGGGAATTGCATTTCCAATTTGCCTTCCTTCCTTCCTGGGGCAAGTATTGCAATCAAAGCACCACTCATTTTGGCCATTCAATGAGCAGGCAATTTTTTTTCTAAATAATCTGTTTCTTTTCCTTCCATTTATTTTTTTGTTCTACCCATTATTTATTTAAGCTAAAAGGGGCCAGGTTTTGACCATTTTTATAAAAATGGGTACAAATTCAGACTAATCCACTGAATACAGTTGAGTTTCTCTGGACTAACAGTAGTATAAATAGCAGCAGAACTTGTCATGGTGTTCCCAATTAATAAACCTAAATGTTTTCCAACTAATGAAATGGCTTGAATATGATCAAGCAGATTTTGCTTTTAATCTGTGAAAGAAAAATGTGTTTGCTTGACCTGTAAAGCAAGTTATGCCAAATTTGATCATGAAACAGTGTTTATGACTAATTTTTAATGCACTGAAAACAACTGAAGTGGGAAATGCTGATACACTAGTGTAACTATGACTGTGGAAATTGAACTAATGTAATAACTAAAATGAATGGGTGTAATGAAAGAATAAACCCATGGAGGTTGGTAATGCCTTAAAATGTTGTGATTTTGAGACTAATGTTTATGGAGCAAATGAAGAAAAAAGTCAGCAGCTACAGCATGTGGCAGGAGCCTTTGCTGACATTTGCAGAGCATGGTGTTGTGCCAGCACTGTTATAAGGAGTGTCTAAGAGCAAGAACATCACAGAGTAATGAACTCTGAAGCATAGTGAAAAACAATTTCAAATGTGGGCATAAAGCATATTTCTATTTAAATTGGCACCAGAGCTGATTTAAAAAATAGTCTCAGAGTTTTTTCTTGGTGACACACTGTATCTTCCCACTTGCTATATTTTAAAAATTATAAAATTCAGTTGGGGACATATATTTTTGAAAGACAGCACAAGTGATAGAGTGCTGACTCTGCATATCTCTGAAATTGAAGTAATTGTACTGCAAAGTAACACCGGATAAATGCAGAGAAATTACTTCCACTGAAGTTGGTATTTTCTTCTGTTTTGAAAGTATCCGTTGAATGCTGTTAATAGATCTTCTTTAAAATCAAATATTTAAGGAGGCTTATCTTTAAAATAGTACTAGAATTATGATTAGAAAACATATGAATCATTGCTATTCTGTAGCACAATTAATTTTCATTGCTATGTTTGTGACCTACTTACAGAGACCACAAACACTAATCTCACTGGATAATTAAGAGTGCAAATATCATTTGTCCAGTCTCTGATGACTGGTCTTAGAAATCCAATGAGCTTTCTACATTAAACTTGCAGATAAGAAATCTTCAGTTTCATGTAGACTTTAATTACCACATACCACTAATGATTCTTAATGCTTGATTTCATATTTTACACTTAGAATAATAGAAACTGTATTTAACATGCAATTAAATATTTTCACCCATAAATTTATTTTTCTAGATGCAGCATTCTGATGCAACAGGATATAGATACATTTTACAAAACAGGAAAATACATTTTTTCTCTATTTAGTCTTGGATAAAATTTTTGTAGTATTTTTGTTTGTCTGAATGAGGTTTTCTTTAAAACTTACTGCTGTCCTTCTAAATATAGACATATATTTCTGGATTAGACCAAAGAAATTACTTTCATTATCAGGAAAATATTTGCTAAAAGCCATTCTGATTGAGTGATAAAATAAATGTGGTAATTAAAAATCACACATACTGGTTGCATGTATAATAAGTTACATTGGGAGTCATAACAAATGGGAAGTGGTGATACAAATAGACTGAATGCTACAGGCACACAAATTAACAAGAGAAGCAAGACACAAGGAAAAAATCCATTATAGTGAATGATAATTTTATAAAGTATAATAGGACTAGAAGTCTCAGCAATTTTATAAACTTGTAACTTCCTAAAGATAGTAAAATTGGTAGTAATTAAAGGGAAAGACAAAAAATTATTTAATTTTGAGGGGCTTCTGCTGGAAAGAAGTTGGATGACATACTTGCTTAACATGAATTGCTTTCAAAATTACCAGTAAACAGTGAATACTGTAGTCATGCATACTTGATATGTCTTTATTACATAGATAGGTAAATATGCCTTCTGTCCTTAAAAATACCTCCTAAAAGTATTCCAAAGACAGACCTTGAGTCCTGCTGCAGGTTGGTTATTAAATTACTTAAATAAAAGATAACTCAGTCTTTGGTAAATATGTTTAGATAATTCCAAAGATCAAAGATCCATAATAGTAGGAACTAAAATTGTAGGAACCCCAGTAAATTCCAGGAAATAAAAAGTTAGGGGTGAATCATGCAACAACCTTCAGTTGTTGTATTTTCAGGCAGCCCCGGTGGGGGGGAGAGAGAATGATTGATGCATCTGACTCCATTGATATCAGAAGGTGAATTAATTACTTTATTATACTATATTATTCTGTACTATATAAAACTATATCACATTACATCTAAACTGAATCTGCCAAGCACTCAACTCTGCACACACCCTGCTCTGAATCTCGTGGCTGGCAGCCGACAGTCCCACACAAACACACGCTTGGCCCTGACAGGCCAAGGAAACAAAACACCATCACTCTGGGTAAACAATCTCCATAGTGCATTCTCCTTTGGCACACACACAGGCACAGCAAATGAGATAAGAATATTCTTGGGAAGAATTGTGCTTTGCTTTTCTCTGTGAAGAGAAATATGGGGCTACAGTAAAAGACCTCAACAAGGGGTGTCAAGACATTTTTTGGTGGTACCTTAATGTGCTGTTACCAGAAATGTTTCCTTAATGCTTCCTTAATCTCCCTGTAATTAGAGTCTGGGTACCAAGCAATCACCACATGAGTAACATGTTCTTTAAAACTTTTTTTTCTTTAAATATCTGGAATCCAGAACACATGAGTTTCAAGACCAACTTTATAATTTGGTGCAATTGAAAAATGTGCAAACTTTCAATAGAGAAACCACTGAGGGCTGCTACTTGCACCTCCTTCTCCACTGTAGACCATTTTCTCCCTCAATTTATCCCAGTTTTCTGCTCCTCCCTACTCTCTTTACCCCTGGACTAACTATACATGTTTGAAAGCAATGCCAGCCAGGCAAGTCTGGTGACATATACTGAGACAAGTGTGACATTTTGGACCGGGATTTTTCCACCAATAAGGTCACCAGCTAAAACCAGATCAACTGAACAATAATTAAAAATTAATCTCTAAGTGCTTCTGTGTGAAGGGACCAATACAGGTATTGTTACACTAAACACTCTGGAAGCACTTTAAACTAAGAATTGGAAAAAGAATTGCTTCAGCTGCAGGGGATGTTTTTACACTAGGAATCATTGTACAAGAACTGTTCTCTATTCAAGCTTGTGCCTTACTTTGTCCTGGAGTAATGTTTGTGTGTACATAAGCCATTAGACCCATCCATGAAACCCTTATTTGAAATATTCCTGCCCCTAAATCATGCTGTTATTAAACTATGGAAAAATTTGCAACCTCATCAAGAAGGTTGCAAATGGCATCAGTCCTGGAGGCCAATCAGTTGTCCCCAGGAAGCACATCCTTCTTAGACTGGGGAGGAACAATATAGACATAGTTGTATGTGCTGAAAAGTTTTCTTGTAAATAAACAAAAAATTTAATTCAAAAGAGCTATTAGCTAATACTTATAATTGAGACTAATTTATTTTTAAACTGATGTCTGTAATTATTTTATATATGCAAAACAGTTCATTTGCATAAAATACACACAGAGCTACACAAAACACAGCAGCCTGAGGTTCTACATCTTCTTTCCCTGACCCACTTTGTTATCTTTAATGTTTCTTGTTACTCTTTTTAGAGCTTTCTCCATTCTTTTTTTTCATTGATAGAAACATCCTTATTCTTTATCATGCTTTCCTTACTCTTTCTTTTTTTTCTTTCCTTTGTTTCTGACTCTGTTTCTTGATTTTCACCTGCCCTCTTGTTTCTTCATTTTTCCAAACTCCATCATCTTCCATGAGGTACAGATACTGAGCAGTTGTCTTATAATCTGTCTGCCAATCCACTAGTGGTCCCTTGCTTTCATAGAGAGAGTGAATGAAACTGCTACTGTCCCTGATCCCAGAGAAGAGTGTTTCTCCTGCAATGATTGTGTTCCAGTCCCCAGACACTCAGTACTGTGATAAGAAACAATATTTTAGAAGTAAATAAGTCTTGCCATAGTAGGTTTTTCAGGCCCTAGGTTTTTGTTTTATAAGACTGATGAAAACAGCTTAGGAACTATTAATAACTATTGCAGATAAAAATAAGGTATCTGATTAGGTTTTATCTTGACTCCACAGTGCATCACCATCAGGGTTCTTTGTCTACAGGACAAATCTGCTACCAGCCACCCCACTCCTATAAATTTCCCTGGCATTCTTGGCATTCAGTCCATCAGTAGAGGTGATGTTTAGGCTCATGGACATAGCCCTATCCTGTTCAAACCATCAGGAGCTACTGCTCCATGTCCTCCATCTGCCTTTTAGTCCTTCACCCCAAGTGTCCAGCTAGTCACACCTTGTGGCACTGCAGAATCAGTTTCTCCCCAGTCCCATTTCCCTTCTCGTTTGCCCCCCTTTGGAGGCAATAGTGCTTCTGCTGGATAAATGCACAAACCTATATCAGTACCCTATTGACACAAGCCAGTAAAATGCTATAAAAAGGGCATGAACTCTTACTTGATAAAGTGATAAAAGTCAAAATATTGTTACATGCATTACTAGCTTCCTGCATGACTGTCTTGATCTAGCTTTTAAAGGGGAGTTTACTAAGCACTGAAATGTCATCTTTCTCTACACAAAAAAACTTAAGCCAGCTTTCTAATAAGAACAAACAGGCTGACCCTGCAAAGATATTGACATTCTTCCCTACTCTAAGCTGAAGTGAATGCTATTCACTGTAAGAATGCTATTTGGCCACCACTTGCTTTGTCATAGCTCTAGCAAGAGTAGGTTGCAGATACTAACTTGAGACAGTAAGAGCAAACGTGGAAATTGCCATCAGAGACTGTTCTGAGAGAAAACTGACTGCAAGCGACACAGGGAAATCTGAAAAAGGGTTGCATGTAATGAGATTACCCTTCAGCATGTGGCATGCCTAAAGTGAAAAAAAAAAAAAAAAAGGATTTTTGTACAATTTCCCCCTGCATTTGAAGAATTATTTTAGCAATTAAAAAATACTTCTTTACCATGTAGATGACTTAACATTTGGTAAACAGGTTTTCTTCTAAACTGCCTAATTAAATTTGTCTTGGGTATAATGCAAGCATAATAAATTTCAGCTCTAAAGGTCACGTTTTGGAAACTTTATAAGCCACTTAACATCAGAAGCTTGGAAGGAGAATGCTTTCTCAGCCTTTATGACTGCCTTGCAGTGCTGTAATAGCACTGGGACAGCAGTATTGCTGTAATTAAATACCCCTGGCAGCAGCCTGGGGAAGCAGAAACACTCTGGTCACCCGAGATGTGGAGCTGAGCAGCACCCTTGGGACACAGATGTTTATAAGGGTTAACTCTTGTTTTTTGTAATGTGACAGCATCAGCTCCCACATACGGCTCAGCCAATAAGGTTGTATTGATATAATGGCTGAATGTATACATTTTATTGGTCCAAATTTTTGGATTTATGGAGGATGGAATTCTTAAAGCTGTCTGCTAAGGGATTCAGGAGACCTAGCTTTAGTCAGCCGAGACTGTTCCCCTCCTTACACTGCTGTAGGTACACTCCAAAGGCAGAGGCAGCAGGGTGGGAGGTGCCATAGTCAAAACAGCAGCTGCAATACACCTGGGGCAGATGGGTGGCAGAGGCATACAGGGGATTCCCATGGGATATAAGCAGCCTCCTAGACAGGATGGAAGTGTTGGCAGACCAGGAACATCCAAAACTGTCCCAAATGAATCCTCTTGAGCCCATCTGTCAGAATCTCACCATCACAGACACTTCGCGTTAGAGAAATCTGCTGCTCAGCTGCTCCTCTCTGTCTTATTAGCTACAGGTTTTTAAGCACAAATTTGAGAACAACAGGTACATAGTCATATGCAGTATGGGCTTTTGTGCTCTCTAAGAATTCCTTTGTGACAAAAGGACAGGACAAACTTTGGGAACTGCTCGCTTCTGATAACTGACATTCTATTCTCTGGGAATTAACTTGCACACGGTCACAAAATCATTATAATTAAAAATATAGCAATAACAGTATCTCTACAGTGTAAAAAAATAGGTGATGGATAAATTATATACCTTTGTCAAACAGCCATAATTTTGGCTGGAAGCAGTTTGGTCCTTATGCAAAACTAGAAAAAACTACCCAGCCTGCACAGCAAACTATGTAAGCAAAATGTATGAGAATAGTATGCTCTCTGGAGTGACAACGTGAAACACATTTAGGAAAGTGGCTTTCATATTTTCTTCCTGCAAGTTCATTCTACATATCTCTATCCCACAGCAGCTTCAATCTACCAGTAGTATTTTCTTCTGTGGTGTCTCCTTGACCCACACAGAAGGTTTTTGCTGTTGCAAGCAGAAGTTTTTAAAATCTGAGCTTAAAAGTGAAGCTCAGAGGTTTAGCTGAGAGCTACAACAGTCATACTCTCTGGATTGGGCATGGATGACATTGTGTAATTCATACTGACCACTGAGTAATACTTGTACTGACTTGCTTCATTACATTTCATTGTTTGTGTTATATTCTGAGTTTAAATAGCTACAAAGAGTGCTACTATACTACTGTAGTAGTTTGTTCCTAAGTGTTTTAAAAATTAGGATTTGTTGGATTGTTTTTACAGTTTACCTGTGCATTTAATGTATTGAACATAAGTTGCAAACCTCAATACAGTATTTCTACATGCTACTGAAATGCAGAAAATTTCCTTATGCCCTCCCTTCACTATATATTCATACTTCTTATGTCTGCCAGATGGTGTGGAGCAAATTATTCTAGAACTCAGACCATGTGAATTTTAAGCAGATGAATATAGCAGTCTGCACAGCACTTTGCCTTCTTTTATCACTGACTAGTGCTGGCCTGTTTGATCATACCCTAGAACAAGCAAATACCATTAATCAGTGTTTTCTTTTTTTTTTTTTCCTTGGCTGCTTTTTCCTTTCTGTTCACTTATGGAGAATTTCTTTGTAAAGCCTTGTTTTTAGAAGGACTTAATTTTTTCAGTCTGCTCAGTGCTTTTGTTTAAAAATAAATTTAGCTCTAAGGAACAGTGCTGGCATGATAAAACTGATCAAGAATGCATTTCCTGTAAAAGTGAAACTTGGCTGGACATCTCTGATGTAAGCTATCCACTAGTACTCCTCAGCAATTTACATCTCTAGAGTTGAAAGGGTAATGTGATTTAAAATCCATGTACTTTGCATTACTAGAACTCTTACTGAAACTGCCATTGAAGATTCTGAATTATGCAATTCAAATATAGTTACTTCACCACAAATGTCAGTGACACCAGCCAAGCAATGATTCGATGATGCTGCTTAATTTACTTTGTCATGACTGATCTTGAAGCACTCCTGACTTTTAGCTTTATTTTTAGTTCACAGAGTCATAAAAATATTGGTCAGAAGGGACCTTTGGAGATCATCTGGTCTAACATCCTGTGTGACTTGGGACTCTTGCCAGTGCTAGATTAGGTTAGCTGTGGCTTTATCCATGTAAGTCTTGAAAAGCCCCGAGGATGGATTTCACTGTCTCCCTGGGGAAATAATGGAATGAACCTGCTCCAGTGCTATAGTGTCCTCCTAGCCAAGTCCAAACCTCCCGAGCTGAGATCCTTGTTACACTGTCTGTTAATAGAGGAGAGTTTTGCTTCATCACTTTTGTGACTCCCCTTCAAGTGCTGTAGGCTGCTAATAGATTACTGCTTAACTCTTCCTTGGCAGAGTGAACAAGCCCACCTCCCTCATTCCTGATGGCTGACCCCCTCCTTCTTGATTCCACAACTGTCTTGGTGACCCTCAGCTGATTCCTCTCTACTTGTGTCTACTTGCCCTTCAGAGCTGGACACAGACTGCAGATATGCCCTGGCCAGTGTTCCTCACTGACAGTGTCTGAATGAATCACACTTTTCACTTTTCACAGCTGGCTTAGGAAAACTGGTACTATTTAATACTGTTACCTAATGAATTCCTGCAGTAGTTTTCCTGTATTAGGACTTTGAAACATAAAAACCTTTAGCTCTTAGAGAACTATTGTGGAATGCATAACTTTTAGTACTGTGCTGGTTTTGCTTCTTCACTGTACTTGGGCTACTTACACTTTCAGGAAGATCATTCCTGTAGGAAGTTTATCTGGTAGCATGAATATTGTCCACAGTTCTCCTCCAAGCTAAGAAAATAAGGTAACAAAGTCAATTTGCAGGCCAAGGCCCTACCAGTTGAGCATATTTAAAATAACTATTGAGCAAATATAAAGTCTGGTTTTTATTTTCCTTAATAACTTTGATGGGGATGGGAAAGAGCTGAAGGTTTGGGTAGTTTTGGTGGGGTTTTTTTGTAAGAAGGGCAGTTTGTAATGTTGGTTGCAAGACCTAAATTTAAGTATGTGGCAATTTTTAAATATATTTCTCTCACTGAAAACATATCCAGAAATACAGAATGCATGCTGGGAGGGAGCCTTAATCTCAAAGGTACAAAACCAGGGTAATAAGTGATAAAGAAATCCCTACTTATTTCCTTTTCATAATTAGAAGTGCTTGTAATATTCCAGCACAGACCTGGTTTATGGAACTGCTGACAACAGCAGCAGATCTGTTTGAATTGAGATGAAAGCTGATGGAAGAAATAAAAAATACAGTGCAGCAGCTCAGTGTGACACACCACACTGTGAAATGGGCAGGAAGGAAGAAGCACCAAGAGCAGCATTACTGCAGACTGGGATCTATTGCATCACAGGCATCTCAAAAGAAAATATGATGAAACTCAGAAAGCTGCATTCACTGAACAGCAAGGTCAGAGCTTAGGCTAACACTTTCTGATCTTGCCTCAGTTGAGGGTAATTAGATTTAGGTGGCATTTAAGACTAGGAATTTTTCTTTTCCTGTTTCTTCTTTCTTTCCTATTCTCACTTGCCTCAATGACAGAGCTGCATTCCACATAGCATCTGGGCTCATCTCCTGGGAGATCTGTGGTACTGTACCTAGAACATATGGCCACTTTGCTCTTTCCCTGACCAAAGTTCCATCTGCAACCTTCTTTCTAAATTTGTTCTATATTCTTCTTTTCCCTCCCATGAAATATTAACTCTGCTCTTCCCTCCTTTGTCATTTAGAGTTGGTAGCTATAAAATTGCTTGTAATTGAAAGTAAATGTTAGTTTGTGGATGTACCTACACGGCCTGTGCAAGCCTCTGCATTCAGCAGTCAGGAGGACTGCTGACGACAGGCAGAGCCACCAGCTATATGCATTTTAGAACACCAGGATAACAGAGGAACAATGGAAAGGAAATGGGTCTGAGGTTTGCAATTTCATACCAGCTTGCTGGTGAAGACACACGAGCTTCTGCATTAAATGCTTGATAGGGGGCCTTAAGCAAAAAAAAAAAGGTGATAGTTTTCCTTTTCCTTTAGTGGTTTGTCTTTCAGTATTACTTCCTGTGACTCTTTATCTTCATTTTAATCTTTATCCCTGTAGAAAGTCTGAGAAGATGCTGAGAAGGTTGCATTTTTCTTCTTTCCCCTGTTTCTGCTGCTCTTTCTCTTGTCCCTGTCAGGTCTTATCTTCTTCTCTCTCTTTGCCACTACTGTTTTTCCCCTTGGCATTCTCATCTTTTATACACTCTGCTCTTTTTCCTTCCCTGTGGGAGAACACAATGTTGGAACTGAGATAGACTTAGAGAAGCAGTGCTCCTCCAGGGAGCATCCAGATGATAGTCAGGAGCAGAACTGGATGATTTTGTGAAAGCAAGTGTGCGTAGGACAAACTACAACTTCCTGCTGAAATAAATTAGGATTTCACATTACTGACCCTATGAAATAGCACAATTTTTAGATCAAGTCAGCGGAAGTTTTTGAAAGCAGTGACACCAATCTCAGTCTTAACTATTGTGGAATTAACCCAGGAATGTGATTTCTTTTTAAGATATGACAAAGCAGATTATGGACATGTCTCTTAGCTATTTCTTTGTATTAGCTACTGAGAGCATTTTAATTCAAAAGTATTTATCACCATGGCATTAAACCAGGGTGACATTTATTCTCAATCACAATAGAGACAGTAGATGCTGTGGTTACAAATAAAGCTACAGCAGACCACCTGCAGAATCCATACTAGTTGTTGTGCAATGGTATTCCTAAATCACAAAGCAGCAAACCTCTCCTAGATCCATCCTGGGGATTAGAAGACATTATTACCATCAGCTTCCTAGCAATGTCCCTCTGCTGGACTGTTAATACTTTCCTGCTACCATAATCTTCCAAGAAAGCAATTTATGTAAGTATTCCCTAAGTCATTTCTGTCCAGATTAGAAAGGTTAACTTAAACCAATGCAAAAAGCAGGTCTTTGTTAATGCAGTTTATTTGACAAAAGTAGACCAAAAAGCTTATAAAAACTACACCTATGGGAGAACTTTAGAGAGAAAGGATGTGTAGGAGGGATATTAGAGCTTTCTTCTGTATGAATATCTGTCAATGGACAGTCTTGTTCTTGTTCTGTTTTTTTTAGAGGGTTTTTTGAGTGTCCAAATAGATACACTGTTAAAAGGATGAGTACATATAGTCTCATTTGTTTTAAAATTCTCTACAAGGTCCACAGTGTTTTAGCTATGTATTGGAGGATTTGAAATGGTTTTTTTCCACTTTGCTGTTCCCAGATCAACATGTTTCACTGCATGCTTTTCATAGAATATGAACACTTTTCAGAGGGCATTTGTACTGAAGATTCAGTCCTTACCCCATCACTCTCCCACACAAGGTGCTAAGCAGCACTGCCTTCTTTTAAAGGAAATTAAATTCTCTAGGCTTCTCCAGCATAAATTTGCTTCCATTTATTAATTAGTTTCCACTGGAATCTATGAAAAATTCAGCTAATGTCAAATATATGAGTATTTCTGCAAAAAATGCTGAATGATAGGAGCTAATCTGATTCATGTAAATTTATCCAAATCAATGAAGATGTCACTTTAATGTAGGATCAGTCATCTGGTATGTAAAAATGCAGATTAAAAAATTGCTTTTACAAAAAAATTTGTAAATACAATTCTTTGGTCCTGATTTTCCAAAGACATATTCAAGTGAACTGTATTCGCTATGAGCACTGTCAGACTGCTATGTCATGGACTTTTTTAGGTGTTCTGGCAGTTGACATTGTCCTGTCTCCAGTTGCTTGTCTGTGTCCCCATGCTACTCCATCTGTTGTCCTTGTTGGGAAACCAAACAGGCTAAGAAACTTATGTTGTTGTTGCTAGGTTGTTTTTTTAGCCATATCAGGTTTCACAGCCTGATGCACTGCATGATTACCCAAACAACTATGCCATAGTGAGGGAGAGGGTACTGCAGAGCAGTCAGCATCAGGAAGGTCAGGGACTGCTTAGGTCATGCTGCAGCACAATCTTGAAAAGCCTCATTTACTCAGGGAGCTACCTGCTGCATGTTAAATATAACACAAGAATGGTCTGTGTGTTAGATATTGCATGTACAGTTGCATAGACAAAAGGTACTTTAAAGAAAATGTTTAAGTTGCAGAAGAAATCACTTCTTTACCTGTGATACCCTTAATTCTACCTCTCTTCTGATTACAGTAGGATTACAGTAATAGTAAAGTGCTGCTATCATAGTGGAATTTCACATTCATATAGTACATGAAAATACTACACATGATGCTATACAAGGCTATACACAACAGAGTGATATTTCCCATTCATGGAATGCAAAACCAAGTTTGAGTCAGCATTGCTTTATTTTGGCCATGTAGTCTGAATAACATCCAAGAAGCACAGATGAGTCTCAGCCATTCTCTTTTCTGGAGAATCTCCTGCAATACAGAAATGTTCACTGATGATCAAGATGGGACCCAAGAAAATGAAGTTTGGAAGCAAGGTGCTGCATTCAGAACAAATTATCTGCTTTGCAATCCAGGCCCAAAGAGTCTGAGCAAGACTTTGGCAACAGCATGTTCCCCACCATCCTCTTTCCTGGTACTTTCCAGATCTGGGCAGGAAGCAGCACTTACATAATAAATCCAACCTGCGTATGTATAGATCAGCTGTCCTGTGTGCCTATGGCAGGCCCAGTTACAAGACAAGAAAGAGGCCAAACACATAGCTCACCTTTGCAAAGGCAGAATATGTAGAAGACAAGGTCACCACTACTCTAATTACAAAAATAAGCCTAAGGGCATATAAGGCAGTTCTTGTTTCAACCTAGATATGACTGTCATAATTTTAATAAATGCTGCAGGTATAGCATTCTCTGTTTTTTCAGCCGAGAGACCAAGCTGCTCTATCTACAAAGATCACCCACCAGGGCATTGTGTTGGTTCTTTCATGTTTACTAGAAGCAGCTCTAGCAGCACCTTCTCCTTTGCCTTTGGGAACAGTCTTGCTCATTAGCAACGACATCATTACATTTACAGGGTGATAGTTTATTAATCCCCATGTTCCTCCCAAAATCTCAGTGTCTTCTTTCAGCTTCTTTAGGAGACTTACACTGGTTTTCAGATGATACTAAGGCTGTTACTCCCCGATGGGAGCAGGCAGTAGAGAAATGATGCACACTAATAAAATAACCTCGCTTCTGCAAGGCTGGGGGTTTATGATAAGAAGCTGTAAAGAGGAAGGTTACACAGCTGCAGAAGTTTAAGTGCACTTTAATGTTTTCATCTGCTGCCAAGGGTTTTTCTGCAAGTGGACTTTTAATACAGTTGGAAGAAAAAGACTTCATCATATGGGGAAAGAATAAGTAAGGCCATTTGTTAAAAATTGCACCCAGCTGGGTTAAGGTATGACTGTTACTGTTTAGGGTTTGTTACAGACCAGTTCCAGGATATGATGGATTTTTAGTGTGAATAATTTTTTATGACTATTATTTTGCAATTTAGTCTGGAACTAATTTTGAAAATAAGGATTAGTATTTATCATCTTAGATGTTAGTAGCCCATGAGGTACAGGTTGTTAGATCATCTGTCTCACTGCTCATTAGCTTTTTTATAATCTTAGCTTGTTGAAACTGTGAAAGCTCTATACAGATAGCAGGAACTAAGCATATACATTTCCTAATAATTTAGCACATGCTCAGAGTGAACAGGTACCACTGGTAGTTCCAGCATGGCTAATCTTGGGCATGAATATGACTGTTTTATGTATTGTATTAAAGAGAGAACTTTTTTAAAAATAGTCTTAAGAAGCTAATGCAATAGTGAATAAGAAAGAGATCATTGTATTCAACATAAATGGAATGAAAAATGTATACTAATATAGACATTTTTCCTTCTGCTGATGTGAAAAATTTGTGAAAAAGAAAATACATGAAATAAACAGATCTTTACAAAAGAAGTGCCAATTGAAAAACTTGCTTTGGTATTTCTTTTAATATTCTAGCCCAAGATTAAACAACATGCTTGAAATTGTGATCTTCTCTGGCTTTAAACAGTTCTTTGTGAAATAGCTACTACTTCCTAAAAACAACTTATATTTAGGGATCTTCTCACAATATTTCAGACTTGGCATAGATTTTAAGGAATTTAAAAGATAAACAGCCTTCACATGCAACATATTATCATTTAGTTTCAGATGTTCCCAAATGGAGAAGGCATTAAACAATGCCACTTTAACCATGAAGACCTAGGAGTTATGAGAACAATGTGTGAATTTTGTGTAACTCATATAAATTAGACATAGAATTTAATTTACTTGGGGGTGATGGTTTGCTTTTACACTATTTCTTTGATTTCTATTCAAAGCACATAATGAATACCTGCTCTTGCAGGGTTTCTCTGAGGGGACTAAAGGTGATCATAAGGCCTTAACAGGTGACTGAGGAGCTTAGAGTAGCAGCTGGTTGTCTACAATATGTTTCCTTCCACAGAATGGGGTTTGTTTTAAAAAGCAATTTTTCACTCTGGTTAATGTTCTAGTAGATACAAATGCTGCAATCTTTCTCTTCCTCTCTCTCTTTTTCTTCTTCTTAATGAAACTTTAATGAAGTTATTCAGACCTTTCTGACCTGCAGATTCAGTCACAGTGGTGTGTTCTATATGGGATAATATTTAATAACCACTCACAAAATTTAGAAATGTGTCTGTATGGCTGATAAAGTTTGCTGTCACGGCAATAGTGCTGTTGCCATGCTGTCTTCCTACAGCATACTTCCAAGAGCAATTCAAAGTCCTGATTTATATATACTTGGAGTGTTGCAAAGTTTAGCTTCTGTAATTATAGAGAAGCTGCCTCTTTTCTTCACTGCAGAAATTGAGATCAGTTGATGTATTCATCTTCATATTTTTAATTTGAACGATGTGGAAGTCTGACTTTTTAAACATGCTCTGATTGTGGGTTCTTGTCTCAAGGATTCTTTCCCTGATGATATGACAGAACATGAGGATAATATCCATTTATTCACATGGGCTCGATGGGGGAGGACAGAATGAGAGCTTGTCACATTTGCATTAAAGACTCCTGGATAATTTTCTCAGGGTATTACGCATTTTTATATACATACATAAAATTTTTAAACAGCTATTGCAATCAAAATTATAATAAGAATTTAATTTTAATATTTTAATTTATTTGCAGGAAATATTTTTGTATAATGTTTTGTATATCTGTTAAAAATAGGAGTTACACGTGATTTTAGAAAGGAAATTATTAAAAAAAAAAAAAGTGGCAGCACAAGTGTGTCCATGGCATTGGGAGCCTACATAGGCTGTAGCTTAGAGTCCTCTACTAGCCATATCATAAAAGAAATACAAACTACACAGGTTTTAGGGCTCTAACTCACAACTTTTAGAAGATTTAACCTTTCTTAGGTGTCGGCCCTAACACTCTGCTCAGTGTGGCTTCCATTGCAACGGAGGTTTGTGGTTTCTCTTCACCATCCCCTGTTATAGCTTAAGCCAGGGAAGAAGGTGAGTTTTGCCTAGGAAGCTAGACTGGGTAGATCTCATGTTCTTTACAGATTCGGTAATCTCTAGAAAGGGGTGAAGCAATTAGCCTCAAGCAATAATAACCTAAACTGTAACACTATGACACTAGACTTCTTTGTCAGAAGCCACACCACCCAGCTGAGGGTTCCAGGGTCTCTGAATCACAGCTGGTCTGAGACCCATGCTTATTCTTTAAGAGAGAAGGCAATGTACAATCAGGAAAAAAATAGACATGATGTTATTCCCCTAAGCCATTGTTTCAGTTTTAAGTCTTAATGCTCCTTTCAACCCCAATAGCATAATAAATATGCCCATGCCAAATGTAAAGAAATATTCACTGAAAGTTGCCTAAGAGGATTTTGATACCAGTGATTTTAAAACTAGGGTAAGATGTAGCATTACAATCCCTGGGTGGGCAAGGATAGGTTGGATTCAAATCCACACAGGGACCCTCAGCCAGTGTCATTCAGCTCTAAATGCAGATGCATCATTGGCCAGAGAGCTGGATGGTGCTAAGACCTCATCAAATGACATGTGTAAGCCAGGCAAATGGAGCTCCTATAAAGGAGCTGTGGGAATAACCTCGAGGCTGTTTGTCACAAGGACCATTTGAGTGTGTGTCGTCTCTGTCTCCAACCTGCACCTCCCATCATGCTGCAGTAAGAAATGGAGGGTAGAAGACTGGACAGTCAAATGGAAGCTCATACAAATGTGTTTTGTTTCAGTAACCCACGAATTTTACTTCTATTGACGGATATAAAAGGCCATGGGGGGGAAATAAAAACCTCTTTCTTAACAAATGCCTTTGAAAAGGCAGAAAATATGCTTAAATGTGCCCTATTTTACATATTTCTTTCATCCTTTAGGCTTTTGACATAATGCTTATCACTTTGCCATTATGTCAATTTGTGCTTACCAGTCTTTTTTTCTTTTTTGTCTCATCTTATATTTAGGCAGTGATCCTGCAAACACTTACCTACATGCTTAGTTTTGCTGCTCCTTCCTTGTTAATCCCTTTGAAGTTAAAAGGATTATTTGCATTAGCAAAATAAGGCATGTGTGTGCTTTCAGGAGGAAGTTCTTATGTTGTAAACCCTTTGGGGTGGGACCAGATCAGTTATTATGCAGTCAGATAGCTCAAAGCACAGTTGCATGGAGGATGAGTTCAGAAGTTTGTGAAGCTTACAATTGTTAACAGAGTGAACCAGTTTGTGGGATGTGCTTGGGGCATAGCACACAAGTAGTTGCTCACCCCAACTAGCACATGATCTTCCTCCCCTCTTTTCTGCATTTGTTGCTGAGCTGTAGCCTCAGATTTCATACCAGCTGAGACACCTGTTTTTTTCTAACCTCCTAAACCTTCTAATAAAGAAAATTCCCTGATATTTGCCATGGGGTAATCTAGAGCAAGACCGTAAGTAGATTTATGCTGGTGTGCACAGGAATGAGAAATAAAGATCTGAAACAGAGCTGCAGAGTTCTCCACGCTCCCATTGTTGCACCCTTGCAGCCTTCTCAGAACCTCCCAGCACTAGCTTCTCATCCCAACTAATGCATGTAATGCTTTTATATTCTTCCCATTCTTCCCACTTTCCAGGGAGACCTAGCCACTATTTTTTTCCCTCTTAAATGTGTCCTATTCAAGTACTCTATTTCAATGTACACTTGCTTTTGTTTAAGATAGACATAATTTAAAACTCACTTGGAAAGATATGTAGAAAGTCTTCCCTTAGCTGCATTCAGCCAATGCAGCTCTGTGTAGACTACCACAGCATAGCAAGTAAGCTTGGTATTTGGGATAGAGAGAATTACTCTGTAGTGTTTATCCTCTGGAAGCCTCTGGTATAGATATTCCAATGGTTTTTGTAGTATAACTTTTAAAATTGCTTCCAACTTCACAGGAAAAGTTTAAACTCCAGTTCCAGGAATATTTATTTTGGTTGATAACTCTAAGCAGAAAAATCTTATTTTTTATTACACTAACATCTAGAACTCCAGTAGAGCTGTGTGTGCCATTTTGTTACGTTATCTAAAACTAGGGATAGAAATGTTCTTCTATTAAAGAAAATAACCTATGGATTTGTCTACATTAAATACTTTAATAACTATATTAAAGTACTTCCAACAAATCTTTGGAACTTGATTCTATGGACAAAGCCCCACTTGCTGATCTGGCTGTACTCGTGAAACAGGTCACTGCTGCTAGGTGATGTCTCCTGACTATTTTCATGTTTGCTAGCTGAGCCGTGGGTGTGAGTGCAGCCTTGCTCGACAGCCAGGCAGCAGGAGCCAGTGCTCATTTAAGTAGCTGAGCAAAGGGTGTAACCTCGAGCAGAAGGACTGAAGAGGGACAGGGAGCCAGCATTGGTGAGGCTGCACCTCCAGCACTGTGTGAGGTGCTGGAGTGTGATCAGAGAAGGGCAGAGAGCTTGTGAAAGGTCTAGAAACCATGTCTCATGAGGAACGGCCCAGGGAGCTGGGGCTCTCCTGCCTGGAGAAGAGGAGCCTCAGGGGGAATCTCATGGCTCCCTGCAGGAGGTTGTAGCCAGCGGGGATCTGGTCTCTTCTGCTGCGCCTGTAGCGAGACGGCCGGAGGAAAACGACTCAAACTGAGACGAATGAGATTCAGATTAGATATTAGAAAAAAAATCTTTCAGTGTGAGGCTGCTTAGGCACTGGGATAAACTGTCCAGGGAGGTGCTGGAGTCACCATCGCCGGAGGTGTTCGAAGTGTTTGGATCTGGCACCGGGTGATGTGATTTAGTGGTTACAGCGGTAGAGCTGCGTGGACGCATGCACTGGATGATCTCAGGGGTCTTTTCCATCCCGGTGATCCACTGATCCCATCACGGGCCTTTCCCGACACCGCCTCAGCCCGCTCCCCTCGCGCCGCCGCGGGAGCGCGCGCAGCGGGCGGGGCTCACGCCCAGGGTTGCCTTTGGCCAACGGGCCCGCGCGCCAGCGCTTCGCGCGGTCCCGGCGCTTCCTTCCGGCCGCCATTTTGTCGGCCGTGCCTCGCCGTGCCGCCGCTCGGGGAGGGAGCGCAGCGCGCCCGCCCGCCGCACCCGGACGGACCGACCGCCGGCCAGACCGACCGACCGACCGACCGCCATCGCCATGTCCAAGCGCCACCGCCTCGATCTGGGCGACGATTACAGCTCCAGCAAGAAACGCACCACCGACGGGTGAGGGGTGGCGCGGGCGGCGCGGCCCGCGGCGGGGCGGGTGGGGGGGATCGCGGCGGCTCCCGCGCCATCCGCTCCCCATCCTCGGTTCCGGCCGTCCCTCCGGAGCTGGAGCTCGCTGGGGCGCGGGGCGGCCTCCGTTCGAGGCAGGGAGAGGCTGCAATGATTCCGCCTCGGCCGAGCAGGCCCCGAAGCGTCGGGGCTCCCCGGAGCGCTGGGCCTGGCTCAGAATCGGGCACCCCGCGGGCGGGCCCCTCGGGGGGGGGGGGGGCGGATGGCGGCGGGAGCGGGCGGGAAGGCCTCCTGCGGCGGCCCCGGGAGGGGGGGAGGGAGGGAGGGAGGCGCCAGCCCGGCCGCCTGGGCAGGGGGACTGGGCTCGGCGCCCGTGGCGGGGGTGGCGCGCTGCTGGGCCCGCGCCACGCTTTGTTTGCGGTTCTTCGCCTTCATATTTATGTCCACCCTTCCCACTCCTTGTCCCTCCTTCCTTTGTATTTGTTTACTTATTCTTCGTCTTGAAGGGTCTAGCAAATGTGGGCCTAGAGGTGAGCACGAGGTTTGTGCAGCCCGTGTTATTAGTGCCTGCACTGGTGGGAGCGTTGTTCCTTTGTTAACGTGTTTCACCCAGTCATCCTCCGTGATGTGCTTGGCTTGAAGTAAGAGTCGATGGTGAGGTGGGTTTTGAGGTAGGGGGCAAGGGAGTGTTTATTTTATTCTTAGTTTTGCGAAGGTTGAAGTTTTAGGACTACTGCACACACTTCAGCATTTTTTTTTTTTTTGAGGTTAATGTAATTGCAGGAGCACAGACAATGCGCTGATGCTGTCCTTAAATTCAGCGTTGCTTTAGAGCTTTCTTTACACATAATCTTTTCTTCTCTAGTTACGCAGGAGGGGGAGGAAAGGCAGGCAGCTCTTGAAAGTAAATTTTTGAAGTTTCAAGGAGTACAAAAAAATGCAGTGTTTGTCTGGCCTTCTTTGTGGAGCGCAGGAGACTTCCGTGAATTAAACAATTGCTTAAGTCCATCAGCGTTGTTTTGGACTATTTATCTAAAAAATATCCTTCAGCTCTCAAAGGTTACGATAACTCTTAAGTCTAATGTAGCAGTTAATATTCACTGAAAAACAGCCTTTGCAAAACTTGCCTTTTAAGGTAAGCCTATACAGCTACAGTTTTTACCCCCTAGAGTTTGGGTCCTTTTTTTTTTTTCAGCTAAACAAAACAAGCATTTATTATTCATCTTTTACTTCCGGTCTGTAGGATCATCATAATCACGTTTTTTAAAATATATTTAGCTATTTGTGTTAGTTAATGCATTTTTGTAGGATTTCCCAGAGATGGAAGTAGTTCCTCTGAGTGTACAGAAATGTTGTACATACACAGTTTTTCTGTACATAGAGGCTTTTGTAAAATTATCAAGTGGTTATGTCAAAACGGGGCGTTACTTAAATAACAGTGGTACAACTGTTCCAGCTGTTTGTAAAGATAATCACAGGTCAGTATTTCCTTGTTTGTATGTTGGTGGGTTTAATGGTTTTGGTGTGGCTTTATTTGTTACTGTTTTTACTTATCACAAAAGTTATTCTGCACTCCTGGTCCTACCATTTTGTACGTACTGCAGTGAGTTCCCTCTGGTGTTAAAACTAGAAGACATTGACCTTTATGGCACCTAAAAACTGTGGAAATGTTGGTCTCCTGCCCCTTCTTTGTTCCTTCCTCTGTTGGTAAAACCATTAAATGGTATAGGACTGAGAAAAACTCACTATAAGCATAATTACTGAGCATGACTTTTTCTTAGATGACCTCCAATCTTAATTCATGTAGCACGAGTCATACTAATGTTACATGGTTTATTTTAGAATAGTTTGGCCTTGCATAAGCTGCAAAACAATAAGGAGGATGTGTGGAGTCTTGTTAAAAGCATGTGTGTACCTGTCTTCCTGTGTGCTGAGAGTGCCTTTCTGCAGTTTAGGTGGTTGTGGAGCTGGATTAAGCTAGATGAGCTCCTTGCATGGTTACCACTTCACAATCAGAACTTGAATCCAAACTGCACTACCTGACAAAATATGAAAGGTACATCAAGTGAACCTGTATTTTTCAGTTCCTCTTTAATGGAGGCCTCTGTTAGTAGTTCTGCATCACAGCAGTGCCACATGAGCTCTACTTGGCCAACATGTTTGTAATTGGTGTAACCTTAAACATCTGCATGACATCTGTTTTCTTCTAGACTTGAAGTATTGTCTGTGAAGTAAAAACATTTTGGAAAAATAGAAATTGTATGGAAGGATTTTGGTTACAGTGTTTCTGTGAATTCCATACATACTATTTTAAAATATGTTAATTTCTTTTCAAATATATTTGAGTTGTGTAACATCAGAGTTAGTGATCTAGTGGGATGTATAATTCAGACTAATTGAATTTGGTTGACTTCTGTGTAAAACAGAAATTCCTTTAGCCTTTTTTGCATCAAATATTGCTGTGTTTAGTAATGGGGAAGAATACTAATGATCTAGATGAGCTTAAATTTATGCTGTGATGATCAAAGGTTTACCTTGAGTCTTTTGTTTCCTTTTTTATATGATTTCTAGTCAACAAAAGTGTGCTTATTTAGTGATTGCTATAGTGCTTCTTTTGTGTTCATCTGTGAATGTTCATATACATTATTTGTGTTTGAATGTTAGGAAGTGAAAGCAAATAGCAGACCAGACTTTTGCGCTTAGAAGCAGAGCAAAAAATCCTAGCCCCCTTCTGATCATGAAGGCTGTGACAGGTTTCAGTCGTAGGACAAATGTGATTAAATTATTACTTTAGTGTAAGTTTTTGTGTTTTAGTTCTGTTTTCTCTGTGCAATAATAAAAAAGCAGCTAAAATGTGACAGTTTTTAAGTAAAGAACTTCGGAGCCGTATTTTTAGAAAGTTAAGGAAATAATATGGCAGCATAACTGTCATTGCTCTTTTTGCTTGTTGACAAGGAGTGTGTGTCTGCTAATCTTCAGTAATAATGGAAGACTGGTAAACAGTTTCAGGGAAAGTGCTGCTGTATAATTGTAAGTGTTAGAGAGTAAGTTTGAAGGGATGTTGTATGTTGTGTTGTTTCTGTGTTAGGATCTGGTTGTCCCACTTCTCTTGTACTTTTTGAAAAAAGAAATAGACTCAATTCCTTTTATTAACACATACATAGTTTTTACTTCTGAAATGTACATAGAGCTTGGTAGGTTTCCCTTCTGTTTGTACAATATAAAAGCTGGAAGAGTTCAGTGAAGAAATGAGAAATTGAGTATTAATTGCACTTTCCATGATGGCTTGTATTTGTAGTCAATTTAATTCAGTTCTTGTTCATGAGGTTGTATTTTTGTTTGTTTTAAGCCCACACAAGGAGCTACCAACAGAAAATAAGTGCTACAAGCGAGTGTTTAGGAGGCCAGATCAGAGAAACTGATCCAGATTAAAATCAGTGCAGGTGGGAAGGTTGGTTTTTCACAAGGCTGGTGGAAATGCTTGTGCTGACACCTGGGAAGGGTAGGCAGCAGTGGGGATCTATTCATTTTAGCACTAGGGCTGCTTCATGGGGGCTCAAGCATATGGGTAGGTACACTTGATGGTCTGTATTGCAGAAGCTGCTGACATGATACTGGTTAAGTAAATGGTTGTGGACTATATTTTGTTGGTGTGGTTTCTTTGCACTTTAACTGGATACTGTGAAGGATGCAAATCCTTCAGAAACATACATATACAAAAGAATACTGTAAAAAACAAAACCAAACCTGCACATTAGTAGTGTGACTTATTCTACCTTTAGTGAAGTGTGTTGTTGCATTTTACCCTGGCTTTATCACTCTTGAATTGCTTTTATACCTTTATTTCTTTTTCCTGCCAGTGATGTTACTGTCTGGCCATGCACTTGTATGCCTGGTACCTCTAGCTCTGTAGAAGGTGAATAGCTCATCAGCCAAGCCCAGAGCTTTGTTGCTATCTGATAAATGCTATTAGACTCCTAGACCTTTCTGAGCAGCATAACGGATCCTAGTTCTTAGGGATAACTTCCATATGGAGAATAAGAACCTATTGGGTTCTGCAGTATCTGGAATTTTACATTAGGAAGAGATTTCTAGCTTGTACAATATTTGACTTTGTTAGAAGGAATGTTAAAGCTAGAGTACTGAGGAGAAAAAAAGAGGCTGCATACATTACATTCATTTATACAAGAAGAGTACTGGTGGTTGTTTCCAAAGCACAGCATGTTTTGAATTAAAATTTATAGAATCAGTGCTAATATAATCTTGATTACTCCATCTTCTCTATGGGTCAGAATTTGGTATTTCAGTAGTTACATTTGAGTGTCAATTGCTAGTTTAAAACAAAAAAGCTGTGGAGAGGAGTCTTGGCAAGAGTTTTCTTTGGTCATGGTCACTAGACATGCATGAGTGTTAGTGAAGAAGGAGGCGAGGTTTTGTTTTTTGTTTAATATATCCTAGAAATGTCTTCATGTGCACTTACTGTAAAGATGGTGTTAACTTAGTTTGTTGTTTTGCCTTTTTGATGGAATTTCAGTTTATGTATAAAAAGATACAAAGTTGATGATGTCTCCAGTTTTGCAGGCAAAGATGCCACTAATCTTTTTAACTTGATCTAGTTTAAAATGAACTGGATTGTTTTTGTAAAGCAGGCCTTGTTTCAAAGTCCTGAATTGGGAGTTTTTAATAAAAAGCATGGAGCTGTAATTTTTGGGTCAAACTAAGGATTCTTTTGTAAGTATATTTGTAGGAAGAGTGGGATTATGTGCAGGAGCAAGTACATGGACTTGCAGAATCAAAAGCTCTCAAAAAGATTGAGATCAGAGTTTGAAAATACTGTTTTTCTTTTGCACATGCAGTGAATCTTTCTACTTAATATTTGGAACAAATGCAAATACATAAATGCTGATCAAGCGTGTGGGTAGGAGGTGATACTGGAGAAGATACTGTGCTGCTTGATAGTGTTGGGGTAACAGTTATCTTAAGGGTCATTTCTTAAGGGTCTTAAGGGTTATTTCTGACCTAGATTGTTCAGATTCTGTGAACTGTAGTAACTGGTTTTAAGACTCAAGTTCCAAATTCAACACCAAAGTTGATGGAGTCAGAATTGTGTGCAAGACTTGAAACAAAAATAAAGGTACAGGGTAATTGTGGGATAATGAAATCAGACTTTGCTTCCATGGCTTGCTTATTATCTTGAGTTAGTTTTTTTGGATGGGTGTAATTCCTTTGGTAGGTAGGCAAAAACAGTAGTGTCCTCTTATTTTTCTGCAGCAGCAAGTAGGGATGGGGAGAGGTGAGACATCTACACTGCACGGCTGATTCTTTATTATCATTAGATGAAGGGAGTTAAAACATTCATCTTTCCATGTGATAGCTTTATTCAGTCTTGCCTGTAATGAGTGAAACTGTTGTTGTGTTTAGGTACAATAAGTGTAGCTATGTTTATCTAATGTTGAGTATGCAGCATGTGTACTGTTGTTACTCCTTGGTGCTTATCCTTCCAGGTAGCTGCCTACAAGACTTTAAAGATTTGGGCTGGGCATCTTTAGGGTTGTGTTGTATTAAAATTTGTCCTCTGCATTTAAATATTCAAGTGTCTCATTTTCTCGTGTGTCTCTTAACCCATTTTAGGAAAGATCGGGACCGGGACCGGGACCGAGATGACCGTTCCAAAGATCGGGACAGGGATCGTGACAGAGATAGAGATCGTGACAGAGAGAGGGACAAGGAGAAAGATCTGCGACCTACATCCAACTCCACTTATTATGCGTCTGCTGGGTTACCAGCTATAAAACCAGCAATGATTCCACACAGTATTAACCCTTTCACAAATCTACCACATACCCCACGATATTATGATATCCTGAAAAAAAGGCTACAGCTTCCTGTCTGGGAATATAAGGAAAGATTTACGGATATTTTGGTTAGGCATCAGTCATTTGTGCTGGTTGGAGAGACTGGGTCTGGTAAAACAACACAGGTGAGTTCATATCCATATGATACTGCATTTTTTTTAAAAGTCATGATTGTGTGTGAGAAATAAATTGTGTAAGAATACTTCACAAACTGGGAGCAAAACTAATTTGATGAATGTTACATTTACTTAATGAGTGCAAAAAGTGAGGAGAATTTTACAGCTTCTTCCACTTCAAAAATCCAGAACTGCTTCCAGGCCTGTGCTTCCACTGAGCTTTATAATTTTTAGGTTTCTCTGAGAGGAAGATAGAGCTTAAATGGTGGGACAGAGGTGTACTAACCCACGAAGTGGAGTGGTGCTTCCAAATCATTTATTTAGCTGTTTCTGTAGATGGCAGCTACAAAGTATGAACTTGTTCATGTTTTATGAAACTTACTGCTACAGATAAAAGGAATGGAAATGTCAGATACAGTTCTGACATCTGATTAGTTTTTAGTGATACTCAAACTTGAAAGGTAGAGTCTTGTGTTTCTTTGGTGCTGAAATCTCTCAGAGGTAGTAGAGCTTTTTAGTGCTGCAGTTTTAAAAATCACTTTTTTTTTTTTTTTTTTTTTTTGGTAGACTGATGACTTTAGTCTTCCTCAGCACCAAAAGCAGTGATAACAGATGTGCAGAGCCTCCTTAAGCCTTAAGAAAAATTTTGAGGACCAGTAAATGGGAAATATCTACTATACAAGGAACACCTGGATATTTATAGCAGGGCAGACTTGTTCAAAACTTCATCCTCTAGTTTGCTTTTAAAAGTCTGTTGAAAACTAATGTAAAAGAGTTTTTTGTTCTGTAATCTGATAAAATCCTTTTATCTAGGCAGAAAAAAACCCCAGAAGAATATTTTAGTCTTTTTAAAATGGATTGTAGCTAGCTTTGGGTTGTACAGGCAGTAAATTTTGGTCACTTTTGGATGTTGAGAAAATGTGAAGGACATAGTATATTTAATACCTTTTATAGCTGTGCCTGAAATATCTAAAGTTACAGGACCTTGCTGCACATTCTAGGAACCAGTGTTATGTTAGCAGGTAGTGTTATGACATTATCTGGTTTTTTTTTAACTGTATAAGCCAAGACCAGGGCTGTATAGAATTCTTCAGAAAGGTTTGATTATTTAGTTATTTGGAAGATGCATTTGCCTGAATGTTATGTTTAAAAATGGTACTTATATGAAAACAAGATTACTTGTTATGTGGTCTGAAAGTTTGAAGATCTAAAGGTTGTATCAGTGTCATTCCTCAGGCATAAAGCTTTTCCTGCGTTATCTTACTACTTTAACCCTTAGTTTTTGAAAGGGTTTAAGTAATGTTACACATCTTTCCTAAAAATGGGATTTAAGCTACCAGAAGCATATAAGCTGTCTTGGAAGCTTCCCTGCTTCCTCTGAATTTGCTCTGTGAAGTTGCAGATGCATTTTTAAGCAATTGACAGTGTCTCTGTAGGGATATACCACTAAAAATTGCCACCTATTGGCATATAGTAGTGTCACATTGTTTTTGTGGTCAGTTGCTGTCTTAAAACCTGTTTAGGGATGATTGTTCTTCTTAAATTCATCAATCAAAGCTAGAATAATGCTTTTCTGCAGTATGCTCAAACTGCAGGTGCACATCAGCTATTAATGTCGACTTATACAAATAAAAGCAAGCAATATTTGAAAAATATTATTTCCAAAATTATTGTCGTCTTGCATTGTCGTAGTAGAATGCTATACAGCAAGTAGATATGTTTTTGATAGTGAGCTGCTGCCTTTCAAGTCCCTTCCCTGATTATCTGCACCTCTCCTATTTAGACAAGTTGAGAGAGTTGGGATTGTTCAGCCTGGAGAAGGCTCCAGGGAGGCCTCATTGTGTCCTTTCAGTACCTAAAGAGGACTTCAAAAAACATGGAGAGTGACTTTTTACATGGGCAGATAGTGATAGGTCAAGGAGAAATTACATCTAAACAGAGAGAGGGGAGATTTAGATTAGGTGTTAGGAAATTTTTCACTATCAGAGTGGTAGAATGGGGAACTTGGGGAGTGTGTCATCCCTGCAAGTGTTTAAGGCCAGGTTGGATGGGGCTTGTCGCAGTCTGGTCTGGTGGGTGGCATCCCTAGCCATTGCAGGATGGTTGGAACCAAATGATCTTTAACATCCTTTCCACCTGAAACCATTTTGTGATTCAATGTTTCTGTGCATGTTTTCCCATTAGTATTGTAGAGCACCCAGGCTTGGAAATGCTTGGCTCAGACAATGGAAATACCAGAATATTAAGCTTTTCTCAGTTGTTTTACATAGACTTAAACCCCAGAGTACTGAAGAAGTATATTGGAAGCCAAAGCATTAATTTTCAGTTCTTTAGTGTTTGCAGTGCTTTGATGTGTAATTTAAACTTAACCTTCGAAGTTAACTGGTTTTTCTAAATGCAGTGGAAACAGGCTCTGTGGTGGAATGGGTGTGCCATATTTCTCTTAGGAAGGGGTAATTACTTACTGTAATTGCAGCATTCACTCTCTTTTAAATGTGGGATCATCTGTAGTTCTGGTATAGTTTCACTTGGGTAAAGAGAATGGTAGAGTGGCATCTCCTCTGTGTATTGATGTAACACAAGTGATGCCACTTCTTTAGCAGGGCTTCTTGGCAAAGTCCAGAAGCAAGGTGATGTGGAACATAGCGTAATGCTTGTCCTTTAGTGTGCAGGAGAACTGACACAGGTTCTCAAATAATGAAAATTCAGAGAATTCCGTCATGTAGCTTTTAACCTAGGAAATTTTCAAGATGTTGGAGAGGCTCAAAAAAGCCAGAAAGGGCAGTGCTCTTCTGTCTCTTGCTTTGCATTCCTTTGAATGATGAGGTTCCTTTGACTTTGAAGTAGTGTTTAACAATCTGTAGTCCATTTATCCTTGATCTTAGAGGCCACTGTATGTGTATAGTCACTACCTCCTCATGTTTATGGAAGTCATATTTGAAAATCTCTCTTACTTGAGAAAGTCCATGAGATGAAATGGTGCTAACTAAAGACATTCCTTCTGCTTTTGGTAATGATAAAATGATATTTTTTATAAGGCAAATCAGGGATTTTGATGATGGTATTTCTGTCAGTGAGATTAACTTTAGGCTAGGTTTCATAATAACCAAATGAGAATATATTCCCAGACATGACTGAAGTAAAAAATGCAGTATGGCAGAGTCCTTTTTCCCAGTATTTGTATGTATTTGAAAGCTGAACAGGAAAAGTCTTTGGGTGCTTGTCTATATCAGCTTAGCATAGGGGGGTCTGTGGAGCCCTTTTCTTTCATTTGACACTGGTGCTGAAGGTTTTGTTGTTTAATGGAAAATCAGTTTTAAATTGGTTTTATTTCATGCTGCAGTGGCCTGGCAAACCTTCTGGTTCAAAATTTATTTCAGGACTTGCTCTGTTTTAAGTCTAAAAGCTTCACCTAATATACTTATATATGGTAATATACTTAGTTGAGCTGTTACTAGTGACTTGGGAAGCAGGGGAGACATGTATATGTTACAGGTTAGGTTTCATGTTGCTGCTGTTAGTGTTCAAGAACTGCTATTAGTTCTAGTTTTGAATAGGATTTTCAGAAATTTGAGTTCTTCCCAGCAATCTAGTAGGCTTCTGTTGTATTTTGATTCTGTTTGCTTTATTGTTCCTATATTTATAGTGTAGGTATATTCTTCAGTAAAAAATCCTTTAGAGTACACTGATCTGCTTCTGGTTATGTCTTACTGTTTACTTATGTCCATTTTGCTATGAAAATATTATAATGAAGAACTGACATTTTACTGGTTTAAATGATATTGCTTTCTCTCTTATTCCTCATTGGAATTCCATGTATAAAGGGCATGTTTTCTTTTCTTCTTTGTGCTTTTAAGAATACTTGGAAAGTAATAGCTAAGAACAAGTGGGGTTTTTTTGGTCTGTTCTTGGAACTAGTTCAGCCTGGAGATGTCTCCTCATAAAGTGTCACACTGAGAACATGTGCAGAATAATCTCCATCAAACTGTTACGACTATAGGAATTCTGAATAAAACTTATTTTGGATGATTCTTACTGTTTCTAGATTCCTAATAGGAGCAGAAAACTACTGACTGGCAAATAAAACAAGTGCTAACACAGGAAGGAAAGCATAGGGGTTTCATATCTGGTTGATGAAAATTCCAATGAACAGTAGTAAACCTAGTGAACATAATTATCTGTTCATTTTATTTGTTGCACTTCTTGGCTAAGACAATTCTTTATTACTAAAATAATTATTTTTGCCTAAACATATTAATAAGCGTTACTTTTTTAAGACACAAAATACATTTTGCTTACTAAAGAACTTCAACTGTGCTACTGATCTCAAATTTTGTGTGTGTTAAGCTAATTTTGGTTGTTCTGGAGCATGTTGGCTGCTGCTAAGTACCTGTAAAAGGTATTGATGTAACATGGGTAAAATGTACCTTAAACCTCTGTATTTCCTTGATAATTTCAAAGATAGTTATGTACATAGTTAACAAGAGTGTGCTTTATTTATGGCACTGAATCCAACTAACTAGTCAGTCTCTAGTCTGGTCTCTCCTACTTTGGCTGTGTTTGTGTGTGCAGTTGACATCCCTGTGGAATTTTAACTGACTTTGGATTTTATATAAAGGTTACAGATTCTGTGTGACCATTTGAAGTGTGTTTATCACTGAGTTTTGTTCTGGACAGATCCCTCAATGGTGTGTTGACTACATGCGCTCATTACCTGGCCCAAAGAGGGGGGTGGCATGTACCCAGCCCCGGCGAGTGGCCGCAATGAGCGTGGCACAGCGTGTTGCTGATGAGATGGATGTCATGCTGGGCCAGGAGGTTGGGTACTCCATTCGGTTTGAAGATTGCAGTAGTGCAAAAACCATTCTGAAGTAAGTATGACAGCTGTCAGGTAAAGGTATAACAGCATTCTTGGGGTTGGGCAACCACAGGGTAATAAAGGGTGAGAGCAAAGTTATAAAGGAGTAATAGGGGAGTGACTCTGTGGATTGGTGCTTTTTGTCTGAGTGGGGAAGAGACACGGGAGCTGTAGCACGAGCTGAGAGAAATGAGGGGTGTGAGGCATGAATAGAGTTGGAAATTATTCATTCCTCCTAAAGAAGGCACTGCACCCTATAGAATTAATTTTAAATGATCCATAAAGAAGGAGGTGATCTGAATAAATATTTTATTAAGGTGCTATTCATAATAAAGCCCTTCATTGTGCAGTTTCTCTCTGTTGTACATTCAGCTGATGGTTTATATGTGGTGTCTTCTACTCAGGGTGACACTCAGGTGTCTTCTGCTCTGCTTCTGGTGAAGTTCAGTAGCTTATTTCAGTAAAGAGAACTTCCCAAAGATTCAAAACTGGCCTATACCTGGCTGTGAGACAGAGAGTCAGGAGTGTTTTGATTGTCAGCTGCTATAGATTCCTGTGCTGCCAGGAAACAGTTGCATTTAATACATCATTTGCAAATTACATTCAAAATGCTCCATTAAAAACACAGTGTGGTTCAAGGATCAATGCTTTTCTATCAAGAGATGGCTTCTCTTTGGTTGTACAAGTAGTTGAAGGGCTGGGCATAAACATAATATGGAAAAAAATGTAACAGTAGCAGAAAAGCAAGAAGTGAACAGATAATCTGCAGACAGCAAAGGAGAACAATTGCAGAAACAGTATATATTGGATTTTAGAGGGTATTTTCCCCTTTCTTTTCATGTCTTGCCAGCTCAGGTGTGGAAGTCTGCCAGTAATACTCTACAAACAATTGTAAATGTTACTAAACCTTGTTTCCTCTTGCCCCTCCCCCCCCCTTTTTTTTAAGCTTTCCTCCCATAATCCCAGATTCCACTTATACTCTATTTCTTTTTGAAAACTTAAAATGGGCATGTTACAGCGTTGGAAGTAGTTTGCTGGTGTTAGTACATAAAAAAAGTTGATTAAAAGCTTAAGCTTAAGTTCAAGCAACCTAGTGAATATGGAAGAGGATTCTGCATCAAACCTAATAAACAGAGTGTGAGTTGGTATTGTTTCTGTTTGTTCAGGTATATGACTGATGGTATGTTGCTTCGTGAAGCAATGAATGATCCTTTGCTGGAGCGCTATGGTGTTATAATTCTTGATGAGGCCCATGAGAGAACACTGGCTACAGATATCTTGATGGGAGTTTTGAAGGAAGTTGTAAGACAAAGATCTGATCTGAAGGTCAGTAATGACAAAGTCCAACAGCATCTCTGTTCTATTGCAGTCATACTGGATAAAGTATCTGTGTGCTTACTATTAGCTGATTTTTATAATTGTTTTTTGTTCTATGATAATGTATATTGGAAGGCTAACCCTAGGAAATTCTGAATGTGTTTTGTATTGAGGAAGCTCCTAGAAACAGTACAAGTGTAGCTTAACCTTATGTATTTGACTTGGAATTTTTTTGAACCTTTATAGCAAGTGTGCTGTATTCAGATAATAAACGCATTCTTCTATCACAGTCAGCAATTTATTTTCTTAAAATTACATGTTGCATGCAAAACATGTCACAAGTTCTAAATGTTGAGTAACTTTTTGTCCTTCAACTCTACAGGTTATAGTTATGAGTGCTACTTTAGATGCTGGCAAGTTTCAGATCTATTTTGATAACTGTCCTCTTCTAACTATCCCGGGTCGCACCCATCCTGTGGAGATATTCTATACTCCAGAACCTGAAAGGGACTACCTTGAGGCTGCCATTCGAACAGTGATACAAATTCACATGTGTGAAGAAGAAGAAGGAGATCTCTTACTCTTTCTTACTGGACAAGAGGTATTTTCTTCTGTTTATTATTCATTGTTCCATACAGAAACTGCTTCAAGTGACTTGTGTAGACTAAAACAGTTTCTGTTTCTAGTTTATTATTTGGATAATGTGAGGTTTACCTCTCATGTACTTTAAGTCCTTCGACATTGTACATATCTGTAATGTAAATGGTGTGCAAGGCATTTCTAAAATGAGAATGCTTATCAACTCCAGTACTTCCAAAACAGAAACCCAGAGAGTGAACCCTAGGTTTGTCCTGATGGGAACTCCAAAGATTGGAGTACCTGAGAGCATCCTTGGTTTTTATTGAAAAGATAATTCTGTTCACATCTGTACTTGTACAACTTATCTGAAGAATAACCATTTCATTCTGCTACTTAGCTATCAGTAGTAGCTTTAATAAGAATGTTCAAGTTTTGGTTTTTTATCAGTGACTTGGAGTGTTAGGCTGGAGACTTTATGTACCGTAAGTTCAGGGAGTTAGGTCTCAGAAATAGACTCTGTGCCCTGCAAAGGAGGATTGTATACAAGCACTTAAACTAAACTACATAAGGAAATGAGGATTTTCTGGAAATTTTAAATACTTTACTTGAAATAACCTGGGCTGGTTTTTTAATCCTGGTCATTCTTTGAAGCTCTTTTTAGAGTCCGTATTGGTAAACTGAGGTGAAGCAGAGGTTAAAAACCTTGTAGGCATTTTAAAAGCTTTCTGGACTCAGTCGACCTAAGTGTGTTTTTAGTAGGGGAAGTGCAGCTAGCAAAAACATTTTCCAACTAATTCTGCTTTCAGTTAGTACTCTTAAAAAAATACTTTTCAAGGGATGTGGAACAACTCAGTGTCTTTCTTCTCAGCAAACACAACCTTAACTATGCCAGGGGGGGATGTGGTACAAAGATCTTCTCATGCTAAAGGTACCCTGGTTTCTTGAGTAGACTTTCCAGCCTTAGAGATGTGTTGCCTCTTGCATGAGTTGTAAGACATTTGATTAAAAGTGTCTTCTGACAGGTCAGCTCCCTTAAAAAACCAAAGAAATGACTGTCACTATAAAAGCAAATACTCTGAATTTAACATTTGTCCTTCTTTGATTGGAGTATTGCTATAAGTTAAAGTACAGGTAGGAAGAAATACTTTCAGTGGTAGTGGCTTTGAAATGTACCTGCTTGGTTTTAGTTGGAAGTTGTAGTTCAGACTAGCTGGGTACTTAAATGTGTGAATTAGTGAAACAGCTGTTGCAGAAGGGTGAAAATTGGTGGCAAGAGAAAGGAACACTGCTGTCCTGCAGTAATCAGCAGATTTTATTTTTCTAGCAAGATGCTAGATCAGGCTGGTTTTCAACCTTTCACAAAGCACAAATACATGGCCTTCTGATTTATGAATTATGTGCTTGCTACATCACGTGCTATGTAATACTCTAAATAACCTGTTAAAGCAATCATTGCAGGGCATGGGATGAGTGTCTTCCTTTGGCAAATGGCTCTAGACTCTAGACCTGCCAGTGCTATAGATGCACTCTGTTCTTTTGTATGAACAGGTTATTTGATTATCATGGGATTGATTTGCAGGACATAATGTATTATAAGCAAATTCTTAATAAAATGTTGCACATAGTACGTGCTCATAAGTGTATTTATATAATTAAGCATAAAAGCATCTAACAGTGTATTACTGAATCACTTTAAAACGTGTTGCTAAGCTGGCATTCTCTGCTCTGGAGTCCAGAGTTGTCCAGTCCATGTGTCAGTTGATGGTACTACTACACAGGGGCACTGGAGTTGACTCTGCCTGGACCTAGTCTTAGTTTGGGTGGGTAGCATGAAATTCAAGTCTGGTTTAGCTTCTGTAGTGAAGCCTAGAAATATTTTGATTAATGACATTTTGGGGCCACTGTTGAGCATCATGATAGAGTCTCTGTGTATATCACTATTGAATTCAAAGTGGTGTGACCTGCTGTGCTCTCACGAATAGGAAAGTGTGCTCTAGGTACCATTACCACTATGTGCTTCAGGTTCATTAGGCTTAGTAGCTAGGCTAAAATTGATGTATGCTAGGCAAAAATGCTTTGTAGTTCTTTTAGATTCTTCAAAACAGTATGAATAGAGTGCAAGATTATTTGTTTTTCTTGCCAGGAAAGGTGCATATGCACAGCTGAATTAAATTACGGAAAAGGAACGTGCTTTAGCTGAAATGGTGCAAATGTGACTTGTTGAGAGTTTAAGAGGCTTAAATTGAGGTGTAATTGGAGTGGCCTGTGGTAGAATGGGGTTCCTTATTGGCTGTCTTCTCATCCAGATGAATTTGAAGTAATTTCGTATGGGAATTAAGATGGATAGCAGTTAATTAGTAGAGATTAGTTAAGACATAGAGAAGATGATGAAACTTGGAGATAGCAAGGAAGATTCAGTTTTGTCAGGCCCTGAAAATTAAAAGAAGCTTAAACGTGTTTGGAAACTAAAGGAATCTTAATTGTATTAGCCTGCTACTGGATGATGGTGAAATTGTTGTTAGTGGTGTAGAAATATGTGTTCAGTAAAAATTTCCTTCTTGAATCCTGAAAGGAGCAAAAGTATATGATTACATTGTATGAAGTGCTTTTAAGTCCATTAATAACAAAAGAGAATGCTTAAAAGCAAAATTTACTAGGAATGAACATTTTGAAACAGGACTTGTCCCACAAGCTTTGTAAGGAGGAAAGCTCATTTGTTGATTTTTAAAACAACCAACCCCCCTGGTATATCAAGAACATTTCAGAACATAGTGTTCATGTTTAATGCCAGTGTTCAAAAAAGGTATAACCTGGTATATTGGGTTTGCATGGCCAAGCTTTGGTAGCAGGGTGGCTTCTTTGAGGAGCTGCTAGAAGCTTCATCCAGCAGAAGCTCTGTCCAGCAGAGACAATCCCTGGCAGCTCCAAAGATGGATGTGCCACTGGTCGAGGCTGAGCCAGTCGTGGTAATGTGTCTGTGTTAACATGTTTAAGAAGGAAAAAAAACCCAATCTGTATTGAGCAGTTGTAATTGCGGCCAGAGAAGAGTAGGTTGAGAACATGTGAGAGGAACAACTCTGCAGACACCAAGGTCAGCGCAGAAGGAGGGGAAGGAGGTGCTCTGGGCACCAGAGCTGGGATTCTCCTGGAGCTGTGGTGCAGGCTGTGGTGAAGCAGCTGTGCCCCTGTAGCACATGGAGATCTAGGGGGATGCAGAATTCACTTGCAGCTCATGGAAGACACCCATGCTGGAGCAGGTGGATGCCTGACAGGAGGCTGTGGCTATGTCAAGGGCCTGTGGAGAGCAGAGCCCCCTCTGGAGCAGTCTGTCCTTGGTCACTCACTGTTGGGAGAGTGACCCATGCTGCAGCAGTTTGCAGAGATCTGTTACTCATGAGATGGGCTTTTGTCAGAGAAGTTCATGGAGAACTGTCTGCCACTGGGGGGAATCTCATGCTGGAGCAAGAGAAGTGCTTCTCTTCCTGAGAAGCAATAGAGATATCTTGTGATGAACTGACCATAGCCCAAATTCCCTGTCTCCCTGTGCTGCTGGGTAGGAGGTAGAGCTGGGAAGGAGGGAGGGGTGGGGGAGGCGGGGCAGATGTTTTGAGGGTTTTATTTTACTTCTCATTATCATGCTCTGATTTTTTTTTTTAATAAATTCAGTTAATATTTCTAACCTGAGCCTGTTCTGCCTGTGGTGGTATTTGGTGAGTGACCTCCCTCTGTTTTGATCTCAGCTCATGAACCCTTATATTTTCTCTTGCCTGTCCAGCTGCAGAGGGGAGTGATAGAGAGGCTTGGGTGGGTGTCTGACATCCAGCCAGCATCAACCCACTACACCTGGATAGCTCTTACCTGGGTTGCCTGTCATCAGTTATAGGTAAAATTGGAAACTGAGGGGATTTTGTTTCACAGGAGAAAAGCATAATTACATTTTAGTCAACATGTCTTTCTTAGACAATAGGTGTTGTCAAACTTGTTTTCAGTCTTTAGGATTACAAGGTTGGTAGTCTAGTTGTGTAGATACACATTTGTTAAATTGCAGATCTGAGAGGCAACTGGTTTGTTTTCTACTGGAGTTGTCCTGAAACAGTATTAGATATTACACTCCATTAAGATCAGTAATTGGAGAGTAGGTGTAACATACTTAAAGATGAAACTTGTGGGGTGGGAAAGACAGAAATAATGACACAGCAACTGTATAGATCTGTCTTACATGTTCTGGTAACATGGGCATTCACAAATGCCAGTTGTATTCTCTGTTGCCTTTTTGTTTATAAAGCCAAATGCATTGTTACACATTTATGAGGGAGTATCTAAGCTGCATCTGGAGATGTGAAGTACAAATCAGGAGTGTTCTTGATTGTTGAAAAATATTCTTCAAATGGTTGCTGTGGAGTACAGTATTCTAGAAAAGCTTAAAATTATATTGGTAAAACTGATGGTTTCTAAAAGAGTTACAAAATGTTTTTGATGTTTTCATGGAAAGTTTGATAAATGAGGATTTATTTTTAAGGCACAATATTTTCATCACTGTGAGACTGGTTGAACTCTGGAATTGAAGGGAAAGAGACTTTCTTAAGTGCTAATTGCAGTAGAAATTGACGACTCTTGGTATCAGTGGTAGTGGTTGGGTGTGGTTAGGAGGAAGTCTGTGTACTGAGAGTGAACACAAGTTGTCCTGTTTAAATTCAGATAGAAAGTATTTGGGGAGTTGGGCAGCATGAACTGAAAGAAGATCAGTAATACTAATTGTGTTCAAATGCTAAAAGGAGGAAGGTGTTTTGCTCATCCTGTGAGATTCTTCTGGTGTACCAAATACAGGATCAGCTGAAGAAGGGGTTCTGCAATAATGTTCCCAAGGACCCTGTTTACAAAATTACTGAACTCTAGCATGCCAAGTGCTCAGACTGTCCCATTGAGTGTGCTTAAATGACATCACTAGTCACCATCTTTTTGTAAAAAGGGTTTTTGTAAAGATGGGATACAGCTTTGATCTTCGATTAAATGGAGCCTGGCCAGCAGCTTCAGTGGCTGTTTGCATAGACCACTCTGGCCTATGAGTTAGAGTGCATGCTGGCAATGAAATCACTTTGGCTTAGGGTAACTCATGGTCCGTCATTCAGTAACTGCTGTTTAGTGTCAGTGTAATTTCACTGTACCTTCTCCATGGCGGCACAGATGAGTCTAGCACACAAACGGAAGGCAAGGATGGCTAGATTTACAAAGCATGTAGCTCAGTAACTTGAAGCCACAGATATTTTCAAAGGAGTGGGAAATGCTGAGGGGACTGGGTTTGTTCAGCCTTGGGAAAAGAAGACTCAGGGTAGATCTAATTATCCTGAGCCAATATTTAAAGCATGGCTACAATATACAAGGACCCACATGAAAAGATGAGAGGTAATGGATAAAAGGTAATCCTGATTAGATTGTGGTTAGACACAAGAGGAAAAATTTTCACAATGGGAATATCAACCATTGGAATACATTCCCGGGGAAGTGGTGGGTTCCACAACATTGGTCATATAGGATTCATCTGGATAGGGTGTTGGGCCGTCTTTCCTGGACTGTGTTTTTGACAAGGCAGGTTGGATTAGATGATCCTTGAGGTTCTTTCCAGCCTCTTGTTCTGTGATTCTGTGAACTGCATTGCTACTTGTCATTCTGAGTTTCTTTTGATGTTTGTGGGTTTTGGGGTTTTTTTGTTTTGCCTACCATTGAATGGAGCTTGTAATGGAGCTATTAAGAATAATGAATTTTTTTCAGACCAGACTTGCTTCTTAAAGACATGGTGCACTAACTCCATGTGCAACTGCTCCTGTAATATTTTTCTGTTGTTCATGGTCTCCAGTATGAACACCTTACTTTTTACTGCAAAAAAGCCATCAGGAAAAGTAATGGAAGGGAATTTCTACTGAGCATTCAGCTTGAACATGTAATAAAGACTTCATTTTCAACAGCAGAAAAAAGTAATGTGCATATTAGGCAAAATCGGTCTCTTGTGTGATTAATTTTATACAGCTCCTTTTAGATGAACTGCTAATAATACATTCAAATCCTTAGTTTTTGATGCAGAGCTAGGGTATGTTAGGTATTGAAGTAGTGAGATGATACAGAGCAGTGGAGATGCATTATTGGAGGCAGCTGATAAGGTGTTAGCTTGTGGTTCAGTTACTTCCAAGTTTGTCTTTGCTATGTGTTTTGACACAGAGCCTGAGGAGCCAGGAACTGGCACAGGCAGTCTTTAAAAGTCATACCTGGAAGATTTTTAGTAATAAGGCTTTTCTAAGTTATATTTTCTTTAGAGAAAAAAGTGAGTATTGCTGAATATTACTTAGTAATGCTTTGTACAGAGTATGAACAAAGTCCTGTTCATGCTTTCAGTCTGGTAAGTATTTACTAGTGTGCATCAAAGATGGTCTGTTAAGCATTAGTTCTGTAAGTGGTACTCTTGAAGTTAAGCCACAGGAGAACTTATGGTCCTCTTGGCTTCAGCCCTGTCATTCTGAGAGTTCAGGACTCATTTGTTTTTTTAACAGGCTTCATATGAAAAGATTGCTTCTGGGCTGTTGGACCTTTGCCTTTTTGGTGGACCTTTTCTAGCTGCTCAGAAAAAACACAGCTTCAGTGAGGGGAGTAAAAGTTGGTGAATCAAGGTGGTTTTGGGGATTTTTTAGGCACTAGCCATTAACCTGCCTTTTCTTTGAAAGAGTGATTCAAGATGGAGTAAAATTCCTATCAGATTCAGGAGACATAAAGTAACCTGCTTACTGTTCTGTAAAAATATCAACGGCTGCACTACTGTTACTAATAAATTGAAGGGAAACTGTGCACCCTGGTCCTGCTTTGTTTTCTGAACAATACAGTGCTAAGTATTGATTGCCATAGAGACTTAGGTCTTGCTCGAATGGAAGTTGACATTAAAATCCTGAAGCTTTTTGGGGTCTTAAGATTGCTTACTGATACTTAAACTCCTGAATTAAATTCACCTAATTCGACAGATATTCTAAATATTGCCTGTTGCCCACCAGCTATTTGAAAACAAAGCAGCCTGCTCAGGTTTTTGTCTAGAATCAGTCTTAATCACACAGATTTGTTGGAAGGAACACCATTTCCATTACCTTAAATTTGATTTAATAATAACCTTGATAAAATTATTTTTCAGATTGCAGGTTTTTTCTTTTTTAATCTATTTTTACATAGCTGTAAGTTCAAAATAAAAATTGTTTACCGTCACTTTGGTGTTAAGGTGACTTTGTTTTTCCTGGTTGAAAAATATTCAGCACCCCATTACCTCATTGATCACTAGTACATATAAAAAGAAATAGATTTCTCTTTACTGATTGTAGTTGTTTTGGAAACTTCCAAGGAAAATCACTTAAGGAGCTGGTGGCGTGGAAGAATGTTGAGGACTCCATGTTAATGTTCAGAGTGTAGTACTGAGGGGTTCTTAGTTACTGCTTGATTCTAGTTTCCATAGTGTTGCAGCTTAAATGTAGCTGTTGCCTGTGTATTGTAAATGTATTTTGATGGGATCAAGTGAAAGTTTCTAGAAGCTTTAAAGTACTTGAGATGACTGTCTGGGACAAGATTTAATTACTGGGTTTTGTGAAATACAGATGTATTGTGACACTTGCAGCTTGAGAAAAATGAGCAAATGCTAGTGTAATCTTTCCTCTTTTTGTGGCCTGCTTGTTTTTTACCTTTTGATAGTCACCTTTGTTTTTTTTAGCATGAGTGCATCAATGGACAAGTTTATTGAATGTTACTTCACTGAGAAGTATCTCTTTAGTACTAGTTCTAAGAAGTCTTGTTTGTGAAGAACTAGGATCAGTCAAAACTTCAGCATTGCCAAAAGTCTCATGCTTTTTGTATGTTAGGTCTGTTCTCTTCTTTAACTCTGAAGCAGATCCTTGTGCTGATGCACTGGGCATCATGAGGCTATGTGTGGGTCCTTCTATCCTGTATCTGTTCCTACTTCCTGTATCCCCTTACCCACTATCTCAGGTACTCAGTGTGGTAGTTCAGGGCTTTGAGGAGTTTTTCAGACATAATCCAAATACAGTCCAAGTTCATTCTACCTTCTTGTTGTTCTGTCTGGGAAGAAGTGTCTTCTTCTGTGCAGATTGTTGCAATAATCTTCATTCCAGGAAGGGGTTTTGTAATGAATTTGTTTGGAGTAGATGGTGTGCAAATATTTAAAGGTGTATGGTTTGTTTGTTTTTAAGAAGCCTTTCATACTTAAATAAAGTGAAATGATTGAATTAGACTTCCTGAATCTTTAAAGGATTAAAGATAGTATTGTGCCTTCAACTGTATGTGTAATATTTCTGGGTTTAGATATCTTCATGTGATGCAAACAAATCTTGAACACTCAAAGGTATCCTTAACACTTTGAAACTATTATTGGTACACATAATTCTTCTGTCTTGTGTACTTGAGGGTACCAGTTTTGGTCATCATCTGTGTGTGGTTCTGCATAGAGTTAGAATCATAGCATATCCTGAATTGGATGTGCCAATGCTTATCCAATGCTGAATTGGCTTTTGCCATGCTTACATTAATTCTGTACCCTGATCAATATAGAACAAGTATTGTCTGTGTTTCTTTAAAACATACTCAATGCATTTGTGCTGAGAATTTAAATGTCTCTTTAAAAACAAGTGAACGACCCAGATTTGTTGTAGATCTACCTGAATTTATGATTTCTAAAAGGGAGATAGCTTTTGTTTTTCAAATCACAGTTTAAAGCAGTCATTTTACAGAGCCTTTAGATTACCAGTTGTGTATATTTGCTTTAGGATCTAAAGTATCACTTCAGCTTCAGGCTAGTGAATGTGGTAAGGGCTGTCTCCCCTCTTTTCTCAGAGAATGTTGTAGTAAATTTTTTTGCTTTTGTCTACTGTTGCTTTTTGTCATGACTTTATTCTCCCCTCAGTGGTTCAGATGGAAGATCGATAGTTGGTCAGTGTGTCTCTTAGTTACACTAGTGAAGGCCCTGTTAGGATTTTTAAGTTAGAGATAATGAATGGCGTTACTCATTAACCTAAATTTCTGTGCAATCCAATTTCCTTAGATCTTGTCATAACGATTGGTTACCTAGCTGGCTTAAATGCAGTAGTTTGAATATGAAATGAACTTAAAACAATTGGGCTGGGGTGAACTGTTTTGCATGGTAAGCAGAAAATAGGCTAGAAAATACTATGGTAGAAAAAAGTGTAAAACATCTTTCATCTTCAGAGTATTTCACTTTCCTTAACCTTAAATGTGATTTCAGTTTATTTTAAAGTAAGATCTGAAGCCTGGGATTGAGAGGTTTGGTTTTGAGTATCCATGTTTATACTGTAAAGGTGTTTGTTCTCATTAGGTACAATGAAGCAAATCTTCCATATAATTGCATTAGTGATACGTGACATTAAAGCTTAATTGGCTTATTTTAAATATCTTGCACATCAGTTTCCTTCAGATTGTGAAAATTGAAAAGGTCATGAGTGCAGTTTAATATTCCAGGGTGAGAGATTTCAATTTTAGTACAATTTGTAGAGATTTAATTAGGAAACATGACTAAAAGAAAAAGGATGTTGAATGCAAATTAATGCTGTTCATTAGAGTATAGAAGCTGAAACATCTTGAAGTATTGTGGAAATTTGATTGCAGATTCAGTACGCACCTTGATTGATTTTTTTTTTTTTATTTTTTAAAGTAGAAGTTATTGTGACTGTTCTTCAGGGTGTATACTTAATCTAATTGTCATAAGCACTCTAAATATGCTTCCTTTTTCATGGAATTCTCTTCTAACCAGTATTTTTGTTTTGCAGGAGATTGATGAAGCCTGCAAGAGGATAAAACGTGAAATTGATGACTTAGGTCCTGAAGTTGGTGACATAAAAATCATTCCATTGTATTCCACCCTTCCTCCACAGCAACAGCAAAGAATTTTTGAACCTCCCCCACCAAAAAAACAAAATGGAGCAATAGGAAGAAAGGTAAATACTGTGTTAGTATTCTGTTCTGCAAGGAGCTACTCATAGTTGCATGGGCCATGAAATATGACTTTCAGCTCCTTTAAATATACTTTAACAGCAATGAGTCAAGGGTTTTTTTTTATGAAGCCTTAAAAATGCAGTCTTTTATCACATTAGAATTTTTAGATAATTTGAAATTTGTCTCTCCGTACAAATCAAAGTTCTGTCATCCATCTATATAGGGCCAGGATGTTTTGGTAACAGTTTGATTTGAGTGAAAGGAAATGGCATTCATTTAAGTTTCTTATGTGAAATATGATTTATGTGGAGGATGGGATTTTTTCCATAAGTAATTATTTTGAGATGTGCTTCTCCCCCCCCTGTTTTTTTTTTTGAGACACTTAGGGCTGTCTCTTAGGGGTAGATTATCAGGCAGGTTTACCTGTTTCTTAAAGTTTATGAGAAGGTGCAAGTTAACACAAGTATATTGAAGTTCAAGGTTTGTATTTTTGTAGTAGTAAACGAGGAATTTAGGTTCTTTCATTAGGCAAAATTGAGAAACTGAAAAACTTAAAATGGCACAGTGAATGTTGTTCATTAAATTATTATGTCAATGCTCCAATAATCCATAGTGGAAGCTGTATTTTTTTTAAGAAAAAGTCATATTAAAGCTTCCTGAAACAAAACTCCTGCTCTGCAGAACTGGCAGTCACAAAGCTAAGATTTTGAAGGTCAAAGCTGAATCATACTATGTGCTCTAGGCAGGGTTTGTTCCTTGATTATTTTTGTTTTTCTGCAGTACAATGCATGTATAATACTAGTGACAACTTTCTAGTGTTCTGGAAGAATAAATCAGTTATTAAATTTAGTGAAATTATCTTCATCTTCCTGCAGAAGTTGATTGCAGAAAGTATTCAGTCTCAAATCATTAAACTAATGCTGCAACAAAATTGTATTTACAAATGACTTAAATGAATGAAATTGCTTTTAAGTAATAAGTGGTAGCTATGTGTTTAATTAATTTTTCACTCATGTTTAAAACTGTGCCCTTCAGAATAGGCAGGTTTTGGTTTTCTGCATGAGAGGATAGCAAGTGCAGAATGTAGTTTTTGTTATGTTGAAATGACAGAGCCAGTACCAGCCTCTGAGAGGAAGACACTCTTGGTGTAGCAGCTGTTTTACTACAAGAAAAGTTTTTATGCCCAAAAGATGCCTGCTATAGGGAAAGCAGGCACAGCATGTAGGCAACAGACTTAGACCTATGAAGTTTCTTTTCCTGTTTGGTTGAAATATTCTGGCTTCCACGCTGTATTTTTTATATCCATAACAAATCTTTCTACGGGTGGAAGTGCATCGGTATTGTAATTTTTTTAAATGTTGGCTTAGTTTTAGTTAGTGATTAAGGTATGTAAAGAAAAACTGTGGTGCTGTGCCTGTCTATTTAAGAAAATGTCTGTTTTCATCCAGTCCTTTGTGGGAGTTGAACCTAGATTTTAGCACTGCTGAGGAGGGAGCTAGTAGGTGATCTGAATCCTTTCAAAGGCTCTAATGGTCATACAAGTGTAAGTGAAGTGCTTGCAGTAACTTAAGTATCTCCTGAGCTTTAAATTCATGGAATGAGAGATGCTGGAAGTAGTGTGGCATTTTGCTGTAGTAGTGATGGTAACAGCTAGAAGTGATGCACCTTGACAGCTTTGCACTTTTTTGTCCTCTTTGAGCTAAGAAAGCAGCTGTTATTGTGAGAAGGCTTAAGATTTCAGACAAAAATTCTGATTAACTAGTGAGAATGTTTTTTTTAATTGAGGAAGACAAATATGACTTTAACGTTTCTATTGTCCTATGTTAAAGGCTCCTTGTCATCTTATCTCTTCTTTTCAAACTGTGTTCTAGTTTCTGTTTCAGCAATCTTAAGCATTGCTCGTTAATACATATGCAGTACAGATATGGTTTTAGATGTCGATACTATGTATGTTTTAATATTCAAAACAAAGTTTTTAAATTTAAATCTCAGAAACTGCAAAACTATAGCTAAGGTTTATTATAATTTATTATTTTGCATAGTTAAGTGCTAATTTCAATTGTTTGATGTTCAAGTAACTTTGTATTTTGATTTAAACTTGAAAGATAATTTCTTCTGCCTTTTTAAAAGCTTCTTATTTTTTTAGAGTCATTGCAATTTTTTAAGCAATGTGACATTAACAAATGATATCTGTATGTGCAACAGAATCCACTGTATAAATAACTTATTTCCTTCTACTTTAGGAAAGTTCTGTATAGATTAAATGAATTCACATACAAGTTAAATTGTTGTACCGCTGTGGACTAAGCACACTAACTGTATTCAGTTCCTGATATTGAAGTGTCCTAATAGGAATCTGTGGCTAAAAGCAGGACAGAAACCTTTTGTCTCTGCTCCATAATTAGTATTTGAAGAATCTGAGTGTGGATGGTTCTGTACATTAGCAGAAACAGAAAAACACAAAACTTAAATGATATATACTCTATAGCAGCAAGCTAAGTGTGGATTGACTAGACTTCTAATGTGAGAGTATGAGTTTAATTTGTATATTTAATGCTTTACAAATTTTTAATGAAGATTTATCGAGGTTTTGCACTGACTTGCACTGATATTTATAGCTGTTATCTCTTGACTAATTGGTGCAGGTCACCTATGAATGATGTGTACAATATTTTATGTTTGTTTGAGGAATTACAAGTTGCATGTCATTTTAGGGTGAAACACTGTAATTCCAAAATAATTGTCAGTGTTTTTCCTAAAGTACTGCTTTCAATATATTGTAGTATTTGGGCATGCTTAGACCTTAAAAAGAGACAAGCTGAGTGTGATATGCAGCCGACTGGCAAAGTGATCAGCAAGCAGGAAGGGAAATCAGCAGTCACTGGCCTCATTGCAATTCTGAATAAGTATTAGGGGTCTCTCCAGTTCTAATTGATAAACTGAAAGCAGTAATGACAGAGTGTTCTGAAGTTAGGAAGTGAAGGGTAAGTATTTTCGATGAAGTGCTGAACAGGTTTTGGATATTTTCTGAGATAATAACGTGTAATAACCTGATTCAGTGTGGTCACTGTTGGGATGAGAGCTAATGGTATCCATAGCTTGTTGCACTGCATCTCTGGACATAAAAATTTAAATGGTGGCAAATCAAGCCTTGGAACTCTGATAGTCACCTTTGCTTTAATTTTTGCATGTGACTTAAACTTCTGAAAGGCTAAAAATGTAACATTAAAGATATGTAAAGGTGTTTGAATATCTGGTGATAGAAAAAGCCAGACATTAAATAGATTTTCACAATTGTAGCTGGAATGTGTTGATAACAGCTTTATTTCAAACCAAATTTAAAAAATACTGTGCTGGTAATGTATATAACTTTCAATTTAATATTATTTAACCAGTTTACCATGTTCAGGTTTTCATAAAAAGGTAAAAAGCTAGAATTAATACATGATGTTAAAGGGTTCTAGTATAACTCGTCATTTTGTACCAGAGATGTGAGAAAAAAAGTTAGTGGTTTGATAAGTTAAATTTTTGCTCTTCTTTTTTTCAACTAACATTTGTTATGTTAGATAGACCCATAGGGGAGCAAAAAACAGTGGATGAAAACTGCTTTCTTTTCACTAGAAGTTCCTCTGGTTAATTTCAGATCATCTGTGAAAGTGTTGGACTGCAGCTCTGGTAGTGATTAAGTGATGGAAAGTTTACTGAAAGTTATTTGTGCAGAGACAGAATTGGAGCCCTTCATCTTTAGGATGAAGTAGTTTCATTTAGTTGTTTGGGGTTTTGTTGGGGTTTTTTTTGACAGGTTGTGGTATCCACTAACATTGCTGAGACATCATTGACAATAGATGGCGTCGTGTTTGTGATTGATCCTGGCTTTGCAAAACAGAAGGTAAGTACTATTTTTTTCTCTTTATAGTAGGAAAGGTGATGGAATCTCATTTGCTCAGGCTTCTCTTCCCTTTGCACACAATGACCTGTCTTTTTTACAGTTGAAATCCTGAACTTGGTTGGTTTGGATTTGTTTTGTTTATAACTTAGGATTCTTACAGGTTGCACTTAGTCTGCAAACTTTAGATAAAATAATTAAAAAAAAAAAAAAGAAATGTGAGAATTCAGTGTTTGACTTGGAATATAGTTTTTCTAGATACTTTAGGAAGGGCAGTTTTGTACTGTTAGTCTATGCTTGAGGATGCTCAAGTAAAACAAATTGTATGAAAGTAAATAAAAGTAGTTCTAGAAGCCTTCTCGTCTTTTAAGTCACTGTAGAAAACTCCAGCACGAAAACGAGAAGAAATGATCACTGCTGTTTCATGTCAGTATTTATCATGTACTGTTGCCTCCCTGAAGAGTGTAATCAAGCTCGTATTGTGGTTCTTGGAACATCATGGGCTGTTCAGAGGAACTGAAGTAGCTTCTACAGTCAACCCAGTAACTACATAAAATAAAATATGAATGTCACTGGCTTCATGTGTTTTTTTCATTAAATGTAGCTTTCTTTATAACTTGGTTTTTTAGTATTTTCCTTTAATAGTGGTAAACATTTTTTATCCTTTTTAACTTTTGCAAAATGAGACAGACACACAGCAGAATGTGAGCACAGCCAGTGTATTTTTATGCACAAATTTCAATCACCATTGAGGCTGAACTTTTTTCACAAATAGTTCTTTTTACAGAAGGTATTCTTCCAGTATAAGAACCAAGGTTTCTATACATATTTTATACTGAATCATACCAGAAAGGTCTTAAAACGTGGACTGAAAATGTCTTCAGCTGAAACTACTGTTTGACTACTGCCTTCATTTTCAGTGTATTCCTTTCCATGACCCCTTTGAGTTGGCAGAGCTGCTGTTTAGCTACAACTGCAGTGGAAGTTTAGTGCTGTGGTAGTCTGCATGTACCCTTGAAATACAGTTTTTGTCATCAGCCTGATCTTTACAGTTTCATGATGTTAGATTAATGGTAGATTTTTCTGATCTTGAATATGATTTTTCAACCTCGTAGTGATGCCTAGAGAGGCTACCTGGAACAGAAGCTAGACAGTGTTAAAGGAATAAAGTAGGTATTTATTAAAAGGCCTTCAGAGGATACACCGTGGGCAATACAAGAGCCTGGCTGTGGCTCTACCTAAGATGGATGCCTGGTCTGAGTTTTCACACTTTTATGAGTTTTGGTCCATTTACATATTGGGGTTAATTGTCCAATTACAGCTTCAGGTTATGATGTCCCATCCTCCCAGATTGGTCTCCTCAGTTCACCGTTTACACTTTTTGGGCCCAAAGCTGTAACGCTGTCCTTGGTTCTCAGGCTGGAAAAGGATTGTTTTGTCTAACTAAACTCTGAGGAGAACTTGCTAACACTTAATATGAAGTTCAGAGTTAGACTAAAGCAGTACAGAATCTGAAAAATACGAAAGCTAAAACTTAAGACATCAGTAGTTATATCAAGACAACAGTTTTATGGGAGTTTTTAAGCACTGTGAGTGTTTAGCACTCTGTAGAACAAATTGGACACGTTCCATTTGCCATGAAAATCTTATCTAAAAATACATTTAAGAACAGGGGGCCTGGCAGGAGTTGCTGTTAACAGATGAATAAAAAATGCTGTTCTCTAGGCAGTTGTATTTGAAGCTCTCCAGAGTCTTCTGTAGCCAGTTCTTTTTTTTCCTTTTCAGATAGATACATACAACTTGTGCAGAAGCTGTGTTAAACAATAAGTTTAAAGCAGTTTGGGTAGTTGTCCTATCATGAATACTGTTTATTCTTTTACCTTCTGTCCTGCTCTGCCTCCACTTTGAAATAGGTGTACAATCCTCGGATCAGAGTGGAGTCTCTCTTGGTGACTGCAATCAGTAAAGCTTCTGCCCAGCAGCGAGCTGGCCGTGCTGGTCGTACTAGACCAGGCAAGTGCTTCAGGCTTTATACAGAGAAAGCCTACAAAACTGAAATGCAGGTAAGATTGTGGTTTTTACACTGTGTTTATATGAATGTCTGATTCATGTTGTTGAGTGCTGTGGTATTAAACAAAATGAGAATTTGAATACTTCTGTAGTATAAAGTGTCTGAAGAAGTGTTACAAATGTTCTTTTTTTTTTTCCCCCCCTCATCCCCCCAGGACAACACATACCCTGAAATTTTGAGGTCTAACTTAGGATCTGTAGTATTACAGCTCAAGAAGCTTGGTATAGATGATTTGGTGCACTTTGATTTTATGGATCCTCCAGGTATCTCTTTCCATCTTTACAATCTTTATTTTTATGACTACTTTATATAATGACAACATGGAATAAATTCTCTCTTTTTTTTTTCTGTTTTTTTTTATATTGTAATCTGTAAGGAATTGTCTTTTATTTATCCTGAAATTTAGTGCTCTGTGTCATATCCAATCAAGCTTTTTGTTTCTGTGTAAGATATTTTAGTGGAACCAAGGAAGCTACTGAAAGCCCCTTGCCTTCAGAGAAAAAGAGAAAATTCTTGGCATTACAAAGTCTGTTATTTGAGGTTTTTATTTATCACCTCGATTTCACATTCTAATTTTGCAATCAGTTAACAACTCTTTGTAAATAAAATGGGCTGGTGTTTTTAAAGCTGAATAAATGGCTTGGTTCTCACTGTAGTTTTTATGCATCTTTTTTGTAAGTGTTAAATGTTAATATACACTTCAGAAATAAGTGGATGATATTGCTAATCTGATTTACTTTTCTGTCATATATGAATAGGTGAATTAGTTGTTTTTTCCCCTAAAATAAAAATTGGACCTAGTCTATAAGTTTTTTTAATAGTTCTACAGAACAGTTAAAGTCTTTGTTCTGTGTAACATGTATGACAGCTTAACAGAAAGACTTTTGGATTTCATTTTATTTTTCTTTGTGTGTTACTACTGACTGTGTGAGGAATGCAAGATAAAGAGGACATTATTACTGGCTTTCTGAAAGACTGTAGGTATCTAGGGTTGACATGGCTGAAATTTTAGGACTATTGATTTATTTAGTATGGAACAAGGGGAAAAGTATTTGCAGGGAGAAGTGATATTACTGGTACTGAATATTTCACAGTGCCACTGCTGTCTGAATTTTGAAAAGCAGTAATTGTCAAATATTCAAAGCTTATTATTAATTTTAAAGCTTTTCTAAGTAAGCTCCCTTCCTGCCACCCTCATTCATTCATGCTTGGTATTGCTTGTGTATTGGCAACAGTTTTGCATTTGGGCCCTAGCGAATGGAGAACCCAAAAAAAAAGAAAAAGATACCTAGTAACAGTCTGTGCTTCCTTGGTTTTTGCTGATTCAGAGCCATTTACTCTGAATCAGCAAAATGTGCAAATTTACTTCTTTTTTTTCCTTTCTTTCAGCTCCTGAAACTCTGATGAGAGCCTTAGAGCTTTTAAATTATCTGGCTGCTTTAAATGATGATGGAGACTTGACTGAGTTGGGATCCATGATGGCTGAATTTCCATTGGATCCTCAGCTGGCTAAAATGGTTATTGCAAGCTGTGACTACAACTGTTCTAATGAGGTCCTATCTATTACTGCCATGTTGTCAGGTAATAGCAGGAAAAGAGAAACTAAACAAATTGCAGATCTTCAGTTTGGGGAAAATTTAATTTTCCCGCATCAGAAAAATAACATAAATACATTTTTAATAAAATTAGATTTGCTTTTTAAAACGTCATATATGGGTTCAGTTATTATGGATTTATGTAGAGACCTTGAAGCTAGTGAGTAGTAATGTCAAAAACTAGTGCATAAAATGATCTAAGAGTTTCCTCCTAACACCAGTTAAAGATATATATATGAATTGTTGGGGGTGGGAAACCAGACTAGTGGAAGAGAAATTTCCATTTAGGTTCATTGTCAGGCCCAGAAATGTCATCTCGACCACTAATTTTTAAGGCAGTAAAATCTGTTTCGTATTGTGCATTCTTCTGCACTTTGATAAATCACGGTCTTCCCAAAGGGATTAGAGGATAATTTCTATTAAATCGTAAGCTTGTACATGATGCATTTTTCAGTTACTAAAGGGCAAGATTGGAGAGCAGTCAGTACTTTCAAAGGAAAAAAAGAAGCTTGGAAGGAAGCTGTATCTTTATAAGAATTAACTGAGGTGTACAGTTGTACTTTGCTGCTGTTACATGAATAGCTCTGCATTGTAGCAGATCTGCTTGCTGAGTGAGCTTAATGAGAGGAAAATGTTACCAAGCAAACCTTGTGTTTAATTTCCCCATTGTAGAAGTGACTTTGTTTTATGACTAGAGGTCATAGGACAAGCAGCAGGTTTTAATCTGTTGTGAAAGTGGGGGTGCTCATACTCATAAGAACGCTTTTGTCTTTGGGATGTGATAATTTACCAGGCTCTCCACAGTGCAGGTGTATTGCTGACATGCTTGACTTGGTTGGGTAGAGAAAAAAAAAAAGTTTTGACTAAGTGTAAAATTTGTTGCTTCAGTTTAGTTTTACAGTATATTTATATGAACGTTTTTAAGAACAAGTTAAAATGTTTGTTTCAGAGTTATGATTGTTCAGACTCAGAGCAGATGGGCAGGGCAGAATCATAATATTTTTCTTTAATTAAATGGTAGCCTTAATTGCGGAGGTGGTGGTAGGTTGGTGCCTGTCTTTCTCTTCTCTTCCCCTTCTCCCCCCAGTATTTACTACAGAACAAATCAGTTTAGTGTTTTTGTCTGTGGCCTACAATTGATTTGCCTTACTCCTTTTCCAATTTACCTTTCCCCAGGCCATGATATCTTCTTTGTTTTAAACCACAATTAACATAATGATAAATAAGTTTCGGGGGGAAAATAAAAAATGGATTTAAGCTGGTTAATGTATCGGTCATAACTAAAACAGTACTCTTACAAAACCCATAGGTCTTTGTGAGGGCTGTTTCCCAAAGGAAGCAGTTTAAACCAGCAGCATAATAGTGTATTTTGGTGCATTAGGTGGACATGAAGATTGTCAGGTTGTTGATAGCAATCCATGTATTTAGTTTGGATTGAATGGGAAACTAGGTGACAGAAAAGAGCAAAAATAGCATTAAAAATGAGCAGATTAAATGAGCAAATTAAATTATTATACTACATTTTATAAGAGCCATGGTGTCATGCTGTGGTATGGAAAGTACTGTTACTTTTCGAAACACTGAGTTAAGACAGTGATAGAATAATCTGGAATTTGCTTTTATTAGTATGAGTTAAATTTTAAGATATACTTGATATTATCTCTTTTTTCAAATGCAGGACCCCTTATACTGGGTGTTTATTTCATGCCTGCATTTCAGTTTTCTTTAATGCATTGGTCTCTGTTGATTTGTTACCATGATTCACTGTTACAGTGTGAATTTTTTCCCTCAAGTTGCATCTCTGGTATTCAGCTCACAATATTTGGGGCTTCTATACATATTTAAGACTAAAGAAAAGCTACATAACACTGCATAAAAAAAGCCCTCATTTGATAGGGATACATCATATGCAAAGAGGTGTTCTCATGTGATTGCAGGGCTTCAGTTAATGAGAAAACTAATGTAGTCCTGAGCAGCTGGTAAAAGATAAAGGATTTTTAGTATTTAATCGTTAATTTGAAATTTAATCTCTAAAAATTACACTTAAAACCAAACTGATTTATTCTTCTGGTGTAGAGCTCTATAAAGTATATCACAAAATGGGTAAGGTTGGAAGGAATCACAGTGGGTGACCTGGTGCAACCTCCCTGCTCCAGCACATCTCTTATAACTACTTTCAAGATCTTGTGGATTGATATCAATCCTACAACATACTAGAATGTTGACTGACCATGAATTAAGTTGGCTACAATACTATTTATGGTCTTTGCTAGTTTGTGTCTGGAAAAGAGATTGTAAAATACGATTTTTGGATGGAAGTGAGACAAGTCAGATGTATGTAAGAGAATATAATGATAGAGAAAGCTCATCATGTTGCATTTTTAGATCTATATTTTTTATTTGAAGTAGTGCCAAAGGACAGTTTAACCTTCCACCACTACCGCTACCATCACAGTCTTTAGACTTATTAATACCTTCATTCACATGTTTCTGTATACCAGTGCTGATAGCAATACCACATGGGAAGAGACTTGATTTTGGTGTGTTCTGTCTAGTAACAGACTTGGGATAATCAAACCTCAAGTTGGTTTAGACTGTACCAGTACACTACAGTTTCAGAAAAATTTACATTGTCTGTAGGGGCTTTCTGAAAAAGCAGGTTTGTCATTAAAATGTTTCATTCCATGGGGTACTAGCTCCTGGTAGAGCTATCAGCACTGGATTTGAACTAAGATTTGTTTAGCCTTCCAGTCTGTATAGGTAACCTTGATGGCCTTCAGACTAGAGCTTTTGATGCATACATATAATTCTATTTAAATAATCAGGTACTCTGTAGCTTTGAAACCCTCTTGTCTTACAGATGTGGTTAGGTGTTGATGTACCAAATCAAGGTAGTAAACAGTCCAAGATGCAGTTGGAGGCCATCCTGCCCTGCCCTATGCTCTGTGAACTGACCTAGCTAGGCCTTGTTCCTCTATCTGTGAATGCGTGACTCATCGATATGGGCGTTTGTGTTGGGCCCATACCAACCTTGTTTAGTCCCACAGTGTTTTGTTCGCCCCACGGAAGCAAAGAAAGCAGCAGATGAAGCCAAGATGAGGTTTGCCCACATAGATGGAGATCATTTGACGTTGCTGAATGTCTACCATGCTTTCAAGCAAAGTAAGTCTGTGTCTGTTTTAGTAAAATTATTTATGCTTTGCTACCAATTTCCATTTCTGGGTTCCAAGGACGCTTGAAGGGCTTGGGTTTTGTTATTTAGGTGCTACTTTCTTTTGGGGGTCAAACAAAACCAAAAAACTACCCGAGCAATCTTGTAATAAACTGATGAGCATGCAAACAAGCCAGGCTTTTGAATCAATGCTGGGTAACCTTGGACAGAAGGAAGCAAGTGTTCCTGTAATTAAGAAATATTGGAAGTTTATCTAACATTAATTATAAAAAATAGGTATAATTGCTTAGTGATTTTTTTCAAGGAGAGCAGTGCAGAAGAAACTGTGAATTTGGAGAAGGATATGGTCTTAGAACAAAAACCTTTTTAATTCTAATTTCTTAATGTAGTTAAGAATTCAGTAATAAGGCTTTGGAATAGATTGAGAGGTGAAGGGATGATGCAGAGGCAAAGGGATGATGCATCAACAAGAAGTAACATAAAACTGTATTATACATATGTTTCAATTATGTAATTTCTATGGATGGAATTTAGAGAAAATGTATGATCCTCCAGCATAGCTGAAGTGTGTTTTAGCAGTTTAAAGAAGATAAGAATGAAGAGATGAAGCTAGGAGTTCTCTTCAACAATGAGAGAGTCACCCACTTTTTAAACCGACTTATATTGGTGGCAAATAAAAAGTTTGCTAAAAACTGCCAGCCATGTGAACTTGGGTGCTCCAATTATACTTTCCCGTTAGCAAACAAAAAACAAGCAGTCTTTGTACCCTGAGTAAAAAGAAATGCAGCTTAATGCCCCTTTCTGTTGCAGGTTTGATTTAGAAATTCTGTATTGAAACCTTCTAACACTGTCATTATATGACAATCCAAAATAAGTGCAATAGTCAACAAATACATTCGGTTTACAATACAAACAATAGCTGAGAAACTTTAGCGAAACATCTATAAATAAAAACGTGTGTTGCTTTTTTTTCCTGTTAACTTTTTCGTTAATAGGATCCAGAATATCTGGCCGACAATTTGTGCATGTTTCTGGAAACCATTGCTTAATACTCAGGTTACTGAGGGATGGGAGCTGTTTCAGAATCGTCTTGTGAAATTGTGAATTGTCTTCTGGAATCAGAAGACAAAATGCTGCTACTGTTTGTATATAGAACAATGTAAAACATTTATGAGTTATCCATGATGCATAGTTCAGTTGGCTCAGAAAGTAGTATGCTATGGTACTGTACAGTAGAATCATAACTGTACAACAGCTTCATTCATACTTCATTTAAAATATATTCTGTAAGGTAAAGTGCAAGAAAGAACTTTCACTTACCTTGACTTCCATAACATTCATTCTTTTCAGTGTAAATTAAGAAGAGTCTCTTCTTTCCAAGAGTTACCTTAAGTTTTAATTCTTAAGACTGGCTTTGTTGGATTATTAAACTGACAAAGATTAGAAGAGCATTACTTGAAAAGTCAGAGTGTAACTTGGGAGAACTAGGTTTCTTGATGTGAAACATGCAGGTATTTATACTGACAGAATGGCTGAGGCTTGCTGTTTCATCAGATTTCTCAGAGCTATCAGCAGTAGGAACAGTTAGAGTACAGAGTTCTGTTACAGTGGCTGTATTTTACCAGTCTCATTTACATAAACTACTGTGAGGTGTGCCACACTTGGAGAACAGACTGTATAGCTCTTAGCTTTTCCTTGAATGTTTAATTTAAGTAGGGTTTCATTTCTCAAATATGGCATAGTTATGTACAGTTATCTTGTATGTTCATTGCATGCTGCAGTTAAAGGCTGTGCAGTGTTCCTGACATCACGTTACTTTTTACACTTCAGGTTTGGAACATGGTTTTTCTAGTTGCAGGATGGGATTTTTGAAGTGTCCAATATTTAGTGGTATGGTATTTCAGTAAAACAGCAGTGATTGTGTTTATAGTATATTGGTGAGGGAGGAAAAACACCTGTTTTTCTTCTCTCCTGACCACATGCTTCCTGGATAGAAAAGTTTTGGCAAGTTATCTAGTGCAGGAAATCAACTGAATAAACCAAGAGCTGTTACCATTTATAAAAGTTTATGGTTATTTTTTTCTGGTTCATCTGACTGATGAATTGGTTAGTTGCTATTTATTTCATTTACTTGTTCTAATTTTGATTCATGTTTTCTAATGTTGCAGATCATGAGTCGGTTCAGTGGTGTTACGACAACTTCATTAACTACAGGTCCCTGATGTCTGCAGACAATGTACGCCAACAGCTGTCACGAATCATGGATAGATTTAATTTGCCTCGTAGAAGCACAGATTTTACCAGTCGAGACTATTACATCAACATAAGAAAGGCATTAGTAACTGGGTATTTCATGCAGGTATGTGTGTATTCTCGTAGGGAAAGTAGCTCAGAGTTTATGTGGCTCGTACTGTTAGTATCATTGTTATAGTTTGTTTGCTAAAGCTTAATAAATGTTACTTAAATTACATGTGGCTAAATGTATTACGATGTGCCCTTTGTCAGGTTGCTAGGTGATGACTCAAGTAGCACATTCTTTAGTCAAATGGAAAAAAAGTTGAAGGCAGTCTTATCAGTGTATCAGAATCTCCTTTCTGCTATGAGCATTCATTAGGTAACTACATAAAACATTTCAAAGTAACTGCAGAATATGTAGTTCTAAAGTTATTTGTAATCTGATATCAAAAGGGGAAATATAGTGGTATGTAAATATGAAAAAAACATGATACTTACAGACAGACAGTATTTTCATTTGTATATTTTTCCATATTTATATTTCAATTACATGAGTCAGATACTGGAGCACTTCTGTAATCTCAAGATGTATACTGTTTGAAATGCATTTGCCAGTTGAACCAGGATGCTATGGAAGCCAGTCTCCACTGCTGCCACCTGCATGCTTTGCGTTTCAGGTTAAGCATGCCCCAAACTAGAATGGAGACTGCTTGGGTTTTTGTCTATTTTTTTTTGTTTGGTTTTGGGTTGGGTTGTTTTTGGGTTTTTTTTTGCATTTTTTCCCCTTGGTCCCAACCTGCTGTGTTTTTTCTCTTCAACATTCATCCTTAAGACTGCTAGAGTCTCTTTGCTGGCTCTTGAAGATACAAACTGTGAATCTTTATCCTCATTGATTTTGGACTGTTGTGATAATGCTTTTCATAGCAAAAAAGCATTTGACGCGTCTCTGCTAGAGCCTAAAACCTCACTTCTGGAGAGGACAATCTTGTTATCTTTAGGAGGCTGACCAGTGCCATTGCATTTCCCGATTTTTCCCTTAGACTGCACTCTTGTGATGTTCAAACACAAACAGTTGATCAGTGCTGTGCAGGTGAAGATGGCATGGGCCTGACAAGCACTGCACTTACACACCCAAACTGGGGCATGGACTTGGGCACCCTGTCCTTAAACCACCCCTGCTAAGTGTTGTCTCCAGGGCTCAGCCAGCCAGTCTGCAGCAAAAACATGTTCCTGGGTTTTCAGAATACAGAAATATCAATGTCAGCAACTGCATTTTACTGTAATGCAAATGTGAGATTAAGGCTGTTGGCTGCTTTTAAATAATTAAATGTTCTAAACCCTTTCTTGCTGTAACCTTTCAGACAAGTAGGCTGTAACTGTGTTCAGTCCTTGAATTTGGGGCATGTTTTCTGCATATTTCTTGGCACATGCTTCAGAACACATTCCCCCCTACACCTTTAATTCTGTAAATGTTTTGAAAGACAAAGAACAGTTCTGCCCAGCATTCCATTTTGGGCCCCAGGCAGGTCTGAGCACCACAGCTGCACTTTCGTTTGGCACTATACCCCATGCCTTCTTTCACTTAATTGGACCTGTGGGAAGACCATGTACTTGGAGGTTGGTGTGCTCTTCATTTGTTTTATGTTTCTTTGTGCAAAACTCTTCCTCTAACTGGTGTTTTCCTATTAGAAAACACCTATTCCCATGCATGGGGAGCTGCACCATTGTTGGTGCAAGTAGATCTTTGGTCTCTGTATCGTAGGAGTTAAAAGATCTGGCTTGGTATTTTTGCTGTGAATACAGTAGTGAGTAGGCTCATGCAGATGAAAATTAAAGCTTGTCCAGAAGTCTCCTTGGGCTTCCATGGTCAGTAGGTTCTTTACTGCCTCCCTCACACAAAATGCCTAGTGAAATTTTTGGGGTGTATGAGGATATAGCTATAGCTGACCTGTTGGAACTATTTGGAGTGGAAGCCATTTCAGCTGTTACTCTTCTGTTTCAAAGTATTTCTCTATTTTAGTTTGAGTTTCTTCAACTCTTAAATCTCAATGATAGTGTGGTATGTATGTGACCCTTACTCTGAACCCTTCATGATGAATTCCATTTTGCTTTAAGAAACCTTCAGTAGAAAAATTTTAAATACTCAGATGTTATTTACCAGCAGCTGAAGTACTTACAGTTGTAGTCTGTATTCACATTATACCCTCTCCAAGCTAATATTCAGGCTGTAGCATTTGGGAGCTCTTATTCAGAAAACCTTAATAATGAAATGCATACATCATCCTTTGTCCTCTTAGTTCAGAACATGAGTGGAATTCCAAGTGTGGGCACTCGCAGAATGTGTGCATGTACTCTAGATAGCTTCTGCATGTAAAGTACTGAAGTGTGTGGACAACACATAGCAGAAGTTGATTCTTCAAACTTTCTAACTTTAAAAAGGCATTGTGAAGTGGTAAAAGCAGTAGTAGCCATTGTCTTGAAATACGTCTCATTTGCTGCATGATTTAGACTTTGGTAATTGCCTACTGTCCTAAAAGAGTCATAAAAATTCACTGCAGAATTTTCTGTACTAATCAAGATATGTGGTTTAGGTCAGACAGTATAGGCTTGTACTGACTGTTGTAATAGTACTGGTTATGTAATCAGTACTAAGTACTGTATACCTGCCTTCAGTTGTGTGTCAGAGACAGATAAATGTGGAATTTCTGCTGGTGATGAATCATCTCTTTACCCTTCATATTTAAATGCAGATTTGAATTCCAGTAAATCTACCATAGACAAGCAAAGTGAATAGTAAAATAATTTAAAACTGTCAACAGTTCCGTGTATAGTAGAACTTACAGAACAATAGATATTGACAAGTTAAATGTCTTTTAAAATTTTTGTGCTGTGTCTTAGATTTCTTCTAGTTCTTAAAATGCAAAACTTTAAAAAATAACTTTCTGTATCACACATGAGAATATGCAAAGGATATGTAAAATACAGCAAGGATGGTCTTTGCAAAAAGAGAAGCACTAATTTCTCAATTACTTTGCTTCAAACATAGTCTTAGAAAGGGAGAGGAATTGGCGTATTGTACTTCTGTAATATATTTGTAATTTGGTAATACATTTCCAGAACTAGGTATAGACTATTTCTCCTATTTCTGTTAAGTATCTAAGCATACTTTATAGAAAAATCTAAATAGGATAAATACTGTAGATTAGTGTTAGGTGGGGGTCAGAGTAATTCACGAGAATAGGTAACTACTTAATGGAGGCTTATCCCTGATACCCATTCAAAACTAAGCTTAGAATCTTTAAAGTGTTAATAGTAACTGAAGTAACTGTTGTTGAAATGAAGTAAAAAATAGTTACACCACAGAAAGATAAGGAAACTAATTGGAAAAGGCAAGCAAATTACTTCAGGATAGGTGATCTTCCTCTTAGTGATTTTGGTTTTTATCAGTTGTCAAAAGCAACTTAGGTTTTTATCATTGTATTTTCAATCTAGTATTGAAGACAGAGCAAGAACTGATAGGTGATAGTTTAAATCAGAATTTAAAGGTGGAAGGAAGTCCTGTGTTCTCAACTCAAAGAATGGGTCGGGTTGGAAGGGACTACAGTTGGATTATCTGGTCTAGCCTCCCTGCTCAGTCTCATGCTAGAGAGCATGGCACAGGATTGTGTTTAGACAGTTCTGGAATGTCTCCTGTGAGAGAAACCACAAACTCTCTGGGTAGTCTCTTCCAGTGCTCTGTTACTGCACATTAAAGAAGTTCTTCCTCATGTTCAAATGGAACTTCAATCTGTTTCTGTCTGTTGCTTCTTGTCCTGTTGCTTGGCACCACAGAAGAGAGTCTAGCTCCTTCCTCCTGCCACCCTCTCTTCAGATACTGATTAGGCACTGATGGGGGTCTCTCTTCTCAAGGCTGAACAGGTCCAGCTTCCTCAGCCTTTCCCTGTAACAGAGATGCTCCAATCCTTTCATCTTAATAGCCCTTCTGTGGACCTGTTCCGGGAGCTCCATGTCTCTCTTGTGTTGAGGAGCCCAGAACTGGACACAGAACTCCAAATGAGCTTCACTAGGGCAGGATCACCTCCCTCATCCTGCAGGCAGTGCTCTTCCTGATGCACCCCAGGATATCATTGGCCCTCTTGGCTAGAAAGGTACACAGATGAAGCTTGGAATCTTTCTTGGGAGATGTGACATAGTCAAACACAGGCTATATATATCACGGTCACTACAGAGGATAAACTTAAATGACCAATACTGTACCGGAAGTTAGATATCAAATGATTTGCCTTCTAATTAAAATCTCATTCCTGATGCTACTCAGTCTTTGGTGCTTATTTCTTGTATGGAATTATGTATATTTTGAAGTCTTTACATAATCAGGCTCCTATAATAATAGAATGGTAATAAAATAAATTTATGACACAAAGGTGGTCAGTGGTGCATTTAATAGTATTCATTTTGCTTTTTAGGAATGCAGAAGAGTAGTGTAAAACTTTTTAATAGATTCAGAAACACTCTTGCGTGTACTCCAAGCAGAAATTTTGGAAATCCAGGCAACTGCCAAGGTTCCTTTGGTGCATATTAGCATTGTTTTATCAGAAAGAACAAAGGCCAATAATTTCTCTAATCTGTCAAGACTATTGTGTCACAATGTATAGCCTTTAAATCTAAAAGGGCTGGATCTTGTGATACCATTCTTGCTTTTGAACTTCCAAGTGCATTTGGATTTAGTGTTAGTGTTTGATTGAAGACCCCTGACTTCACCTTCTATGTTCAATTACATGATAGCTAATACATAAGCACAGGCACACTTAAAATTTCAGAGGAGAGTGTGTAATTCTTGATAAAATTGTGGTGAGAATTTGAAGTGAAACATGTTTTCCTCTTGTGGTATGTGCCACTGTTTCCATTTGGGTTTGTCACATTCATAGAAAAATTATAGTTGTCTCTAAATCATCAGCCATGTGGGCTTTTCAGGGGCTGCAGAGTAATCTGCTGCAGAGATGCGTGGGCTGGCTTGGCCCTTTCCCATTCTATTAGAGTCATGTTCAAATAGCCTAATTCTTTGGGGATCTCAGGGTTCAGGTATGTTCTGTAGTATCTTGCTTGCTACCACTACTCATCAAAAATGCACCCATTTCTTCGACATAGAAACCACAGGATCATATAGACTGTGGAAGTTCATGTTCTTTATACTCTGAAAAACATCACAGAATGGCTGAGGTGAAAAGGCCCTCTGGAGGACTCCTGGTCCAACCACCCCTGTTCTTACAGGCACTGGTATTGCTTGCAAGCCAGGCTTTCAGAGGAGCTATATAAGCTGCCTCCCATTTGTCCTTGTTTGTTTTTTTTTGTCAACCTTGGTGCCTGCCTGAGCCCGTTCTAAATTCTTTCAGTTCAGTGACCTGGCAGGCCACTTGCAAAGTGGAAGCAAGAATGGGCTCGGTCATCTGTGCTGGAACAGTGCAGGCCAGGAATGAGCAGGAAAATGCAGCAGCTGGCAGATCTCTGTGGCTTGCTCTAGAGCTATAGCTTCACTGTGTATTTCCCCACAGAGTTGCCATCACTGACCCTGAAATTCTTTACCAAGGTGTGTGCCAGCAAGCACACTCTGTAGAAACAGCTAAAGAGGATAAATACTGCAGCTCATTATGCAAAGTCAATAACAAACATAACTCTACCATTACAAATTACATGCAAAAGAAAATTGTATTTGGGAAAGACAAAGTATAAGACTTCACTGTTTTAATTCATATGAGTGAGACTGAGATTCTAAAGGTAAACTGTATTGAATTTAACAGCATACTTTTCTAGAATAGAACCTAAGTAATGCATTGTTCTGTCCTTTTCTAGGAAGAAATAGAACAGGTGAAATAGATACTTCTGTATGCATGTGTACTTCTGATCTGAAAAATTCAATTGATTTTTAAACAAAACTCCCTGTGAAAAAAATTGTGATCCTACAGTAAGGTGTGCTGTGATTGTGCTAGGCCTGTGACAGATTAGTGTCTGGTCTAGTCTGGTTTTGCCTATACTGCTATTTAATGTTACAGATGTTTTATTCGGTTAAATAAAACTAGGCCTGAATCCTTACAGACAGTGTGCTGTTAATCTCCATTTAAAGGAATGTCTTCTGGTTTCCCAGACTTGAAATTAACTCAAATTGTGTGTTACAAAATTTGCAAACCATTGAAATATCTTGTTCTACTCCTAAAACATGTTCTGGATATTTGTGTCATAACATTTTAAAGAGAAGTACACTCCAAGTAAGTAATTTCTTAGTAAAGAGATATTCTGGCTTAAAACTTGAGGTAGCTTTTGTTTTAGAAGGCCAGGGGTTTTAATGTAATAGGTAGAATTTGCTCTTGACTAGGCAAAAAAATGGTGAAATATACCTAGGAATTCAAGAAAACAAGGAAGTATACAGTCTGTATTAAAGGAAAACAGCTAATGATCCTATTATAAATACGTATTTTTGATGTCTTTCAGTCATTGCCTAACCTATTTAATCTTTTTACTCTATATGTGTGTGTGTGTATATACACACAATAAGAGGAGGTTATTTTCAACTACTGGTATCAAAGGGTTAATTTTAGTTACTTGTTCTGTTAGATTAGCTGTTTTTATAGAGGATATCATTCAAAGGATAACTGTCTGCTTTACCAAATCTTAATGAGCTAGGTATCGGAGCATCTTGGCAAGGCAGGCATTATTCCCTTTCATAGAGCAAGAAGCTTAGTCAGAGGGAGGTTAATTGATTTTCACCAAGGTCACAGCACAAGTGTGTTGCTGAACCTACATTTTCCAACTCTGAAGCTCATGCTGTAGTGAGACCTCTCTTATAAGAGGATAATGTTGTGGCTTACTGGCCCCACAGTGGCTACTGCAAATGAAATGCTTGAAGGAGATGTCTATAGTAGACCACAGTTGACTTTGTGGGATGTTGCAGACCTGTCCAGTATATATTCCCTTCCTTTGTGTTTGCATTGCTGCTGTTGCAATAATGATTATTCTCTTTGGGTGATAATCATTTTTATATGTTGCTTGAATTGTGTATTAGAATATACATGTACCATGGTACTTAGCAAAAACATCTGGCATCTTGATTGTGTCTATTAAAAAAAACCACGAATACTTGAAGTGGTCAAGTAACATGCAAAATTTAGATGAGGTTTGAAAGTTGGGTTGGTTTGTTTTGTATAAAACACTTAACAATCAGCTTGAAATTGCTTCATTTAAAAATTGCCTGTGTTAATGGAAAAATGTCTTTTTATTTAGGTGGCACATTTGGAGCGAACAGGGCATTACTTAACAGTGAAAGATAACCAGGTGGTGCAGTTGCATCCCTCCACTGTTCTTGATCACAAACCAGAATGGGTGCTGTATAATGAGTTTGTCCTTACAACGAAGAATTACATCCGGACATGTACAGACATCAAGCCAGAGTGGTAAGCCAAAGTGTTCCAACAGTCATGATCTACTGTAGAGTTCTTGGGGTTTTCTTTTCCTTTTTTTAAGTTGAGGTAATTTTTTTTCACTTTTCCTGAAGCTACTTTTACAAAAATGGTTTGAGGAATGGTAGTGGTATGGACTGAGATCTTGTAGATGACTAGAGGTTTTCTTTGTGGATACTTGCACCTTTTCTTGGGTCTTGTGTTTAGACCTCTGATGCCTGGACTCTGTGTACAGTGCACAGGTTGACTCAGAACTCGTTACTTCAGTAAGCCTAGAGCTGCTTGGCGTTGTGAGGTTTGGGGGTATGTCCTAGCACCCAGTTGCACACTTGAGTGAGTTAGTTAGGAGATACCAGTACCTCAGTATCAGTGCTTCTCTTCTCAAAATCTAGGACTTCTGTCTGATTTTTTCAGAAGGCTCTGAACAGCATTTCATGCTTTCTTAAAATTCTAAGGAAAGAGATAATAATAGTGGTACAGCTTTCCATGTTATGATACTTATTCATCAGCTAAATATATCAAGGAAATCGGAAGCTTGAATCTCTGCAGACAAGCAGAGATCTGAAGCATCTTGCCTGTCTTTAAGGTTGTACTTCTAATTACCAGGTTGTAGTAAGCTTTGGGACACGAGAATCTCTTCAGATTGCTGTAATTGTACTGTTGTGCAGGAAGAGTTTAAAGATGCATAAGCTGGGAAACACAACATAAATATATATGTTGTCTGTAGTATCTTAATGCAAAATGTGTTTGAGTCCCTGCTTAGAAATCTTGGTTCAACAAATACTGTCTAACCTAAAGCAGGATCCTATGGCCTTGGTTGTACTTCTAAATTTAAAACAGCTAAGGCTGAGTTGTACTCTGACACAAGTGGTTGTTTTTGTAGACTTCTGTGGCTGATGGAGTATGACATTAAGCAGAAGCTCTGGCTGTGTGGGTTGCCATGGCAGGTACTGAAGCAGCAGCAGGAGTCTGTAAGGGGCACATGGCCAGACAGGAGCATCTCGTGAGATTCACGTGCGTGCTTTTTGCTTTGAACTTGGACACTTGCTCAGGATGGCACTGCCATTTTAAATGTGTGCATATGTGTAAATTTCAGTTAGTCTTAGAATTGCAGAATGAGCTGAAAATAATGGATAAATTTTTTTTCCTTTCAGTTGTAGAATTTCTGTAAAATGCATTTTAAAGTTTGAGTATCAGTAACAAGCTTTTCCTTTTTTGACAGGCTGGTGAAAATTGCCCCTCAATATTATGACATGAGCAATTTTCCACAGTGCGAAGCAAAGAGACAGTTGGATCGCATCATTGCCAAACTTCAGTCCAAGGAATACTCACAGTACTGAATTTATGCTTTGAACTGAAGTTATTCAGAGGACAGCTTTAAGAGATGAAAGGATTCAAAGTTCAAGTTGTGCTCTTCACTTTGGTTCAATAATGGCCTTTATTTGAAAGCTTTTTAATTTTTCTTTACAGTAAATATTCCATTCTGATTTCATAAATTAAACATCTATGCCTCCCTTTTGTGTTGACACTGTAGCTCATACTGGAAAAGCTAATCAATGTTTTGCAGTTTATTGAAAGTAGTTCTATATATAACAATGTTATAAGCATTTCTTTAGAAATGGTTGAAAATGCTTCTAAAAATGTGATTATCGACCATGGTATGCATGATCGTTGTAATTGTTGACATTCCTTTTAGAAGTTGTGAAATGTTACAACTTGTGCTTCTGTAGACACAATCTTCGGCTTCAGTACAAGGGTACTGACTTCAATAAAGTCTATTTATACTAATTTTGTGCCACAGTATGTCAGTATTTCTATTGTTTTGATTGTAATATGAGAAGACCATTTAGTCTCCCATTAAACTGCTGTTTGACATGGCAGTAGTTTAATATTTTAATACTAAAAGTACAGATGTTTAAGCAGCACAATGATGATATAATATGATGCATACAATGTTGATCCCTTGCAAACTTGTTAAAATTATTTAGGAAAACTCAAAGTGCATGCAGATGTGTTAGGAGAATGCTTTTTTCCAACATAGCCCTAAATATTTCTCAGACAGAACTGTAGTAAGGTGTCCTATAAAGTGAAGTGTGTGTGGCCAGGTAGAAATTGCTCTGCTGGGCAGTGTTCAGGTACTGTTTAGGATCAACACAAGCAATAGCATAAGTGACACTGTAGATCAAATCACACTGCACTGTTGTAATTTTGTGGTGATTTTTCGTGAAATAGGATTTGACAGCATAATCCCATGAGGAATTTATAGTAAAATTTGATCACAGGGCTGGAGCACCTCTCTTAGGAGGACAGGCTGATAAAGTTTATATTGTTCAGCATGGAGAAAAGAAGGAGGGGACCTTATTGTGGCCTTAAAATACCTCCAGAGGTTTTAGAAGAGTTGAGTGAGGACTTTTACCCAGGCCTGTGGTAAAAACTTTTACCAGTGACAGGACAAGGGCAAGGGTTTTACTTAGAGGGTAGATTGACATAAGGAAGAAATTTGTCACTGTGAAGGTGGTGAGGCCCTGCAACAGATTGTCCAGGGAAGTTGTGGGTGCTCAGTCCCTGGAGTGTTCCAGGTCAAGTGGGATGGGGCTTTGAGCAGCCTGGTCTAGTGGAAGGTGTCCTTGCCTATGGCAGGGGGGTTGGAAAGAGATGATCTTTAGGTCTGGTTGTACCCAAGCCATTCTGTGGATTAATGTATTTGATCAGATTTCTGTTTTTCCCTCCCCCTGGAATACGCTGAGCTTCGGTCCTTCTGGCAAAGAGCAGCTGGATCAGCTCTTGCTGAAACTGGTTCCCTTAGGAAGAGAGCTGTGCCGTTGTAAGGCTGAAGCAAAAATAGGTTACGCTTGCAGAGCTGATAACTAACCTCAGATTAATTTTAAGCACTGATGTTTGGGGTATCCTGTCTTATTTAAATCAGCAGTGGGCTATAAAATTACTTTAAATACTTGGAGGATTTTCTTCCAGTTCCAACTCTTTTTTTTTAATTGCCATTTATATGATGGGGAGAAGTTTTGAAAACTTTGTTAGGCCCTAAAATAGTAATAGTGAAGATAAAAATGTCAGAAGATGAAAATTTGAGTGGATTTATAATATGCAGTGGGACTTGGGAATCTGTCTTGGGTTTGCTAAGTGAGAGGGAGTGTTAGATGAGTCTGGACTTTGTTACCCTACCAAACCATTTTCAGTAGGAAGGAAACAAAGAGCTTCGCTCTGCATAAAATATCAAATTGGATTGTATTTTCTGACTGCAGTTAGAAGAGGTTTTATTTAAAACAGGGATTCTGAACTCCTTAAGCAGCTTTTCAAACTAGTATTCCTGAACTTGCAAATGTTGGTTTTGCAAATTGCTGCTCTAGTAGGATGACTTGAGCTGAATATGTGGGGTATCCTGATGACTTGCTTATCCTCTGTGTGGTGAGCAGAGGGGGCTGCTTTGTGCAATGCTGAAAACTGGCTGCTCCCCAGGTAAGAATTGCTCTAGAGTTTGTGTGCAGCCTTCAGCTGAACGGTGTAGAACCACCTTCTGCATGACTTTGCCTAGGTCTGGCAAGGGCCACAGACAGTTCTCCGCTTGAAACGCCTCAGGGACCCCAGAACCAGCTGGCATCAGCTGCTGTAGCGTAGGTCCTTGGGGATGGGGGAGCAGATGGCTATGGCTGTGAGTGGAGCTTGACACAGGAAAGACTTTGGCTTGTTTTTGGTAGTTTTCTTTTTCCTTAAATTGTCATACCCACAAGCTCAGCTTGGGCTGTGACAGCTGACCTGGGCTCTTTCACTGTGCTACTAGGAAAGCAAATATTACTGGCCAAAATCATGTCCTCTGACAGCTGTGCAACCCTGCCACCTTCCAATTAAACTGGTGACACCTGGGCTTAATTGGAAGGCTGGTGGTGTCCCAGCTGTCACTAGGAACAGAGCAGACCGGGTGCCCCCACCCCTCCTGCAAGCAATAGGAAACAGCTTTCCTGCTGGGATGCTGATGGAATCTGGGGGATAGTGCTTCAGGAAGACATGGGAGCCTTGACACCTGGGGAACCTGTTGCATTTGATACTTGTGTATTCCCAAAAAACACACCCCTTATTGAAGAACTCACAAAGCACTTGTAATACTTGTTAGGACTAAAGCATTTTCTTACAGGGGACTGTGTGCTGTGTATGGAGTCTTACTAAGAATTGAGTAGTGGAGAATGGCCCCAGGGTTGGAGTGGCTTTTTGCAGTCTGTTCTCTGCCCAGTACTGATCTCACCTGAAGCCATTCAGGGGTTCAGGGAAGAAGCATAGACTCAAATCACTGTGGATATCTTAGAGTTACTGCAAATCTCACTTTTGATGTAATTTTAGAGCCATATAGCAGTGGGAGGGGAGCCAGATGTCTAAGGAGTCACTACCTATCTCTGAAGGAGAAATGACAGGGACAGCAGGGCTTCTTGAAGTAAGATGTTTCCTGACTCCTACAGGGAAACTATCAGGAGCAACCTCCTTAGCTACTGCTGTCTCAGGGGTACTGCAGATGCATGCAGAGGAACTTGGGTTTGAGAGTAGCTCTGGGTTTTTTAAAGTTCAGTGTTGAAAGACAAAACTTTGTTCCCTTTTTTCTGATGGAAAAATGTCAAAAAAGGCTGCCCACAGAAACAAAAGGAGACCAAGAAGGAGGCATAGAAATTAGACTGCTTTATCTATGAGTAGGGAGGTTACTGCCTCCCTCTTTAACGTTAGAAATACTCAGAGCTCTGCCCATCATCAGAGCTCTGGCTGCTTATACTTACATACTTACACAGCATGCAGTCAGTAAATAAGGGGAAAAGTTGGAAAACAAGAGTTTGCTGATGTCAAATAGAAATTCAGCTTCTGTTTTGTTTCATGAAAAGCCACAACTGACTGAATGACGCTGGGGCTCTTTTTGCTGGTTTGTGGTGCGAGGGTTCCCAAATAAACTACAGAGCTGCCCCCAGCAGGTGCAACATTTGCTGTTCTGCTGTGTTCCCTGCCTTACTAACACCACTCTAGAGTGTTCAGACTGTTAGTCAAGGGTATACATGTGTTTTGAAGTAGAGATGAACTGCTCCTTAGGATTGACTGGTTATCTGCTTTGGAACAATCTAATAGGAAAAGTTGTTTACTTAAAGTGATCTTTTTATCAGAGACATTCTGATGTTTTTTGAAAATATTTGGTTTGTATATAATAAACTGTTTATAATGTGGGACTTTTGGAAATGCAGAATATGGATTAGATGACAGGAAAACAGTACTAAGTGAAAGGAGTATATTTTTTGAAAAGAGGAAGTCTTCGGTCTTAATTGTGCTGCTGTGTAATACCTCAGAGCAGTAAAGGGCTAGTATCAGTGTGAGATAATAACTGTGTTTAGGTTTGTTAGACACAGAGGTAGTTACTAATGGCTAAGTACACATGGTTAAGTACATACCTTCATTATGGAGATAGAAAGAAGTGACCATTAATACTGTGTTTAGATTAGCACTTAGAATTTTTGTCAGGGAATAGAATCAATAGTCCATGCTTTGCCGTGTTCTGATGCCATAAAAGCCCCTGAACTCTTGCTTTTGGGCGATCTGTATGTACTGCAGTACTAAAGACAGATGCTGACGTTCCTTTGGGGTTTATGGGAATGTCTTCATTCTTTGTACCTCTGCCCACTCATGGAAGGTAGAGAGCAGCTGGCATGTGCCAGCCTGGGTTGGTATGTTCTGAATCGCTTTGGTTAGTTTTGTCTGATCACCACCTCCCTTTTTGGATCAGGGCTTGTGACACAGCATTGGTTTGTGACATGTAACTTGCATCCTGCACTGCTACATGGTGCATACTGAAAACTGCTCATTATTTGCCATAAGAAATGCAGTTTAAAGCAAAAATGCTGACATTAGCTTTCACTATTGTCGTAGTTTCATTTGAAAAGATACCATAGCAGAAGTCAAAAGGCAAAGAGTTTTCCTACCATCCAGTCCAGCTTCAATTATTAATTTGTAATCAGGTTGCTCTAGTTCATTGCTGATAATGTATAGCAATAAAAAGCCATAGCACACCATAACAGTAGAAAGCAGAGAGTTCTATTGTAAAGTACACCAATTTATTCACTTACTGTAGTTCGTGAAGATTAGACATTTATCTTGGTTTTAGAACAGCTGAGGGTTTTAATAATAAACATATTTTACTGTTAGAAGTATAATCTTACTCTGGTAGTTTGTTGACCTTTCAAAATTATTTAACTTACTCTGGTTGTTTATTGACCTAAATTTATTTAACCTTATGACTATGTATGTGACATTAGATTTATGTGAAGCAGAGGAAAAAATGGTCAGCCTAGTTCATTTTTCCACTAGTACTTCTGACGCTGGTAGCTTTGTTTTGGGGTATGTATGCTTCCTGGAACTGTTCCTAGAATTGAGCATTGGTTCCCAGTAATACAAATAACTCATATTTTTAAGCTTCAAACAGGCAGCTTTAAAAACAGAATGAAACCATTATAAGAGCATTTGCCCCTCTCTTCTCTTTTCCTTTCACAAATGACAAGCTTGGGCTGCCTCTTAATTGGAACTGATGTGTTTGAGATAAGTGGTTGGCATCAAGGAGATCCAAGCTTCCACTGTCTAGGGATTAAACTAAATATGGTAACGGCAGTAAAATAACATTCCTGTAGATAACAAGACTAGTTCTGCTGATTGTAGGTGTTTGATCTTGCAGTTTCAACTCAAATATAGTGGTTTCTCAGGAACACTGAATGTATGTTGGACAGACGATAAAATAATTTTCATTTGTGTACATCTCAGCTCTGAGTGGTTCTTCCAGCTGTGAAAGCTATGCAGTAGTTTTGTTGTATAGAAAAATAAAACATAGCACAAATTAATGCTGATAATAAATATTTCTTGTGGCTTTAAACATGTGTTATTTTGGGTTGGTCTTATTCCTTTAGCTAAAGTAGGCCTCTTGCCTTCCATTTGAATTCAGTGTTTATTTTGTGAGCCTGTTCCATTAATGTTCCCAGCCTCATTGCTTCTAGCAGCATAAACAATAAACACTTAGAGCATCAGCTCTTACCAGGCTCCATTGAGTGGAGGGTAGTGGTGGATGTATTTCCTGAATGCTTTGTCTATTTAAATATTCAGCTGTGCAGTCAAACCACTTCTTCTATTAGTAACCAGTTTTAACCTCAAAAATATCAACCTTTTCAGCTTTGTGAAGATGCTAGTGTTTGCTATCAAAATTCGTGTACTGCTTTAAAGACTCAGAGACTTAATTTGACCTTTCAAACCTTAGGGTGGTATCTTTGAGGTTATTTCATTTTGTGTGTTGAATAACAAGTAACTGATAAGCCTTTACTGTGACAGGGATAGTATCATTCTTTTAAAGAAATAAATGCCCTTTGAACCCTTCCTGAAAGGCTTACAATTTGTACAGAGAGGCTTACAATTTGTGCAGCAGAAGCAGCAGCAGCAGGTTTGAAGCAGTGTGAGTCATAACGTGTTTCTCTAATGCTGTCCAAGAGGGCATTGACAGCCTTGTTCCAATGTGTTACTGGTTATACAATATAATGGAAGTAAACTCAAATTGCTACTTTTACATACTTTAAACACGTACTTTGATTAAGAGCAGAAGTCAAATACAAGAACTGGCAAGAATTTAAAATTCCAGTCTTGATGTTCACAATATGTACCCTGTTTGTTGAAAACTGACAGTTAATATTCTGTAAATTTATGGACAATGAACAGTTTCTCCTTGTAAGGAAGCCAGTGTTAAAGTGTTTTTGCTTTCAAGCTCCTTGCTGGACTTGCTGCTATGTAAATCCAAACACTATTCAAATTTCTGTTCTCTACATTCTCAGGCATTGTCAAATACAAAGTTG